>NW_026606322.1:29682500-30882500 GCF_029834395.1 Sorex fumeus | reverse complement strand
AAAAGGAGTCATGAGTGAAAATTACTTTAGGAGCACTGCTCAGGTGTCGAGCCATTGTACAGAGAAGAGGGCAATCACCGTGCACGAGGCCAACCATGGTTGGATCCCTGGCATTCCATATGGTCCCCCAGGCATCACCATGAGGAATTCCTGAGTGCAGACCCAGGAATAAGCCCTGAGCATCTCCAAGTGTGCACCCAAAAAGCAAAAAGCAAAATAAAGAAAAACGAATCACTGCTTTGTACTACTTACTCCTAGTATGGAAGTACGAATTCAAAGGGAGACGATAACCTAAATTTTAACTGCTAATAATGAATTGCCCTTAATATGACTATATTAATTTAATTTCCATAAAACCTAACTAAAGTCTTATTTTCCCTCTGATGGGAGAAAAAAATACCTTAAGATGAAAATTCTTATTTCTGCAGGCAGCTTTTGACCCTACCTGAGCACTGGCCTGCACTTCTGAGGGCTGGATTTGAACTAGACTGGAGAGAAGTGTGCTAGTCTTTTATTTTATGAACAAGAAATATTAGCACCTGTATTGTGTGTTGGATTATGATTTCTGTAAATTCCCACAGAGATTTGATCATAAGGTTTAAGGGGAATTCAGATGTTCTGTCTCTCTCTCTCTGTGCTGCTAATCTGTCCTGCCTCCTTTAACAACCTCCTATGATAATCACATGCTTGCAGAATACCAGGTGGGCTACCATAGAGCTACGCCAAATGCTAGGGAAGGCGATCAAGAGAACATGACTGCTTATTGACCTAGCAGCTGGATGAAACACTTGAAGACTTTTTACCCTCCCCCTCCGCCCCCCCAGAATCTGTGTACCCAAAGCTGCTTCAAGGATATAGCCTTAAGAAAATGTATTGCAATGCACAATGCATTGTTGAGAGTATCTGGGCTGTATATATGACTGATCTACTTAAGGCTTCTATAAAGCGTCTGAGACTTGGCAGCAGCAAAAGAGCTATTGTCTTAAAGCAGCTGAAGATAAACCTTATAAATAGGTCCCCACTCTCATTAAAAGCTGTACTATCTCCCCTGGAGAGACACTCCAGCAGGAATCGGTCACCTTGCCTGCGAAAAACAGACAAGGGATTGATCTCCAGCACCACATATGGTTCCCCAATAGGGATCATTCTTGAGCACAGAACCAGGAGTAAACCCTGAGCACTGCCAGGTGTGGACCCCATACCAAAACCAACAAAATTTTGCTACCTACCAATGTGAAAAGCTTTAATTTTTTTGTCTACTTCGACTTTTCAAATTTATATCTATATATATCTGTTGATAAAAATATAGATAGATAAATAAATCCAAGGCTATTATATATACTTCATGTATATATTATATTATACATGCATGCAGCCAGCCTGCCGAGCCAGGTTCGATTCCTCCGCCCGTCTCTACTGAGAGTATCTTGCTCGCACGGCAAAGTGAGCCTGGCAAGGTACCCATGACATATTCGATATGCCAAACACAGTAATAAGAAGTCTCAAAATGGAGATGTTACTGGACCTGCTTGAGCAAAATCGATGAACAATGGGAGGACAGTGACAGTGAGATAGATAGATAGATAGATAGATAGATAGATAGATAGATAGATAGATAGATGATCAATAGGTAGATATACATACACCAAGGTTATGACTTAACAAAATTAACTACATAGGAGTTTGGATGCTTTGCTGATACAAAAGGGATTTGGAAGATAGGATTTAAAATAATAGCAGGATTTTTAAGTCTTTTATACTATTTTGCATCTCTCCCCAGAAGCCTGGGTTATTCTTTAAAATTTTACACACTGTGATTTACAATATTAATAATGGCACTGTTTCATGCAAAAAAAATATTCTAGTACCACACCCTCCACCAGAGTGTTAGCGTCCCTCCACTATGTGCCAGTAAATTTACTGTCTCCCAACTGAGATATGTTTTACAGAACCATGGTTTGGCATATTGAATCCAGGCTTTTCCGTGGGGGCGATGCTCTCGGTAGCTTGACGGGCTCTCCAAGAGGGGCAGAGGAATCGAACCTGGCTCGGCCGGGCTGGCTGCATGCAAGGCAAACGCCCTACTGCTGCACAGCGGTAGGGCGTTTGCCTTGCACGCAGCCAACATGGCCGACTCGAGTTCGATTCCTCTGCCCCTCTTGGAGAGCTCAGCAAGCTACCGAGAGTATATCGCCCGCACGGCAGAGCCTGGCAAGCTACCCATGACATATTCGATATGCCAAACACAGTAACAACAAAGTCTCACAATGGAGACGTTACTGGGCCCACACGAGAAAATCGATAAACCACGGAAGGACAACTGAGATATGTTTCCTAGTTTTATCAAGTAGTATTGCCTCTGAGTATTTGTTGTTTCTTTACTATGTTACTGTATATCCAACACATGAGGGGTGTCATTCTGTACCTGCCTCTCTCCTGAATAACGTCACTCAGCACAATGCTCTCTGGATCCTTCCATGTAGCCACAAATTGCATGATTTCATCTTTCCTTATAGCTGAATTGCATATTTGTACTATAGTTTCTTTATTCAGTTATCTGTTCTTGGATGTGAACTTTTTCTAGATTTTGGTTATTGTGATTAGTGTTACGAATGGATATAGGAGTGCCAATGTCTTTTATAAATAGATATTTGGGTTCTTGGGGAATAAATAAGAAGTAGAATTGCTGGATGATAAGAGAGATAAATTCCTAGTTTTTTGAGAAGTATCCATATCTTATTCAAAAAGATTGGGCCAGTCGACATTTCTACCAGCAGTGAAAGAAGGTTTCTTTTCGTCTCACTTTCCCACCAATATTATTTTTTATATCTTTGTGATATGTGTCACTGGTGTGAGGTGATAGGTTATTGTTTTGTTTTTCATTTCCTTGTAGACTATTTTTATTAGGACTAGAATACCAAGAGAGTGGAATAATTAAATAATAATACACAAATAAGCAGAGTCACCTGACCCCACGCCTGACTGTCCTCACTGGGGCCCCTTGGAGGGAGGCGGGTTGAGTTTCCTTCCCCCCACTCACCGAGCAGAGCCCCAGCAGCCGAATATCTCCAGAACCAGACACAGCCATGCTGAGAACACTGTCCACACGTCCGGACAAGTCTTATGCATGAAGGAAGGCAGAGGAACCCAGGCATGCGGGTCCCAGGTCTCCAAGCCTGCTTGGATTGGGACTGGGCCTTCTCCACCCAGATCCCCCATCTTCCAGTAGGTAGACATCACAACCACCAGCTGCCACCAGTGCCAGGTTGGTCCCATCAACAGCCCGGATGCAGAGACTATAAAATTCCTTTGGAGAACCTGGCAGGCTACGGAAAGTATCCTGCCCACACGGCAGAGTTGGGCAAACTTCCCGTGTTGTACTCAATATGCCAAATACCAGTAACAATAATGGGTCTCATTTTCCTAACCCTGAAAGATCATTGAATACAGCTATTTTAAAATCTCAGGGCTAAGAAGAAGGAGACATACTGGTGCCACACCCTACCATTAACAATTTTGTAAACCATGGCACCTAAAATAAGATAAAAGTAATAGTTAATGAAGCTTTTTGCTGATGTAGGAATGGAGTAGCAGCACTCTGGGCAGAGTGTATGTAGCCAAGAATGAAAGCAATTTTTTATTTAAGAAAAAAATAATAAAATATCTTCCACAAATACATTCTGTGCACTTTGTAATGGCATCTAAAGTAGAAATACGGGCAAAATTCTATACACTCAAGAAAATTACGGATCAGTCGTTGGTAGTTATTAAATTATCATCTCTGTATTTAAAATCATCCTGTCCACGTTCTGGCTCTGGGTTGAGGTCAAGAACTCCTCCGTCAGGGAGTTCCTAGTGGGTTCTGTCAATAGGGGGCAGTAGAGGGCAACTGAGGAAGACAGAATCTGCTCCTTCCTGCTTTACATTTATAAACGTTTACATCCTGTAAACATTCTGTTGGAAAAGGCAGGACTTCAAGTCTCATCCCTCCACCTTCTCATTAGAATAATTACCTCAACTGCATTCCTCCAGCACTGCCTCCTTCTCAAAAACATGGTTCCCAGCTCCAAAGCCTCTCCAAGTCCTACAAGTTCACCAAAAATGGAGAGCTCTGGATCATACCTCAGAAAAGTTACAGGGATTTTCATTTTAAGCCTTTAAATTCTTTCCTTTGTTCCCTGGCTATAAGCCTGAGGCTGCTTCCTGCAGTTACTAACCTGCAGTGAATAATGTCACATTTCTCTTTGCCGTTCAACCTACTACTCTTTCTTGACCCATTTCCCTTAATTTCCCATGGTTTTATCTAAGGACCATCATGATATATACATATATATATATATATATATATATATATATATTCAGAAAACAAGCTGGTCAAAATTCTCAAGTAATTTTTTTCATTGTTATAGTTGACAGATGACAAAGGATTTCACATATAAGGAGCTTGATCATGCATCAGTTTTGTCCTTTTGTTAAAACAGGGAATCATGCAAACAGTATTATTTA
Organism: Sorex fumeus; assembly: GCF_029834395.1. Classification (NCBI taxonomy): domain Eukaryota; kingdom Metazoa; phylum Chordata; class Mammalia; order Eulipotyphla; family Soricidae; genus Sorex; species Sorex fumeus. Next base: position 30,877,994 of record NW_026606322.1, on the reverse strand, counting down.
ACAACACTTCTGAAAGTAGAGTACTTTTAAAAAGACGCTTAATAAGCATCCTCCTCACACCTGATTTTTGCAATTAGGCAGACGGTCAAAAGCTAGGATCTTGGCAATTTGACCTGGCTGCTAAGAAATTAGCTTGAAGGGATCCTGTGTATTTAAACTAGTTTCTCAGATACATTATTTTACAATTAATGTTGCCTCCAGGCAAGAATGTCTAGAGAGAAGAGGGAACAAAAACTATTTTTTTCTCAGCGTTACATTGAAATATCATTGCTGAGAATAATTTGGTAACTCACGCTCACAAAAACAGCCTTAGAAATGAAGTAAAAATTCTCTCTATTGCTTCTTAGACTGTAAATAATTACATTATTTGAAGACAATCTATTCCTGAATCTTCATCTGCTCCACCACCAGCTCCTGTGATTAGGTTATATGCTGCCTGGTTACAAGAAACATTTCATCTTGAACATTCCTTGAGTTTCTAAGTGTGATGAGTGCATCAATCAATATGCCTGCCCATGCTATGTGTTTCCCTTTTATTTTTAGATTTTAAAAAATAAACAAATATCTGTGGATCCTCGCATGAAAAAAAGAATATGTGATTATCCTTCCTTTGCATCAGCTATTGGAAGAAGGCCAATCCAACTTGAATTTATGTGTTCCATGCAAAAATATGTCAGACTTTTTATTATTTTACTCTTTTTTAGTAAGGTTAATAAGTGGCAGGGTTTAAACGGTCAACATTGGTGTGTATCTTATTATTACCTTACTATGACATTGGAATTTTCAGTTGTGAAATGAAATCCACCCAGACATCAGGGAATGGTGTCTAGTAAAAAAAACTTTAATAGTCTTGCCTGAGGGCCTAAGCAGGTTTTACCTGTGTACTTAGGTGTACATGTTTTATAAGGAAGGTGTGGTTGTTGAGTTAGAATCATTGCAGTGTGCAACTTATGCTACAAGAATTAGCTCATTGAGAAAATTCACATCTTTGTTTTCCTTTCCTTCAAACATTAACTAGGATTAGTAGAAATTCAGTGTCTTCAGGAATCAGGTAAGTTAGATATAAAGCTTCAATTGGTAACTCTTGATAATGTAATAATTAGGATGCACCCAAAGTACATCTGTGATTTAATGGTTTATTTGCCACCTGTAATTAAATTGTTTCTCTATGATTAAAAAATATTGGCTAGGCTTGGGTGGATCCTGATAAGCACTTTGGGATGGGAACAGAAGGAAGGAAGGCATCGTCAAACGCCATAAAAGTTTTTAACACAGCTTATATCTACAATAATAGGATCATCATGTTTTAGAAGGACAGAGGCTCATTAAATTCAACCTCCACATTTTACAGGTAAGGAAACTGAGGTCCCAGGAGAAAATGTGCTCTGTATCTGAGTCACACAATTGTTTAGTGGCAAAAGTTGGAGTCCAAAAAGCAGACTTCTGATTGACTCCAAGTCTTGTTTCTTGGTGTTACCATGAACTACTTTTGTTGTCCCTTAGTCAAACTGTTTGACTGGTTACCTACATGGATTTCACTCTATCCACTTCTCACAAACATGGTTCCCCACAGACTACCAGTCAGTAATTTTAATGGGACTTGGTTTTACAAAGAACTGTTGAAGGACGTTACCATTCAAGTTATTAGGTTTATATTTTAAAACACAGTAATCAATAGGATTGCTGGAATTGTCTTTAGGATCTCTTCTGCAGGGCAGCATGATGGGGTTGGGGGTCACCATGTGACCAGACATAGACATGATAAAGTCAGCATACTGTATCTAAAACACTTGTGTATTGCCACCCCACTCCTGAGGAACATGCTTACACAAACAGAAGAAGCTCTTCTTATGTTTGGATGTATCAAAATGCTTTCTATCTCTAAAGTTTCTTGCAAGGAAATAATGACAAGTATTAGCAAATTTTTACCCGTACATAAAAATGAGGAAACTTGACACAAAGATATTGAGAGTAGAAAATATGACTTTGCAGCTTCTAGAAACAATGGACATTTAGGACTTGGGACTGTGGATTGAGCTTAGCCAGTGTTCACTCTTCACTAGCATAGAACATGGATTCCATTTAAATCAAAATAATAAAATTTAGATTGAGCTTAGTAAAGTAATATTTGCTTTGACTTTGTGTCCAGTTTAACTACCATCACCTAAAAATCCTCATTTTAGAGTTTGCTTCCCAGTAATATTCTCCAAAGAATTGTGTAAAATTCTCCTTCTATTGTTTAATAGTAAATAGTTGACAGCACCTTACTTGTGCTTTCATAACTAGGGTGATTAGGAGATGGTTAGACAAATGAATGTATGCTTCTTCTGGAATGAACAAGAATAGTTGAAAACCACCATAGTTATTTCTATGAACCAGAACTATCACATCAGATCAATGAGATTTTATATTGTTTCTATTAATATTTTATAAGCACACTGTATTTTACCTGAAAGCTACAAGGAATGTAGATGTTTCATGCCTCAGACTGGATTGTACTGTTATACTTAAAATGCCCATTATCCACAGATCAAGATAGGCAAGAAAAAATAGATCCTGTCTCAGTTCTCAGCTTTTTACCAACTGCCTTCTAAGTTATGGGCATGGCATACTCTTATGATTATTGTTATAAAGATCCTTAAAACAGAAGAGCACTTATTTATTTTCAAAAGCGATAGAATTATGACTTCCAAAAACATAGACAACTTTAATAGAGGCCAAAGAGGGATCTTTGGATATGTATACATCTATAGCTAGAAGAACATATTTATTCTATTTTTTTTATAAAGCTAGCCTAGCCATTGCCTTTATCTGTATCTTAAATAGCTTTCAAAGCACCAATTGAATTTAGTAGGAATTCGCACTTTGTGATCCATATTAATAAGCTTGTACAAGATGAAATTCTTGGACTGAGAAGTGTCCCAACCTGTCAAAGGAGCTTAGGGCAAGATGAAATTTACTGGTATCCAGTTTGAGGTCCTCTCAGGTTTATTGGGATGCCTGGGATATTCATTTCCAAGTTAGTTTTTCTCATATGAAGCTTACCAAGGCAATATGCAAATGGATTTATGTGATCCATTGTAGGATAACATTGGTTTGTCCTTTCTCCCTTGCCACAGGGAGCTTAGGTTTATCAGGTTATACCCATCACAGTGCTCTCAAGTCACTCCCATTCCTCTGTGCTTAACTGTAACTTCTCTGTGCTCTCTTCCCCAACTGGTCTATCACCTTTTCCCCCAATCAGACTCTGTTAACTTGTAAGGTCAATCCTTCTAAGGACACTGCACTTGTATTTTAAGTTACATATTGCCTTTCTCCTCTCCTTATGTATTTTGCACAGTTTACTTTAAAGCTATGTCCTTTTTTGTATAGACACAGGAAAACAATTAATATTACGCTTTTATAACTTGGGAGTTAATTGACTCCAAATAATACTCACTCCCGAACATCTGCTTTCTTGATTTAAGCCTCAGTTGCCTTTAGTTCCTAGCACCCCAAAAGCAGGTTCCCGATGAGAGACTGAATGGACCAAGGACAAGCTGTGAGCTACCTTGGCATCGAAATGGGCCAGGCCAAAGTGCCACAATACTTAACTGTAAGAACATGGTCATGGACAAATTCTGTCATGATCCAATAGTAAGAATGAGATTAGAACACTGCTAGGGGTAAGAAAGACGCTGTAGTTTGAGATCTATGGTGAGATGTCCCCAGGAAAGCAATTCTATGAGCTTCATGTATCTCTTACTGTGTCCATACAAAATGATTAATATTATAAATGTATGTTTGTTGGACTAAAGAGAGGAGAAACACATCATAAATGGAATTTTGCTCTTGGGAAGGATGTCTTACTGAATGAGAATTGGTCCTAGAAGGAGCTTCCCCTGAGGGAAGGACTTTGCCTCTGTTGATTGGATGACCACACCTATGTTTAATCCTCAACCCCTCACGCTTTGGGGATATAACTGATGCTGTTAGAGTGGGCTTGGGGATCCAGTGGAGAATGAAGTAGAAGGGGAGGCTGAAGCAGGAAGGAAAAGTATGAAGGAGTAGCATCCAAGAGGAGGATGAGGGGGATTGGAGAGGCAGAAGCTGAGGAAGAATCTGAGGAGAATAGAGATGAGATTGTAGTAAACTGATATTGAAACCAAACAGCCTGGCCCTCATTCCCTCCTTCGTTCACCCATCACTATCGGTTTCTCTGGGGTGGGTGGAGGAAGCAGTGTGAGATCACCGAACATGGGTGGTGGGCGACAGAACCGCCTAGGCCTTTAGTATTTTATTTTTTTTAATACACAATCCATCTTTCACCTTTGATTCTATTGTTTTGTATTCTTTTACATTTATACAGGATTAGGAACACAAGTTCTCCTTAAGATTTTAGAAGCAAAATTGTCTCTAAGAAATAAAGAAGTAAGCACTCAAATATGAGTCTCTAAAATTATTACTACTACTTTTGTCTAAACTCTAAAGTTTTTCTGTAGTTATCAATTTATTGCTGTGTATTGTCTTGCTCTTTTTGTAAATGAACACAAATTCACATGATTTTAGACAAAGTCCTAACATAGAGTGAAAATTATAAGACACTAGAAATGTGCCCTTGGCATTTTTCATTTTATTTTCTCACCTTAGGACAGCAATGAAGTGTTCATGACACAATATGATCTTACATCATTACTACTAGAAGTTTCAAAGATTTAAACCTTTGGGTCCAAAGATTTATACTATGCTCAAACTTTGCCCTCCTAAACTAAATTACACTAAAGTAAAACTAAACTAAATTTATATTCCTGTCATGATAATTCTTGACCCATAATCTATTGCTTTTATTCATAATTTTAGTTTCAAAAACTGTTTTCATACTATCAAATAAATATTTTCCAATTTCAAATTTAACTTACCATGTGGGGACTAGTGTCAGTTGGGCCTCATCCAGTATTGGCCAGGGTTTAATCATGACAATGTGGTATACTAAGGTTTATATGTGGTGTCAGGGAGTAGGTTAAACCAGGAATGGTCACGTGCAAGTGATTTAATACCTGCGTGATTTTGTTGATCATTAATCTACTTCATGTACTTTTTTCTTTTTTGCTTTTTGGGTCACACCAAGGATGCTCAGAAGTTACTCTTGGCTCTTCACTCAGGAATTACTCCTGGGGGTGCTCAGGGGACCATATGGGATGCTGGGATTCGAACCCAGATCTGCCGCGTGCAAGGCAAAAACCCTACTTGCTGTGCTATTGCTTCAGCCCCCTTAATGTATTTTTTAAGTGGCTATATAACAGTCACAATGGGGAAAGGGGGTCTGTAATTGAATAAAGCACTATAATTTTATTATTTTATGCAATAAATGTTAGCACTGTAGCACTGTCCTCCAGTTGTTCATCGATTTGCTCAAGCAGACACCAGTAATGTCTCCATCGTTAGACTTTGTTATAAATGTTTTTGGCATATAGAATACTCCACGGGGAGGTTGCCAGGCTCTGCCGTGCAGGCGAGATACTCTCGGTAGCTTGCCAGGCTCTTCAAGAGGGGCGGAAGAATCTAACCCAGGTCAGCCGCATGTAGGACAAACATCCTACCCACTGTGCTATTGCTCCAGCTCACAATAAACATTACTTGAAAGAAATTCTTTTTGATTGTATTTCATAGAGATAATGAGAAGTTATAAGTTCTTTGTCCTATTTTAGAAAGAACTTTCTCAGGCTTTTGAGAAACTACTCCTTGGTTTCTGAAAGTTGGAATTTAATGAATTTAAAGAAGCTGCAAGAAGAGAATGTGCATACCCCTGTATTGTTGGCAGAGGTTGTTTTTAAATCAGGTGTGTTAAAACTAATGTTCTTCCTAACATGGAACCCTAGAATTAGGCAAATTCATTGGCTAGGGTACTCCAGGAGAAATTTCCCACCATGGGAAAGCAATGGAATTAGGCATCCAATGGGTAGGTTTTATATAATAAAATAGATACCCTCAGAGGGGGAAGAACAAGATTTAAAGGAGAATGACCAGTTATGTCCCCAAATTGATCAATCATAAAGGTCAACATACCTCCCCAGAGGCTAAGTAAATTGAATATTAAGGAGTGGTCAGCAGACTATGTAGGCAAAATCTAGAAGAAAAAGTGAGGGAAAGGCTGTCCTTTCTAGTTCAAGTTTCTAACTAGAAGCTAGAAAGTAGACCTAGAAACTAGTTATAGAAGCTTGAATTCTGGTTTTGAACCACATAATCTACCACAGATTGACCAGCTGTTTTGATGAGAGACTTTTTACATAATAAAAATTACACTCATTTTTGAGTATGATACACAGCCCCATGTCAGGGAATGTGGGCACTTTTATTTAATTCTTAGAAGGTTCCTCATTTTAGGGGCCAAATAATACTACAACAGGTAGCGTGCTTGCCTTGAACACAGCTAAACCAGGTTCAATTCCTATCACCACATACGTTCCCTGGAGCCCACTGGGAATGATTCCTGAATGCAGAGCCAGGAGTAATTCCTGAAAACGTTCAGGTGTGACCTCAAAACCAAAATCTTTATGAACAATTAAAAATAAGTTTCCTCACTTTATGAAGGTTAAAAGACAACGTAAGTTGTACAATTTTAGGTAGCATATTTAGAATGAAAACACAATTCTGTTATAAAAACAGATAATTATTCTGGTATACCCATAGTTCCATACACAGTGAATAAATGTTCATTGAAATCTTTGGTATAAATATTTGAGTTAGGTGGCTAACAAATATTTCTCAAAGTGATGCAAGATTCATAAGGCCTCTAGTTCCCATTGTTGAATGTGGTTGTGAACCTATTCCCTGGCCTTGTGGAAATGATCTGTTATTTATTTGAGATGATGGAGGATAGAGGCAAATTGATAAGAAAAGCTAGGCTCTGACTGTATACTTTTTATTACTCTATTCTCAATGTCTGCCCTACAGATGAGAAATGGTTCACAGTTAAAAAAAATTATAGTGATAGTAGTAATGATCTTTATCCTGTTTCTTCAAAGAAATATTTGAGGACTTAATTCTGCCATTCTTCAAAGAAATGGTCTTTTGGGTTTAGAACCTTCCTTCATTCTTTAGATAAAAAAAATTTAATAATATTTTTGAAACCATCCCTCCCAACACAGACACACACAAACACATGCAGACACACACTGTTGGCATTTTTGTTGGACTAGCCAGAAGCCACACATGGGCTCTGATCCACATGTCTTTGTGCTACTCACTGGGCTCAAGTTGTGGGGCTTGCATACTCAGTCAAAGTGTTCGCCGAGGGTTGCCCTCTTTTAGTTGTGATGCTTGCACACTGGGGGATGGGGTGGAAATATTATACACTCTAGCAGCAGCATCTGCACACATTCTGTGTTGCATCTGCCTCTGTCACATACACAGAGACCAGGTGGTCTCACTACCTGATGTGCTGCTTCTCATCTGTTTTCATTGTTGTGCTTTCAGGGCTGCACCTCTTTGTTTTTTTAGGCCATATTTTATTTTTATTTATTTAATTATTTATTAAAAATTTTATTAGTGAAACACCATCAGGTACAGTTGTAGACTTACAAATTTTTGTGCTTGGGTTTCAGTTATACAATGAGTGCCCATCCCTCCACCGGTATACATTCTCCCACCTCCAATGCTCCCAGAATCCCTCCTACCCCCTGAACCCCCATCCCACCCCACCCCTGTTAATCTAAGAATTATGATTTCAGCAGACACTTGGGTAGGTGGAAATTTTAGCACAGGCCATGCCGATTTGATGAGTATGAATACATATAGAATTGCATGCCTTTGAAATATTCTCTCATGAATTTGGAGTGACAATATAGTTAATTGAGCTGTCAGGTGAAACTGCTATTCATCAAAGTCTTCCTTGTAGATTAGATTCATTTTCCTTAAGCAAAGCAAATCATGTGCAGCTCATGGCTTATATGTTGAGAAATTTGATAGGTAGAACATTTAGAACTCAGAGGAAAAAAACACAATTAAGGAACTCAATGGAATGAAAAGTTTTTAAAAAATCTATTAATGAGATTTGAAACTATCAAACAAATGTAACAAATTTTAGAATATACTGTAGATGAATAAAAATGATATTGGATAATAATACACCTTCAAGATTTCAGAAAGAAACATGGAAATTACATAGCATACTGAATTCTTTGATAACTTGCCAAATGTAGTATATTTCTCAACTCATTAGTCATTTAATATCAACTTTCCATTTTATGAAATGAAAAGATTGCAGTCATCCTTTAAGAAGATCAAAATTTTGTAATCAAACAATCTTTGCGTGAAATAAATTCAAGGATAAAGTTTATTTTGATTTATAGAATTGTGAATAGTTCAAATATATGTAAATTCATCATACTCCTCTGTGATATATGAAAGAGGGATTCAACACAAAACAAACTTTGACTTATATTTGCATTGCTATTGTATCATACTTAGATTCACAAATATTTAATAGTTACAGAGATGAATTATATATATATATATAGTACATTTTTCCAAGACAAGTGAAAAACATTTTTATTTTGCATGCAGAATTCACTTGTTACCTCTACAGTCAAGTGTATTAAATAAAAAGGGTTTTGTTTGAGTATTTTTAGGTACAAATTTTAAAGAATCACATGTAAATTATTTGAGCGCTGAACATTATATGCTCCTCATTAAGCATAATTTTTGTCTTGCTCTAATAAAACTAGAGAGACATATGAATCCATTCAATGTGGTTTGGTGTTTTAGAAAATGTGTCACAGAGGGCTGATGGTACTTAACTTTGCTATTCAACATTTTTATTATTAGCAGCATAAAGCATTGATTATAAACTGAAAGGCCATAAGGTAGTAATGACTTTATTTCTTAATGTTATAATTATGGTTTGTTTCAAAAATTTTAATTACACAGGAAAGAACTGTTAAGTCTAAAATAATTTTGAGAATTACCAACTATTATATCTAAACTCCTAAAGCTAACAAAACTAAAATTCTTTGATGCATTTCTGAAGATGTTTACTATATACAAATATGTAAGTATATAGCATTATAAACTGCATAAATGTTATATAAAGACAGAAAATGTTTTTATAAGTATCTATTTATACATGAAGTGGCTTAATATTATTTGTAGTATTTTGTAAGTCTTAATTTTATTTTTAATGTCCTTCATCATATATTTATATTGATCTGTATGAATTAACTTTTATAAGACTTTTATTAGTACAACAATGTTACATATTATTTTATAATATTTCATTGATTTTTTCAAATGTTTTCATATTATCCAGGCAGTGCTTAAACAAATATCATAAAATTTAAAAAAATACTTCTTTAGGGGAGATATAGTGCTATTATTATTTATATAAATTTGGAGGTGATGAGAACAAACTCAAGCCTTCAACATGTGAGGTACAAGCTCTACTACTGAGCCACATACCTCTCTTTTTTTCTTTATACTTGTAGAATTTTGAAAACATTATAATTTTCATGATTCTAGTTTTGAAATCATTCGGCTTTCCTGTTTGATGATCAAATTAATAGATTCTTACGTTTCAGATTTATAGAAAAAAATTGAATGGAAATATAATACTAAGTCTAACACATACACTCGCTTCATTTTAAATCTGGTTGAGATACTTCGCTTCATCAGGAACTTTTAATTTTGTTGTGCCAGGCCATATTTATCAATTTATTTATCATTTATGTTTTAGGGCCACACTCAGCTGTGCTCAGGTCTTACTCCTGACTCTATGCTCCAGCATCACTCCTGGAAGGATTAGGGGACTGCATGGGCTTCCAGGGATCAAACTTGGGTTGGCAGTATGAAATGGAAAGTATCCGCAGTGCTCACTGTACAATCTTTTCAGCCCCATATCTAGATAGATAGATAGATAGATAGATAGATAGATAGATATAGATAGACAGATAGATTTTTTGAATACACATTTGATCATATGTAAGCTTTCTCTACCAAAGGTATTTAATCCAAATTCATAATTATTTTTTCATATTTTTTCCAGTGGCTAAAGTCTTTACTTTTCTCTCCTTTCTTTTCTTTATTTCTTTTTTTCAATTGAATCAATATGAGATACACAATTCCAAAGCAGTTCATGATTGAGTTTCAGTCATGTCATGTTTCAATACTGATCCAGTTACCACCACCAATGCTGCCATCCCCCACAGACAGCATGTCTCAATGGCAGGCACTTTTCTTCTTCTCTCTCTCATTTTATCTCTTAATTTTTTCTTTCTCACTTTATCTCTCTCTCTCTTCTTTTGGGCACTATGCTTTGAAATACAGATACTAAGAGGTTCTCATGTTTGTTTCTTTACTTACCCTCAGTGCACAGTTCTTAACCAGATGATTATTTCCAACCATTATTGTCATAGTGCCTTCTTCCCCAGTACTTGAAGCAGGCTTCCAACCATGGAGCAATCCTCCTGGCCTTGTTTTACTGTCCTTGGGTATTTGTCTCATAGTATGGTTTGTTTTTTTTAAATCCTACAAATGAATGCAATTTTTCTATGTCTGTCCCTCTCCTTCTGACTAATCTCACTCAGCATGATGCTCTCCATGTCCATCCATTTATAAGTGAATTTCATAAATAAATCACTCATATTTTCAAATTTGTCTGTTGCTTTGACCCTCCATTTTCCCTTTTAGCATACACATACTCAAATCTCTTCACTGTTCAAACATCACTCAGATACAACAATTGGGTGCCTTTCCAATCTTTTACATAGATTTCTTTCTCTAATTCCAAAAAGATTGCTCTTAATTTTAAGTTGAGACAAAGTGTTATGTTTGTATCTTTATATTATGCCTCTTGTGACTATTTGAGAATAGTATCAATGAACGTGATAAAACTGAAGACTTTCATTTAATGCTTTTTTTTTTTGCTTTTTGGGTCACACCTGGTGATACACAGGGGTTACTCCTGGCTCTGCACTCAGGAATTATTCCGGTGGTGCTCAGGGGACCATTTTGGGATGCTGGTAATCGAATCTGGGTTGGCCATGTGCAAGGCAAATGCCCTACACTCTGTGCTATCGCTCCAGCTCTCATTTAATGTTTAAAAAATAGTTTTCATAATAAAGTGTGCAAAGATAAATACTGTATGTTTAGTATTGTGTCACTGTATCACTGTCATCCCATTGTTCGTCGATTTACTGGAGCGGGTGCCCATAATGTCTCTACTTATCCCAGCCCTGAGATTTTAGCAGCCTCTCCTTACTCGTCTTTCCCAACAATTGAAGGTTCTTTCAGGGTCAGGGAAATGAGACCTGTCATAGTTACTGGTTTTAACATATCGAATACACCACGAGGTGCTTGTCAGACTCTGCCCATGATGTTTAGTACAGACACATGAGTACTCATCAAGGATAAAGATTATTTTGATACTTGATGTTCCGTGTTCACATACTTGCATAATTTTCCTATGTTAAACAAATTAAACTGGTTCTATATAAGTAATTGATATTTCCTCAGAAAATTTTAGATAATTATCAATGTGCAGCTGACATTTTATTATTTTATGGTGAATTTGCATATCTATACAGAACATACCTTTGGATTTTGAGGTGATTATTTTTGTAATCATTTATTTTTTAGTGAGATGCCATGGTTTGCAATGGTATTAATATAATCATTCTCTGCAAGGGTATTAATATAATCTAGTTGCTGTGCTACTATACCAACCCCCCAGCAGAGTAGTGTCAATACCCTTTGAGCATTGTCTCAGGGGTTTTTCTACCACTGTCCCTATCCCCATCTCCTTTCCAGTTTACAGTACTGTTGGCGATTTCTCAGGCTTTGTTTCCATTTGGGATAGTGTTGTTTTCTGTTCTTTGTACTCCACATCGGTGAGATCATCTGAACTTTTATCCGACTCATTCCAATTACCATGATATCCTCCAGTGACACCCAGGTTGCAACAAACATTGACTCTTTCTTCTTCTCATAGTTAAGTCTCACACACACACGCACACAGATTTATGTATATCTATAATTATGTATACATGAATACCAGGTATGCGCACCTATATATATATATATATATATACATATGTATACATGCATACATCTATCTATATATCATGATTTCTTTCTCCACTTACCTATTGTTGGGCACTTGGGTTGTTATCAGATCTTTTACATTGTAAGTAATGCTGCAATGATTATAAGTGTGTATAAGCTTGCAAATGAATGTTTTAGCTTTCACCGTGTAGCATTTCAAACTAACAGAATTCTCTGACAAATGAGTCCACAAACTATTGACTTGATTATCCCTAGCTATGCTCAGGATGAAACAATTCATCAATCTTTCTTTAACAAATGTTTCCTGTATATAGTGGGGCTTTAGAAATAATAAATAGAATGGTAGTACACATGCTTTTTCATTTAAATATAATTATTGTTTTGATACTGAAAGGCTTTCCTATTTTTAAAAATATCCTGTTACACTCATATCCAAGGGAAACTCATTTAGCTTTAAGCATAATTAAAATTTTAAAAATATTTTTGGGTCATATCTGCCAGTGCTCAAGACTTACTCTTGGCTTGTTACTCAAATATCAGTCCTAGAGGGCTCAACGAACTGTACTAGATTACAGAAATCAAACCCAGAATCAAGGCAAGCTTCAGCCCCCCCAAAATTTTCTTATTATTTACAAAAATCATAGGTATAAAAGGGATTTACTTCTAAGACTAAAACATTATATTTCTATTTTTAATACTTTTATAGAGGTTGTCTCATTGCAGAATGATCAATTATAAATCTATTCCAGAAGTCAAGTTTTATCAACAAAACCAATAAATATACATACTGAGCAGGTGAATATATAGACATTTATTACTCTATATATTTGTACTAAGACTTTATGTTTTATACTTTCCTCATCCTATAGAAACACAAAGTCATAGATAGTTAAGAGGAAATATCACTTAATACATTAGAAAAAATGAGTCAAACAAAAATGTTAAGTCTTTGGAATTAATATCTTAGCTCCTTTATATTTTTAAATTTGACTATGAACTAAATAGCAGGACAGCCATGCTTTTGCAATGCTCTGTGCATACTGTCAAAAACATTAATGAAACTTAAGTGGATATAAAATAAATTGTAATGAAAATCATTACTCCCCAATAGAAATGTGTTTATTAGCTATGAACCAAGACCTTTTATTTTTCAGAATCAACAGCACTTCAACATCTAATTATTACAGCAGAATATAGTGATCTAGTGAATATAATTGATATAAACTATCACAAATATAAAAGATTCTGTAAAAGTATTTTCCTACTGTTTAAGTAAATTATTTTAGCCTTCTGATGTATATATATATATATGTACATATATATATATATTAGTTTTCTGATATTTTTGAGGCTCTGAAGACATTGAAGAAAATAGCTGACAGCCAGCTGGTGCTGTGTGTTATGATTTCTTAGGAAGAGTAGGTTTGCCGAAGCTCTTCTGACTTTGAATTCCAGTTGCACCTCTTTTCTTTCTTATCTTTACATTCAGTCAGTAGAGGAAGGGCAAAATAGCTCAAATCAATTTATTTGGAACATTGCTTTGTTTAGCTTATTAGTAAGATTCTAGGTAGAAAGCTAGCAAGTCCGTTGATAGAAAGCAAAACACTATGAAGAAATGTTCTGAGATCACCAGTCAGATAAATGAAGCCCCGCTGTGTCAAGAAAGGTAGTTGATAATTGCATTGCCATCCAAGGGATAGTGGCATCTAAATAAGAAGTATCTTTTCTATATTCTTTGTGGATCTCTTCAATGTTTCCATTAATTGTCTAAGAAATATCTTCATGATCTGTCTTTAACACAAAGGATATTAACAGAGCAAAAGGAAAATAGTGTAGCAGATGAGGATAATTGTATTTAGTAAGTCCTTGAGATTCTTGAGAGATGTAAAGCAGTTCACTAAAACCTTAGAGAATGTAATTGCTTAGTAGAATCTGATGCACTGGACAAAGTCCAGAAACCAAAAAAACCTCAATGACTGGATTAATAACAATCCAGAGGTCTACAACCACTGCACAAATACCGCAAAGGTGGGAAGGTACTTGGTAAACAGCTCAGAGACCGGAAGTTTCCCGGAAAATAGCTCAGCGGTTGGCCCCTCATGGGCCCATAATTTGAATATTGAAAACTCTTCCTTGGAGGATAGTTTTGCGCTTGGTAGCTGCTGGAAATAAAACATGACGGGGTAAAGGCAAGGTTCTGATAGTTTCGATACCCAAAACCACCACTGTAGTGATTTAGGGGTTGGAAACTCTTGAATACGCGATTACGTTGTCCAAAGTATTTGGAGCCACTGCTAGGGGTCGGGGTGGCTTTAGTGGCACGGAGGTTCTTGGGGTAGCAATCAGATACATACCCCTTGCTGTGAGCACCTGGGCTACCGCTGGGGGCAGGTCCAGTGTTGGTTGTTTCGCAGCTACCACAGACTTTGCCTACTGCTGAAGAGTTGCAAGGCACACAGAAATTTGACCCATCACAAGTTGTGGTATCCGTCTTGACCTCGCAGCTGGGGGATTCACAGCCAGGCACTTCGCCATAGGATTCTTGGCAGTTGTCCAGGAGCCAGAGATTTCCTTGGTAGCGGCTGGGTAAGGAGAGCCCAAATGTGGGGCTTACATCACTGGAGCAAAGAGCAGCAGAAGTCACTGGAATGTAACAGTATGTTCTGTAGGATGTGCCACTGCAGCCCCCAGGAGAGCCCAGAAAAGACATGGAGTTTGGGTGCATGCTAAGTGGCAGTCGTGTAGGTATGGCACGGCGGTGACTCGAGGACTTTATATATCTTCCTCAGAGGTTGTCTGCAGGTGTCCTGACTTCTTCCTCCATGCTGCCTGGGAAAACAACACGGCAACATCTCATTAGTGTGCTATTTATTTAGCTCCAGTCGTTGATGTCTTCACACTCTTATAAAAATAACTTTATTTTGCTTCTTCAAAGTGTCTATAACTGCCACTTTGACCATCACCCATCACTCATCATCTTCAGACCCTAGCCTTGAAGAATAGTGATTTTTCTGTTAATAGGTCAACTCTCCTCTGTCAATCAGTGGTTAACAAGAGTTCATGTGTCCATGGGCCTCGCTGGCATGATTATTAAGAGCTTAATAAGGATTGGAGTTAAATAAGAAACCTGTATTTTCCCACCCCATTGAGAACTGAAAATACTGCAGGACTTGATTCTGAACTCAGTCGCATGCTTTGGCTCTCACAATACTGTAGCTGAAAAGAATGAATAAGGACTGGACTCTTTGGAGAAAGAATTGGTTCTCCCAAGCACATTCTTAACTGTACCAGACCGTGTAGTGGTGATAACTTCTCATCTGATGTATTTGGAAAATTCCATCCATAGGACTCTTGGAGACTTAGTGACCCTGCTGGAGGTCAGGAATGAACTTGTCCCCATGGCTCACTGGTTGCTAAGTAACCGTGAATTCTATGAGGCTCCTTTCGTTCTGTGGTATATAATATCAAAAAAGGTCAGTTGAAAAAAGATTGTATTGTTCCAACTAAGACTACCAGGTACATTGTTTCTGCTGTGAAGCCCCAGCGTTTTGTACTTTTTTTTACCCCAAATTCATATTTATTATTTTTAATGTGAGGTCTTAATTTTTGAACACAGTGTGTTGAGTGTAATTTTCTTGTGGAGTCTATACCTACAAAAGGAAATGAATGTACTAAAAAATCATTTAAATTTTCTGATTTGTTTAATTATTTTTGTTCTTATTATTGTTTGCTTTTGTATTTTAGGCTACACCTTAAAATGCTCAGGGGTTACTTCTGGCTCTGCAATGAAGATTCACTCCTGATAGGGCTCAGAAAAACAAATGGGATTCTGGGAACCAAACCCAGGTAAGTTGTATGGAAGGCAATCACTTTGTCTGCTGTCCTAACTCTCTGGTTTCTGATTATTTAATTCTTCTATATTCTGTCCATACTAAACAATATATTCCCCTTGGAGTGATGCCTGAAGGAATTTTATAGACTTTTTAAATTTTTTTTTGGTTTTTAGGTCACATCAGGAGATGCTCAGGGATTACTCCTGGCTCTGCACTCAGGAGTTACTCCTGGCGGTACTCAGGGGACCACACGGGATGCTGGGAATCGAACCCAAGACGGCCACATGCAAGACAAATGCCCTACCCACTGTGCTATCGCTCCAGCCCCAGGAATTGTAAAGATTTAAAAGTATAGAATAAATATGTGCTTTTGAAAATATTAACTTTATTTTATTATTACATTTTCCAGTAGATTGGGAAAAGTACTGTACATGCCAATAGCAATGAATTCAGATAAATAAGTTAATTTCTTTAGGTAGGCTAACCTATAAGAGTCATTCTCAATTGATGCTATCCTAACAAGATACAGTTTCATAAACTTTTCTTTTCTTCGGTTTCCAGCAATATTTAAATGCATGCCAGTTCAAACAAAGATATATTGCAAATGTCATAATTTGAGTTTTCTCAGTGTTTTAATATTCTGTAATGTTACAATAAGCACCTCTTTATTGGACACATTTTGGTGTGTTTTGTGGAGCATTTTCGAGATTAAAAGGCTCAGAATCTGGAAGCCTTACTCTCAGAAAAATATCTGGCTAGAGAGCATCCTTTCAGTTATGAGTCAGATAATTTAGGAAATAAAATATAAAAGTATGTTGATCGTCAACTTTCCCTATCCTACTAGATCTAAATGGCAGACAAGTTGAGATTGATGAAGTTTTATGTCTGCCTTACTCTAGTTAGCCATGATTACTGTCACCCTTATTTTAAATCTATCTTAGAGAAGATTAGGAAGGGGATAACAGAATGAATAAGTCTATCATATTTAAATCCACATACTCTCTTTCTAATGAACAGATTACTGCAGAATATTCAAATCAGCATCATTCACAGAGTATAATCCAACAAAAATTAATAATGCAGAGGAAATAATTGTATAACTAATGCTCAAAGTAAAAGAACTTGCAAGATATTAAAACTTGTTTTGATATAAAATATTATAAACAATGAAACATTGATATTTACAAAGGCTGAATTGAGTCAGCTCTTCTAATTTTACCTTCCTACTCTCTGACATGTTCAGATGTAACCCTCATTGTCTGCTGACCACCGTTTACTATTAACAATAACGCTACAGAATTTTCTTCCACTTTAGTATTCATCTTGGCAAAAGACAGTGCAAATAACATCAGAACATAAAAAATGTAGCACTGACTGTAGCACTGTCCTCCTGTTGTTCATTGATTTACTCAAGCGGGCACCAGTAACGTGAGATTTGTGAGATTTGTTGTTACTGGTTTTGGCATATCAAATATGCCACAGGTAGCTTGCCAGACTCTGCTGGGTGGGCGGAATATTCTTGGTAGCTTACTAGGCTCTCTGAGAAGAACTGCGGAATAGAGCCTGGGTCAGCTGCATGCAAGGAAAACACCCTATTGCTATCACAAGGGAAGAATCTTTGTCTCTTTGAGTGGTATTTTCCTCTTAATCATTAATTGCCATAATCATTACTCCTCTTGCTAAATTTCTGAAACTACTATCCCCCTTATTTCCTATTTTAATATTTTTATGTATGCATGCAAAGCTGAATAGGACTCTCTAAATGGAGCTGTTTCCTTCCTGATCCCTGGTACCTGTGAATGATTTCTATATCAAAAGGGACTTTGTAAATATGAGTAAGGTTCAACTTTTAAGATAGAATTTTTGAGTGAGGTTCTTGTAAAATAGAGATATTATAGGAGAAAAGCCACTATGTTAGTGATGCCTCTCAGACTACAGGAATATCAGCAACGTCTAGAACCTGAGAGAAAGAGAGTACAGATTTGCCTATTGACTTCAACTATAATAAATCCTGCTGCCCCCTTGACTGTGCTTATGTGAGATCAGTTTTGAACTTCTGGTTTCAAGAACTGCAAGAGATTACATTTCTGCTATAAGGTCACGAGGTGTGCAGCTAAGCCATAGGAATGTAATATACTCTGTTAAAAAAAATCAACAATTGCATTGGCTAGTATTATAACTTACAAGAGAGTATGTGCTTTCTTGCTCTTGTTCAAGGGAATAAGATTTCTATCCATCAAATAATATAGATAAGCCTCCAGGCTTTGTGAAAAGAAACAAAATTTATTTATCTAATTAGGCAGTGCATTCTTTGCAACTCATTAAAATGGATTTAAGGAACTCTCTACTGATTCTTCCAAAGGTTAAAAATCATTTATAGTAATACAGAAGATTAAAGAATCTAAGTTTTCCAGTAAATTACCCTCAGATAAAATAATAGTGGCCATCTTCCAGGATTTGGGATTATGATAAGATTTTCTCTTCTTTTTGTAATCGCATATATAATTATCTCTTAATTCCTCTTGCCAGAATACTGTTAAATGATGCAAAAGTGATTCCCCTATTTAAAAAGAATAGAATTCGTATAAAATCTATAATTATATAAAAATTACCATTTAAGTGTTGAGTAAAGTGATTCTTAAACTTAGCAATTGTAGGCTAAAATGATGGGCAGCTGGCTATATTTACATTGTTGACTTCATAGCTCATTTTTGGTCTCAAAAGCTTAATGGCAGATGGGCAGAATTAAATACTGAGGAAACAGGAGTAAATGAAAATAAAGCTTTATAAAATTTTGAGCCACACCCACCGATGCTCAGAACTCACTCCTATGTCTACAATCAAGAATCACTCCTGGCTGAGTTTGAAGGAACATATGAGATGCTGAGATTTGAATCTTGATGGCTCTCACGCAAGGCAAAAGCTTTGCGCACTGAACTATCTCTCACGTTCCCAAATAAAATGTTTTATATAGCGAAAATGAGTAGAAAGACAGGAATGTGAGTTTGATTTTTGTTTGTCTTTTTAAGAAAACATGATATTTATGGAATTAGAACAGGTGTGACATGAGTTGAACATTTTGAGATGGAACCACTATGACTGACTTATGAAATATAAACAATTCTCTTAGTGTGTGATACTGACACATTTTCATTAGTATGTGATCTTGGAAATATCTGTCTTTCAGTACTTAGTATCTTCTTATGTGAAAGCAGTGCCAATAATAACTACATTGCAAGACTATTGTGAAAGTGAATGGAAATAAGCATAAAAATATCTAGATGAAGAAAAGAAACTTGCTCAATGAAAAGGTAATGCTATCTTTCTAAATCCCTAAGTTAGGAAATTCCACTCATCCATTAAACTAAATAAAAATAATTATTCTGAATTTACTTTGAAGTTGAAAAAACATGGTCCTGAAATAATCTTTGTCTCCTCCAAAAGTTAAGTCCAAAACTGAATGGATTCCTTACAACAACTTCATGTCATGAAAATAGTTTACTTAGCCACAGTTACTAATGAATCCTCTTATTTCAACCTCCTTCTTTTGTTCCATTTGTCTAATTAGTTTCTAAACATCTGCATTAGTGGTTATATGAATAAGAATTCAATAATTAAGTTATAATAATAAGATAATAATAATAAATAATTAAGAATTCAATAATTAAGTTACTGTCAAATCCCGTCTTTGACATTTACAATATGAATTAACTACCAAAAAATGAAATAATGTTTTTTAAATTAATTTATTGAATCAACGTGAGAACAGTTGCAAAGCTTTCAGGTTTAAGTCTCAGTTATAAAATGATCAAACACCCATCCCATCGCCACTGCATATTTTCCACCACCAAGAACCCAATATACCCCCTTCCCCCCCTTCCCCATACCTGTAAGGCAGATGATTTAAATTTAACTCTCTCTCTCTCTACTTTGATTACATTCATCATTTCAACAAAAGATGCACCACTATTATTTGGAATTTTCCCCAATAATCAAACCTGCTGAAAAGACATCATGAAATAATTTGTTTTCTATTGTTGGTTATTAAGACCATATGATGCTGCACGGCCGCAATAGTGGCCACACAATTTTGAATTTCTGATATTTTACTAATTAAGTCTGGGGGGATTTCTGCAAAAAGCCGATTAGTTCTGAGATCTGTTTGTGTGCCTCTGGGTCCATGGCCGTGCTGGGGATCCTCTCGTGGGGGCCAACTCGTGGTCTTGGTGGGACAAGAAGGACGTGCAGGTCCTGCCCCCATCCCATGAGGCTGCAGTTGCCCCACACCGCCAGCTCATACTTGGCTGTACAATAAGCTCTGAGGTGGTGGCCACCATGCTGCTGGCAGGGCAGGGGGCATAGGCAGAAGAGACATCCTTTCCCTCCAGGCAGCACAGCACCATAGCTTAATGCATAGTCCATTCACATTTCTGCCAAAAGCTACTGGGTTCCAAATTAGGTCCATGTGCCTCTGGGGCCATGGCCATACTGGGGAGCCGCTCATGGTCTTGGCAGGGCAAGAAGTGGAACAGTGTTTTCTTTTCTTTTTTTTAAAATTTTTATTAGTGAGACATCATGAGGTACAGTTGTAGACTTACAAATTTTTGTTCTTGGGTTTCAATTATATAATGATCAAATACTCATCCCTCCACCAGTGCCCATTTCCCACTACAATGGATCCCAGTAAACCTCCCAACCCCCATTCTGCCCCATCCCACCCTGCCTCTGTGGCAGGGCATTCCCTTTTGTTCTCTCTCTCTTATTGGGTTTTGTGGTTTGTAAAAGAGGCAGTGGGTGACAATCAGAAACAGTGTTTTCTTAAGAGATGGTCATGAAGATTAAAATAGTCAAATACAGGTTGTGAATAATAAGTACTTTCTTGGTATCACTTTTATTTTATTAACACCAGACTCTATCTTTGCTGGTATTGAGACACGAAGAGCGAAGCACCAGGTGAGCTATTTAATTTAATTGGTCATTTAATTTTTTTTTCTATTGAATCACCTAATTGGTCATTTTGAACTTCACTCACCAAAAAGACAGGGGAGGGGTAGTATGTAGTAACAGATAAAAGGAAGTCTTCTATCATCAATTACTCTAGGCCTCCTCATTTGTGCTCAGACATCCCATATAAGTGACAGACGTTCAGGAATCTCCTCCACATGCACCTGGCCGTGCTTAGAGACACATAAAGTTCAAAAAAACAGGGAGCCACTGAGGTATAGCCCCAGGAAGACCCAGCAACAGGTTATAGAACAGCAAGCCTCCACCAAGGTGATACATCTGACAGGCTTCTAGCTCTAGATTTCACAGAAGGAAAGTTTACACTGAATAGAGGAAGGCATTGGGACAATACCAGGCCATCATACATTTGAGATGATGGACAGAACTTTTTTTGTAGACTTACAAACTTTCATGCTTGAGTTTCAGTTATACAATGATCAAGTATCCATCCCTCCACCAGTGCCCATTCTCCACCACCAATGATGCCAGTAGCCCACCATCCCCCTTCATCCCGACCCGCCTTTGTGGTGGGACATTCCCTTTTGCTCTCTCTTTCCTTTAGGGTATTGTGGTTTGCAATAGAGGTATTAAGTGACCGTCGTGTTTGGTTTATAGTCTACTTTCAGCACACATCTCGCATCCCAAGCAAATCCTCCAAACATCCTTCACTTGGTGTTCCCTTCTATATCTGAGCTGCCTTCCCCCCCCAGCACGTGCTGCCAACTTCCAAGCCATGGAGCAGATCTCCTAGTACTTATCTCTAATATTCTTGGGTGCTCATCTCCCATTCTGTTATTTTATATTCCCCAGATGAGTGCAGTCTTTCTATGTCTAGGTACAGAACTTTGAATGTCAGATACAGGAACAGGCATGGAGGGAAAAGGTCAAATCAGGTTTTAAAGACACCTCTAAGAACTATCTCCTGGATAAGTCTTCTTCCATATATTGTTTTCATTCTAACTTAATTGTTAGGGCGCAGATTGAGATCTCCCTTTAATGACAAAGAGACTACAGAGAGGGCAAACAGCAAGCAGGGTTTATTGTAAGACTGGCTAGCCTATGCAGGCACGCAGGTCCAGCATGTTGGGCAAGACCCTGATTTCTCCAAAGGAGATCTTATATAGGCCTTCACCTGCCGTTACAGCAGAGCCCGCGCATTTAGTAGCCAATAGATTCATAACAACACATACTTTCCTAACCTATCCATTTAGAAGTACATCACACCTTAGCCTATAGTTTTAAAGGTCAGCATTTGTGTCACTACTTAGGAACATCCTGGTTTTTAGGGCAGACATAGGTCTTGTGAGAGACATCTGTTTATCTGGTCTGACCACCACCCTTCTCGTGACTTGCAACTCTGGGCACCTGTATCCAAGTTCTGCTCAGGGGCAGAAAAACAAGTTATTTTGCAATGCGGATTCCTGTAAAGAAGATCTAAAAAAGCTATCTAGACCTGTTCCTCACATAATATTGAGATATTTTGGGAAATATTATATGTCTGGAAGTATTCAGAGTTTACTTCTAGCTCTGTGATCAGGGATCAATTCTGTAAGTAGTGTGGGTTTACTTCCTGCTCTATGATCAGGGATCAGTTCTGGAATGATGTTTGGGAAGAATGGTCTAGGCTTGGCTGCATGCAAAACAAGTGTCATAACCCCTTTACTATCTCTACAGCCCAGAAATTGAGGTCTGCATTTCACTTTGAGTTGACAGTTGTGTGTGGTGTGAGAGACAGATGCAGTTTCTGGGTTTTATATGTGATTATTCAGTTTTTTTCCTAGCACCATACCTTGAAAAGGCTTTGCTTAATCCATTTCATGCACCCAGATCCATGTTCATGGACTAATTGTCCAGATATATGAGAATTTGTCTCTTTGAACTAAATTCTATTCCACTGAACTGAGAATCTACTTTTGTCAATCACCAATCCATCTTGATTGTCCCACCTGTATTGATGTTCCCTGTTTTAGCCATTGGAACATCTGATGTTTCTTTTAAGAAGATATTAAAAATTCATTTAGAGTGTTTCAAGGAAAAGCAGATCTGCTATATTCATAAAAACATGCAGAGAGTGAGAGGAAAAGAGAGCAAGAGAAATCTATACATAGAGAGAATAACAGTTTTAAAATATTTTACTTATCCTTTAAAATATAAAGTACATGAAATTTCATACATATAGAGTGTAAAGTCTCATTTAAATTTCACTATTTTGTTTCCATATTAGAGGAATACAATATTTAACATCTCACAATCTCACAGGAGGGGTTGTTCAGGTTACACACCACATTTTTCCTCAAAGAAAACTTCAGATCACTTCCTATCACTGTGAGACCTATTTCTGCTTAGAAAATAACAAGAGATTAGAGTCACTAGGAGCTGAGAGTATGGGAAGTCTATTTGACAATTTTCTTATATCCTTTAAGGACATTACGTTTTCTATATAGATTTCTTTAACTCTAATGCATCTATAGAAAATACTCTTGCTTAGATAACTGTCCACTGAACATTTTTTTTCATGTGTGCTTCACCTGAATTCCTCATGATTTAGTTTAAGATTCTCCACAATCTTTGCTCTTTATGAAGTTAGAAAACAAATTATAGTCAACTAGTCCATATAATCCCTTTCATCACATGAAGACTTGTTGCATTTGGCTTACAAAATGAAAAGTGAAGTGTTCTCTTTAGATCATACTGAAAATAGATTTTTGTTTTATAGAACTGCTACTGAACTGCATCTGAAAAGTAGGACATTGTTGAGTCTAGAGTTATTAAACTAATATAATCTTATCATCAATCATCATAATTAAAAAGTAAGTTGAATGGAAGACAGGTAACTAAGAGAAGCCTGGTATTATAAACCATATTATCACCTCATAATGACAAACGTAGAAAGATTCAATTCACATACTTAGTTGACATACATCTTAATTTATTATCTAAAATTACATGTGTATTTCCTCTCAATGTCTACAGAGAAGTTATTTGTTACACTTCCATGAAGATGTCTAGTTAAATACCCTGAGATTAAAAACAAAAAGTAAAAAGAAAAAAGCTACAGAGAGATTAAATCCTCCTAAGAGATGACTGGTTTGAGGATAGAATGACATTAACACAAAATAATAAGAATCACCTCGGAGAGTTTGTGATCTTTTCTTTCTCACATGAAACTTAATTAGCACTTTGGATTAATTAAATCTTATTCAGAATCTAACACATCTAGGATAGCCTCTTTAATTTTTATTATATTTCAAAGCACAGATTTTTTATCAACTGTTGCTTACATGAGAAAGTTTTCACTTTAGAATAAGATTCATAAACTTTGTAACCAGCACCAAGAGCATATTTTTATGCTCCAAATTTACATATATCAATTTTATTTAAAATTTCCTAAAACTCTGAGGTTTTAATCTCAGAAACTTTGTACAGGAAAGATTTCCTGGAACACCCTTGCCTATTCTGCTCCTGGGAATGATAGTTTATCCATTACAGCATTTCAGTAATAAATGTCTAGAAGATATTTTCTTAAATTTTCCATTATTTACATGCATTACGCTTTAAACATTTCATTTTAGATTATTCACATTAATAGAGGACTTGGAAATCATTTTCATATTGATCAATTTATGTATGCTGGTTGTGTGTGGAGGGCTAAGATAGAAACTCATTTGGTCAATTCCTCAATGATTCTTATAAATACTAATGGTACTTCTAAGATGGTATAACTTACAATTAACCCAAATATCCAAATAATATTGCATTTCTTTGTTTTTTTATATGTTTATCAGCTTGGCCCAGGACAGCAAAACTCACAGATGGGTTTAGTAGCATTGTACATCATCCTTTAAATAGCAAATAATCCAAATAAATACAATAGGCCAAAAATACAAATTTAGAGGCATGTCTGGAAAGTTGACTATCCTCTGAGTCTATTTCCCCCATTTTACTTTATTTAGTTCTTTTTTGTTGTTGTTGTTAATATACAAAATTCTATTCTCAACTAATGCCCTTAGACATAATAGTGAGTTATATATTTAGAACTTTTTGAGCCTATGCCTTTGTCTTATCTGTTTGGGTCTCAGCAGCTAGCCTGAGACTTTGACCAAACCCCCTCCCCTGGAAGCTAGAGCAGGCCCTGTTTACAAAGACCAGCTCAAGCACTCCCCACAGGTGGGCACTCTGGTTAAGAATGAGGGACATGACTGTTCCCACCTACCCATATTGTTAACCAGGCCCTAAGAGCAGGATATGTAAATCATTAACTGACATCTGTAGAAGCCCTACCTGAGAAGCCTGAGAAACGTGCAGAGTGTGGGATTGTCTCCCTTGTACTGTGAGAACCCCTGGGTGGGCGCCAATAAATGGAGAACTGCTTAATCACCAGACTCCCCCAGTCTGTGGCTTTCTTTCTCAGTGTCACTACAGTGGCAGGGGCAGGAACCCAGAAATCGCGCGGTGAGCAGAGGGCCAAGGCAGAGGCTTCTCCCCTACCCATTCCCTCTCCTATAGGGAGTAAATCTGGTGACTTCAGGGATTAGTACTAGAGTTTGCTAAGGTCAACTGGCCAGGACCCCGACAATATCGGTATCATTATTTGCCAGTTTCTTGAACATTACAGACTTTGAATATTTTCAATGTTGGATAAATTATGTTTGCTTGGAAATGATTTTTTTTTGTAATGTCAGTGATTTTCAGTGGCTACTACAGACTCAGTGCATGGGAAACTTGGTGGTGCTACAGATTGAACCTGGCGTCCTTTATGTAAAGCGTGTGCTATAGCTTTTTGTGCTACCTCCCAATTTAATTTAATATTTTACGCAGGAGTAATAGCACAGCGGGTAGGGCCTTTGCCTTTCACGTAGCTGAACTGGGTTCAATTCCGCCGTCTCTCTAGGAGAGAGCCCAGCAAGTTACCAAGATTATCCTGCCTGCTAGGCAGGGCCTGGCAAGCTCCCTTTGGCATATTCCATATGCCAAAAACAGTAACAACAAGTCTCACAATGGAGACGTTACTGGTGCCTGCTCGATGAAAAACGGGAGGACAGTGCTACATTGATATAATTTTTAATATCTTAGATGTCCCACGACTTCCACTACCCAGCCGTCGCCACACTCCAGGACGCTTTCCGGACCCGCGCAGCAGCTCCGGCCGAGACCCACGCACAACTGAAGACCCACAGAACAAGATAAGCGGAACTCTCTGAGACCTTGGACTCCAGGCTCGGCGGAAGGCAGAATCTAAACGATGGACATGGGAGTCCCCCGGTGGACGATTCCACAACGAAATAGACCACATCATATTCAATCGACAGTTTTGCCTGACTGATGTCGCTGTTGTCCCAAAATTTCGAACGGGATGGGACCACCGTCTCCTTCGTGCAAAATTCTACTTCACAGAACGGGGAGAAAGGGCTGCAAAGTTCAAAAAGAGAACTCCCAGAATGACCACCAACTGGTAACTCTTTGGTACTATTGCGGCAACATGGGAAGATGCCATTGTTGACAACATTGACGAGGAATACGACCGACTGGTTCAGCACCTCCATGAATGTGCGAGGAAAGCCAAGAGAGAGATAGCCACAAAAAGTCGCCTATCTTCGAAAACTCTTGAGCTAATTCGCCAGCGTGGTTTGGCGCATGCCTCAGGCAACCGCAAGCTAACGTCCGAGCTTGCAAAGCAGTGCAGAGATGCGATCAAGGAAGACCTCAAAGAGAGAAGAGCAGAAGTACTGGTAGATGCGGCAGAAGCCGGGAAAAGTATTCGTAACGCCCGCCTGTCCTTCGCCAACTATAAGACCAAGATGACTGCCCTCCGACGTCCTGATGGATCCATCACATCCTCCAGAACGGCAATGGAGAAGATTATCCATGACTTCTACTCAAATCTCTTCGATAGCCATGTCCACTTGCCAACATACCAAATTCCACAGGATGGGTATGTTGTTCCCAACGTTCTCCCCTCCGAAATCCGACACGCCATTTCGTTGGTAAAGAAACAAACAGCACCCGGCCCAGACAAGGTCAGACCTGAACACCTGAAGAACCTGCCGTCAGTACTCATCAATACACTGGCTCGGCTCTTCGCTCGCTACCTGTCTGAATGCAAGGTTCCATCCCAATGGAAAACCAGCAGGACCGTACTACTGTTCAAGAAGGGAGACATCCATGACATTGGCAACTATCGCCCGATCTGCCTATTGTCTGTCATCTACAAGTTGTTCACTCGAGTCATCCTGAATAGGATTGGCAGAACACTAGATGAAGGACAACCATGCGAGCAAGCAGGGTTCCGCAAAGGATTCAGCACCATCGACCATATCCACACAATAACCAAGCTCATTGAGGTTTCTCCGGAGTTCAAGATGCCGCTCTGCTTAACGTTCATTGATTTAAAGAAGGCCTTTGATTCTGTTGAGACGGAAGCGGTCATTGAAGCCCTAGCCAATCAGGGCATTCAAGCCCAATACATCAGGATCCTCCGTGAGCTGTATTGCGGATTCACTACCAGGATCTCACCATTCTACAAAGAAGTGATCGTTGATGTCAAGAGAGGGGTGAGGCAGGGTGATACCATTTCACCGAAACTCTTCAGTGCCACCCTCGAGAACATCATGCGACGACTGGAATGGGAAGGAATGGGAGTGAAGATAGATGGTCGGCAATTACACCACCTCCGCTTTGCTGTTGATATTGTTTTAATAACACCAAACATCAGCCAAGGGGCACAAATGCTGGCCAACTTTGACCGTGAGTGTGGAAAGGTAGGACTACAGCTGAATCTTACGAAGACAATGTTTATGAGAAACAGCCTTGTTCCTGACGCCCCATTCGCTCTCAATGGAACGACCATCTCCGAATGCAACAGCTATGTCTACCTAGGTCAAGAGGTCAACATGACAAATGACCTGGCACCCGAGCTGCGCAGGAGGAAGAGAGCGGCTTGGAATGCCTTCAAGAACGTCGAAGAAATAGCGTAGAGGACGAAGAACCTCCGGCTCCGGGCACATCTCTTTGATTCCACTGTTCTTCCTGCATTAACATATGCCTCAGAGACCTGAGCCCTACGCAAACAAGATGAGAACGTCATTCAGGTCTCCCAAAGAAGAATAGAAAGAGCTATGCTTGGAATATTACGTTTCACTCAAATGAGAGAAAGAATCCGGAGTTCTGACATCCGTTGACGATCAAGGATCAGGGACGCTGTCTCATTTGCCAAGGTGTCGAAAATCAGGTGGGCTGGTCACGTAATGAGATTTAAAGACAACCGTTGGACTAGAGCTGTTACTGATTGGATTCCACGGGATGTCAAGAGACCGCGTGGCCGCCCACCTACCAGATCGTCAGACTTCTTCCTGAAGATCATGAACGATCGGTTTGAGGCCCTTCATGTTCCTGGAGCGAACAGATGCCATTGGGCTACACTAGCACGTGACAGGGACAAATGGAGACGTTACTGGCGCCCGCTCGAGCAAATCGACGACTAACGGGAAGTTAATGTATAAGTGATCTTAGATGTCTACTATATATTTCTCCTTTGATAATTATTTATTATTTAACTACTTAATTTTATATGCAGATTTAGTTATAATTTATTCTTCACAATTTTTCTCTAATATATATAAATCATTTATTCCAAACCTGAGATTATTATTTCAATCCTATCTGGACCTGTCCTTTTTTTTTACTATGTCCAAAAAATCCATAAGCACTATTTCTTTTTATTATTATATCTCAGATATATCTGCTTCTATTCATAGTTTAAATCTCATTTTGAGTCCCCCCATTGTCATCAGTCTCACAACTACACAACATACTCTCTGGCTTTAACTTTTAGTCATCTGATATGTTCCACCATTTATAAACAAAGCAATAAGTGCTGATTTCTTCAACAATGTTCTTCATTACGTAGATAGAAATTCTGATGCATATAATTTTCCATTCCAAAGAATTTATTTTTTTGAAAGGAGATCAACCATTAATTTGATTTTTTGTTTGTCCTTTACATAAAGCATAATTTTGTTAGTTGCAGAATTCTAGGTTATTGGATTTTTTCTTTCAAATTTAATTTTATTTTAACATTTTTTGCTTTCATGGAGAAATCTAATATAACTATTATTCTTTGAAGTGATTTTTCAATTTGTTTTTCCTTGATCTCTTTCAAGATTTGATATTTTCTTTAATTTTCTTATATTGATGCTGATGTTGATGAAAGGCTTTTTGTTTGTTGCTTCTTTGCTTTTATAATCATTCTCATAATGTTCTCTGAGCTTCCTTGACCTGTGGATATCGTTCATTACTAGTTTTGAAAAATTTTTAGTCAAAAAACCACTATTCCTTTTTTTTTCTCCTGATACACCCATTTTTATATGTCACACTTCTGAAAGCTGGTCCACAGAAACAGCTTCCAATTCTTTATATGACCAGAATATAAACTAGGAGTCCATCAAAATATTGTATTTAAAACTTTAGTAAAACTTATTTTATGATAAGGCAATTTATATCTCAATAACGTAAATGATCTTGTTATTGTCTACCTCCAGAAGGTTATTCTATTGTATCATTTTTTTTTTGCTTTTTTGGGGGGCTGTCACACCCAGCGGTTCACAGGAGTTACTCCTAGTATATGCACTCAGGAATCACTCCTGGTGGTGCTCGGGGGACCATATGGGATCTTGGAATCGAACCTGGGTCAGCCACGTGCAAGGCAAATACCTTACCCACTGTGCTATTGCTCCAGCTCCCACTATTCTATTATTCTTATTCTATTATTCTTATGTCCCTCAATACTCTTACTATAGCAATTCTCTTTCAGTTATTTAGTTCACCATGCTCTCTCAACTTCTAGTCATATATAAAATTTATGTTTGTTTTGGGGACTACACCCAAAGGTTTTTAGGGATTACTATTGGTAGGGGTTGGAAGGCCATATCAGGTGCTAGGTATAGAACCCGGCTTTGCAGTGTGCAATGAAAATAACCTTCATGCTATATTATTGCTCCAGGCCTCGGTGTATTTATTTTCATCTGTTGAACACTTCCTTTGCTCCTTAAACAATGAGTTTCTTACATCTTTCAGGACTTAATACATTAATACTTAGAGAGGATTCTCTCACCTATAACTTGTC
This sequence comes from Sorex fumeus, assembly GCF_029834395.1. Taxonomy (NCBI): domain Eukaryota; kingdom Metazoa; phylum Chordata; class Mammalia; order Eulipotyphla; family Soricidae; genus Sorex; species Sorex fumeus. Next base: position 30,848,000 of record NW_026606322.1, on the reverse strand, counting down.
TTTTATAGCTCTATGATTGGTCTAAATTTAAAAAGAAAAAAAGGCCCTCCCGTTGATCATCGATTTGCTCGAGCAGGCCCAGTAACGTCTCCATTGGAGACTTGGTTGTTACTGTGTTTGGCATATCGAATACATCACGGGGAGCTTGCCAGGCTCTGCCGTGCGGGCGAGATACTCTCGGTAGCTTGCCGGGCTCTCCGAGAGGAGTGGAGGAATTGAACTCGGGTCTGCCATGTTGGCTGCGTGCAAGGCAAATGCCCTACCATTGTGCTATCGCTCTAGCCCTAAATTTAGTGAAATTTAGTGACAATTCATTATGTATTTTAGTTGCAACAAAATTATTTATTTATTTGTCTATTTATTTGAGGACCACTCCTTCCTATGCTCAGGACTTACTCCTGTCTCTGTGCTCAAGGATCACTCCTGATGGGACTCAGTGGACCAAAGAGACTGCCAGGGATTGAACCAGTGCTGGCTACTTGCAAGGAAACCACCATCCACTGTACTAGTTTTTCATCCTCTAAATTATTTATTTTTATATACTTTTGCAAGATGTCAAGGTCTCTGAGAACCTAAATCTTTTCCATTTATCTTCCCAGTTAGGCTAGAGCGATAGCACAGCTGTAGGGCGTTTGCCTTGTGCTCAGCCAGCCTGGCCGAGCTGGTTTCGATTCCTCTGCCTCTCTCAGAGAGCCTGGCAAGCTACTGAGAGTATCTCGCCTACATGGCAAAGCCTGGCAAGCTACCCATGACGTATTCAATATGCCAAACACAGTAACAAGTCTCAAAATGGAGACGTTACTCGGCCCACTTGAGCAAATCGATGAACAACGGGAGGACAGTGCACAGAGGACATATTGCAGTACACAGAATAGAACAACACAGAGTCTCCTGCCCCCACACCAGGCTGTCCTCACCAGGGCCACATGGAGGGGGACGGGTTGAGTTTCCCTCCCCACCCGAGCAGAACCCTGGCAGCTGAAAACCTCTGGAACCCAGCCACAGCCATGCTAAGACCACTCTCCACACGCTCAGACGATCCTCATGCATGAAGAAACAGGCAGACAATCCCAGGTGTGCAGGACCCGGGGATGAGATCTCCAAGCCTGCTCGGATAGGGACTAGGCCTCCTCCACCCAGATCCCCCATCTTCCAGTAGCTAGGCTTTACACCCACCAACTGCCCCAGTGCTGTGTAATCCCATCAATGGCCAATATCCAGAGACTATAAAACCAAGCTCCTGGAAGCCAGCGGCAGCAAATGCTGTGACCTCCAATTGTTGAGTTCTTACTCTCAGAGAACCCGGCAGGCTACTGAGAGTATCTTGCCTGCACGGTAGACTCTTACAAGCTCCAATGTGGCACTTGCTAAAATTTCAGGGTTTGGACAAATGGAGACATTTACTGGTGCCTGCTTGAGGAAATCAATGAAAAATGGTATGACAGTGATATTGCAGTACATGAGATAATGTCATTTATATACTAATTATTCAATTTATATGAAAGATACTAATGAATAGATAAAGATATCTTTGATTAAAACCCTGTGATTTATATACCTTTAGAACCTAAAGAATAGGAGAAAAGGATACTTGGGGCTGAAGCAATAGTTCAGTAGGTAGGCTGCTCTCATTACAAACAGCTGATGTGAATTTAATCACTGGCATCAAATTTGATGCCCAAGGTCCCTCCAGGAATGAGCACCGAACCAGAAGTTAGCTCTGAGCATGAATGGATGTGACCTAAAAACAAATAAAAAGGTAGGAGTAATTGACTCACAAATCACTAAATATGCACATAGTTGTAATCTGACACTTATAGCCAATGGCTACTGTTTCTTAAGACAAATGCTTCTAGAAAATTGACAATTCCATCATAGCTGTGAATATATAGTTATATACATCATATAGTCACATTTTCCCCATACTGACCTATATTTTATATTTTTGAATAAAAAGAATTGTTCAAAATAATGTATGCTAAAAATTGGTGATTTTTTCAGTTACAAAGCATGCTGTTATTTTCATGGACTGTTATTCAATCATGTTGATTGAATCTTCAGTGCTATTAAGATTTGATTTTTCCTGTGTTTTTTTTCTTCTTGAGGTTTATTAACAGAATAGAAATTCAGTTATATCAGACTGCATCCACAAAATAATATTAGCATTCAGCAAATGTGTGATTGTCTTTCTAACCTTAAGCTAGAATAGTAATTTCACTAAGTTTGTTTTTACATCAGCAAGACAAAGGTAAAAAATTGAGATCCAAGAGATAGTACAATGAATACGGCGCTTGCTTTGCTTCTGGCCAACCAAGATTCAATTTCCTGCTCTACATATGGCACTTGGAAGATCAAGAAGTAACATCCCTTGGCACAATGCGAGTAAAGAGTAAGCCAGGAGTAAGCCCTCATCGCAGCCAAGTGCATCCTCAAACCAAAACAAATGTTAGAAAAAAGGACCTTACAAATTTTTAGGAAGTTCGGGACTGTATCTATAAAATTTCTTGTACCAGAAATGTAAAATATCGATACTCTATTTTCCCCATAATTTTCCTTCAAGGACAGATATCTATCAGTCTCCAAATATTTACAAATCAAGTAATAAAAATTAGATCATGGAGATGGTGTGAGAACAAATTGAATTTCAATGGATCATACTAATGAAAATGAAAGATTTAAGTTGGGACAGTAACCAAGAAACTGGAATTTGAAAAATAGAAATTTTAGGAAATGGGATAGTAGTTCTGTAGGAGAATGCAAGTTGTGAAAATACTAAACATATTATTGTGTTTAGTAAATTATTGTTTAGTAAAATACTAAACATATTATTGTGAAAATACTAAACAAAGTTAGTACATTGAAGCAAGAGAAAAAAAGTCTGAATTCTGCAAAACGCATTAATGTTCAAGTTTCAAATCTGTAAATTGGATCCTTAGATAGAATATGACAGTTTGTGCAAATTCTCTTTTTCTGCTCAAACTAATCTCAGATTAGTTTTTATTTTAGAGATTTAGATGCTATACTGGTGCTATGCTGCTTTCTTATTCTTGGACACATGAAAAAAAAGAACAAAACTAGTATCTTCCCTCGTGATTGAAGAAAGTCAAGGCACAGAGTTCCATACTTAACAGCAATGAAATACAACTACCAGAGCACCTCAATTAAATTTTATAGTGAAGCACCCTCCAGCTTATCTAAATGAGTGCATAAAATAGGCCTTCTCTGATACTTCATTCCTTCTCAGATGCTATCTGAAATATCCTAATGCAAATATGTAAGTATAGGCATATATTGCAAAAATCTTTGGGCAGTGACCAAGTGGCATTATTTACTACACTTCAATAATTTTCAGAGGTCTCTTTTAATCAATATTTTTTTTTTTGCTGTTTGGGTCACACGCAGCAATGAACAGAGGTTACTCCTGGCTCTGCACTCAGGAATCACCCCTGGTGGTGCTCAGGATACCATATGGGATGCTGGGAAACAAACCCGGGTTGGCCACGTGCAAGGCAAACATCCTACCCGCTGTGCTATTGCTCCAACCCTTGAATCATTTTCTTTACTATGGGTACTTTCAATATTCTCCACAATTAATCCAGATTACAAAAATGTCACTATTGCATAAAACTGTTCTCTTGTCACAATCCAAGAAAGAAAATAGACATCAAAGAAGGAATAAATGAAAACACAGAAAAAGTGTGATTTGAATGCTAAGCAGTGCTTTAATTAGGAAGAAAATACAGGGAGATGATTACCTCAATTTGCAAAACATCAGCCTTTTTAGGGGGTAAATATAAGCAATAAGAACTTCCAAAAGCGACAGCTCATTAAGTAGATTCAGTACAGAATTACAGTAGGTGATGCAACCGATACATAATAAGAAAAACGATTATTCAGGGTCAAAACCAATAGTATCAGATTTTTTCCAACTCTTAGCTGATCTTTGATGAGGGCACTAGCAGTCATTCAAGGAAGAGGAATAAGGTTGAAAATTGCCGCACGTATAGTTGATGGGCCTGTAGCAGTCAGAGGTGTAGTTAAGAGGTTGGCATCCATAGGACAAGTAGTTCCCAGATTGACGGCCATTGGGCACGTAACTCAGGGACTGACGACCATAGGGCATGTAGCTCAGAGGTTGGCGGCCATAAGGCATGTAGCTCAGAGGTTGACAGCCATAGGTCATGGAGTTCCCAGGTTGACAGCCATAGGTCATGGGGTTCCCAGGTTGACAGCCATAGGGCATGAAGTTCCCAGGTTGACAGCCATAGGTCTGATAACTTTGAAAACGGTATCTCAGAGGTTGTCTACAGGAAGCAGGCTGGCAGGAACTGTTGCCACTGGTGGTGATGGGATGACAGTCATTTCCCTGGTGGGATCTCGGCACATCGGAAGCAACTGGAGAGCAAGCAGAAGGGCTAGCGTTGCCACTGTCACAAACCGTCGGTGAGCGGCTCCTGGGTTTCTCACAGGATGTGTGGCAGCTCTCAGGAAGTGCACTGTTCCCAAGGCTGCTACTGGGAGAGCAGGGTGAGTCTCTGCAGCTCATCTCAGTGGAGCAGAGACCACTGGGAGAGGTGACAGGAGAGTGGCAGGAACTCCCATGGGAGCGAGAGCTGTAGCTTTTAGAGCAGAAGTTGTAGGACATGGTGGAATCAGAAGGTCAGACTTTGCTTTGATTTCAGAGCTGCTCCTGAAGAATGATTGCCTGTTGCTGGACCCTAGCTTTATATATCATAGCTCCTGGGCGTTGGTTCCCACTTTGGCTCCTCCTCCCACTCATATTTCAGAACCATTTCTATGCAATCTCATTAAACTATTATTCAGTTTTCTACCAAGCAGTCCTCCCACCAGCCTGTAAACTATATATCATCTGTGTCACATCCTTCAGATAACTGTGATTCCATTGTCAATCATGTCTTCCTTGATCATCTCTCTCAGGCATAGGTCAACTGTTTCTTTAGTAACCATGCTTGTTTATTAGTTCTGATTGTTTCTTAAAATTGCTATTAAAATTCCACAAATGGAGCCACATAAGTAGAGGGACTCATTTACAGCCATTTATTTAGTGTAATGCCAATATCTTCATGTGTAAGTGTTTAATAATATTAGTGATGTATTTTAAAAGTGAGTTATGTTGAAAATTCTTTTTTGGGGAATTCAAAAAATATTTTGTATTCTTTGAAGATATAATCTTATTCCTTTGTGTGGATATTACATTCAACTACATCTTTCCTAGTGAAATACAGTGACCTGGAAAGCTTTAACAATCCTTGTTAAGATCCACACCCAGTGAGACTATATTTCATAGTTCTAATTTTTATTAGCATGAAACTGAAGGTGTTGGCATATATACACCTTGATAGATGCTGTATTAAGTAAAGGTCTTATATCCTTGGATGCTGAGTCTGTGTATTTATATTTCCATCTGATGATATTTCAATAAATATCATTTTATACTTACAGTTTTAAAATAATTCTGAGTTTTCAAATTAATTAAGAAAGAATCTAATTTATATCTGAGATTTTAACTTTCCTGGTTACTATTTGGAATTTGAATGTATTTATACATAAAAAGGAAGTGGAAATTCCCAGTCTGCCAAGAAGAGAAATGTTTCAGCTTAGTGGTGCTATTGAAGCCTATAACTCCATCTTACCCACATTATTTGGATAAATGGATTTTTATAAGTTCCTTGAGGGGTTTCATTTAGGAAGACTACATACATCATCTGTCTTATTCCAAAAGCTTGGTAACATGTTTTTGGTGGTAACTACTGAAATAAAATAATAAGTCCTTTATAAATAGTATTCCACTCCTATCTCCTCTCCCAACCCCACTGATTAATATCAGTGTTGTATTTCTGAGTGGAAAAGCAGCATGAGAGACATGCATACAGCAGAGGCAGCGTGACCTGTCAAGATGGCAGACTGGAGGACCAGGACAGGGAACCTGGGAATGCTGGGGAGAAGTGTTACCATTAGTGATGGAACACTGAATGTCTAAAACTCAATTATAAATAACTGTAAATCACAATGCTTTTATAAAAATGAATTTGAATAAAAAAGAAAGCCCACATGAGTTTGGTACTATTGGGTTTCAGTCAGTCAGCTTTTCTGAGCTTCACTTTTCTCCTATGTAAATGACACATTAAATGCCATAACACTGATGATTTTCAGGATAAGCATGATAAAAAAAAATAAAATGGCTCTTTCCAATTGTCAAACTAGCACATCTTGAATGGGTCTGAAGTCATGCTACACGAACGTACCCCAAGGAGCAATGATCACAACAGATTTGACCGAGTCAGTCTTTAGGTTGCTGACATAGTCGTTTGAATGTCCTTTTTGTATGCCATACTTCCTTAGGCCAGTCTACACACATCATCACTGCTCTTTTCTGCTGCTGGAAGTTCTATTTTTTTATTTTTGGGTCACACTCAGCAATGCTCAGGAGTTATTCCTGGCTCTGCACTCAGGAATTGCTCCCAGCAGTGTTCAGGGGACCATATGGAATGCTAGAAATTGAACCCGAGTAGGCCGTGTGCAAGGCAAATGTCCTACCCACTATACCATCACTCTGGCCCATTTTCTGGAACTTCTGAAAGGTCTCTCATGGATCATTTATATGAATTCAGTACTGAGATATGTCTCCCTATTTGTGGCATCAGAGAAATTCCACGATGACATGGAGCACACCCGTAACATAGCTATCTATAGTTATATAGTCATATCTATGGTAATGACATTTTTTTTTCTTTTTAGAGGGGGAGTGCGGGAGGAGGAACACCTGGCTGTTCACTGGTTCACTCAAGGCTTTGCACTCAGGAATTTCTCCTGGAGGTGCTCCTGGGACTGAGTTCAGGTCAGCCACAAGCAAGGCAATTGCCCTACCCATTGTAATATCTCTCCGGCCCACACAGGCCATGTTTTGTTTTGTTTTGTTTTTAATATTTTATTAAAGCCCCATGAATTACAAAGTTATTTATAGGTGGATTTTTGACATACAATGTTCCATCACCCACCAGTTCTGCCCCCAGTGTCAACTTACCTCCACCAGGGTTCCCAGATTCCCTTTCCTACCTCACTACTCTAGTGCCACTACTATCTTAAAGGTACATTTTACATTTAGTTATTAACGTTTGGATCTTTCAATTTCAGTGTCGTTGACTCTGTAATTCCTGAACATCACCCATGTACCTGAATCCTGTACTTTATCCCCAGCCCCTGTTGCTTCTCATCTATCTCTTCTCCCCTTCTACCTCACTCTACTTCTTTCTATTTCCTCACTATACTTTAGGGCCAAAAGTGATCTAAGCATCCCTCCTTTAAACTACTGTATTTACTCATCCAGTTACTATACGTAACATACATAAGTAATGTCATCCTTATACTACTTCTTGTAGCACTATAAACACATTTTTATGATAGTGACATAAACCAAAAACCAGACAAGTCAGGTTACAATTCTACACTAACATCTAGAGAACTGCTTTTAAATAATGAATTAACTGACCATTTAATCTATAACATGGGTACCGCTGACAATCTACATTTTTTAATTCTGGAAAATGATGTTCTGTAATCAACTGTGATCCTCAAAACAATTAAATGGCAAGATACAAACGTTCTGGGCTATCTCTGGTTAATAGAACAGGGTGGTCTTAACATTTAAGTTTATTAATAGCCAATAATAAAAATGTGCTGATGTATTATTAGAAAAAAATTGTCTTGATTATTATTTCCCATGTTTAAATTCCAGATAGCCAGAGTCTAAATGATTGCAATTCAGGATAAATAAGGAATATTTTTTCTTTTTTTTATTCAATGTGTATGTTGATCCATATTTATTGAAGCAAATAACTCCAACTTATTTCCAATATACAAAATAAAAATGTGTTTTGTGTAAAATATGTCATAAGTATCAAATAAATAAAAATGTCTTTTCTCCTCTGAGGCTGGGTAAGTAACGCCCCTCCCCCAGTACTATTTTTTTAACCTTTTTTTTTCTGCCATCTATAATAAAATTGCTTTTAGGAGCTTGAAGTGCTCTTTGGAGTACATGATTGCTTCAGATTGTACATTTGGAAATATTTGAGACTGCTGAGTTTCTTTCATTAGAGTATGTCAGGGACACAAGATCAACTAAAAGATCACCTAATTGTCCAAACTAAAACCAACTGAGAAACACGTAAATAAGAAAACATTAGGGTTTGTCCCAAAATATAAAATACATTCCCATATTTCCATACTTATATAAGTCAATCATTATATAAACACTAAGTGGGAACTAATAGAAAACTCTTGCATGTAGAATTCCACATTATATATATTTGATACAGTTCCTTTAAAAAAATGAAAGAGATAACTTTCTATCAGCTGTTGAATGTACAGTGCAACTTATTTCAAAGAAAAAAATAGTTTTCACAGAGAAAAAAGCAAGTGTTTAATACTAGTGAGAAACCAAACGTTAGTTCAGATCAGTGATCAAAGTCAGTATCAATGCACTAAAATTACCTCATGAAATCTTGATATAAAACTTTAGTGCTCTTGTGTTTCTCTGATAACACTTAAGTCAAGTCTATTCCTGAGCAAATCTAAATTTAGGACATCCTATAAAATTTATGAACGGCAATTTTTTAAACTCTCAAGGAAAATTTGAGATGTGGCCACAGTAAAGTGTGACCTAAGAATTTATGACAGCCATTCTATGGTGATATTCTCAATGAGATCATGGAATATAAAAAGAACATGAGGTAAAACTAAAGAAGTTGTAAAGTATCAATTTTAGTTCATTGTAATAAGTGAACTTAGGTCATTACTTATGATAAATGTGAAAACTAATGTAAATATTAATTTGCCATTAGTTAAAAAAAAGTCTAGCTATATTGAACTCACTTTTGGTTTTTTTTGTGCTTTTTTAAATTTTTATTAGTGAAAACTTTGTTATTTTTATAACTTTTCTATCAATCTGAAAAAATGAAAACATCTTAAGTATACAAAAATGAAAAGTCTGGATTAAAATTTTGCTAGTAAATATAAAATGCTCATTTATTTCACATTATCAGTTCATACTATCAACTATCAACTACTGGGAATAGACATCTTTATTGGATAAGTTATCATTTTAATGTACATTATCTTCCTTCCAGTAGTACACATGAAGCACTTTCCCATATTTTCCACATTTAATTTTCGTAGTAGCTTTCTGACGCAGAGAGGCATATTTCCCTGATTAGAGGATACATTTTAAGATATTCTCAATTTATCCATGTCACAGAATTATTAAGAAAGAGCCAAGTCTATAAGTCAATTCTTGTAATATCTTAAACAGTAATTTGCTTAAGTATTTTTCTTTTTATATTTAGAAAAACTCAACTATAAATAGAAAAATAATTTTTCTTTTGAGGATGATTAGATTGCAAAAAATACATTAGTATACAGTATTTTGAATGCTGGATAGCACCACTGTAGCTTGAAAAGCAAAGATAATAGTTCACTTTCTTAAGTGATTCCTCAACAACTCTACTCCCTTGTAGAAATCCTAAGGGAATAAGTTAGGGAAATAAATTATAGCTTTGTTTTACCTAAATCTTTCATAAAATGAAGAAAATATTATGAGTTACACTGTGAGATACTTACTATTAAGTTTATAACATAATATCAGGAAGTATCCAAAGAGAAGAATTTAATACTGTGATAATTTAGTTGTGTTTCAATATCTTTATGAGTTTTAGAAGCTATCAATTAAGAAAGATGGACAATTTTTTCCTATTCAAGAGTTTATATAAAACTGAGGCAAAAAACTACTTAAAATAAAAATTGGTCTTTGATGCTATGATAAGACTGTTTGACAGGTTTACCAGCAATAATAAAATATACATTTTCAGCGTTCTATATGTAATATATGTCATTCTATTAAACTATGTTTCTGTCAAATTCTCTGAATTAGTATTTTTAGTCACTTGTAAATGACTTGATCTTAACTTTGACTTTATAGTTAAAATTTGTAAATAACCTTAATTTATTGGGAGAGAGATGGTGGAATTTCAACAGACACTGATTAATTCTGAGTACACATATTGTCAAGCTAAATGTAAATCTTACTCAACAATAGTGACAACTATCTACACCCACAGCCACACCATGTCTACTTAGCAGTTTTTATGCATTAAATCACTGTGGTCACTTGGAAACACATCAATGAGATTACACAACTTGAATTATCCTTCATCTTTGAGAATTATGATAAAATGAGATAAACTCCAAGTATTGTCCTTCTCACTAGAGCAGAACAACAACCAAAGTGAGATTTAACTTATTCTAGTTCTATACACATAAGAATCTGAGAATTATGGTTTATGAATTACATTAATCAATTCAAATCTGTTAAAAATTTTAGGATGACCAACATCAAGAAGGAGTCAAAGAACAGAAAACGTTTCTTTCTAGTATTGGCAAAATTGTGGAAGTCAATGAATACTTACTAAACAAGACAATGAAGAAGTGAAAGAATCACTAATGTTACATTTCTTGAGTAGACAGAACACTTCGATAAATAAAAATGATCACAAATTCATCTTAATCAACCAACCAATGTTAAAGAAAACTCAAAATGAAAAATCCTCACTAGTAGGATTTAGAGCAAGTTGTTTCTTACAAGCTACATCTGTAAACAAAACCTGGGTAAGAAATCATGTTGTCCAGAAATATCTTGAAAACAGTTGGTATTTAACAAATCTATCTTTATTTCTATCTCTCACAAAGTTTTATAAGAAATAATAGATATTTTGGAGATATATTGGAGAGATCTTGGATATAATGGAGAGATAGTTTTGGCAAGGACACCTAATGTTACAATATCTTCTCTTTAACTAAACTTATGGAAATATCAATTATTCTAGGCACTTTAGAAAGGACATAAACTTTTGAAACTACCAAATTTGAAACATGAATGGACAATGTGCTATGCGTGGGCTGCATAACATTTGAAACTACCAAATTTGCAGGTTATTGGTTTGGCATGGCTATGCAGTTAGTGAATGACTGTAACAATAGTGGCCATAGATCAAAGGGAATTTGCTACCAGATACAGTGTTGATGAGATAGAAGAGAACAGAGAGGGGGACTGTTCATTAGAAACGGTAGGACTTTAGTGTATATTGATGGATGACTTATCCTTCCTATGACACATCTAGTAGCAGAATCGAAGTTATTTTTTATGTCAGTGTGAGGTCAAAAGACAATAAGCATACGTGTATCAATATGCTTTACAGTTGATGGGTTTTTTGAATATAGGTTCAAACTCTGCTCTCCTAGATTTTTACCCTTCCCCCTTTAAAACTCTTCCTTTCCCAGCCTATTTCTTTCCACTTTTTTTCTATACCGTCCCTATACTACTGGAAAGAGTAGCATTGTACATTACTGATTTGTTTCATTATAATAATAAACAGAGTCATGGAGAATAAGCTTCTATACAAGAAGCAAGATTTCAAGTGCTTTAAATATAGCACCATTTTTACCCAGCAGTTGAGAATGTTCCATAATAAATTCATACATTTGTATTATAGATATATGTTGTTGTCCATCATTACCTCCATAGATGCAGTTCATGCTGACTTGACAATACCAGGAATTTATCAACCACTAAGAATTTCATAAAGAAAATAGAAAGTGCTCTTCTACTTTAATGACGAATAAAGGCTTATCAATATAACTATTGTTAGTGAAAACATGAATGGACAATGTACTATGCGTGGGCTGCATAACATTTCCTTGTGTGCTCTTTCTTAGACATTTCTTATAGTAAAATCTACACTAGTATATTTGTATTGGGAACCAGAGGCTGTTTGTGGCAGTGGATAGAATTAAGAAGAACAGGAACATGAAGAGCCAACAAAATATTATATTGCTTTGTGTGTGTTCTTTAATTTATCTGTGAAATTATTGACCTTAATTAGCTACATAAAGCAAAGTTGATCACCTAATGATGATATGTAGCATGTCTCATCACTTAAACTTCATATCTTTGATCACAGAAATACTAATATTTAAATATATTCTGTAATGCTCTGGTTTAAATTTGAGTTTAGAAGAATGCTTTGCCTGTGGTTGATTTCACTCACTCCAACATCACAAATCTTTGTTCTATCTCTGAACGATTGCTAAGGGAGGCAAGTAGTCAGAGATTTCAAATTTATACTATTGAAATTGTTCACACAGAGAGCTCTAGCATCCTTGTAATTTGACTGAAACACTAGGAGGATAGTAGAGGAACACCTAAATTCAGTCGCTTGCACTCCAGGGCTCCCTGTGATTTAGGAAGCTACACTACTTCATGTGCCCAGTTAGCAGCTTAGAGTCAAATACAAGTGAGAAAGTGATGACAGCGACTTGTGAATAAGGAAGCCTGAGGTTCCATAATTTAATTTTCTAATGATTTATATCTTTCTGGTTCTGTATTTTTTTTTCTTGCTGTATGGTGATAGTGATACCTAGGAGTTGCAAATATTTGGTCTCCATCCTCAGACACTTGGGTGCAGAACTCTCTGTATCCCACACTCAAATTGAGGTTCTTGCATATATCTGGGTACATCAGAGATCACACACTTCAGAGTGGTGCTGGAGATTCCAAATATCAGGGATTTCAAAATGGCACTCAGGCTAGTGAGAGAGTGCCCAACTTTCAATGTACAAATTTGAAGCTACAGCCTTAAATTTATAAGTCAGGTGTTATACTACCAAGTTCTTCCTTGATCACTCTACATCTAGTTTTTGTTGTAGCCTCCACAGGGTTTTTTTTTCTGCAGCACTCAGCTGCTTTTGTGCTTAGGAATCACTGCTGTCAGAAATCAGAGGACCAGATGATGTGCCAGGAATTGAACTGAGAGTGGTGCTGTGCAAGGCAAGTCTACTACTCACTGGACTGTCTTTCTGGCCCTCTACATATATTTTTAAAAAATAATTGCCTATAAAAGTTGTTTGAAAAAGAAACTCTTGGGACAGAGTGATAGTACAGAAGGCAGGCCACTTGCCTTGCACATGGCTAATGCAGATTTGGTCCCCAGCATCACATAGAGTTCCCTGAGCATCTCTAGGACTAAATTCCTGATCACAGAGCCAGGAGTACCTTGAGCACCACAGGCCGTGCCCCTTCCCAACAATAACAACAAAAAGAAATTCATTAGACTTTGTAGACAAACTGTGATGCATGTTGTCATAGAAATGATCCAAATGAAGCTATAATTAGAAAGCAAAATATAGCATATTCACTGGTACTTTTATTCACAGGTCTGAGTCACATGTCTTACAAAAAGCTTGACATTAGTAACTGTTCTTCAATAAATCATTAAACAATGATGTCAAGGTAATTTTAAGTTTAATATTTTAGTAGATTTAGCATAGGATTAAAATTTTTACTAATTGCAGATAAATAAATTTTTGATGGGACAATAGAGTTCAATGATCCTTTGCTTAAACTTCTGTATAAATTATATTTGGATTAGTTTTCAAATACTGTAAAACTTTAGTATATGATTATTAGGTTTGTACATTGATTACTCAATTTGCAAAGTTATATCTCTGAGTCCTATGAGAGACTTTTACCAGAGTTGCTGCTATCTACATAAAACAAAAACATTGTTCCTTATTCCCCTTGTTGTAATATAAATTTGTTATATTTTATGTTAGTTCACCCTATAATCTCTCAATAGTAGCAATTTTTTTGCATGGCATAATATGTAATTATTTGTAGGCAGTATATTTTCTTCAAATGATATACTACAAGTATAGATTTTTCTTAAGGAGTGTTTACCCTCTCTGAAAGATCACTACTTTTAATGATATATCAATACCACAGTCTTCATAAAATCTAGGTACTTTTCCTATTTCACAGATTTTTCTTACTACTATACACAAATACAATGCGATAATTCACAGAAAATAATACTTTGTATAATATTTCAAGTGTAAGTTTAGTTTTTATTGTTAAATGGTTTTTTTGAGAACAACTACTTAAGTAGGAGGTAATTGTTCACATTACTGCACAATAAAAACTTTGAACCTACAGTGCCAATTAATAAACAAAAATGTTCGTACTGAGTATACATGTTGCTAGAAAATAATAAATGTCAAGTTATATATTTACCTGAAATTAGACTCAAATAAACAATTTTATTACAATCAGGTTGTAGTTTGAAACACGGGCTTTGAAAAAAATTGAAAATAAATGGCAGATCAGTAATTTACTTTACGTATAATCTTGTGTAAATTACAAACAATTGCAGCTACTCTGTTAGATATCAAGGTAATTAAACCAATTAAGTAGAAAACATGACCCTGTCTGACAACAGAAAATTATTGTATATTGGAGAATGTGTATACTTGAGCAGGTCCTATCTTGTGTAATGCTGGATGCTGAATTTCTCTTAAATTCCACCTCCTACAAGAGCAATGTTTTCAGCCAAGATAGAATAACAACATAAATCTCCAAAGGAGAAAAGAATATAACACATAAAATTTATTTCTAGTACTATTCCAAATGGTTGTATGGAGCTAGAACCTTCAAGTTCAGTAGGACTGTTCCCTCTTTTTGTGGGAAAGGGTTCTGAATGAGCTCGGTCGATGGTGGTCACCCTTCTCCTCTTCTAGAATACATCCTTCCTCTCAAACATTATTCTGCGACTTATGATAGGCATATAGTGAAGTACTGGAGGATGTGCTCTTTTATAAAGGGCTTGTACAGCCTTTTGCGTACATTGGTCTTTTAATGAATTTGGCGTAGGCCAGAGGATTGTTGTCGCATTGTGTTGAGGTGTCTGGGACATTTTGCACAGAATTAGGTGATACAGGTTGGCATATGAATTGAGGGTGCTGGGAATGGGGAAAATGACTGAGCACCTGTGAGTGATCAAGGGCCACACAGAAGACCACGCCCACTTCTGTGGAGACCACGCCCCCTACAGTGGAGGCCACACCCCCAGCCAGTCCCAGATGCTAGTCCCTGTTCCTGTCTGGCTTCCCAGCAGATGGGGTGTGGTGTGGGGAAGGGACGCGTGGGGTGCGTGGGGCAGAAACACGCTGACCAATGAACCTGCTGAGAAGGGTGGTGGCTACGAGGTGGGCAAGCACTCCTCGGAACTCGGGCAAGTGATCCCCAAAGTCTCCTCTGGCTGCCCGGCGGTGGAGGCATGGCTCCAGGAAGGGGCGCTGGGGTATGCGGGGCAGCTACTGTTATATACTTTAAAGGTGATGATAATCACAGCATTAGTTCATGATGTTATTCTATTGATTAAACTTAACTATGTGAATCTCTTGGGATGATGTCCAGAATATTATGTGCAGTGCAAGTACATAATAAGATCATGTAAACTATTTGGCAATTGATGACTATCATTTAATTTTAGAATTTCATAATAATTGAGATTAGTATTCATTTTAACTTATATACTCTTCAACCTTGAAAAATAAAGTTTAAAAATAACCGCTAAGTTAATTTTTCAAAACCTTTTCTACAAGCAAACAAAAGATGGAGTCCACCCCAGTGAGTACATCTAATAAACAGTGTCCTGTTCCTCAGTAGAGGCAACATAGCAGCAGCTGTTCCCCTCCTCCCCCTGGAGGCAATTTTGAAAACCCCCTGAGAACTAAGCCAGAACACCCCACTGCTTTATAGATAAGGAAAATAAGTGCTAGAGAAGTACATGGGGCTGGAGCCATAGCACAGCAGGTAGGGTGTTTGGCTTGCACACGGCCGGCCTAGCTGACCTGTGTTGGGTTCCTCCACCCCTCTCGGACATTCTGGCAAACTACCAAGAGTATCTCACCTGCACAGCAAAGCCTGGCAAGCTACCCTTGCCGTGTATTCCATATGCCAAACACAGTAACAAGTATCACAACGGAGACGTTACTGGGCCCAATGGAGTAAATTGATGAACAACAGGAGAACAGTGCTACAGTGCGTCCCAAATGGGCTTGAGCAATAGCACAGTGGGTAGAGAGTTTGCCTTGCATGTGGATGACTAGGGTTCTATTTCTCTGCCCCTCTCGGAGAGCCCGGAAAGCTACAGAGACATATTTTGGCTGCGCCATGGCAAAGACTGGCAAGCTACCTGTGACATATTTGATATGCCAAAAACAGTAACAAGAAGTCTCACAATTTGTTGTTACTATTATTCCAAATATAAAAATCCTGCTTTTCCTAGATTTTTTTTTACTGTCTGACCAAAAATAACTTAAATTCAAATAAAAAGCATTTGCATGATACCTAGTTTTCATGTGTGAAAAAAATGCCACTTTTGAGAGTTCCAAGTTTGCAGAAGTGTTCAGAAATGCTAATAAAATAATTAAAAATAAAACATGGCATCTACAACTGTAACTCATGGTGTTTCACTAATAAAAATTTTTTAAAAAAAGGCATCAGAATAAAAAAATAGTGAATAGAACAGAATAGAGGTAGATACAGACTCAACCTTGTACACATATTTGACTTTTGAAAAAAAAAGCTAAAAAAATACAGCCTTATCCAGTTAACAAGAGGACATTACTTTCTTTCCACTTACTGGCTTTTTTTTTTTAATTTTTGATCAGATCTGACTGTGCTCAGTACTCCTGGCTTTGTGCTCTGGCACCACTTTTGGTGGGGCTTTGGTAGGGCGTATGCAGTGCTAGGCATTGAACCCAGGTTAGCTGCATACAAGGCAAACACCATTCTATTCTACTAGAATATTGTGCCTCATCAATCAACATACTTACACACACTCACACATATAAACAAATGAACAAATACACATGCCAATTTTTATATTGATGGTTTATTTAAATGTTAACTTTAAAATAAGTCTCTAAATTTTCAAAATAGTATATTTAAAAGTATCATTAATATTTTTGTTTATGTGAACTCAGGTAGTATTTATTGAAAGAAATTCTCCTAGAAAGATGCTTGAGGCGACGCAAAGGGGAAATATGTGTTCAAGAGAGAACACGGACTTTTCCAGAGGGAATATAATTAAGGAAACATAGAAACAAGCCAGTGAGATATGTATTCAGGGAGAACATAGCTTCAATAGCAAGCCAATATTATTAATTTTATGTAGACAAATTTTTCTTAAAAGGACAAAACATATGAACCAAAATAAAGTTTTGACAAATTAAGCTAACTCATATTAAGGAATATTTATTAATTTAATTATGAGTGTAAGGAATACAAAGACAAGCAATAAATGGAAGAAAGTGTCAACTATATGTACATTTATATACACGCATATATAACAAAGATATAATTTGCAGATAATACATGGAACTCTTTTCATTCTTAAAACATACATGCCAATCAAAAATATGAGTACAGGTCAAAATTTATTTGTATTTAAATAACTAAGAAACATGGGCCAAACACAGTGTCATCAATTCTTAAATTTTTAAATCACATAATAAAATATAAAATGAAAATAAATTGTATAACATATAGAATGATTAAAGTTATAAAAGACACACAATTGCAAAGGCAGAGTGTTCAGAATTCTCATTTTCTAATAATAGAAATCAGTATTGCTATAAATATATGTTGAATTTGCCATAACAAAGAATATAACTGAACAGGTACATTCCATACAACTTGTCAATGTTACTCATAAGTTTATTAATTTATACAAATTCACTTTTCAAAAATATTTGCAAGAATACAAGTGCGTACTGATATTTTGCTTCTGATAGTTCAAAATCAGGAAAATCTCACAGATTTTCAAAAGTAGTTTGGATAAATAAGGAAAATATATTGTTAGTATTTAGAACAGAATTAAAGGCTATCACAAATTTAATATTTAATAAATGAGTCAGAGACAGATAATATGTAATTTAATTTAAAAGTTCAAGAATGTCAAAACTGAGAGATATATTAGATGTCAGAATAGTGGCTACATTTGGAGAATAATAAATTGTACATAAGTCAGTGTGTATATTATAACACACTAAGATTTCATTTGAAATTATGTTAAAATTAAACAAAAGTTATATTTAAACTAAATCAAATATATTCTTTGCAATAAGATATTGGAAAGTTTTGAAAAACAATGAACATAGGGTGGTGTGGCTCAGTTAAAATTGTACTTTGCCTAAGCTAAATGAGAACATTTATCACGATTTCACATATCTAAGTAACTTTTCAGGTAAGGCAAATAACCAGAAGATACTTTATTTTTGAAAGATGATAAACTTGCGTGATGGGGGTGGGGGTTGGGGCCACACCCAGGGTTTTTCAACAGTTTTCCATATTTCTTGCTTGGTGAACACTCCAACCATTGCTTGAGGTAACACGTGGTATAGGAGGTTTAAATGGGGTTAGTTACGTGCAGGGCAAGCACATTAACTACTGCCTGTATTACTTGTTTGACTCCCATGGAATTTCTCTAAGGAAACTATACTATAAAATGAGTTGGGTTCTCAGAACTAGAGATTTCTGTCTCCCCCAGAGGACTGATTAGCTCCTAGAGATCATTTTGTCTTTCTTGTATGCTGACAAAATTTCTATATATACATATATTAATTTTACAAAATATTAAACATCTTCATCTCTGTAACTTTATTTTAGTTTTATATAATATATATATATGTATACATAGGCAGACAGTTTAGGTTGAATAAGATAAAAGTATACTTTACCAAAGACATATATCATAAGACTTCTTGTAAATGTCAAATAAATATTTTGCTGAATATATCATTAGGTTAATGAATAAACTTAATGCAAGGGTTTTAATGACAGCATTTTAAAAGGGGAGTAGGAATTTTTAAGGTAGGTCAATCAGAAGTACTTCCTGGTTCTGACAAGACAGTGAATGCTTGCACAAAACTGCCCATTGGAGAATTTGTCTGTATGCTGACATCTCAAAAGCTTAGTATTTGCAATATCAAAAAGGGGGTCAAGTCAGAAAGGCAGAAGGAGAAATACACTGAAGGGAACCCCATGGCATGATAAAGTGTTTGGATTTTTATTTTATGAGAATGCATTAAAGAAAGCTATTAAAAACTTAAGCAAGAGTGAACTATGGCTCAGTTTGCAATTTGAAAGGACAGTCTAGTGTAATTATGTTCACTAGCAAAAAAAGCAATAAGGAGAGCATTTTTACACTTGCATTCTCTAAATATTTTCCACCCATGGAGTTTTGGGTATCTCAAGCTCTGATGGTCAAACATTTAGAACAATGATTAAAGATTAAGACATCAAGCTATTGCCCTACTGTCAGATATAAGAAATCCTGTTATGCAGCCCGTGTTTTATTCACTTATCTTGCAACATCCGAGGTTGGACATTTATGTATTAAAATAACACAAAGATAAAACTGATTCATCAGATAGTTTATTCTGTATTAATTATTTTTGGCAGAATCTCCTGCTCCCGCTCCAGACTGTCTTCACCGGAGCCACTCGAAGGAGGGTGGGTACCGTCCCTGCCCCAAACAATCCCGGCATCCAAAAACCTCCATAACCCAGCCACAGACATACTCAAGGCCACTCTCCACATGCTCAAAGGAGCCTCATGCATGAAGGAACCAACAGAGGAACCCAGGTATGCGGGACCCAGGGCTGGGATCGCCAAGCCTGCTCAGATCAAGACTGGGCCTCCTCCACCTAGATCCCCCGTTTTCCATTAGGTTGACAGTCTCACCCACAAATTGCCTGTGGCACCATGAAATCCCATCAATGGCCAAGATGGCCAGAGACTATAAAACAAAGCTCCTGGAACTTTTATAGTCTAGCCCACTGATGTACCTAAAGCAGCACACATGTGTTTGGTTTTAACATACTTGCTTGCATTCTCTTATATGTATTCTCCGTTCCTCTCGGAGAGCCTGGCAAGCTACCCAGAGTATCCCACCCACACAGGAGAGTCTGGCAAGTTCCTCGGGGTGTATTCGATATGCCCAAAACAGTAACAATAACAGGTCTCATTCTCCTGATCCTGTAAGAGCCTCCAATATGGCACCATTGGGAAGTGAGAGGCTGCTAAAATCTCAGGGCTGGGATGGAGTCATTACTGGTACACACTCAAGCAAACTGATGAACAACAGGATGACAGTGATACAGTGAATCTTATTTATTGCAGCATGAGCCAAATTCACCCCCCCACCACCACCACCCTCAGGTGACGCTGAATAGCATTTTTGAACCAAGTGATTTTATGTCAAGGAAAGAAGGGGGTTTGAGAGAAAATAAGAAATAGTTTGCATTAGATCAGCACAGAAAGAGCAAGCAAAGGCAATCCTTCCTAATGAAAAAAGCAAAAGTCCATGAAGTTTGAATTTTTGTTGAAGATTCTCCTGATGATTAGCTGGAACACACACTCTATTGGCATCCGATGACAGACCAAGTGGGACGACAAGGGTTGAGCACAGGGTTTCCAAGTTGACCTCCACTGGAGATAGGACAGAGAGGTTTGAGGCCACCAGGCACAACGCGAATTGGTTGTGGACCACAGGGCAAACAACCCACGGGTCGGTATCCATAGGTGAAGACTGGGGTCTGGGGTCGACCAATGCTCGGCACACAACTCGGAGGTCTACAGGGTACTGGAAGGTAGGAGCTAGGGATGTAGCAAGCCGTGGGGATAAAGCTGGTTCCTATGCAGGGTCTGGGCACGTAGCAAGCAGCCGAAGGACAGTAAGACATTTCCCAGATGCTGGGCTCATAGCGGACTGGCTGGCAGTTGGTTGATTCACCTCGGGTGTCTTGGCGATTGTCCGGAAGCCAGGGACGATCTTGAGAGTTACTGGGGGAGCAGAAAGCGTTACTACCACTCACATCCGAAGAGCTGAGATCAGTGGAGTTGCTAGGAGAAGAATGGCAGGGACTTCTAAGGAAGCCCGGGTTGTTTCCAGAGCAGTAGTTGGTGCAGGACATAGTGAGGTTTTCAGAGCAGTCCCTGGTTTGACTGGAATAAGCAAGTGTCTCAAGTTTCACTGTACTCCTCATCGCATGAGACCCTTTATATATCCCTAGAAGGTGCTAATTCTGTGTACAGACTCTCTTCCTCCTTAGTGTATGAGGCTGCTCAAAACTCTTCATTATAGCACAGGAAGTGGACCCCTACCTCCCATAAAAGTGGCTGTTTCTTGCAATGCCTTCCATTGATTAAGTATATCTTTAGAGCAGTGTGACTGAATTTTAATAGACACTCTCATTCTTCAGTTATCTTACCTAAACAGACACTTTTGAAGGACACTAATTTATTCCAATTATAACTACCACTTTGCATTCTTAAAATTCCTCACTTGCTTTATGTTTAAAGGTTGTAGCAAACTTTTAGGCAAACTATCCTTTTTTAAAAAAAAAAATTATCTATTATTTTTTGAAGCTTAATAAAAAGTAATACACTTGTAAGCCTATATGTTGCAGTATGAAACGTCATTTAGTATAAATTTAGACCTCAAACTAATCCAGAATGGAAGATTTTGATATGCCAAAATGTGTGCATTGCTTTTTTCTAGTATTCTGGTAAAAATTGATTTTATATAAAACATTTTTACTTTTAAAAGCTATGTTTATTTTATTTATTTTAAAAAATAAAAAGCAAAAACTAGATGGAAATAAAAATGGAGTCAAACTGAAAGGTTGATGTAGGTTTTTTAAGATATTCAGAATATAAATAAGTTTGACTTATTGAAAATATTTATCTTACAATGAACAAAAGCCGATAAATTAAAGCCATTTAAGAAGTTGATCAAAATGACATTTTCAATATTATTATCAACTTACGTATTTCATAGTTACTCATATTCCAAATGTAAACAAATATTTTGGATGAAAAAATAGACATGATGTTTGAAAAATGGGATATATATAATTTTGCTTCTTATATTGTTTCTAGCATCTATTTTCAAAGGAATTTGTAAACTTCTTACATGGGGAATAGCATTCACTAGAATATGTGAGGGATTTTCCTAAGTATAGCGTTTTTTAAGATAGGCACAAAGAGCTATTTTCTGGTAATATTGGTTTGCAAGATATGTGATTGTACCCTGCATATCTGATACACAGTGTTTGTCATGTATCAACATGTCTGGTGATTCCAATAGACAGATATTTTAATGAGAATGTATTCGCTGAATTTATGTTCCAGTTTCCTTTAGATTGAATGATCAGAGCTAGAGAAATAGGACAGTTCTTAAGGCTGATCAGGTTCACTCTTTCTTAACATGGTTCCCTGAGTACTACCAAGAGAGATTCTGGAGTAGAGAGCTAGGAGTCATTCCAGAGTACCACCAGCCATCCCCAAGACTACAAATTCAGTGGAAAGACTACACTTTATTTTCCTTTTTTAATGTTTACTGGATACACCCACTGTTATAAACTCTTATTCTATATGAAGAAGCACTTAATTTTTGTAAATAGTTGATTGCCTTTTCTTTGAACAAATATAGGACTATTTCAGTGCCAGGGATAGATATATGAAAATAAAATAATTAGAGTCTTGAAGGCCTTGTAATTGACATGTTGAAAATTCTTACTGTTTTAGATACTAAAAATCATTATCCTGAAAACTTATACTTGATGTGTTTGAGAAGTCCTACCATGCTCAGGCCCCACCTAGCTGCTTTTCCTCATCTGATACTCTGTAGACAAGTGCTAGAGTCTTCTTGTGAAATCCCGGATATATAAAAGGAATAACATTAGTAATAGTTACAGCCACATTTTACTGATGCTTATCAAATTTATATGTTGATGCTCTTTGATAATATAAGCAAGAGCCCAACGCCTCTATCATTAGGCATATAAATGCATTGTTTGTGATGTATGTTTACAGGAGTGGTTTTCCATCAAGAGAAGGATTCTGGAGCAAGGGAAAACTAACATTCATTCAGTGTCTATACTGGCAACACTTTGCAGAGCAGGTATCTATGAATGTAATGTTGCTTTATCTTCATATTTTTTTTTTGCTTGTTTTGGGACCATAGTTGGCTGTACTCAGGTCTCACTCCTGGCTTTCCATGCAGAAATCACTGTTTGAATGCTACGAGAAATCAAACCAGGAAGAGCTGCATGCAAGGCTTTACCCACTATACTACCATTCCATCCCCATCCTCATAATTCTTTGTTATAAATTCTGCTACATAAGCATTTTTGAGTGAATTTAAGATATAGAAAGCTACAACAATTTGTATGAAGAAAAGCAACTTTTTAAAAGGCTACCTGACCCCCAAAAGTGGTTTTTATTTTAAACTCCTGATGGCATTCTATAAAAAAAAACACGATTAATAATATTTAATTTCTATGTGACTTTGGGTCATTTTCATTTAAACTCTGACCGCCAGTCATCATCTATATTATTTTATGGAACACTTGGGGACATTGATAATGCCTATTTTCGGTTTTATGATTCACTGAGAAGCAATAAGTAGTAAAGTATAAACTGTGGAATACTGTGCATTAATAATTTCCATCAATATTCTGCATATGAGTGAGAAACAAAATAAGAGAATAGATGGCACCAAGCTATGACAGACTCTTGACCTTCAGTTACAAAATTAACAAATGGGGGTTCAAGTAGAAAGAAATAACCAGACAAGTGGTGCTGTAGGATCTATGAAGGGTCATGGGCATTTTGGTAGTGGTGGGGTGAGTATCTTTAAATATCAATGCCTTAAACTTTAACACTTGCTACCATATTACCTTAACAACAAAGTTTTTAGAGACTAATTTTAGGCTTTGATGTCCTTAACTCATTACAAAGAAGTACAACTAGGGATTCATTTCTTTTAGAGCACCACCACAAGACTGATTTTTTTTGGGGGGAGCATAGGACGGTGTTTAGGTAACAATGCAATAGTATTTATGAAATTTCAGATAATAGAGTTTTCTGAAGGAAAGTTTTAGCCTAACATAACAAACATTGAAAATATTCCCTAGGGACTGTGTCACTACAAACAAAGAGTCTATGTAGGTACATCTGGAAATACCTCATTGAGTCCCCTATAACTGCAGGTCACAGCTTCTTCTGATGCAAGAGCACAGCAACAGACTAAGAGCCCTACACGCTTCCCAAGATTTACACATTGTAACTTTCTCTTCAGTTCTCTTATTCTAACTTGATATTTTTCTCACTTCTCTTACTCCACTGGAACTACCCCAAAATGGCCACAAGAATATTTAGAGCATTGCAACAATAAATTTGATTAGTCTAAATTAAGTTTAGATTTATATGTCCATAAAACGACACACTTTTCATTCACATAACAAGTATTTACTGCGCATCTCCTATGTGTAAAAGAGTAGCGTAGATGCTGGTGATGGAGTCGAGATACTGATTTCTTAACCCAAGTACATTTAATCTTGTAGATCAGGTAAGACAAGCGTGTATTCCATGTCAGTGCTCTATGAATGTACAGACAGGGCAAAGATTTCTCACAGGTTTTTCTTAAAATTTGACATTTGATATGAATTTTGAAGAAAGGAAGTGACAGGCTGTTTGGGCAAGATGAAAAACGCTGCAGATCCTGGCAAAAGAAATGAAGGCAGAGAAAAATGATGACAAAGTGCTTTTTCTGGATGAGTCTTTGAGGTAAGATGTAACTAAAGTTTGTTTCATATGCTGAATCTTATTTGATAATTGAAGATGTAGTTATGATATTTTTCCTATAGGCATAGTGATCCAGTCACTGATTTTAAGAAGAGAGTGTTATGGTTCAATTGCAACACTGATTTGAAGGCAGAAACATCCACTGTAATGCTATATTCCTTGGTCCACTAAAACTATTCCATTTCTGTTATGTTTCTATCACTCACACTGGGTTTGTTTCCTTTTGTTGCTATTATAGTCTTAGCTTTAGTGTGAATATTGTATTTAGGTTAATATTTCTAACATTAATTTTAGGGAATGAAAAATATTGATAATATATTTTTGGACAGTGAGAATAGTCCAAATATTTGATGAGTCTTCTGCTTTCTAATATATTCCTTTATGTGTTGTGTGTTCATACAATTTTCAAACATAGGATTGCAACTCCAATTACTATATAAAATCATTTCAGATAATCTTTTTATCCTAATTTCCTCCCCTTTTGGAAGGAAAAGATTTTTAAAAAATTAATCATACTCTTATTACAGAAAAAATTATCTCTTTATAAATATTTTCAAGAGCAGACTTACAAGATCTCTTCAGATTTAAATTTTTGCAGTTACTTAATCCGCACACATTCAAAAAGATCTACATCTCACTATTTTGTATGGCAAGAAAAGTATTCTTCATAGGTGTGTCTTATTTACCCTCTTTGACTATAGCATAGAATCTTTAGTACTGTTTACTATTAATGAAAACATACCAGGTGTTATCCAGGTATTCTGCCATTTTAAAGTGATTTCATCCTCAAATTCTGCTTTAAAGAGTCACTTATTTATTTCAAGACATAAAGAAAAATTATTTAAAATCAATAAATATTTAATATCATAGCATTCATGAAATACCTTTTGGTTCTACTTTATCCATTATTGTTAATATTGTTTTCATGGTTTACTCCTCGCTCTGTATTTAGAGATCATTTCTGGAAGGCGCAAGGAATGAAATATTTTCTGAGCATTGACCCTGGGTTGGCGGCATGCAAGGCAATACCCACACCCACTGAACTCTTACTCTAGCCCACAAAGTTAGTAATTAATAAATATAATTTTGTCACCATCTCCCCTACCCATTTTCATCAGAGTAAGTCATCTGTAAAGGAATGTAGTGGTATACAAAAAAAGTGGTTACAGGAAAAGATTTTCTTCATCAAGCTTTTACCCTGCTCATTCTAATGTTTCTAATATTTATCTTTAACTCAGGGAAGACTATTTTCTGGAGTTAGTCCACTGCAACTTATAGCATAACGAAGGTGATGCTAATTTTATCACGTCTTGTTGAGTATGAAATAATTAACTTATCATCAAGTGAAAGAACTGAGAATCTCTTGAACTGCAATATTGAATGTGGGGAAACTGCTAAGGCTGTCAGACTGTACAAAACGTTTTGTTTGTTTTGTTTTGCTTTTGTTTTTCGGGCAACACACAGTGATGTTCAGGGGTTGTTTCTCTCTCTGAACTCGGGAACTGCTGCTGACCGTACTTGGGTAGGTTCATATGGGATGCTGGGATCCAACCCTGATTGGCCGCAAGGTAAACACCCTATCCACTGTACTATCGCTCTGGCATCGACAACTTTCAAATAAGCTTTTAATATACTGTAGCATGGCTGATTGTGTCTTCAGTGGTTTATTCAGAATTTGAATAAAAGTTCTTTTGTTTATTTCCACCTTATTCTCACATGAGAATTTTCTCCAGAACATGTCAGGAAATTCTGGAAGTTAATGAATACATCCTTTCACACCTGTCTTAAGGCACTGGAGGTGGAAGTATATGTCTTTATTTCAGTCATTGTCAAGTTCTTAAATTGTGTCTCTTTCACCTTTATAAAACATTTTTCCTATTTCCTCTCTTCGCTTATATATTTCTGTCATCCTTCATAGATCATATTCAATAAACTTCACATATGTAAGGAGTATATGCTATTCATGAGTTTATATTTATTATAATGTCCACATTCATTATTACCAGATCTCCTCATGTCCCTTATGTTGTCTTTAACCTCCACTCTTCCCTTTGTCCCTTCTCATCAACAATCACTGATTTTTTCTACAGTTTTGTATTAGTTTGCATTTTCTAAAATTATGGCAAACAAAATGGAATCATTGAGTACAACTGTTGCTTTTTCTCTCTTCAAAATACATTTTGAGATTCATTAACTTCATGACACTGATCAATATTTTACACTTTGTTGTGTGTGGAATTCTACGCAATGCCCATAACTTACTTATTTAGTTTCTAATAAACACTGGAGTTGTGTGAGGTTTGGGAAAATAACATTGAAATGCTGTAACTTGGCATAGAAACATTTAAGTAGACAAATGTTTCTATCTGTCTTGGATACACAGTTAAAATTCAGTATGTTGATAGTGAGTTTTTAACCTTTCAAGAAACTGTCACATTCTTTTCTTTTTTTTTTAATTTTTATTAGTGAAATACCATGAGGTACAGTTGTAGACTTACAAATTTTTGTGCTTGGGTTTCAGTTATAAAATGATTGAGTACCCATCCCTCCACGAGTGCCCATTTTCTACCACTACTGATCCCAGTATCCCTCCCACCCCCCATATCCCCCATCCCACCCTGCCTCTGTGGCAGGGAATTCCCTTTTGTTCTCTCTTTCCTTTTGGGTGTTGTGGTCTGCAAAAGAGGCATTGAGTGGCAATCATGTTCGGTCTATAGTCTACTTTCAGCTGCATCTCCCATCCTGGGAGGATCCTCCCAAAACCTTTATTTGTTGCTCCCTTCTCTATCTGAGCTCCCTTTTCCCATGACATGTGCGGCGGGCCTCCAAGTCATAGAGTGAACCTCCTGGTACTTATCTCAGCATTCTTTGTGTTGGTCTCCTATTTTGTTACTTTATATTTCCCAGATGAATGCAATCTTTCTATGTCTGTTCCTCTCTTTCTGACTCATTTCACTTAGCATGATACTTTTCATGTAGTACCACTTGTATGTAAATTTCATGACTTCATCATTTCTAACAGCTACATAGTACTCCATTGTGTAGATGTACCCACGTTTCTTTAACCAGTCATCTGTTCTCGGGCACTCGGTTGTTTTTTCAGATTCTGGCTATTGTAAACAGTGCTGCTATGAACAAACAAGTGCAGTTGCCACTACAACTATACTTTTTTGCTTCTCTGAGATATATTCCCAGGAGTGTAACACTATTTTTCTATACCATTTTATTTTTCCATCACAAATGTATAAACTAAAATTTCTTTGTTTTTCCTACATTTCAATGAAAAAAAATATTAAAAGCGTCCCTGTATTTAGTGAATAAAATTAAAATTTTAGCAACTATATTTAAAATAAAGGGATATTTTATTATTTTGCTTTGATATTGACCTATTATAGTAGCATATAAATCATTAGTATTTATTTGTCACCTATTTTTCTACTTTAATGTACGTTAGACAGAACTCCTTGATTAGATATATAACTTAAAAATATTTTCTGCCAGTTTTTCCCCACCATTTGTTCCTATAGTAGTGACTTTTTGAAGAACAATTTAAAATTTTTTTATATACAGTTGGTAATGATTAAAGATGGTATTTATGATGTACCTCAGAAACATATTTACTCTAATGTATGCATTTTTTGTATATTTACAGCATGTATTACGTAGTCCAGTAGGAGCACATCAAATTTGATGAAAAACATAGTAGCCACCTAACTTAATAAATAAAAGCAGTAACACAGAAATCTTAATTAAGAATGAACAAGCTTAGGAAATTTTTAAACAATTTAATGGCACCATTGTGAGATATAACAATTTTTTCACAAATTTTATTTTACTAATTTTTTTAAAATTTCATTAGCCATTTAGTTGTAGCAGGCAATATAAAATTAATAATTTTGTGTCTATTAAGGGGGACAGTCTTGGAGGTGGTAGGAAAAATGGGGGCGATGATGATGGGAAGGTCACATTGGTAGTGGGATTGGTGTTGGAAGACTGGATGCCTGAAACAACTGTGTTATGGGCAACTTTGTAAATAACAATGTTTAAATAAAATAAAAAATTAAACCAGTAATATAACATATATAAAACATATATATCTACATACGTGTGTGTGTGTGTGTGTGTGTGTGTGTGTGTACAGTGCAGTTGGTAAGGTACTTACCTTACACTCATCCAATCTGAATTCTATTCCCCAACACATCTTATGCTCTCCTGAGCCCTGCCAGGAATAATCCCTGAGTACAGAGCCAGGAGTAAACCCTGAGCACAGCTATACATAAATTCCTCTCCCCTCAAAAAAAAAAAGTAAATAAAGGATTTTATTTGTTTTCTTTTTCAGAGTTTGGAGGTTAAAGTATCTGAATTCAAGATGTTGGGAAACTCCTGAAAATGGCAACTCCTTGGGCCAGAAAGATGGTACAACTGCCAAGGCACTTCCCTTGTACACAGTCAATCAGGATTGGCGACCTGTCGCCATATATGGTCCCCTGAGCAGCACCAGGAGTGATCCCTGAGAACAGAGCCATGGGTACTGCTGGGTGCTGGGTATGGCCCAAAATATCTTCACCAATAAATATCTTGACCAATCTATCTATGTATATCTTTACCAATATTAAGCTGTTTCTTAAAGGTTACTAATAATGAATTCCTTATGAACATTATTATCCTCAGCCTTAATACCATTATACATTTGACAATGCTAGTCAAACTAGTTTGAAAATTTATTGTCTTTAATTTCAGCAATAATCTAATCTCATGGTTCTGTTTCAACCACATGAAATACCTATTTATTTCTTCACAACTACCTCCTTTTCACACATACCAAAATATAGGTATTTCTGAATATTATTTTTTCTCACATTCCTTTTGATACGCATTTCATTCATTTCAATGGTACAATTAAGAGTTCTAAGCATCTGCATTTTAATTAAAGATCACGTGCTTCCTCTTGTCCCTGAACTCTGTTTTCATGTTTTCAAGACTCCTGAAACATTTTCTACTTGTGATCCCTTTTCTCCTAAGAAATGAAGCTCCGGTGAACACTGCTAGAAATATCTGTTTCATTATACATTTGATTTTAAACTATCTTTTTTCATTGCTCATTCAGAACTTTCTACTATTGCCGAATTTTTCACAGTGCCAAACTTTCATTTAATCCCATCTGGAGTCACAAATCTACAATTTAAGAAACTGAGTGCTAGATCATGTCATGGGGACAACTTAAGCTTTATTCACTTGATATGAACACACTGCTTTCTCCAAAACTGTGAGATTCCTCCACTACTGAGCTTTATTTGTGTTACGGTGCCACATTCCCTTAGCAATAAGACCTTAATATAACTTTTTTTGTTCTAGGTAAGAAAAAGTTTATTACAATGTTCTTAAACTTTGGTGCCATTAAATGTAAATCAGAACTTTATGCGTGCTGATTAAGGACATTTTAATAAGAATGGCAGGTGCCCAACTATACCTCAGCTAAAAAGACCCGAGAATAAATTTTACAACAACTTGACAATGGATAATTGCAGGAGTTGTGGATGTTGTTCATACTGGCACTGACAGATGTCACAATGTTTATTCTATGAAATTATTCCATTTAAAATTTTTATTAAAGAGTTACGATTTATAAAGTTACTGGTTGACTTTTATATTTGATTTTATATCTGAAATATTCATATTTCTATAAAAATTCTAGGGGTGATGTTAATAAGAATAAAACAGGATTCAGGGAATCTCTCTTTCTCTCTCTGTTCTAATTATCTTGATTATTTCTCAGAGCCTACAGAATCACTAGCCTTTGCTTTTAAGGGCACTTTTTTTGAAAAAAAAAATTTATTTGCTTGAGTGACCATGAGATACACAGTTACAAAGCTGGTCAGGGTCAGGTTTCAGTCATACAGTGTTCTGACAACCAGCCTTCCACCAGTGTACATTTCTCATGCCAGTGTCCCTAGTTTAATTCCTGCCACCCTCGTCCCTAGCCTGTCTATGGCAGTCACTTTTCTTCTTTCCCTCTCTGTGTCTGTCTCTGTCTCTGTCTTTCCCCTTGGGGCATTATGGTTTGCAATATAAAAACTGAAAGCTTATCATGCTTTTTCCTTTACCTGTTTTCAGCATGGAGTTCTTATCCAGGATGATCATTTCCAACTATCTGTGTCATGTTGGAAAGCCATCATACAATGCTGGTCAGGGAATGTGTCCAACTTGTTAACCATAAACCCTTCAGGTCTTTATGTGAAACTCTAGAGGACTTTGGTTTCCTTTCTCTGAAAATGTCTCTAACATTGCTGGTTCCCTGTCCTGTCTGCTGTTTGGAATGCTTTTATCCAGGTTTCTGCTTTCATCCAGTCTACTTGTTTTTTAAGCTCAGGTCAAACAAAACCTGAGACTTCATTTCTGCCCATTAAGAAGTAATTTATTTTCCCTTGGACTCATTTATGCTTTAAATATCCTCTTTATGCAGACCATCATATACCTTATGTTTTATTTAGTTTGTATATCATTGTTCTTCTTAGTAAAGTTGTTGTGAAGCCTTTATAGCCTAATTTGTGTTTTATTGCTAAGATTGCCCATTCTTCTTTCTGTAAATAGTCCATTCACAAGTGAATAAAAAAATTCAATGTTTTCTTCTATTAAGTGAATTTAAAATTTTTCTCTCTTTATCAGATATTTCATAAATCAGACTTATGTGTAGCTTAATATACATGATAGAAAATGGCTGAGGAGGAATCACGATTCAAAATGATCACTATCTATCTTAATGGTATGCTTTCTGAATGTTTCTAATTTTATTAGAATCTAGATGTGAATCTCTAACCCTTCTGATAAAATTAGAGCCAGCGATTGTTTTAGGTTCTTTAAGAACCATTCACTATATACACTAGAATTATATACACGATAATTCTAGAGAAACAGAAGTTTATGTCTATGACTATTTTTTTTACCAGTTTTGGATTTTCACTACATAACACATTTTAGCACCAAGAAAAGAATGAAGTTCACCTCCAGGTTGCCATAAATTTATTTCTACATATAGCACAGACATCACCCCTGCCAACTTTTTGCCCTTGACTCTGAGTACACAGCAATGCTTAGGAGAGAATTTACAAAGAGAAATGTCATTTTAGGTGACAGAGGCGTTCTAGATGCTTTTCTTAAGTATGACATAAGATCAAAATAGTAATGCTGTGACTTGTTGGCAACTCAACAGCACCACTAAAATCAGTTAGTACCCTCCATGTTTGTAGGTCTAACAAACTTTTATCCTTCCAAAGAGAATGAGAGTCAAAGATGAAAATATTCATTTCTTATGAAGCATTATTTTATAATTTCTCATAGAATATAGTCATTTTTAATGGAAAGACTGTCAATCTATATAACTTAAGTTATTTTTTCCATCTAGGCTATTCCTAAAATCTGATAGAACAGTTTTGTGGGTGGTTTTGCTCCAGGCTGAGGAGATGTTTTTTTAAAGATTTTTTCATTCTCTCATCTTTTTCCTTGACTACTATATTTAGACTCTCATCTTTTTCCTTGACTACTATATTTAGAGACAAACTTATTTTATATTTATGTGAGTTAATCAATGAGAAAATATGACAAAAACCTAATAATTGTTTACCACAACTAGTGCATATATGTATATACACATATGCATATATAGTCCATGGATTAAAGTAGAAAAAGGAAAAAACCAAGCTCCTGGAAGAGAACAAGGCAGAGACTCCTGCCCCCGTACTTGGCTGTCCTCACCAGGGGGCTATACTAGCACATGACAGGGACGAATGGAGACGTTACTGGGCCTGCTCGAGCAAATCGATGAACAACGGGGTGATAGTGATAGCGATACTGATAGGAAAAGGATATGTCTTCAATATTTTTCCCTTATCTGAACAACAGGAATGCAGAACTACTCTGAAAATAGCACAGTGGTAGGGCATTCGCCTTACAAGCAGCCAACATGGCCAACCCGAGTTCGATTCCTCCTCCCCTCTCGGAGAGCCCGGCAAGCTACCGAGAGTATTCGATATGCCAGACACAGTAACAACAAAGTCTCCAATGGAGACGTTACTGGGCCCGCTTGAGCAAATCGACGATCAACGGGAGGGCCTTTACCTTTACCTTTATTTCTTATTGGAAATTCATGTGTGTGGATTATATGATGAATCTTTAACATAAAGAATCCTAAATTAGTACCTTGATATTGATATGAGACATGAACTATAAGGTACTTTGAAATTAATATGAGGCACAAAGCTCTGGGGAACCTAGCTTTATAATAAAGGAAATAGTGACATCTACAATGTAGCACTGTAGCACTGTCCTCTTGTTGTTCATCAATTTGCTTGAGCTGGCACCAGTAATGTCTCCATTATGAGACTTGTAACTGTTTTTGGCATATCAAATACACCATGAGTAGCTTGCCAGGCTCTGCTGTGCAGGCTGAATATTCTCGGTAGCTTGCTGGTCTCTCCAAGAGGGGCGGAGGAATTGAACCTGGGTCGGCTGCACGCAAGGGAAACAGCCTATCTGCAATGCTGTCTATGATAACTATCTAAAATGTACAGTTAAAATATTAGATTTTAATATGAATAAATTGACTTCAGGATTTAAATATTATTCATACTATTGAAAATAATAGACCCTCAAAGGAAGAAAATCAGTGATTGTGAGGATTACAGAACATTTCTCAACAAAATTTCTTGTCCAGCAATGACTATTTGATGTATTGATAATAATTAAAAAAATTAGTAAAATAAAGTATGCCCCTGACTAATCAGTAAACAAAAGTATTTAGCTAGTTTATTGCATGAGTAGTTTAAATCTTTTTGTGGAGATGGGTGAGTATAATTCGTTGGCCAGGCTGGCTAGTCACTAGAAATATATACTCAGCTTAACCATTCTGGATCACATCCCTGTTCATCTGTTCTCTTCCCCACAAGCACTCAAAATCTTCTCATAATTCCTATGGCAACAAGGATGAAGGTTTACAAAAAGTCACTTGAAACAGTAAATATGAGTATAATTCAGGTCATCAATAGAATTTTAGAGAAATTTATTGGATTTAGTAAATCCATTGATCATATTATATGGTTAATAGGGCACTATATCTATTTAAGTAATAATTGGATACAACTTAGTTGAAATTCAATGAATTATAATATTAAAATAACAATTACACATTTATGCTACAGCAACCAGAAAAAGATAAAATGATGGTATTATTGAACACATGATTTCAAGGTTTAAAGGGCATTAAATACACAAAAATACTGAAAAAAAGTGAGCCATGATTCAATTAATAAAAGCTTACAGCTAATAAGTTTCACTTTAGATAGACCAGATATTTCTTTCAAGCAATACTTTTATAAAGTATAATTCAGATTACTGCCCATTTTGTTCAACAAGACTAGGTATAAGTGTTTAGAAACATTTTCAGAAATTAGCATTAATTAAGTATTTAGGAATTGGCAACTGTGGGAAATAAAACTTGGAGGCCAGGAGTTCAAATGTCCAGCAGTGCACATGCTTTGTCTGCAAAAAACACTGAGATTTACAGAGTCGCCAAGTATGGAAGGAAGGAAAGAAGGAAGGTAGGGAGTGAGGGAGGGACGGAGGGAAGGAGGGAGGAAGGAAGGAAGGAAGGAAGGTAGAAAGAAGGGCCTGGAAGATTAGTCCACAGTTGGAAGACTGTCTCAAAGGCTCCAGGAGAGGGCAGTTGGTATAGAGAAGGGAACATTATGACAACGATTGTTGGAGGGATCGCTCTTGATGAGATATATGTGCTGAAAGTGGATAAAGGACCAAACATGATGGCCTCTCAATATCTGCATTGCAAGCTGTAATGTGCAAAAGGAGAGAGAGAGAGAGAGAGAGAGAGAGAGAGAGAGAGAGAGAGAGAGAGAGAGAGAGAGAGATAGGAAAAGGGCTTGTGATAGATAGAGGTAAGATGGGGCAGGTCAGAGGAAGGATAGAGGGAATATTGGTGGTGGGAATGTACACTGGTGGAGGTATGGGTGTGCTAACATTGTATGAGTGACCCAATCATGAAAGCATTAAAAAAAACTCAATTTAAAAAAAAATAAGAGAGAACGAGAGAAAGAAAGAGAGAAAGAAAGAAAGAAAGAAAGAAGAAAGAAAGAAAGAAAGAAAGAAAGAAAGAAAGAAAGGAAGGTAGGAAGAAAGGGAGATAGAAAAGGAGATAGAAAGGGAGATAGAAAGGGAGAAAGGTAGAGAAAGAGACAGGAAAGAAGGAAGGAAGTAAGGAAGGAGGGAAGGAAGGAAGGAAGGAAGGAAGGAAGGAAGGAAGGAAGGAAGGAAGGAAGGAAGGAAGGAAGGGAGAAAGACAAAGAAAGGAGAGAGAAGGAGAGAGTGAGAATAGAGACAAGGAACTTGCAAACAAAAGCTCTTTAAAATGTAGCTCATTGTTTAACAGGGTCAGCAGCTACTGTTTAACAGGGGTCATTTAAGATGAGTCCAAAATGTCAGCTCAAGAGACCTGTAACTCCTGGGAAAGGCTGTGATCCAAGTAGCCCAAAACTCTGAATGCACGTCATTGGGTTATTGGAAAAAAAGACCTCAGAAGAAAAAGATAGCTCTTAACACCAGAGGTGTAGGGGGACCTCGTGGGAGCTGGGAATGGGTTTCCTCATTCCAGCCCAATTTCTTGCCGGCCTTCAAGAATGGAATTCTACCTTGAATATACTAGTCAAGCAGAGGGCACCTCTGAGGCTCAGGCCGGGGAAAGATTCATTAAAGGAGATGGCAGAAACATGGCAATAACTCCAGAGGCCATGACAGCTACAGTTTTTATTTGAGTAATTATTGAAAGGCAAGATGACCTTAATGTACATTCTGTGCAAAGTATTCACACTTAGTGCTAGATCCCCTTCTGTCCTAGAAGCTTAAAGTAATGAGTATTGGCATCACTGCAGGCTTTGGTCTGACTCACTGTTTCAAAAATGGTAATAAACATAACTCAGTGATTTAGCCGTCAGGGACGATAGCTCCTCACAGCCATCAGGAAGTACCCATTGAATCCTTACAACAAGGAACAGTGGCCATATTTATCATCCAACAAGCCATGAATCTCAGCAAACAATATCCAAACCTTCATTAAAAGACACTTGAAATTCTGCAGAGAGATTGATGTTTATTACATCTGGCATATTCATTTCGGATAGGCCACATTTATGACCCAATAAAGGTTTTTTATGTGTTATGTGAGGCTCTTAATGTACATATATGGCCCATCAAAAATTATTGTGCTTAGTACATTGAAATATTTTTTTCATAAACATCTATGACAGACACTCTGAGATATGGTTCAAGAGTCACTAGGTCATGATTCTGCTGGAATCAGAGAACCTGTGCAAGCAGGTTGCTCAATGAGATCAGTGTACAAACCATTGAAAAATAATGAGGATACAGTGAAAATGTAATCGTGTAGAAATGAGGAGCCCGTGCAAAACTGATCTACACACAGATCAGTGGGGATATGGTGAGGTGTAGGAAGCTCATCCCTAGGATTCGACATTTTTCAGAACTAAACACAAACTTTAATGACAGCTGTACTGTCCTCCAGTGGAAAGCTCAAGAGGCCAGAGTATAGTATATTGTTTTTTGATTGCCTAACATTTCACTTGTAGCCTGAGGGCCCAGAGCACTGGCCTTCCATTAGAAACTCCTCCAGGACCTCAGTTCTCAAGATCAGGGCTTTGATTGCTAGTCATTCAATGCAGAAAATTAAACTGGCCTCCTGGGGACCAAACCACCACCAGCCGAAACCTGAGGGAGAAAGGAAACTGGGAGCAGGATCATGTTAAGCAAACTGCTGAACAAAGAAAGATTTGAAAAATGAAAGAACCTCGCTGATGTCTTTTTCTATTTCCTGAGAAAGTTTTCCAAGGAAATACTTCTCTCAGCAGTAATGGATGTACGAACAGCAATCTGGTAAGTACACCTGTGATTATTACAAACCTTTCCTATGATTTATTATAAATGTGCTCGTGAAATAAACCCAGTCTAGCACCTGTGAATATAAAGTTAGAAGTCAAATTTATTTCTTCCAGTCTCCCCTGCAGTTTAGCTTAATAATACATGAAATCCAGAGGAAGGCACTTTCTTTGGAGAATTTCCACATGCATTAGTAGTAGATGGTTTCTTAAAACATAAAGTGTCAGTCTGGGTATAGCTCAGGTAGGGGGAAATAAGTACAATAGTTAACTGCCCTAGTGTAAAGTTGGGTCTGGCTTTACAGTGGAAGAAGTGTTAATTCAAGGGTTATAAACTGCACGTTTAGGCATTCCTAAAGCAATAGTGACAAGGCAATGGATGGCCAGGAGAGGTGTTTCTTTGTCAATTACTAGTTACTGTACTCCTGCAGGGGCACTGGGCCATGACTTAAAGCAATACCATAAGAATAATTGAAAAATAGCATTTTCAACATTTACCCTCAAGATTTCCTTGTTCTGTGATGGAATCCAGCCACATTGGTTTTGCCTTTGGGCTCCAGGGAACATCTCTTTTTAAAATTCCACTTGTGAATTTGTTTTCATGAAGTACAACAGATGCTATATATTTAAAACATTAGGCAAATGAATTCATACTCTGGAACCACCACAGAAGGATATCTTTTAATTTAATATTTATTTTTAGAAATTATCCTATTTATATTTATTCACTTATGTTATAGTTCATTGCTCATCAAAATCTATGATATCAGAAGTAGTGCTAAGTTATTAATTTTCTACTATTCTTTCTTCATGTTGTCCATTCATAACTATCTTTCCCCTTAGTTCTCATAATTTCCATTTGGGTCTCAGAATACAAAATCTTCTAACATATGAAAAATTCAAGTTGTGAGTATAATAGGGACTATATGAAGGTAAGAATGAGAAACAGAACTAATAGTATATTTCAGTTTCAACAATAATGTCAATAAATCTGACACATCATAAAACAAAACCCTGTCCTTATGTTCCATTAGAACTAAAATGACCAAAAAACATTCAAAAGGAACATTATTTAACTAAAGAAAAGGGTAAATTACTCATAGACATGAGCGAACAAATTATTAACAACCTTAAGACAAGCTTACATTGTAGAAAAATATGACTCATACCATATAAAAACCACTGCAATATCTATATAGTACCAGTTTTTCTTAGGTTGAAGTTATTATTACTTTTTAAAATATGGAACACATATTTTATGCAACCCAATGAAATATGATCACTTCTTTCTAGAATTTACTTCTGATTTATAACATAACATAACAGAACTAATAGGATATTTACATAACATCTAATCAAATTTCTCTGTAAGTTTCACAATATGACCGATTAATATCACTGTAGCACTGTCCTCCCATTGTTCATTGATTTGTTCGAGCGGGCCCAGTAACGTCTCCATTGTGAGACTTGTTGTTACTGTGTTTGGCATATCGAATACATCATGGATAGCTTGCCAGGCTTTGCCATGTGGGTGAAATACTCTCAGTAGCTTGCCGGGCTCTCCGAGAGGGGCGGAAGAATTGAACCCAGTTCAGCCGGGCCTGCCGCGTACAAGGAAAATGCCCTACTGCCAATAATACAACGGGTAGGCCTTTTGCCTTGCACACAGCCGACCAGTCAACCCGAGTTCGATTCCTTCACCCCTCTCGGAGAGCCTGGCAAGTTACCGACAGTATCTTGCCTGCATGGCAAATCCTGGCAAGGTACCCGTGATGTATTCGTTATGCCAAACACTGTAACAAGTCTCACAATGTTACTGGGCCTGCTTGAACAGATCAATAATTTTCAATGATATTGCGTGGGTAGACTTTCCCTATTTCAGGAATTTTGTACATATTTGAACAGGTATTGAGTACTAATTTAGGAATTATAATATAATTAGATTATTATAATTTATCACTCTAAAGCATAACTCCATGGATTAAAATTCTATCAGAACCATTTACTGTGTGTGTTATCTTAAAAAGTACTCTTAACTTACCAATGTCTTTTTTCTGACTGAAAACAAGTGGAAATTGAAAAATTATACTTATCAAGTTTGTTTTTTTAGTTGAGAACCATAAAAATCTTATATCATGTTTGAGCAATAATTAGAACTAAATGAATAAGAGCTACTTTAAGACTCTTGGCACAGTGTTATACAGACAAAGAGATTTTCCTCTGATTCACTGTACTTGGCTCTTAGGAGAAAAGTATGTGTTAAAGCTTTTTACACCTTGAAAGTCCTAAGGCAAGTAATGTTAACGCGTGAATCCTACAAGATGCAG
The DNA here is from genome assembly GCF_029834395.1 of Sorex fumeus. Classification (NCBI taxonomy): domain Eukaryota; kingdom Metazoa; phylum Chordata; class Mammalia; order Eulipotyphla; family Soricidae; genus Sorex; species Sorex fumeus. Next base: position 30,809,154 of record NW_026606322.1, on the reverse strand, counting down.
GAAATTTCCCAAGTGTTTTCTGTAATGACTATTATTATTTCTATAGTTTATGAGAGTTATATGTATATTATCTGAGTCATGCCCCAAAACTATTTATGTCTTTTGTAACTGTCATGATATTTCTTTGGTCTCTGCCCTCAAATTTTCATATGCAGAGAAAATGACGTCAAGGTCCAATAAGCAAATACAATTGAAGTAGTAAATGATGTCATATGCATCAACACAAAAACTCAACTAAGCTTTAATGAATTTGATGCAACTTAATTGTCATGATTGATCAATTAATTTAAATACTATCAACAATTTATAAATAAATTGAGTCTCAGAACTGTTATACAGTCCCAGGATATACAGCTAGTAAATTTCTAAATTTCAGTAATTACTAAATTTGAATTTGATCAAAGTCCAAATCAGTTATCTCCTTCCATTACAGTAACTTGGCTACCGAGTATATTTCAGATCACCACCATCATTATCTTTTTCCTTCCTTCTATCTTTTCCTTCCTTCCTTCCTTCCTTCCTTCCTTCCTTCCTTCCTTCCTTCCTTCCTTTCTTTCTTTCTTTCCATTCCTTCCTCCCTCCCCCTTCCTTCCTTCCTTCCTTCCTTCCTTCCTTCCTTCCTTCCTTCCTTCCTTCCTTCCTTCCTTCCTCCATCCCTCTATTTCTTTCCTCATCCCTTCCTCCTCTCTTTCTTGCTTTCTTGCTTTCTTCTTGCTACTTTTAACCAGCTAGTAACACCTGGGAAAGAAACCTGTATTTGGTCAAAAGAAATATTCTGTTTTTCCAACAAGAAATAGTGGCCTCAAAGACTTGTTCTTTGTAAGCAATTCTATTTTAGTACCATTAGCAATGATCTTCACTGTGAATGAATTTCAACTATGTTTCCATGATGATTTTGATTAGTGTCCTAAGAAGCTATCAAGCATTCCTTTATATTGCCAAACTTATGTTACTGGTCTCGCTGGTCTGGCTAAAAGATTGAAGTTATTGTTTCTTCCAGCAGGGATGTTCTGTTGTTGTAGCTACTGTTTGCTTTAATTCATGGAATCAAATTGTTTAGACCCAGACTTTTTTTCTAGTTCCCTCTTAACTCCAACCTCTACAGAAGTATATGTAAAGAAGTGGTGATTTGTAGATGCAATATTTAACTTTCCACTGCAGAATTAATTGCTTCTCAAGTCTCTCACTGATACATCAATCCATATTAGCTTTGTCAAAAACCTATAAACCCTTGTTAGTTCATTTCACCAAGGCATGGCATTGTAAGCAATTCTCTAAGGAGAGGGTTGTTAGTAGCATCTTAAAAATAAAAATCTGGCCAAGTCCTCAGTTTGTATCTTTTCTAGTCTGCCCTAGCTGAAGACTTCACATCAGAATTTTGTCTATCCCCTACAGACTGAGTCTTTGGGATGTCTGGTCATGTTGCTAACTATGAATGAGCATTTCCTGTACCTAAGAAAATATATGGAGTATTTTGCATTTTTAATAAAATTTCACAAGTGGTACCCTAATAGCTAAATTTTGAAGTTGAAGAAGCTGAGATAGAGAGTGTTAAACACCTTGTATATGGTTACAATTGAGAATTATACAGATTTTGACCAACTGTTTCATACCAAGGAAAACGAAAAACTGAGTTTGAAATTCACTCTCATAATCACTCCTTCATGAGGCATTGAAAAATAAGAAACCAATAACTTCAGGATATTCAGACTATTTAAAGATTTTAATGTATTTTCAAGCATTCCTTCTCTTTGTAAATTCATACTGAATAATTTTTAAGTTATATTGATGCTTATGAATATATTTGCATATTCTATACAAATTGTGATAAGGGAAATGTTATTAGGAATATTTATCTCATATATATTCCTGATTTTTAAATATTCTTAAATATTATATTCTTAAACTGTAGAACTGTAGCACTGAAGCACTGTCCTCCTATTGTTTATTGATTTGCTGGAGCGGGCACCAGTAACATCTCTATTGTAAGACTAGTTGTTACTGTGTTTGGCATATTGATCACATCACGGGTAGCTTGCCAGGCTTTTGCCGTGCGGGCATAATACTCTCGGTAGCTTCCCGGGCTCTCCTAAAGGGGTGGAGGAATCGAACTGGGGTCAGCCTGAGTCAGTCGCGTGCACGGCAAACTTTATGCTATATTTAAATTTATATCTAAGTTTAAAATGTATAGGTTAATATAATTAAAGTGTTCTTATTTATTATACTTAGTTTCTAAGAGAAAAAATTAAAGTATAAATATATAAATCTATAATTATGTTTATAATACATAAATCCATACAATATTAAACATTATTTAAATATTAATATAATTTAAATATTGTAAATTTAAAGCAAAATATAAAATTCTTAAATATATATTCTTCTTACTATGCCATTTTCTTTCAATAGTAATAAAAATCATAACATAGTACCTACAAAACATTGAATAGAAATAATAGTGCTTTCCGGACTTATAATGTGTCACTAAGCGGCCACACAACACATTGTAAGACACTTCCTACCCATTTATGCCTCTTGGAGAGCCCGGCAAGCTACCAAGAATATCCCATCCATACGGGCAGAATCTGGCATGCTCCCCGTGGCATATTCGATACGCCAAAGATATTAACAAAAATAGGTCTCATTTCCCTTATCCCAAAGGAGCCTCCAATAGTTGGGAAAAGATGAGTAAGAAGAGTCTGCTAAAATCTCAGGGTTGGGAGGAATAGAAACGTTACTGGCACCGGCTTGAGTAATTCGAAGAAAAATGGAATGACAGTGATACAGTGATACAGTGTAGTCACTAATTTTGGATGAAATAAATTTATTTAATAAAGAACATTCCCAATTCAAAAACACTTAAGAAATAATCATAAGAAAAATATAGTTGATATTTATCAAATATGCCAAATTTGTACTCATCATGCAGTTATGAACATCATGGAAATAATGCATAATTCTCATGCTCAAAGCAAGTGACACATACCATCACACAGGTGAATAGGAGAGTGTTGTGATAGTAGTAGGTTAAAAAGCAAACAGACTGTGAATAGACATGGGTTTAACATTATCCTTATTAATTACATGTGAAACCACTGATAGAGTTGAACCCAGATGAAAAATTAAGTGAAGTTCTACTATTAGTAGCAAATAAGATAGAGCTAATACTAAGCTCTTGTCATTCATATATAATGCCAAGTCATCACTTCCAAATATAAAGCTGTGTTTCCATATTAACAAATAGTAAGCAGTGTAAGATTTTCTTTTAAAGAATTCATATTAGTTTCACGTTGAAATTACAATTTCACTGCAACAAATAATGACCTAGTGACCTCCAATAGTCAACATGTTTTCCTATAATGCCCTCGTGCCCTCGAAAGTTTTTTTTTAAACAACCCTTTCTTTGGAGACAGTAGAAGTGTCCACAAAATCACAATAGCATTTCCAGTAACTGGTATTTATGAAATCAAAGTGCCTAGCAAGTTTGAAAATCAGTATCCAAATTAGAATATGTTATCTCTCCGAAACATTCTGCACACGTTTTTAGTCAGTTGCAATTACAAACCACCAGTAATACAGCAAGTTGGCTCGTGAGTGATAGAAGATTTCAGGAGTTGTTTCCCTGCTGAGGCGCGGCTACAGGCACGAGGGTCCGAACTCTGAGACTGACATTGGCTGGATTCACACTCCAGACTTTGGTAACTCTTCGTCACGTACATGTCGTGTGGACAACGCTGGACCCTGAGCGCTGGCCCGCTCTGCCCTCCCAAACCCATTTGCTGGCTGTTCCCTGATTGGCAAGACTGAGACACACTCTCCGACTTTACCGAGGAACTTTGTGATTGGCACGTTGTCTTTCCCCAGCACCTGGACTTGGAACAAGCCGTTTGGACCCCTCTGGAGTGGCAGGTGGTTTGCGAACATCCCTCCTCCCTGCACAGTTCCTGTTCACGATTGGTGCCTTTGCAGCTGGTTTCACTGTGGGTTTCTTGAAAATTATCCAGGAGCCAGGTTCTGCCATGGCAGCTGCTGGGTAAAATCATTCCTTCTTCCAAGTTGATAGGATGAGATCCGTGGTTGATGACAGACAGGGGTGGTGCGTTGTAGATACCTCTGAGAGAATAGCAGCGGCCTTGGGACATTTTGCTAAAAACCTTTCCTGGACGTTCGGTGTTGAAAATGTCAGGTCTGCAGAGTAAAATTTTTGCTAGGGAGATTATATACTCGGACATCTGGGTGTTGGCTTCTTCTCAGCATTTTTTTTCACCACTTTGCTTAAGTAATTTGAAGGGTAACATCTTATTAGCACTTGGCTCATTTTGCTTCGTTATGAAGGAAGATGGTGTCTTGTTAACCAAGAAGTGAGTCCATTTTGAGGCTTCAAACTAGCTTTCATGTGAACCCCAAAGCTGAGTCATTGGGTGGAGTTTGTCAAGTATGAGTCCCAACATGCCTCCCAAGCTAACGTTTCTTTCCTCTTACTCAGCATGGATGTTCTTCATATTCTAAACTGAGAATAACAAAAGTAGGTGAAAAACAGCCAAATAAAAAAAATCCATCCATATCTTGGGTCTTTCCAGTTGAAACAGGAGGTAAGAGGAAGGTAAGACCATTGATCTACTTTATACTATTGCCCAGAACACACAATACGGCCACTTCTCTCTTTATAACACTTTGTTGTCTTCATCTTAGAACGGACGTATTTCAATGTAGTCTTTGTATGAGGCTCCCCATGATTTCTCTACTTAGAATTTATTTCAGAACTTTGTCTGCTTCCTATGAAGAAAGATGTTAATTAAACAATGCTAAGTTAAAACTATGTTAGTGCCAGAGCCATAGTAGAGCAGGTAGAGCATCTGCCTTGCTTGAGGCTGACCTGTGTTGGATCTCCGTCATCCCATGTGGTTCCCCATGCACCAGCAGGAGTAATTCCTGAGTACAGAGCCAGGAGTAACTCTTGAGCATCACAGGGTATTGCTGGGTTTGACCTAAAAAGCAAAAGCAAAACAAAACAAAACAAAAACAAAGAAAAAAACTTCTCTAAGTCAAAAAGTACAAACTTAGAGCTGTGTCTAGCTGAAACTACTAAGCACTGTCTGCACTGTAGCACTGTCCTCCCATTGTTCATCGATTTGCTCGAGCAGACACCAGAGACTTGTTACTGTTTTTGGCATATCGAATACACCGCAGGGAGTTTGCCAGGTTCTGGTGTGCAGTCCTGATATTCTCAGTAGCTTGTTGGGCTCTCCGAAAGTGACAGAGGAATAGAACCATGCAAGGCAAGGCCATGTGCAAGGCAAACGCCCTACCCGTTGTGCTATCGCTCCAGCCCATTATCAGAAAATGTCTTATTGAGGTCAAGAGATAGTACAGAGTACCAGTTCAAGCCTCTTAATTACTAGTGCATTTTAACACTCTTATTTCATTTGTAGTATTTATTATAACATCATGCCAATGAATGCTTTTCTTTTTATATGTGAATGTCAAAGGTTGATAATTTGTCTTTTTAATAAACCTGTTTTAGAAATGCTTTTCATTTATACTCCCTCAGTGTATCGTTTGTGACTGAAAATCAGTCCCTTTATCTCACATATTGGCATGCTGTCCTTAGCATCGTTTCATATTTACAGCATAGAATATACCAGTATAATTTCAGTGATTTATATATCTCAGTTTATGAAAGAGAAACAGAGAAGTATATTTTTAACTCCATTCTCTGATTACACTTTCTTATAGTTGAAGAACACCCGGAACCTCCAGGAACTTTGGATGGAAATATATCATATTTAAAAGCACAGATCCAGATACTTTCAGTTTGACAAGTCAGACAACAAACTTTGTGTAGTACCTTTGTAACACTCAAAACTTTTTTTTTAAATTTTGAATGATCTTCCTTGTGTGATTAAAGAGCCAATTTGCCCTCCACATGAACTCTGCAGCAACTCATTAATTTTTGTTTATTTTTATTTATTGAGGACATTTTCACTGTAGCCTGCAGCTTTCCTACTTAAAAGGATTAAGTAGATTATCATTCTTCAGAAGATCCTTTGTCCTCAGCTTGGTTTCCAGAATCCTATAGGAAATGACTGAGTTTGGATTTTTTTTTTAATTTCCCATCTTGTCATTTTGCCTAAATACAATGTGATCGATTCTTATAGGCCTCTACTTAGTGCTCAAAGCAGAGAGCTTCCTTGCCCCAGTATTTTGCTCACATAGTAGCCTGTCTCTTTCATCCATTCACTGCCTTTTTCTACTTTCTACAGCATCTCTCTTCATTGTGTCTCAGCTCGAGTTATATCTCACAGTGACTCTTTTACAACCTTATTTAAAACACATCCCATTCTCAGGGACAGTTTCTTTTCCTTCTTGAAGTTATCTTCAATTCTATATAAATAGGAAGTAGATATAGCTTTTTGATTATTGTCTTTCCAGTTCTGAGCAGAATGCCTTGTTGACACATAATAAGAGGGCCATAAGAGTACTTTGAAAGCTTAATGAAAGGGTAAGGGTGATAGTTTTGTGGGAAGGGTGCTTGTCTTGCACACAGCTGGCCCAGGTTCAATCCCCAAGCACCACCGGGAGTGATTTCTGTGTTCAGAGCCTGGAGTAAGATTTGTCTTTGGGATATGACCTCAAAGCATGCACACACACACACACACACACACACACTCTCTCTCTCTCTCTCTCTCTCTCTCTCTCTCTCTCTCTCTCTCTCTCTTAATGAATAGCAGGGGCTAAATAAAATATACAAACCTATAAAAGTATGAATAAATGCTCTTCTGAAGCCTTAATCTATCTGAGAGTCCAAGAATTGGCAAGCTTAAACACCAAATTTGCTTAACTTCCCTGTGAAATAAGAGTAAAATCATGGAGGAAGCTGCTTATTAATAAGGCACATACTGAGTCAATTATTTTGAAATAATTTTTGATTGTACAGAGGCATGTTCATAAAGCGTTGACTGCCAAAAAGTACTTTGCACTGTCAGCACAGAGTCCTGTTGCCAGATTTTGAGAGGCAAAGTCAAGGCATCTCTTATGCCAGCGTGCCCACAGCCACCTCCAGCCGATAAGCTCTTATTAACCTCAGAATGTGTAGTAAATGTGAATAGCTGTGCAGTTCCCCATCTCTCAAATAGTGGTTAAGTCTGTAATTTTTTTTCTTTTGGGGTCACACCTGGAGATGCTCAGGATTTACTCCTGGCTTTAAGTCTGTCGTTTTTGAATGAGACCACACCTTGAGTCCTTTTCTCTCTGAGATGAGGCATCACCTTACATTCTCCCTTACTGATTTCTGAGTTAATAAGGGTGTAATCACACAATCCTGATGAAATGAGTAAATTCACATTTTGGCTGTTGGCACATTTATGGAAAAAGTTGCCTGGTTTATTGTTCTGGAAAGACTAAGACTGGGAACTGGTCACATGAGAATTATTTTCATGTAGCCTACTAAAAATGATTTGCTTTGTAGGCATTTGGATAATAGGCAGCTTAACTATTAATAATATTCTTGTGAAATATATAAAAATAGTTAAGCAGTTGCTTACCGTGACTGAACAGTTTGCTACTGAGCGATTGAATGCATGTCCTGGAGTTGAAGTTCAAAATCAGGGCAGTTGCACGGTCACCTCCTAACCACTAGAGGGTGGAGTTTTGACATTGGCTTGGAAACTACCAGGATTCCAAGCCAAATGGAAACCTTCAAGCTGATTTTACTTCGAATTTTTGTGCTTCCATTTCTGCTCTTTAAACTGAGAATTATAAAATTGTCATCTCATAAGTAGTCTTATTGATTAAATGAGAATATACATAAACTACACACTTGATCTTAGTCAAAAGGCAGAGAAGCAAAGGGATTGAGTGATAGCACAGTAGGCAGGGTGTTCGCCTTGCATGTGGCTGACACGGGTTCGATTCCTCCGCCCCTCTCAGGGAGCCCAGCAAGCTATCGAGAGCATCCCACCTGCATGGCAGAGCCTGGCAAGCTCCCAGTGGCGTATTTGATATGCCAAAAACAGTAACAAGTCTCATGTTTCTGGTGCCCACTGGTGCCCACTCGAGCATATCAATGAACAAGGGGAGGACAGTGCTACAGTGCTATAAATAAACTGTCAGATAATCTGTAGTATGGCGAATAAAAATGAATAAAAGTAGAAATTATATGTCATGAGGCTAATGTTTTCCTCACAGACCAAAATAAATCTTATAACAGCATTGGTCAGGGATTTATATAAAATTATAAAATAAATAGCTTTTTTCTCTATGTTTTGAGTTTATATCATTTATGTGTATATAATATTGCCTATTGCATTTTTTATGGTTGAATCATTGATCATCTAGTAAAGATCTCATCATGCTATGGCCATTTCTTAAGAGCTTGGCAGTGAGTGGTTCTAAGGTTAAATACTTAATGTTGCTTTTATATTTATCTATAAACTATGGTCAGTGAATTATGGACTATGGTGGGCCCTTAATCACTTCACCCATACTAAAATGAAATTGAAAAATTAGTAACCTTAAAATGACATCATTCAACCAAGCTCTTTAACAATTAGTTTACACAATCTTTGTCATGATTTTATCTCACCAGCCAAGCTCGTATCAAATGACTACAGTTATTTTAACCCTCTTCCTCTCCCCCAAGAAGTTAATCCTATAAATACATTGCATAGCAATAGAGGATGCTGAGATGAACAGTGAAGAAACAGGATTCTAGTTCTGTTTATTTCAATAATTCATCACATGAGCTTGGACAGATTATGCCATATCTCTGACTATAATGTAATATAATTCATTTAGATGAGAAAGTCTCTAAGATTATTTCCAATTGTCACTTTCAATGATTTTCTATCTTCTATCTGGAAGAGAACATTAAATTGTATCTTATCTAATCTAATTACTAGCTGAAACCTAAATTTTCAAATAAGTCACATAATTGTTATTAACATTTACTAATGGAGATTTGAATAAGGCAGACCAAAGACTGAGGATGGCAGACTATTAGAAACATTACTTTAAACGTAAAATTCTATTATATTTGAAAGTCACTCTGGAAATAAGTAATGTTTATGTTTTCCTGGCCAAGAACACATTGATCTGGCTCAACATTGTGTTGAGCTAAATGTCTAATTTCTTGTAGATACATAACAGTCTATAAAATACATCAAGCAGATATAACACTTCTGAAATGTAAAACCCAGGGGAGGGAAATCTAAATGCTCTGAATACTCAACAACATGACACTAGGACAATAATACTGATCTTTATGTAAACAATGGAAATACTATCTCTTCTGTTTTCTCTGTATCTACTGAAAGGTCATTTTGGAAGATGATAATGAAAGTGTTGAAGGCAGCAAATGTGAAGTGGAGAAGGGAGAGATGAGAACTTCAGGAAGATATTGCTTCAATCTCTATACAACTCAGTCACCCAGGGAAGGGCCTAGGGAAATTTAGGACAGATCAAAGTTCACTATGAACATGCGCAGGGTACAGACCTAGAGTCTTACCATACCAGCACCAGGATGCTAGAGTCAGGCTTCACCTAAATTGTACTTTCTCTGCCCATTGTGAAGGTATTCCTGCCCCCGAATTTCTCAGGGAAACTCAGACTGGAGTGAGAAATTGCTCTTTTCAGAAAAACGAAAGTCAGATCTAAATTTTCTGTCATTTTCCTTCACTGAAAAGAATTTTAGGAGGGAAAGAATAGTGAAGTAACTATTTAGAGATCATGAAGGAGACAGGAGGGGAAGGAAGTGGAGAGGGAGAGAAAGAGAAGGGAGAATGTGTGTGTGAGAAAGAGTATGACATAAAGTGTGGGGGGGAGAGAGGGGAGGGAGAGAGAGAGAGAGAGGGAGAGAGAGAGGGAGGGAGAAATGGTGACAGAGAACCCAAAATTGTCCAGAGTGGATGGCAAGAATACAGGACACATCTTGGATGGAGATGCGGGATATTCCCCAACCACAGTGGGAAAGTGCCTTGTCCCTGGAGAGTTGGTTTTATAGTGTATCTTCTCAACTGCTGCCATGTGGGACATTCCATGTAGGAAAGAGTCCATTGCTAGGATGTTGCCAGCTGCCTGCATACTTCCTCTCACCACAGATATACAGATACACGGACACACAGGCACACACACACACGCACACATACACAAACACACACACACACAATCACCAGTGTCACCTGCCTTGAGACTGTCTCTAAGTAATTGTGCTACTTTGGATAATCCTTTGGCATTTTCAGTTCAATTATATCTGTCTTTGACTCAAATGATTAAAAAAGAAATGTTAGAGTATTAAACAGTGTCTGTGTAGCTCATAAGGAGTTATCATAATCAAAGAATCTTAGTATCTCAACCACCTGAGTAATAACTCCCCTAATTTTCAGACTCTTGTTCTATTATGTCCTGGATGTGAACATATCAATGGTTTATTATGGCAACTGTGTAATTGCTTATGTTCTTTTCTCCAGAAATACTTAATTTGGGTTGACTTCAAGGTTAGAGTGAGGTTCTTTACCTATCTTTTTTGTGATCTAAAAATGCAGATTTGTTTTAGAGTTCTTTGACTGTTCTATGTGTCTTGCAATAGTTATAGTTATTGAAATTAACCTAAATGATATTTTATGTTACTAATGATCAGCATTTTGATAACAGTCATGGTGATTAGCTTATAAAAATTTAATTCAATCAGAAAATGCATATATGCTATATTTCACTGGCATAATATATCGTCCATGGCTGACCCGAGTTTGATTCCTCCACCCCTCTCGGAGAGCCCGGCAAGCTACCGAGAGTATCTTGCCTGCATGGCAAAGCCTGGCGAGCTACCCATGACGTATTCAATATGCCAAACACAGTAACAATAAGTCTCACGGTGGAGAAGTTACTGGGCCCCCTGGAGCAAATCGATGAACAACGGGAGGACTGTGACTGTGACTGTGACTGTGAATATATCCTTAGCACTGCTGCCTTCTCTAAATTTTATTATTCATTTGTTAACTTTTATTGAGTATTTACTACTTGTCAGATTCTGTTAACGAGATTCTGTTGTATACAATGATAGTAGGACAAGAGTAAGTAAATAAAAGCAAACAGTCCATATATTTATATAGTCTTAAAAGTTTTGAATTTTTATTAACAAAATATGAGAATGCATATTATGTTAATAATGAGTATGGAATGATAAACTACATGAATTGTGGTATTTACCGAAAAAAGGGAAATAAAATATTCTATTTCTGTATGGTTTTAGGGATAATGGGTGTAAGGAGTTCTTTCTAGAGGTTCTAGAATGCTTGATAAATTCAGAGTTATACAAAATGTTCAAGTAATGAATGCAGGTAGTATAATGAAGTGAAGTTGGTGGTGTGAATGTGTGCTAAGTAGTGAGATGAAATATCAGATCTGGTAAAGGTAACTTTCAAATATCTATAATATTATGTTAAGGGCTTTTCATACTGAGTAAAGATAATGTTTTAGATTTTAAATCAAATCCTCACTTACAAAAAATATCTAAATGAAATTGTGTTCAAAACAAACTTAGTAGAAAAAAGTATTGATTTAAAAACACCAAAGTTCAACAATAAGATGATCTGAGTTCTGATTCTCTTTATGTCTTATGAGTTTTCCTTCCATGGTTTGACTTTCAGGTAATACATAAGAGAGATGCAGTCTTGACAAATTCTAGCAGAAGAGATATTTGCTTTTAGAAACTTTGCTAAAAACTGTACTGTAAGCACCTCCCTGTTTTAGTCCTTATTTCTCATCAATCAAAATCAGATACCATCACCCTATCCAGATTGCTGAGAACAATAATTGGGGTAACCTTAGACTAGCCAGATCCAGTCTTAAAACCAAGTCATAGTAATGTCCACATGGAAGACTGTGCAGTGAACCATGAATCATATGCAACATCATTCTTCCCATACATATTTTAAAATATAAGTGACCTATTCCTCAAAGCAGGAGAATTTAGTGGACTATACAATTATTGCAGATATATATATATATATATGTATATATAAACATGAAGTAAATCTCTAAATTACTTCCTTCTGATTCATGTCATCTATTCATGAGACTCCTGTCTTTCCAGGAAGCCTACAAAAGTCCAGGGAACTTCTACAAAATCAGATTGCTTTAAAGTGACTAAATCAGTGGAGTAGAGTTAAGCAGTAATGTAAGAGAACACTCACACATTTTATTCATCTTTTTATAATAAATGTCACGTATGTTTATTTTTTTTCTGTGCTTAAGATGCCTGATTCATAATACCAGTTATTACAGTCTGGTAATATCATGAACTCAGAATACCATCATGGCTTACCTAAGTCAATAAAAGGACCTTGGGAAAATACTTTGGAAAATTTCCTCATAGTAAATTTGCTGAAGCATTTTTTTATCTGCCTCTGGATTTTTTTCCTCCTACCTCAGACTAACTAGTAGTTTAACTAAAGCAAGGTAAGCTGATTAAGCTAAAATGAACGTACAGCAAAGCTTGAGAATATGATATTGTCCAATTCTTCTACACCCTCCTTTAAGGAGACCAACTGTGATATGAATTATGCCCATCATAAATTTTGTCATTCAGGTAAACTGTTTCTTAGGTATTGTTGTTCATGATTTGCTCAAGCAGGCATCAGTAATGTCTCCATTGTGAGACTTGTTACTGTTTTTGGCATATTGGATACACCATGGGGAGTTTACCAGGCTTTGCCGTGTGAAGAGGATACTCTCAGTAGCTTGCTGAATACTCTGAGAGGGATGGAGGAATCGAACTCAGGTCGGCCGCATGTAAGGCAAAGCCCACTGTGCTATTGTTCCAGCCCCTTAGAAAAAGTATTGTGGGTTTTAAATAACCAGCAGATATCTCCCTCTTTTTTTAACTGTCACTTGGGCCAGATAAATGTCACAGGGGTTAAGGTTTTTGTCTTGCATGTGGTTCACCTCAGTTCAATCTCTAGTTTAACAGGCAGGTTCTTGAACACCAGCAGAAGTGTAATCTGAGCACAGAGCCAGGAGTAACCCCTGAGCACTGCTGGTATGACACCCCAAAACAAAATAATAAATAAATATAGCCACAGAAGTAGGGCATTTGCCTTACAAGCGGCCACCATGGCCGACCTGAGTTCGATTCCTCCGCTCCTCTCGAAGAGCCCAGCAAGCTACCGAGAGTATCTCGCCCGCACAGCAGAGCCTGGCAAGCTACCCTGACGTATTCAATATGCCAAACACAGTGACAACAAGTTTCATGATGGAGACGTTACTGGGCCTGCTCGGGCAAATCGATGAACAACGGGAGGACCGAAACTTGTGACCTAATACACAATTGCATCGATTTATTTCAATGAAAAATAAGAGCTCTCTATCTAGTTTTAACTAGAAAAGTATAGCAGTAAAATAGAAGAAAAGATGAAGAATAAAATTTATATCTTATTAGCCCAATGGTTTACTATTAATAGTATTTACTCGAGCAATAATTATTCTAGATGGTATAATACATCAGTTGTAGTCAAATTACAGCTGACACTAAACTTGAGAAAGGGGACTGAGATGGCATCATCTAGAACATTGACAAATTATTGATGGAATAAGTCAAATCTGTAATTAGGTATTAGTATATGCATTTGATCTGATAAGACTGCATTGTATAACTGAAACCCAAGCACAAAATTTGTAAGACTATAACTGTACCTCATGGTTTTTCACTAATAAAAAAAAATTTGGGTCAGATGCATATGAGGCAAGCACCTAAAATCCTTGCACTATTTCTCCAGTCCCAAGGGGTCTGAAGTATTGTTAGGCATTTTGAATTCATTGGTGACAAAATTCCTGCTTTCACAGAATTTACTGCTGTTTATAGTTATTTGCTTTATCTCGAGGTACCTGGGGCTTTCTAGTATTATTTAATCTTTTTATTAGATGTGCAAATTGTCCAAAGCATCTCAGTACAAATGGTGACATTGACCAGAAGCAAGATTGTTAACTAAAAATCCATTCTTCGAATAAACATTACTCAAAGTGAAAAAAAAAAGACTACTACTCGTTTCTGAAATATCCAGACATCGCCAGTGAAACACTGTGTTATTAATTACTTGTCTTATATTTAATAATCAAGTCATAGAATTTTTGCAGCTCCTAGAAGTCAACTAGATTGGGGCCTTCTGTTCACATCCAGATGTCAAGAAAGAAAAGCTCAGAATTTTCCTGGGTATGAAGCTTCAAGTACCACTTCCAACCAAGTAGGAGTTTCCAGATTCAGCTCAGGGAGAAGATACTGCAAACTGCCAGTCCAGAGTTCCAGCATAAGTTGTCTGAAGTGATGCTGAAAGAGGAGTTACCTGGGTAACAGCAGCTTATCTAACAGAAGCTGGACACCACATGGTGTGTCTGATGATCTTCTGACCTCCTGACAGTTTCACTGGGTAGAGGATCCCAGATGGTGACTGCTGTGAAGGCAGATGTCAGTGAACTAGGCCAGGTTTCTGAGGTAACAGGAACCACAAGACAAACCTGAGAACTGCAGGTAGTCCCCAAGGGAACTGGGGAAGTTTTCAGAGCTGCAGGTGTAGGACATGTTGACACAAGATAATTTCAGTGGAGTTACAGTGGGATGATATCCTAACTGCCTTCTCCCAGAAATTCACGCATACGTGTAGATTTACTAGAGTTGGTGTGATGCAGACCTTTCCCATGTCTGTGCGTGTCATATCACGAATATAAGTAATTAACCTAGACTATAATTATAACTGAATGTATTCATGTGTTCTTAACTGCACTTTAATTATTATGGTTTATAGAAGTCACTCAGCTTTCCTTCTCTCTTTTCCCCCACCCCCAAGTTTTTGTCTCTCAGAGCTAAGGCGTGGTTTAGTTTGCCTTCAAAGACATTGCTCGTGGTACAGGTAGTATTCTTTCTTCTTCCTCACTGGACTTGGCTCCAGAATTTTAAATAGGGGTGTATAATTGCTAAGAACAATATTCCCCTAACAGTCATCAGTACCTTGCTCCCAAATATTTATGTTTTATTGAGCATTTACTCTTCTGAAAACATTTAAAGTGGTGGTGCTTAATAACTGTAACAAACTTATAAGTTAGGAATTATCACCAAGTTAGTGATGGGATCCAAAGCCAGTATGAACCACAATGGTACACTGGACACTTGAAAAGTATGTCTATTCTCATTCCAAAATGCTATGAACTCTGTAATCTGAGAATAAAAAGAAAAAAAAGAAACCTAGATATTAGTATATGCATTTGATCTGATAAGACTACTACTCATTTCTGAAATATCTAGACATCACCAATGAAACACTGGGTTCTTAATTGTCTTATATTTAATAATCAAGGTTGCCATGGAGATAGTTGCTTCACTTGGTATGTTATTCATGCTTTCATTTAACTTATTATCATTTAGCCACTTATATTTTATTCACTGTAGATTTATAGATTCTTTTGTACATGCGGCAGAAAATTCTTTGGCAAGTACTTAATATATCAATGAGAATAAGTGCTAAAACAGGTATACTTTGAGTGAGTTGACTACCAATGAAACACATTTGCAAAAACTAGAATTGTCAACTCAGTTGGGAGTAAGAAATGAGACACCTTAGAGAGTGATTCATTTCACTTCCTGCTGAGCCTCCTTTTTGTTCTGTTCATGGTTCTAGAAAGACAAAGCAGCATAAAACATACCTTCCTATTAAGTAGTTAACTTTATCTTTATTATCATTAAAATCAATGATATGTATTAAAGCCGAAGAATTCTGGATGTCTTTTTTCACTGGCTATATATCGAATTGCTTCTTTAAAGCATATTTAGAAATTGAAAAGCAAAGACATATTTGTGTAATTTCATCGTTATCTTCTTGTTTCAGAGATAATTGGGTTTTCTTTTCCCAATCTCTTGTAATATTTGCTTATCTGGCACTAGTGGAACAGTCTACTCATTGTTTTGCTGATGAATTTCCTTTATTACTGATTACTTCTCCATATTCTCTCATTCCTCAAAGTTGAGCTCAAGTTTCTTATATTTGACAGGTGTTTGTCTCAACTAAGCTTTACTGATTATCCCATAAAGATCTTATTTTCTTGAAATCTAGTTTTAGATTTCTAGTTTTAAAAAATCTAACTAGATTTTGAAAATCTAGTTTCTAAATCTAATTCTAAAATTTAGAAAATCTAGTTTCTTGAAATCTAGTTTTAATGGATATACTCACCTACATACCACATCTTGAAGGATTGGAGGATTGTAAGAGATGTGTTTTGAAATGGTAGCACTATTGTTCATCATTTGCTCGACCAGGCCCAGTAACATCTCCATTGTGAGACTTGTTGTTACTATGTTCGGCATATCGAATATGTCACGGGTAGTTTGCCAGGCTTTGCCATGTGGGCGAAATACTCTCAGTAGCTTGCCAGGCTCTCCGAGAGGGGCGAAGGAATCGAATCCGGCTTGGCCGGGCCAGCAGCTTGCAAGGCAAACGCCCTACCGCTGTGCTATACATCTGGAGCGGTAGCACACGGGTAGGACATTTGCCTTGTGTGTGGCCGGCCCTGCTGAGTCGGGTTCGGTTCCTCTGCCCTTCTCACAGACCCTGGCAAACTATGAAAGTATTTCGCCAACATGGCTAGGCCTGGCAAGCTATCCGTGACATTTGAAATGGTAAGAAGTCAAACTTGAACTTAAAAGACAGTGACCTCTGTGAAAAATTTGAGTACACAGAAGTTCCTTCTTTCATCCAGGATCTAGAAATTTAGAGTTTAATTAAATGGAGAAATATAACAAGTCATTAACTTTTTATTTTCTCATTTACCCAGAATAAATGCATGTATTGGAAGTGTTTTGAATCCTAAAAAATGTGCTTTAAATTGTTAAGTAAATATGAACATTACTTTCATAAAGGTAAGGTAAGGTAAAGGCCCTCCCGTTGATCGTCGATTTGCTCGAGCGGGCCCAGTAACGTCTCCATTGGAGGCTTTGTTGTTACTGTGTCTGGCATATCGAATACTCTCGGTAGCTTGCCGGGCTCTCCGAGAGGGGCGGAGGAATCGAACCTGGGTCGGCCTTGTTGGCCGCTTGTAAGGCGAATGCCCTACCGCTGTGCTATCTCTCCAGCCCATTACTTTCATAATGAAATATAATTCCCCATTTGATTGTAGCCATATCAACACTTGAAGTGACCCTTGGTAAAAAGGGTCCCCATATATACACTAACAAATCTACATTTGGATGTTTGGATCAACTGTTATTTTCGACTTCTGTTCAAATGTACTTAACAATCTCTTTCTTTTTTTGTTTTTGTTTTTGTTTATTTAGTTATTTTTTTAACAATCTCATTCTTATTCTCTTGAAATCTCTCACTTTTATTCTCATGAGCTATTTTATTCTTATTTTTTTACAATAATTGCATTGTTGCACTTTAGTTTTACTCCCATAAACATGCCATTTGTGACCTCTATGTGCTAAATTTAATGTATATTTTGTAGGATGAACATATGTGAATATTTTTTCATAGTCAACAATAGTGACTATGCCTGTTGCTCTGAAACAGGCTCATGTATTACTCTGTGATACCACATTTCTGCTTTTCTAATTTTCACCTAATTGTCTATTATTGTCAATTGGATCCTATATAATTTTAAATAAGTAAATAAAAACAAAAACAACTTTTGGGTCACACCCAACAAGTGGTCTTTCCATGCGCTATTTTCAGAAGGACATTTTAGGCGGCACTTTTTTTTTCTTTTTTTTCCTTTTGGGTCACACCCAGCAATGCTTGGGATTACTCCTAACTCTGCACTCAGGAATTATTTCTGGCAGTCCTGGGGAGAACATATAGGATGCCAGGGATCGAACCCAGGTCAGCTGCGTGTATGGCCTCCCTGCTGTATTAATGCTCCAGGCCCTCCGGCAGCACTTTGGAGGCCATGAAATTCTAGGGGATCAAAATACTATCTCAGTATTCTAATAAAAATAGTATTTTGGACTGATATTTGACTACTTACTTGTTGAATTCATGGGGAGTCATCAAAAGGGTACCAACATTCTTGTTATTCCCCAGGTAATTTCTGCTAATTAAATAAAATAAATTTCTTTTTTTAATTTAATCACCATGAAATATACAATTACTAAGTTGTTCATGATTGAATTTCAGTAATATGATGTTCCAACACCCTTCCCTTCACCAGTGTACATTTTACAGTGCTCAGTTCCCACAATCAATGTCCCAAGTTCCCTCCAACTAGCTGCATTTTCCTCTCTCTCTCTCTCTCTTTTTCCCTCCCTCCCCTCTCCTCTCTCTCTCTCTCTCTCTCTCTCTCTCTCTCTCTCTCTCTCTCTCTCTCTCTCTCTCTCTCTCTCTCTTCCTCTCCCTCACATTCTGGACACTCTAGTTTGCAGTTCGGGTACTGAAAGGTTATCATGCATATATGTATACCTCTTTATCTACTTTCAGCACTCAGTTTTTGCCCAAAGTCATCATTTCCAATTATCATTGTCACAGTGATCACTTCTCTATATTTACAACCCACTTCTTGTGAAGAGAACAAATTTGCTCAGATAGAGTTGATTCTGGATTCAGAGAGTTGTGGAGTGCAGGATGTTTCAGGAGTAAGAAAGGGGCCTGGGGCTTCTGACCTTGCTAGTATGATCCAATACACTATAATAGTAAACTAAGTGCTTGAATACTTAAAGTTAAAATAGTTATTAAGTGGGAAGAAGATGTATCATAGGAGGGAAAGCATTTGTCTTGTACCCAGTCACAACTGGTTGAATATTTGATATTATATACGGTCCCTTTACCCCCAACAGGGATCACTCCTAAGCATAGAGGCAGGAATAACGCCCAAGCATGGATAGATGTGGTCCAAACCCATGCCCACTTAAAAAAAAAGTTTTTAAAGCCCAGGAATGACCTGAAGAACGTTTACTTTCAAGCAATTGGCAAAGAGGGTCAGACAAAACAATGAGAAGTGATAGTCAATGAAGTAGAACTAAAATTGTGTCACAAATTCAAATTGAAAAATTTGCAAACAGGAAAAAAGTGTTCAACAATGTCCACTGCCAAATTAGAATTAGATGCTCTCTCTCTCTCCCTCCCTCCCTCCTCCCTCCTTTCTTCCCTCCCTCCATTCCTCTCTTTCTCTCTCTCTATCTGTCTCTCTCTGATCACATTGTTAACAGTGATATCTAATGCTTAAAGTATGATTATAAAACCATCATGCCCACCCTTTTCAATGGATTCATGGGGAATTTAAAAGCTGGACAGAATAATTTCACGTTCATTCAGCAAGCATGCTTGAAGCACAATGCACTGCTGAGTGCTGAGGTGATAAAGGTAAGGAGGAGGTGACTAAATGGCTTTATTCAGGAGGTAGGCATATCTGTTGCCTCCAGCAAATGAGTAAATGCACGTTAAAAGAAAATAAAAGACATCAGAGCAAAATATGTCATACTCAAACACAATCACTTCGGTTCTTCTTAAGGTAGTATACAAAGTTGAATGAATATACTCTTTGAAGTCATACTCAGAATTATTTTGACTTTACTTTGTGTGTGTTTGTGTGTGGGAGGATGTGTATGTATGTGTATATGTGTATTTTGTTTTACGGCAACACCTGATTGTACTAAGGGTTTACTCCTGTCTCTGCTCTCAAAGTCTAGCACCACTAGGGATGTCAGAGATCAAACTGGGCTCAACCTACTGTACTTTCTCTCCAGCTCCCCTTCTTTATGTTTTAAGTTAGAAGTAGTGATTCTCTCATTAGAAGTTACTTCACATTACAGGACTTTTCCTGCATATATAAATAGACTTTTGACAATAATTTTATAAAGTGTCTTTTGTCAAACCAACATCCCAATCTATTTAAACAATAATATATCATAAAAAATGAAACTCCAATAAATAAATAAATCTTAAAAATCAACGATAGACATTTGTTCAAATTTCATTTTGTTTAATAGCAACATAGCTGTCACGTTTTACATGAACAAGAATACATAAATTAACTTCATAATCTCTCATGTAATTGCTTTTAATACCTAAAATGTAAAAGTCAGGAATAGTTCTCTAATTTCCCTAAGTAGAAAATCATTGATAGTGTAATGATGATAGAATATGTATCTTTAAGCAGTACTTGGTATTTAGCCAGTCAATGCGTAAAGTGGGGGTGTATTCTATGAATATAAGAGAAAATGTTTTGTGTCAGATTATAAAGAAGCGTGAAATTGATTTCTAGAAGCAGAGATAATAGTCTGGGATGCATCAGGATGCGGGACAGACATGATTTGGGTGGAAGAAGTTGTGATAATAGTTCAAGTTTGACAAAGTCTACATATTGAAAACTGGAAGGGGTTGACTCCAGTTTTTGAATGAAGGATGGTGTCTAGATTCTGGTGAGTTTAGAACAGCCCTTGGATACACACCACAGTGAGAATTATTTTCAAGGGGACTGGGAGAAAAATGTGAGCTAGAACTAAAGGAGCTGAAGTATGAATCAAAGGGATGACACTGGGTAGACCAGAAAGACTGTCAGACACTGGCACTGGCACTGTCACTGTCCTCCCATTGTTCATCGATTTGCTCGAGCGGGCCCAGTAACATCTCCATTTATTGTGAGACTTGTTAGTGTGTTTGGCATATCGAATACGTCAGACAACAGGAAGAAAAATTTCTAGTCTAGAAGCCACAACATGCTTTCATCATATTGGATTAATTTATGATTAATATCAGAGTTTCCTGATGTTTCCTTTGTCCTTGAGAATTGTTTTTCAACCAGGGCCCATCCATACACTGTGGCATTCCAGATATCCCAAGCGGGTCAAAAGGAAAAATTGCATAAATGTGGATTATGTAATAAGACTAGGAGACCAAGCTTTATAAAGGATGGGGAATGTATGAGGGAACAAGGTCTGAAGAGGCCACATTCAGAAAAAGGTTAAGAGATACTGGCCTAGAGATTTTGGACATTATGTATCATGCTTTTGACAGCCAAATTGAACAATTTCCACACCATTATTTATATGAGAACATTTTCTTAGCATGCTGTCTGATTTCAAGAAGATAGATTGAAAGCACTGTATACACACTTACTTGTATTTCATAGCTAAAAGGCAGTTCACAGTTTTTCCTTGGTCTGCAAATGATTTTTGCTCAAAATAGTTGGTCATAATTGCAAGCTTGATTTGTGACTCAGAAGGTCATAATACAGTATGGTGTGATTTAGTGCTTTCTTTCTCCTTGGCTACAATAATATATTTTCTAGAGATTCTTTCATCCATCCTTTCTGAAGTACCTTGCCATACTATAAAGAAAGTAATTATGTTCAGTAAGTAAAAAAATGTGGGGGGAATCAGAGAAGTAGAATATTTGCCTAGTATCTGTGAGACTTGTTCAAATTCAAGATATTATTCAATTCTGGTATTGCAAGGTCCCCTAAACACCACCAGGAGTCACTGCTGAGCACTGGCTTGGGAGGATCTCCCGAATATAACTGGGTGCAACCCCCGCAAAAGAACCTTTATCAAAATTATCATGAGTTATACACAGGTGCACAATAGACAAATATATCATGGTGTGATTATAACACTTATGTAGAGTCAGTATGGAAAAATAATTGTGTTTGGCTCTCTTTACCTGATGAATATATAAATACTTCATATAAGTGGACTTATATTAATGAAGAAGATGTATATTTAAGCCAAAGTCTGTTAAAAATGTATTATACTAATAAATTTATGTTGTGCATATTTTAATGGTCTCTTAGGGGCTGTGTTTATAAGTAGCAAAGCAAGTATCAAATTATTTTCTTTAGGCAAATTAAAAGTGCTGAGCAAATGAAAAATCCCTAAGAAATCTTATAGATCATCATATTTCCATGTTATTTGAAGGTGGGTATTACACCCACCTAAAGGTCTGTTAACCAATATAAAAATTTGCTGGCTTGCAGAGCAGAATATTTAGGCAGAGAAACAATTCTGCCAGAAGAATCATGTATAAAAGAAATACTTTTGAATTGGATAGAAAAACATTTTGGAGAAATGCTGAATTTACACCCAGGGAAAAATTATATTTTAAAGAACACAGCTTAAAACATATTTCACATTTATTAACATGTGTATGATGTTTGAAGTGGAATGAAGTATAGTGTTTTGTACTTTAATGGATCTTGAAAATGCTTACGAATGGAGAGGATAAATACTGAGTTTTATGTTAAAAGAATATGATTTGGGTTAAGAGACATATGTGTTCTTGGATCCTTCTAAGCATCAAGCAAACAATTTTGTTACTTAGAGGAGAATAGAAATTTGCTGTGGAATAACACTTAGTATGGACTCCTCTGGCTGCTTAAAAGACTGGATCTTTAATAACACCTTACATACTAACTAAAGAAGCTATCCCAGTTCTAGAGGCATATTGGGGAAGAGACAAATTTATATTTTTTTATATTAGTTGCATGAATTTATAGTCTCTTAATAGTTAACACTTAGAAAATGTTTTCTATATTCAAAATTGCTTCGCATATTTTTTGCTCCTCTTTATAACCTTGTGATATATTATCATAGCAAAGAATATTAAATTTTTGAGTTTCTAGAAATATGTTCAAGAAACATAGCCACTAGAGATTGAAGAAAGTGATTCAAACACAAAAATTAATTCTTCATAGAGTTTAGATGGCTTCACGTTCACAGAAGACTAATACATAAATGAAACAGAGCTCTAGATGTTCACATATTATCTAGATGTTCACATATTCTAAGCAATGATCTAGAAATAAGGACCCAGAATGTGATATCCTAAGGATTGAGCAAACAATATTGTTACCTACAGGAAAGTGGAGAAATTTGTTGGTGACTAACACTCTTCTCCTCTGACTGTTTAAGAGACTGGTTCGATACCAACACTTCACATACTAAGTAAAGAAGCTCTCCTTGTTCTAGAGGCATACTGGGGAAGAAGAAATTACTGCTGAATATCAGCACAAATCTTACCAAATGGGACCAGCCATTTAGGAAGTGTGCCGCATTACCAACCTTCCTCATGTTTTAGACAGATTGATTGAGTATGCCTTCATTCTCTACCATATTGGCAAGAATTCAAGGTTATAACAGGCAAAGATAATAACTTATGGAGCTCATATATTTTGAGCTTAAACCCATTAGCAAGCAATTGTGTGTCTGACAGCCTCCACTGAATCACAATAGAGTAATGATTGATTCTGTTACAAGAATAAGAGCAGGTTGACCTATGGATGCTTCCAGGCACTCGTTTCCATAGTCATGTTTTTCTAACTTTTCAGTGGCTATTGTTAATGTCCCAAAGGTTTATGGGTGACAAATAGGTAAGGAATAACTCCTTGAAGATTATTTTGCACTTTAATATCTAACAACTTTTTAACAATCTTTAAGCAACGCACTACGTTAACCAAGTTGTAACTAAACTTAATAACATTTATTTTTCAACATAATGAAAAAGAGCAACAATTGTCTTATAGATGTTTAAAATAATATTCTTGCCCATATTATGAAATCAATAATGATGATTGAAGCCTTCTCTATGCCCCTTCTACTTACTTAATGAAAATGATCTCCTTTCCCCTCACAATACGTGATGATAAGAATGTTTTCATATGCCTATTGACCATCTATATAAACTCTTTGTAGAGGTGTGTTCCTTTATAATAACCCAGGAAGTGACTAGAGAGATAGTATAGCAGGTAAGGCACTTGCTTTGCACATAGGTAGAAGACCTGGGTTTGATCCCTGTTACTGCATATAGTCCCAAGCACTTCCAGGAGTGATTCCTGAGCACAGAGCTAGGAGTAAACCTAAACACTGCTGTGTGTGGCCTCCAACAACATGTCCCTCTACATGTGCCACCACCACCAATTGAACATAATAAAGATGTCTGAGGGAGTCTTCTGAAAAAATCAAAATCTAAAACATCTCAACTCTATACTACATACTTTATATATACATGTGTGTATGTCTGTGTATTAGTAATAGCTGACAGATCAGTTGACATTTTTGTTTTGGGTCGTTTAAAATGTAATATAAAATAATGTTTTTAAATGATTTTTAAAGACTTTAATGTGAGAAGGTGAAATGAGGTTCCATGTCAAAACATTTCATGATCCACCTCAAACTTTCATGTTCTTAAGTCTCATTTTCTAATTCTTTTTTTATTTTTAGGGCTACACTCAGCCAGATTCAGGATTTCCTTCCGGCTCTGTGCTCTGGGATCACTCATTGTGGTGCTTAGAGGGGCATGTGTGGTGGGATTGAACTCAAGGCAATAGCATGCAAGGCACGTGTCTCACCGGCTGTACTATCTCTCCGGCCGAAACCTCAATATTTAATGAACAAAATTCACGGTCACGGTCACGGTCCTCCCGTTGTTCATCGATTTGCTCGAGCGGGCCCAGTAACGTCTCCATTGTGACAATTGTTACTGTGTTTGGCATATCGAATACGTCAGGGGTAGCTTGCCAGGCTCTGCCGTGCACGCGAGCTACTCTCGGTAGCTTGCTGGGCTCTCCGAGAGGGGCGGAGGAATCGAACTCGGGTCAGCCATGTTGGTCGCCTGTAAGGCAAACGCCCTACCGCTGTGCTATCGCTCCAGCCCAATGAACAAATGATAAGGTCCAAATGCTTGATGCAGATGAGGTACTATTTTATTACTAAACCCATTAGCTCTTAAAACCCCTCAGAAGATAGAATTCACATGGAGAAAGTCATCTTTTAAACAATAAGAACACTTAATGGTTATCAGATGAAAAGGGGTACCAGAGTAGGTAAAACAAGTGAAAGCAGTCATTTTTTGGTGAAGGGTAGATGTATATTTTTGGCAATGAACTTAATATTTTTGAAAATGAATAACTGAATCTTATGTAATATAACATTATGTTACTGTTGGATAGTATTGGTTTGTATTTGATCCTCCTGCAGGGAGCTTAGGTTTATTGAGTTACTCCCACAACAGTGCTCCTGAGGCATGCCCAATTCCATAAGGCACTAATGACTGCTTTTCTCTTTCCTTGATGTCATTTGCATGGTTTAGTAATGTCCTTTTATTATAGACACAGGAAGATAGCTGATGCTATGATTTTGTAACATGGCAGTTAATTGACTCTGAAATTAGATTTACCCCTGGACATCTGCCATATTTACCTGACTTAAGCCTCAGCTACCCTTCCTAACACCCCCCAGAGGGAGGGTCCCAGTGAAGAATAAGGATGGACCCAAGGCAAGCTATAAGCTACCCTGGCATCAAAAAGGGACAGGCTATGTGCCATAAGAAATATAGTAAGTTAATAGCACAGTCATGGAGCAAACTCTGTCATAACCAAAAAGAAGTAACTGGGCCGGAGCGATAGTACAGTGGGTAGGGCATTTGCCTTGTACATGGCTGACCTGGGTTCGATCCCCAGCATCCTATATGGTCCCTCAAGCACCGCCAGGAGTAAATCCTGAATGCAGAGCCAGGAGTAACTCCTGAGCATTGCTGAGTGACCCAAAAAAGCAAAAATGAATAAATTTTTTTTAAAAAAGAGAAGTAACTGAATAAGGACCCTGTTGGGGTTAGGAAAGACTAACCCGGCCTGAGGACTGTGGTCTGGATGTATAGCGAGATGTCCCCAGGATGTGCCAATCTCTAAGCTTAATATATCTCTTACTGTGTTTATACAAAATGACTAGGAATATTAGTGAGAAGTAAATTCACTATGATTGTTTAAATGGATTACTAGCTGAGGAAAGGAGAACGCAATACACCCTGGATGGAATCCCACCTTTGAGCGGATCTCCTAAGTAATCTAGAGTGCTGAATCCTCAGATGAGCTTTTGTCCTTGATTTAATCTCCTAGAACTTTCCCTGAAGCAGTGGTGGCTTTACATTTATTTACTTTTATGACAGTGTTGAACCCCACCTATGTGTATCCCCATCCTTCATGATTTCTATATTACTGTGCTATAAGGGGAGAGATAGAACTTCAATGGGAAAAATGAGGAGACATTACTGTAAGGAGAGAGAGATAAAACTAGGCAAGGGAAATTGGAAACTACACTGGGGGAAAAGGAGAGAAATTACTATGATGTAAGGGGAGAGAACAAATGAGGCTAGGGAAAAAGGGAGAGAAGGAACTACACTGGGGAAGAGAGAGAAATAAACTGATTACCAACCAGTCTGGGGTCCTGTTTCTCTGTTTCCCCATCCCTCCCGTACTTCATCCCACCTCTGCTGTGGGCCTGTTAGAGGAACGGTTCTCAGCCACCAAAGGTACACAACTCACGCACCCAGATTTTTGTGAAACTCACATGTTACTTCAGTAAAATACTAATGAAAAGACATTTAAAATGCAGAGGAAGAGGAAATATCCTGGCGACATGCTCCATCACGTGACAAAGGACAAGTTATTTTCGGAGTCACAACCAACTGAAAATAAAAATAAATCTTGCTGAGGAAAATCTACCTCCGAACTTGAGTGACTGCAGGCTTGCTGGACAAAGCATTCCTTTCCATGTATCCACAATCGATTAAGAGAACATTTCCACATCATTCTCCCAGAATGTAGTTTGCTGCTCTCAGAGATGTGCTAAATGTGATTTGACTGCTTGTTTTTCTTGCTCTACCTGGTGCAATAATAGACCATAAAAAATCACCCTAAAATTGTTGAAGCTACATTTTTTTTCAAATTGAGTTTATAAGCTAGGAGAGATGAACAATCAATGGCAACTCTTCACCTCGCAATATCTGTGGGGCACGGAGAGTGAATTCCCCTGGAATCAGTTTTATAGTCAAGACATTAGCCTCCGTGGTCATTTGCCCAGTGGGAAGTGTCTGCTGTTAAAAACACAAAATCAGTCACTATTCACTTATTTTTATGATTATGAGTGTGATAACAGCTTCCCCTGCAATTACATAACTGGGGTCACTGAAAAGAGACTGCATATCAAAGACAGATTTCAGTGTTGTTCCTCTGTAGAAATCCCCTGAAATAAATGCAGTGTCTTGTTATCTGGAGTTTGAATTTTGATGAAAACATTTTGACTAGAGAGCATAATATTATCTGTACCTAAGAATTTGGGAAACTAGTCCACTATCTGTTAGCTTCATTAGAAAAATAGGGAGATGTGTAGAAAGCCAGATTCCTGCCCTGTGTTTGAAAATTTACCATAGGTTCAGGGCTGGAGCGATAGCACAGCGGGTAGGGGGTTTGTTTTGCACGCAGCCGACCCGGGTTCAATTCCTCTGTCCCTCTCAGAGAGTCCGGCAAGCTACCTATAGTATCCCACCCACACGACAGAGCCTGGCAAGCTTCCTGTGGCATATTCGAGATGCCAAAAACAGTAACAAGTCTCAAAATGGAGATGTTACTGGTGCCCAATCGATGTAGCAGAGTGCTACAGTGCTGTCATAGGCTCATGGATGTTTACAAAGGCTGGCCCTGGAGGTAGCTACAGGGCTGAGTACCTGGTGGCTTCACATGATTGCTGGGTCCCAGACACATACACGTCAGAATTGGCACCTCTACGCATTGTATTAAATTCCTAGTTCAGCCCTGGATAAATCTGCTCAAAAAGTAAAATTAAATAACTGACCTTTACAAAAAGCAAATGCAATTAACTTGACTAATTCTATGGTCACCATGTAATTTTAAACTTCGCATATAACCTATTTAACATCACTTAAGATCACTGTATCAAGAGGTTAAAAAAAATGGGAAGCAGGGTTTTTGTCATTTGGGATTGGAGTGTCGGGATTTTATTGACTCTATCAGGAAATAATGTGGGGACATATGGGGAATCTTGCAAATTTTAAATCATACAAGTAGTGGATATGGAGGTACAAAGTAAAACTTTGGATAATTTCTAATTTCATTTTATACGTGTCCACCCTTGACAGATACATTAATGAACAAATGTTTGCATGCCTATACAAATCTTCTAGCCATAAAGGGGGAGGGTGAGTGCAATAAGGACAGAGAAGGGATCACTATGACAATTATAGCTGGAAATAATCACTCTGGACATGAACAGAGTGCTGAAAGGAGGAAAAGTGATTTGCATGATGTCCTTTCAGTAACAGTATTGTAAATCACAGTACCTAAAAGAAAAATGTGTGTGTGTGTGTGTGTGTACAAGAGAGAGGGGGTGGAGATACAGAGAGAGGGAGAGAGAGAAGAGACGGAGAAAAGAGAGAGAGAGAGAGAGAGAGAGAGAGAGAGAGAGAGAGAGAGAGAGAAGGGTCTGTTGTAAAGGCAGACTTAGTGGTTTAGGGGAGGAAAACTGGGGACACTGATGGTGGGAAATGTGCAATGGTGAAAGAATTGGTGTGGAACATTGTGCGAGTGAAACAACTTTTTAAATGTATATCTCACAGTGATTCAATTAAAAATAAGAATAAATATCAAACATGTTTTTAGTAATATTCATTATAAAAATTCACACTGTCACACTGTTCTCCCATTGTTCATCGATTTGCTCCGAGCAGGCCCAGTAACGTCTCCATTGTGAGACTGGTTACTGTGTTTGGCATATCGAATACACCACGGGTAGCTTACCAGGCTTTGCCGTGCAGGCAAGATACTCTCTGTAGCTTGCAACTCAGGTGAGGAGAGGAGTAGGGTGAGACTGGAAGAATATCAAGTGAAAATCACAAACATGTCTTATGATTATTACTTCAAGTAATATGTCAGCATGGTTTACTGAATAAATATAACTTGATAAGATTGAGCAGCATTTCCATAAAATTGAGTGAATATTATTGATTATTATTTTTTTTGCTTTATGGGTCACACCTGGAGATGCGCAGGGGTTACTCCTGGCTCTGCACTCAGGAGTTACTCCTGGCAGTGCTCAGGGGACCATCTGGGATGCTAGGAATTGAACCCAGGTCGGCCGCATGCAAGGCTAACGCCTTACCTGCTGTGCTATCTCTCCAGCCCCGAATTTTTTTTTTTCTTGAGAGTTTCTGTATTGAATGGCAAAAAGTAACGTATACCATATTAAACATATATATGTATATATTATTGTGTTTATATATATATTACTATGCTTTATATATTATATAGATAATATATATTACTATGATTTACAATTAGCATTACAGATTTTACAAATTTGTAATCAGAAAACATTGTCATATTTCCAATAGGGGTTGTGAGAATGAATTGCTATGTGGTCTATTTCTCTTTTCAGGGTATCCCTAACTTTATTACTTTTGCTTGATTGCATAATTCTATACATTGTAGTAACTGATAACAACTCAAATGATTTTTTAGAGCTTACAGTTGTTGAGCATACATCTTTGTAAATTTATTTCAGCATTCCTTAGTTCCATAAAAGTATTATAAAAGTATTCCTTATGCACAATGTGCTTTTTTTTTCTTTTGGGTCACACCCAGCAACACACAGGGGTTACTCCTGGTTCCACACTCAGGAATTACTCCTGGTGATACTCAGGATACCATATGGGATGCTGGAAATTGAACCCAAGTCAGCCGCGTGCAAGGCAAACACCCTACCCATTGTACTATCACTCCAGCCCCGCACAATGTAGATTTTATTACTTCTTAATGATTACATCATTCATTAATGATTTGAACAAAAAAAATATAATGTGTGTGTGTTTTATTGCATGATATCTTGATTTTTTTTTTTTGGAATTTCATATCTTAATACTCTTAAGGAGGGGAATGGGGCAACAGGTAACCTAGTAAATCCAACTGGCTATTTAATTTTATTATTTTTAAAATTATGTTTGTTTGGGGGCCATATTTGGTGGTATCTGGGTTTACTATTTCTGTAGGCTCAGAGATTACTGCTGGCAGATTCCAGGGATTGAATCTAGGTCAGCTGCATTCAAGGTAAATGCCCTAACTGACCATCTAAAATCTTGCCTGCATGGGGGAAATCCAGGCAAGCAGTGGACATAGCTGGAGGGAGGGGAGTTAAGTAATCAGAGGGCAGGTAATTTTTCTTGGCCCCTATATCTGTACCCCTGGCAGTTCTTACAATCATGAAAGAAGCTGGAGAATGAGGGAGAAGTCAAAAGGGCAAAGTACATCCAACAGGAGTAGCATAAGCCAAATCACAGAACTCCAACAACAGAGCGATGGGCCTTCGGGAGCCATCAAGAATCATCAAGAGGGGCTGGAGAAATAGCACAGCAGGTAGGGCGTTTGTCTAGCAGACGCCCGCTGACCAGGGTTTGATTCCCAGCATCCCATATGGTCCCCTGAGCACCTCCAGGAGTAATTTTCCTGAGAGTAAAGCTAGCAGTAACCCTTGTCCATTGCTGGGTATAACCCAAAAAGCAAAAAAAAAAAAAATCATCAAGAGCATGAGCCAACATTAGACAGGACGATCATGGGATTGGTGTGATCCCCAACACTACCTGTATTTCCCTGAACATGGTCAGGAGTGGCCTTTGAACAATTCCCAGCCAGCCACACCCTAGTCCCCATGTTGCCTTCTGCATGTAAAAGATCTTTTGCTGTCTTATTATATGTGCTTTTTGGGTGCATTTTTGCAACTGTCATCTATTTTTCATATATTCTACTCTTTCTTTCTATCATGTTCCTTCCTGGGTGCATGTTTGAAAACCTTCAGTGTCAAAAATCTAAACTCTGTTTTCTCAGTTGACTAGCCCAATTTTGGGATTTGGGGTTAGGAAAAATATTCCACATTTATCCAAATATTGAGATATTCGGAGTCATGCACAACTATTTCTCTTAGGATTCACAGGACCTTCCTATGAACCAGGTCTGACACCAATTCTTAGAGAATTGAATTTCCTAAGATTATTCCCTTAGGGAAAAGACATTTAGTGCTCAGAGTTTCAAAGACAACTCACAAATCAAACTTCAACAACAAAAATGCACAATGAAAATCTAGCAGCTGCATGATGATATGAGTTTTTAAGTCAAGAAAAAATTCAGGCCCATACACATTTGATGAATTTAAGTAATTTGTGAGTCAAAATTATAGATATTTAACCCTCTTTTTCTCCTTTAACTTCACTGTCTGAAAGAGCTGCTCTGTCAGCCAGTACTTGACAAAGTGGAAGGGTGACAGGGGATTGTTAATATTGCTGAAAGACAATTCTAGCAACAGAGCTAAAACTTTCTCAAAAGAGCTAAAAAATCAGCAAGTTGACCTACAGAAGACTGTCTTATAAAGTTGCCACACACCAAGAAGATGGGTAGCTCCTATAGATAAAGTTGGTTGAGTGGCAAAATGCAGACCCAGAGCTCAAGAAAAGCAAACCACAAACTCCATAACTCGGGGGTTTGTAGCTACTGACACAACATCCCAGAGCATAAAACTTCCAGTTCCACAGCCCAGGGAGTAGCTGTTCTTGGCTCTACAGCCGAATCCAGGATCAAGGTGTTTAAAAGGGATGAGATACCAGAAAGGGTCTAGTTACCTGAAGGTACTGGAAAAGCCAAGGCCAGTGCAGCAGACTGCTGGGTTGAGAAGAATCACAGTAAGAACCTAAATATTGCAAGTCCCCTGAAAGGAGCTAGAGGAGAAGTTTCCACAGCAATAGTTGTTGCACATTGTGAAGGAGTGAGAAGATGCTTACACTCTTAGATCTGAATGTGTCATTGGTTAGATGCTCTTTTCCCTTATTCATCTATTTTTTTAATCAAAGAATACCTCCTTGCTATATCTTAAATTTAAATGACCAGCTCTTCACATTCTTAATTTTAATTCAGTCAGAAGTTATTGCATTTCCTTACCCAGGAAGTCCCTGTGATTTGGCCTTTAGAGTTATAGGTTATGATGTTTCCAAACATTTCCACCCTTATTATTCATGGGTACAGCACATCCTTGACTTGCCAAATGGAATTACATCACCTTTTCTTCACTTATTTTAACTTAGCAGGAGCCTCAATAGTTAGTATTCAAAATAGTTTATCATTTATCCCCATATTTAGAGAAATATAAATACACATATTTAATTTTTAATATAAATATTAAAATATCAATACTTTCCATATTTACATTTTCAAGGGTCTCAATAATCTGTTAGTTGTATATTTTCTATTTGAATTAATCAATAATTTGTGATATTTTAGTTTAATTAAATTATAGATTCATTGGGAAAACACACAGCCTACCTTCTCTGTGAT
This sequence comes from Sorex fumeus, assembly GCF_029834395.1. Lineage (NCBI taxonomy): Eukaryota > Metazoa > Chordata > Mammalia > Eulipotyphla > Soricidae > Sorex > Sorex fumeus. The sequence goes on along the minus strand of NW_026606322.1, from coordinate 30,777,021 downwards.
ATGTTTTATTTTCTCATGTCTTAGGCTTAAGAACAAAATTAAGGGATGCAGACATCAGCCTTGGCATTCATGCCAGTGGACTTAATTAAAGGCAATGAAAACTTAAAAGTCTTCCTTAAGCAATGATTGTTTAGGAAGCAATAAATATAACTCTTTCAGTGAGACTTTAAATATAGGCATTTGCTGGAACTGTGATCCTTCAGTTCTGATGATTGCTATATAAAGTTGCAATAAATACAACTTTTTAAGTGAGATTTTAAATACATATATGTGATAGAACTGTGGTTCTCCAAATTTACTGTGTCTTATTTTAGTTGGACTTATTTTCCGTTTAAGTGTTAAATGAAATCCTGCTTTTTATTTTGCTTTGTTCTTTGATGGAAAGATAGATTATGAGGTATACTTATTTAATTTACCCAAAACAATATTTCAAAAATAGTTCAGATTTCCAGATAAAGCTAACATATTGAAGGTATGCATATCTTGACACTTTTTTGTGTGTGGTCAGCCAATATAAAACTTTATGTTGCAAAGGCATTCAAAAAATTGTCTTCACTTGCTTATTAATAGCAAACTGAAACTTGAACCATGGTCTCTGTATTTAGAGTCAAGATTAAAATATCCTACAGAGATAAAATCAACTTTGTGTCTGAAAAAAATTAGGTATATACAAAGATATAGAAGCCAAATAAAATTTGACTTGCCTTTCTTAGGGAATATTTGCAAGACATCTTGCTCATGAATATCCCATGAATATCACTGGCTTTGTCTATTTGAAGAATATTAACTTTAAGCTCAATTAAATATAAAATAATCTACATATGCCAAAAAAAGAAAGAGAAAGAAGAGGGAAACAGAGGAGAAAGAGATAAAGGAGGAGAAGGAAGAAGTGGATGAAAGTGAAGAAAAGAAGAAAGAGGAGAGGGAGAGAAAAAAAGGAGATAAAAATGGGAAAATATATTTTCATTTATTTTTACTCTTGCCTTCTTTTGAATTTGGCATTTATTTGGTTTAACTATGGGAAATGGTATTCACAACTGTCAGTGCACAGAGAGCTCCTTAACTACCTGAAAATTAACTTGCTTTATTTCAAAGCACGCTGCTTCAGAGCACTTAGTGGCTTTGTTTTATGATTATCTCTCTCATGCAGAATCCGAAGTGTAGCATTCATCACATGGAGTGCCCTTGTGCAATACTTAAACCATCACTTTGATTCACTGAAGTAAAATAAGCTATGCTTTATGAATGGACACCTATTAAATGTACTAAAGAAGTACGTGCCACCTTCAACACAAGGGATTCCTCATAATACCAGCTTTTAACTCCTTTAAAATGGGAAGTCGTTCTAACTTTCTATTAAAAATTAACTCAGCTCCCCCCAAATGGAAAACAAAAAACTTACTAATAACTAGAATTTCTTGCTTTTCTAGGCCAGCTGCCTACAGATATTGGGTAATTAACATTAAAACAACTTGGGAATAAGTCAATTCCAATGAACACCCCCTACTCCATTCTCAATTAGGTAAACGCTTTTCATTAGAGACATTTGTGCACTTTGTACAACTGCTAATGAATAACTGGTAAATGCTAAGAAGTGTATCTCTCTGAGAAGAGGGAAAAGCAAAAGAAATCTTGAGTAGCTTTAATAATTCTGAAGTGGTTCCTAAAAATAATAAACACTTAGTGTGTTATATGTGTACAAGCAAGGTATTTAAGAAAATAACACTCTCCTGCTCTGCTCAGGGAAAATGCACTGTTGGAAAATACTTTTTAAAGTTATTCGGAATTGCCAGCATTTCATGGAAATCATAAAAATGAAACATCAGATTTCCCACTAACTACTGGTATATTATTTGAATTATTTGACTAGGTATTTTAAAAATTATTTTTCTATTGAATCATTCTGAGATATACAGTTACAAAGTTGTCATTATTTTAATTCCAGACATACAGTATTCCAACACCAGTCCCTTTACCAGTGTACATTTCCTACCACCAATGTCCCCCCAGTTTCACTTCCACCACCAGCCCCCAGCAGGCTTCCAATTGTGAACCAGTTTCTCCTGGCCCTTGTCTCTATTTTCTATGTGTTTTTGTTTTTTTAAGTAGATATTGTTTTACAGGTCACTATTTTCAGGTAGCTCTGACTTCAACATGACGGTCTCCCTATGCAGTTTTTTTCAGAGATTAATGAATGACTTTTGAGTTAGTCAAATATTAGATTGTACCAGAAGTAAAGTCCTTAAAGTCAGTTTCTTTTTTTCAACTTTTATATCCTTAAAACTGCCATCTCTAGACTTTCAAGGACACTGTATGGCTCAGCCTACCAACTCTTCCTTACTAAAATGATGTACTTTCCAAATTTTTACAACCAGATGGTGACTTATCTCTTAAGATTATTGCCAAAGATGGGTGGGAAGATCAACTGTGAAGGGAGGATCTGATGAAAATTACTGAACATTTAGGAACTTATATCCTTTTTTATTTATATTGCATATACATTATTCACACATATTTAATATGCATATATAATTATATAGTCACCATTGGTTTACAAATATATAAATGTCTGTGTTGTTGGGTTACAGTACACCACATCATACATGCCACCAATTACCAATATTGCTCCACTACTATTTATGAAACCCTTTTCCCCCACAGAGCCCATTCTCTCCCCACTTGGATAACCTCAGCTCCATATGCAGAGTCTAAGGGATTGTTTTCAATGCACATTATCTAGTTCCTTGATTTGGTTCGTTATACACCGCATATAAAATCAGATCATCTGGTATTTGTCTTTCTCTTTCTGACTTATTTCACTTAGACACCATCCATGTATGTTGTAGCCTTTAGAAAGACTTCATCTTTCCATAATTAAAATATTTCATCTTTCCATAGAGTTAACACTCCATTCTATGTATTTAGCCATGTTCATTTGTTTATTTATCTATCTACAATTTCTATATCCATATATTTGTCATTGAGTACTTGAATAATTCCAAATGAACATCATGACAATATAGCTTTTATAATTATTTACCGGTATGGAATATATGCAGAGGTCTAAAATTGCTATGTCTTATGACAATGATATGTATGATCAATATGCATATATATCCAATGGAGACGTTACTGGGCCCGCTCGAGCAAATCGATGAACAATGGGAGGACAGTGCATGTATATTGGTTTTGGTCTTGGCTTGAACTTAAGGATCACCCTTGGTGAGACTTTGGGGATCACATGGGGTTCTTGTGATTAAATTTGGATTGGCCATGTGCAAGGCAAGTTCCCTACCTACTATACATACTATTGCTTCAGGACTGATAGTGATGTTTATAATAGATTGAAAATATTGCATATTTTTTGCTGTAGAAGTTGAGGCAGAAGGGAATGAAGGTTCATTTTTTTCCATATCCCTGCCATAATTTATTGTTACTGTTTGTTTTACTTTTAGTATATTTTCTTCTTTTTTTAAATTTTTTTTATTTAATCATTTTTTTATTAGTGAAACACCATGAGGTACAGTTATAGACTTATAAATTTTTGTGCTTGGGTTTCAGTTATACAATGATCAAGTACCCATCCCTCCACCAGTGCCCATCCTCCCCCACCACGGATCCTAGCATCCCTCCCACCCCCCATCTCCCCCCGTCCTACCCTGCCGCTGTGTCAGGGCATTCCCCCTTGTTCTCTCTCTCTTCTTATGGGTACTGTGTTTTGCCAGAGAGGCATTGAGTGGCAATCATGTTTGGTCTATAGACTGCTTTTAGCATGTCTCTCCCACCCTGGGAGGGTCTTCACAACACCCTTTATTTGGTGCTCTCTTCTCTATCTGAGCTTCCTTTTCACCTAGCACATGTGGCTGGCCTTCAAGTCATGGAGCAAAATTCCTGGTACTAATCTGAGCCATTCCTGGGTGTTAGTCTCCCGTTTTGTTACTTTATGTTCCCCAGATGAATGCAATCTTTCTGTGTCTATCGCGCTCTTTCTGACTCATTTCGCTTAACATGATACTTTCCATGTAGTACCACTTGTATGTAAATTTCATAACTTCATCTTTTCTAACAGCTACATAGTACTCCATTGTGTAAATGTACCAAAGTTTCTTTAACCAGTCATCTGTTCTCGGGCACTCAGGTTTTTTCCAGATTCTGGCTATTGTAAAGAGTGCTACAATGAACAAACAATTGCAGATGTCACTTCAACTATACATTTTTGCCTCTCTGGGATATATTCCCAGGAGTGCTATAGCTGGGTCAAATGGGAGATCGAATTCTAATTTTTTGAGAATCGTCCATACTGTTTTCCAAAAGGGTTGGACCAGCCTGCATTCCCACCAGCACTGAAGGAGGGTCCCTTTCTCGCCACATCCGCGCCAGCACCTGTTGCTTTTGTTCTTGTGGATGTGGGCCAGTCTCTGTGGTGTGAAATGATATCTCATTGTTGTTTTGATCTGCATCTCTCTGATGATTAGTGATGTAGAGCATTTTCTCATGTGCCTTTTTGCCATTCGGATTTCTTCTTTGCGAAAGTTTCTGTTCATTTCCTCGCCCCATTTTTTGATGGGGTTGGGTGATTTCTTCTTGTGTAGTTTAACCAGTACCTTGTATATCCTTGATATCAACCCCTTGTCAGATGTGTATTTGGTGAATATTCTTTCCCATTCTGTAGGCTGTCTTTGTATTTTGGTCACTGTTTCTTTTGAGGTGCAGAAGCTTCTTAGTTTAAGATAGTCCCATTTGTCTATCTCTGTTTTCACTTGCTCGGCCAGTGGCGTGACATCTTTGAAGATACCATTAACTTCAATATCGTGGAGAGTTTTGCCAACTTTGTCTTCAATAAACATTATGGATTCCGGTCTGATGTTGAGGTCATAAATCCATTTCTATCTTACTTTTGTGCATGGCGTTAGGCAGACATCTGAGCCCACTTTTTTGCATGTAGCCGTCCAGTTTTGCCAGCAGAATTTATTAAAGAGGCTTTCCCTGCTCCATTTCGCTTTTCTTGCCCCCTTATCGAAGATTAGATGATTATATGTTTGGGAGGAGATGTCAGTATATTCAACTCTGTTCCATTGGTCTGCAACTCTGCCTTTATTCCAGTACCATGCTGTTTTGATTATTACTGCTTTGTAGTAGAGCTTGAAGTTAGGTAGGTTGATTCCTCCCATTTTCTTTTTCCCAAGAATTGTTTTAGCTATTCGTGGGGGCTTAGTATATTTTCAATGGACTGGAGCGATAGCACTGCGATAGGGCGTTTGCCTTGCACACAGCCAATATGGCTGACCTGAGTTCGATTCCTCCACCCCTCTTGGAGAGCCCGACAAGCTACCGAGCGTATTTCGCCTGCATGGCAGAGCCTGGCAAGCTACCTGTGAGGTATTTGATATGCCAAAAATAGTAACAAGTGTCCCAATGGAGATGTTATTGGGCCCGCTCGAGCAAATCCATGAACAACGGGAGGACCGTGACCGTGATATTTTCAATAGGGCCATTCTCCTTGGTTATGAGATTTGTCATTGCTTTTGCTTTCATTTTCATAATGATCAGTGACACTGAACATGTTCCATGTGTTTCTTGGCCATCGGTATGTCTGTGAGAAGAGTCTATAAAGGTCTTCTCCCCACATTTGATGTGATTTTTCTTTTTGTTATTGTTGAACTTTGTATTTTATGAATGCAAATTTAAATGCATATGTATATTCATAATACTAGACACTAACTTTTTATTCCTTAGCTCAGGTCAATAAATGAAAAGTCTCAGGAGAGTATCACTTTGATGTTTTAATACCTGAACCCATTTTGTCTACTGCTAATCTCACCGCTGGCAAACAACAATCTATTCTATTTGTGTCCTTTTAATATATATGCATAGATAGATAGATAGATAGATAGATAGATAGATAGATAGATAGGAAGATAGATAGATAGATAGATAGATAGATAGACAGACAGACAGATAGACAGATAGCAGAAACTCGTCCCTCTCCTCTAGAGAGCCTGACAAGTTACTGAGAGTATCCCGCCCATACAGCAGAGCCTGGCAAGCTACCTATGACGTACTTGATATGCCAAAAACAGTAACAATAGTGGACCTCATTTCCCTGACCCTGAAAGAGTCCCCAATATGCCATTGGGCTACATTAGCATGTGACAGAGATGAATGGAGACGTTACTGGTGCTGGCTCAAGCAAATTGATAAACAATAGGATGACAGTGATACAGTGACAGTGATATATATATATATGTACATATATATATATGCACACACATATACACAATTTTTACATCTAAGAGATCACATATTTTTATATTTACATATGGGCTGGGGAGATAGCACAGCGCGTAGGTAATTTGCCTTGCATGAGGCTGGCCCAGGTTCGATTTCTCCTCCCCTCTTGGAGAGCCTGGCAAGCTACCAAGAGTATCTTGCCCGCACGGCAAAGCCTGGCAAGATACCTGTAACATATTTGATATGCCAAAACAACTTCTAACAACAAGTCTCACAATGAAGATGTTACTGGGCCCGCTCAAGCAAATCGATGAACAACAGGAGGACAGTGCTACAGTGCTACATATGAGAGATTATATAGTCTGTATGTTTTCATCTGACTACATTTCTTACCACAATAGACTGAAACACATCCATGGTTCTCTAAGTTACAAGATTTCATTTTTCCAATATTCATTTGTATGTGTGTGTGTTTACTGACTTCCAGTCCCAGTTTGCATATAGTCAATAACCAGAAATGTTTACTTAATTTCTTACTCTGATTGAAGGCCTTATTCACATAGTGTAAGGCCCCATTCTAGAAAAAAAAAACATCCTTTTGAATGAGGATCTGGATCTCCTCTCGCTCCAATCTTATTTCTCCAATGTACGACCCCTCGGTAATCTGCTAATCCGAGTTTAGCAATGAGGTAAATTCTTGACCAGACCCATATTCCAGAAAAGGAATCAAAAGCAATGTTTACTTCAAAGGGGATGCTACTAACAAATTTATTATTCCTTAGGTTTCCCAGCTGCTGGGGCATTCCAGTGATCAAGTGACAACTTGTGAATGTCGAGATGAGTGATTTAGGAAAATGACATGGGGTAACATAAGGACCAGCTATCCTTATAAAAGGTCCCAAATGACAGCAGAATCACCCAGGGCAGCTTCTCATGGAAGTACTTAATTTAAATTAATCCAAATTTAAATCTAAATTCAACAAAAAGTTCAAACGGGCCCTTGGCTTTCTGGTCAGCTGCCAGGACTTGCTCACATTTATCGATTCCTCCTTACGTGCAGGGACACTTCCTGTTTTCTCATCTTTCTCCTTACCCCAAGGCTTCTACTTCACCTGTCAAGAGCTCTGCTCCTTCCGCAAGTTTCCCATTTAAGGCATCATCAGATGTTATTACTTTATTACCATCTCATCCAGTTTTATCTACACTAAGAAGTTTCGAATGTGACAGGCAATGCAGGTGCAAAGCCTAGAGTTATTGCAGGAGGCTGATCTCCTAGAGGGCCATGGTACCTCTCTACTGTACAGAATCCATTGTCACCATCAAGGGCTAGTATCGTCTGGCTATCAAATTAAAGAGAAATTCACATGTGCAGTTGATTTGGTCCACATGGAAGTGAGGTGAAGGGGAGAGCACAGGATCAGAGTTCCATTAGATTGAGAGGCTATCAAGGACCTTGAAGATTCTGGATTTATATACAGGGGACCAGCTTCTCTGGTGAGTCTGCAGACAAGGGCTATGTTTATGACTGAATGATATTCATGGTATATGCAGAATATACATGAATGTGTATCACAATTTCTTTATTAGTTGCCCATTTAGACTGTGTACATAACTTGGGTGATTTAAAGAATGAGAAGGCTGCAGTGGACACGTGGCAGGGCTCCAGATATTTTTTTGAGGTCATGTTTTTATTTTCTTAGGATAAATATCCAGAAGTGGGATTGCTGGGCCAGGTCTTAGCTGTCGTTATAATTTTAAATTATTGTAACAAGGTAAAAATTTTGTATATATTTTTTTTATGATGTGACTTTTTTTTCTTTTTTTATTAGTGAAAAACCATGAGGTACAGTTATAGGCTTACAAATTTGTGCTTGGGTTTCAGTTATACAATGATCAAGTCCCCATCCCTCCACCAGTGCCCGTCATCCATCCCCATGGGTCCCAGCATCCCCCCCATCCTCATCCCCCCCCCCCCCGTCCCATCCTGCCTCTGTGGCAGGGTATTCCCCCCTGTTCTCTCTCTCTTCTTTTGGGTACTGTGTTTTGCCAGAGAGGCATTGAGTGGCAATCATGTTTGGTCTATAGACTACTTTTAGCATGTCTCTCCCACCCTGGGAGGGTCTTCACAACACCCTTTATTTGGTGCTCTCTTCTCTATCTGAGCTTCCTTTTCACCTAGCACATGTGGCTGGCCTTCAAGTCATGGAGCAAAATTCCTGGTACTAATCTGAGCCATTCCTGGGTGTTAGTCTCCTGTTTTGTTGCTTTATGTTCCCCAGATGAATGCAGTCTTTCTGTGTCTATCCCGCTCTTTCTGACTCATTTCGCTTAACATGATACTTTCCATGTAGTACCACTTGTATGTAAATTTCATAACTTCATCTTTTCTAACAGCTACATAGTACTCCATTGTGCAAATGTACCAAAGTTTCTTTAACCAGTCATCCGTTCTCGGGCACTCAGATTTCTTCCAGTTTCTGGCTATTGTAAAGAGTGCTGCAATGAACAAACAATTGCAGATGTCACTTCGACTATACCTTTTTGCCTCTCTGGGATATATTCCCAGGAGTGCTATAGCTGGGTCAAATGGTACCACACCATGTCCACCTACAAACTGCTAATATGTCTTCACCAATTTCCACAGGATCTTTTTTTTTATTTTACTTTATTGAATCACCCTGAGATATAGTTATAACCTTTCATGTTTGAGTTACAATCACACAATGACCAAACATCTATCCCTCCACCAGTGTACATTCCCCACCACCAATGTCTCCAGTATACCCCTCTTCCCCACTCTCCCACTGCCTCCATGGCCAACAATATTCCCCATACTCTATCTCTACTTTTGAGCATTATAGTTTGTAATACAGATACTGAGAGGTTATTATGTTTGATCCTTTATCTATTTTCAGTATTTGTCTCCCATCCTGACCAATTCCTCCAACCATCATTTTCTTAGTGATTCCTTCTCTATTCATTTCTGCACAACTTCTCTGCCTCTACTCTTTTTGTAAGAATAGCTCTGTCCAGAGTCTGTTTGAACATCATCTATTTCTTGGCTTTTATTTTCCAAAGCTCACATAGGAGAAAGACCTACTAGTATTTCTCTTCATCTTTCCGCTTCATCTTGCTTTCATGTCCCAGTTTCATTCAGTGTGACAAAAAAGAAAAGATTTTGGGTTTTGGTTGTGAGGGCACATCTCACTCTGATCACGAGTTATTTCTGGCTCTGCTCAGAGCACCAATATGGTGTTAGGGATCAAATTGGAGTCATCACCTTACCTCTGTACTATCTCTCCGACCCTGAAGGTTTGAAGAATCTGCATAGTCTCTATTACAATGCCTGTTTCCACAAACATTACACAGACTTCCATTCAGAATTTCTTCAAATTCTTGCTGTTTTTCATTCTCTCTATCTTTCTTTCTCTTAAACATAACCCTACATTTCTAAGCCCTTCATGGGCTAACATTAGACTTACTCTCCTTCTAAAGACTTTGCAATGATATATTCAGTGTGGAGTAGCCATCAGGGAATTTGATACAGATTTATATGATTGCGAAGTGTATATTTTATATCATTTTAAGTAATTAGAACATAACATATTTTCATATGTAGTTGCAAATATTATATAAAATATTCAGGTGGATATTTGCCATGTGTGTACTTTTTATCAACACTTCAGTAGCAATTCTATGTGTCTGCCACTGTTTTAGCACTTTATTAGATATACTAACTCACTTAATCATCATAATGATCCTACTTAGTCCACACAGTTATTATTCTAGTCTTGTAGATGATGAAGCTGAGACACAAACAGGTTGTTGCTTGTCCAACAACATTCATAAAGAGCAGACATGGGCTTTTTACATAGATACTGACCCCATTGTCAGGGGTTGGCCATAACTATCCACTTTGTTGACACACAGATCTTGTTTCTTCCTTGTTACTGCATGATAGAAAAACCTACTTTTAAAAATTTCACATTTTTCTTTGTCTGTGTCCTTATTCTTTTTTGTTCCTCATTATCCCAAATCACATGATGAAGAACATGCTTGTATTTAAACCTCCTGCCTTTTGTCTGGGGCTTCTGACAGTTACACATTGATGAGGTGCAATTGCTGGGTAGGTGCAATTTAAATGCTAACATAGTAATTAGGATCATGACCCTTGAGTTTGAACTGGCAGGCTTTGAATCCTGACTCCATCATTTACTGGTTGGATGCTGAATTTCTTCTTTATAATGATCACTTACCTCTGATTCTAAAGAGTCACTTCTCCCTTTGCAATTGTCAGTTTTCCTTTGTGATTTCTTTATGTCCTTATCTTTTATTTGCTGCAAGTGTCCTTTTGTTGGGTGTTGGGCTTCCCCCCAACCCTCGCCTTTCCCTTTTAAGGTCAGCCCTATTGAAATACAATTTGGAGTAAGGAAATTCACCTCATTTCTGTGTACAGTTCAATAAGGTTAGGCAAACAGAGCGAGTCCGCTGATTACTGTAGCACTGTCCTCCCATTGTTCATCAATTTGCTAGAGTGAGCCCAGTAACATCTCCATCATGAGACTTATTGTTACTGTGTTTGGCATATTAAATACGTCACTGGTAGCTTGCCAGGCTTTGCCATGCGAGTGAGATACTCTCGGTAGCTTACCGAGCTCTCTGAGAGGGGTGAAGGAATCGAACCCAGCTCAGACAACCTGCTGCGCACAAGGCAAATGCCCTACCACTGTGCTATTACTCCAGTCCCCTGATCACAAGTACAATGAAAATAAAAAATATTTCTATCACCATCCTAAGTTACTGTCATTGTCACTGTCCTCCCGTTGTTCATCGATTTGCTCGAGCAGGCCCAGTAACGTCTCCGTTGGAGACTTTGTTTTTACTGTGTTTGGCATATGATTACATCATGGGTAGCTTGCCAGGCTCTGCTGTGCGGGCAAGATACTCTCGGTAGCTTGCCGGGCTCTCCAAGAGGGGTGGAGGAATCGAATTCGGGTTGGCTATATTGGCTGCTTGCAAGGCAAACACTCTACCGCTGTGCTATGGCTCCAGCCTTGTCTATGGCCATACCACCCTGAACGTGCCCGATCTCATCTGATCTCGGAAGCTAAGCAGGGTTGGGCCTGGTTAGTACTTGGATGGGAGACCATCCTAAGTTACTTCATGTTATTTTGTATACATTTCTTTCAATGCTTTATGGGAACTCCTTTTCATATAGTTTTTTCCCCTGAAATGAATTTTGAATAAATTCATGTTTTTTCTTTCTTTTTATGTCCAGCTTTCTTCATGGAGTTCATGAATTTTTATATTCAGACATATTGTTCTGCAGTTCAATAACCTGTTCCTTTTAATTGCTGAGAGGTATTTCACTATCTGTGTGTTATCTATTCAACAGGTAATTAACATTTAGATCCAATTTGAAGTTATTATGGATGAAGTTGCCATAAACATTAATATACAGATATCTTGTAGGCATATGTTTTTACTTTTCTTAGGTAAATATTCCAAGAATTAGATTCTATCTCATATGGCAACCTGGTGTTTTGCATGATAAGAAACTTCTAACTTGTTTTTACAGTGACTCTATGACCTACAGTTTTTGCACATATGCAAAAGCACAGTGAATAATTTATTTTAACACTCTGATGGCATGTATAATTGTCCATTGTGATTTTATATTTTATTTCCTATTGCATCTAATAATATTTAGTGTCTATTCATGTGCTATTTGATATCCATATTTCTCTTTTAGTAGGATCTTTTAAAATCTTTTGATCATTTTTGTACTGTTTGCCTTTATAATATCATACTGTAAGAGTCTTTAGCATACCTTAAATACAAGTTCTCTGTCAGATATAGCACTGTTGCACTGTTGTCCCATTGTTCATCACTTTGCTCAAGCGGGCACCAGTAAGTCTCCATTTTGAGACTTGTTGTTACTGTTTTTGGCATATTGAATACACCACGGGGAGCTTACCAGGCTCTGCCATGGGGGCAGGATACTCTCAGTAGCTTGCCAGGCTCTCCAAGAGGGATGAAGGAATTGAAACTGGGTCACTGCATGCCAGGTAAATGCCCTACTCGCTGTGCTATTGCTCCAGCCCCTGTCAGATATATACTTTATAAATATTTTCTTCAAAGTTTTTCATTTAATTTTTGTATCAAAGAAGAGTTCAGACAAGACTCATGCATGAAGAAACCTGAAGAGGAACCCAGGTGTGCAGGACACGGGGCATAGATCTCCAAGCTTGCCTGGATTGGGACTGGGCCTCCTCCACCCAGATCCCCCATCTTCCATTATATAGGCGTTACACCCACCAACTGCCCCCCGAGCCGTGTAATCCCATCAACGGCCAAGACCCAGAGACTATAAAACCCAGCTCGCGGAAGAGAACAGCGCAGAGTCTCCTGCCTCCACACCTGGCTGTCCTCACTGGGGCCCCTTAGAGGAGGGTGGGTTGAGTTTCCCTCCCCACCTCAAGAAGAGCCCCGGCAGCTGAAGACCTCCAGTTCCAGAGCCACAGCCATGCTTAAGACCACTCTCCAAACGTTCGGAGAAGCCTCATGCATAAAGGAACTGGCAGAGGAACCCAGGTGTGTGGAACCTGGGTCATAGATCTCCACGCCTGCTCGGATTGGACTGGGCCTCCTCCACCCAGATCCCCCATCTTCCAGTATGTAGACATATAATCCCATCAACGGCCAAGACCCAGAAACTATCTAGTTCTTACTCTGGAGAACCTGGCAGGCTACAAAAAGTATCCTGTCCACACGGTAGAGTCTGGCAAACTCCCCATGGCATGTTCAATATGCCAAAAACCAGTAACAATGATGTGGCGGGTCTCATTCTCCTGACCCTGAAAGAGCCTCGAATGTGGCACTTTCTAAAATCTCAGGTCTAGGACAAAGGAGACATTACTGGTGCCTGCTCGAGGAATTTGATATCAACAGGATGACATTGATACAGTGATCAAAGAAGAGTAGTTTAAGAGTAGCTTATTTCATTGTATAAATTCAATGCAATCCCTATAAGGATACCCATGACATTCTTCAAAGAAATGGAGCAAACACTCTTGAAATTTATATGGAACAATAAGCCCCCACGAATAGCTAAAGCAATTCTTGGGAAAAAGAAAATGGGAGGAATCAACCTCCCGAACTTCAAACTGTACTACAAAGCAGTAATAATTAAAACAGCATGGTACTGGAACAAAGGCAGAACTGCAGACCAATGGAACAGGGTTGAATACACTGACATCTCCCCTCTATCATATGCTCATCTAATCTTTGATAAAGGTGCAAGTAATGTGAAGTGGAGTAAGGAAAGCCTCTTTAATAAATTGTGTTGGCATCACTGGACGGCTACATGCAAAAAAATAGGCTCAGAACTCTGCCTAACACCATGTACAAAAGTAAGATCAAAATGGATTAAAGACCTCAACATCAGACCAGAAACCATAAGGTACATTGAAGATAAAGTTGGCAAAACCCTCCATGACATTGAAGCTAATGGTATCTTCAAAGATGCCACGCCACTGGCCGAGCAAGTGAAAACAGAGATAGATAAATGGGACTATCTTAAACTAAGAAGCTTCTGCACCTCCAAAGAAACAGTGACCAAAATACAAAGACAGTCTACAGAATGGGAAAGGATATCCACCGAATACACATCTGACAAGGGGTTGATATCCAGGATATACAAAATACTGGTTAAACTCCACAAGAAGAAAACATCCAACCCCATCCAAAAATGGGGCAATGAAATGAACAGAAACTTTCTCAAAGAAGAAATCCGAATGGCAAAAAAGCACATGATAGAATGCTCTACATCATTAATCATCAGGGAGATGCAGATCAAAACCACAATGAGATACCATCTCACACCTCAGAGACTGGCCCACATTCAAAAGAACAAAAGCAACCGATGCTGGCGTGGATGTGGCGAGAAAGGGACACTCCTTCACTGTTGGTGGGAATGTCCACTGGTTCAGCCCTTCTGGAAAACAGTATGGACGATTCTCAAAAAATTAGAAATTGAGCTCCCATTTGACCCAGCAATACCACTCCTGGGAATATATCCCAGAGAGGCAAAAATGTATAGTCGAAGTGACATCTGCACTTGTTTGTTCATTGCAGCACTCTTTACAATAGCCAGAAACTGGAAGAAACCTGAATGCCCAAGAACAGATGACTGGTTAAAGAAACTTTGGTACATCTACACAATGGAGTACTATGTAGCTCTTAGAAAAGATGAAGTCATGAACTTTACATACAAGTGGTACAATATGGAAAGTATCATGCTAAGCGAAATGAATCAGAAAGAGAAGGATAGACATAGAAAGATTGCATTCATCTGGGGGATATAAAGTAACAAAGTATGAGATTAATACCCAAGAATAGCTGAGATCAGCACCAGGAGGATTACTCCATAACTTAGAGGCTAGCCGGGTATCCTAGAGGAAAGGGCAGTTCAGATAGAGAAGGGAGCACCAAATAAAGGATGTTTGGAGGATCCTCCCAGGAGGGGAGATGCATGTCGAAAGTAGACTATGGACTGAACATGTTTGCCACTCAATGCCTCTTTTGCAGACCACAACACCCAAAAGGAGAGAGAGAACACAGGGGATTGCCCTGCCACAGAGACAGGAGGGATGGGGGGATGGGGGTGGGAGGGATATTATCCATGGTGGTGGAAAATGGGCACTGGTGGAGGGATGGGTATCTGATCATTGTATAATTGAAACCAAAGCACAAAAAATTGTAAATCTACAACTTTAAAAAAAATAAAATAAAATAAAGGGAAAAAAAAAGAGTAGCTTATTTTACATTTAAGTACACCCTTGAGCAACACTGTCAACCAAAACTCAGCCCCCTGTAAATTAAGAACAATGGATTAAAAAATTGATTTGTGGTACAATTTGAAATAAGGATTTTTTAACTGATTTATTTGTTTGTTTGGGGGTCAGGCCTAGCTCAAGGCTCAGTCCTGGCAATCCTTAGGGGTCCATCAGTAGTTCTGGGGATTAAATTTGAGTCAACCACATGCAAGGCACTACCTTTAATTCACATTACCCACTGTATTATCTTTCTGGCCCCTAATATCTTGAATGAATTGTAAGTTTGTATGTGCTAAGGGTATTTTTCCCAAAGAAATAAGCTCATAGAACAGAAACAATGATCATAGCACTTTGTCTATATAAAAGGCAAAAATACTGACATCATGTTTCAAGAACAGTATCAGTATGAGCCATCTCTAAGGCCAAGGGTCAGGATGCAAGGAAGTTTCAGCTATTTTGGTTGAACAGGAACTGAATTCAGACAAATATATATGTGTACATATACATATATATTATATTATTCACTGCTAATTACAAAGTTACTCATGATTGGGTTCAAGCATACAATACCAATCCCTTCACCAGTGTTACTTCCTTCCACCAAGGCCACCCCACAAACGCCAGTTTGCTTTTATGAATGCACTTTAAAAAAATAAGTTTTTACACTGGGGTTTATGGTACTTTTGCTAATAGGGTTACATACATAACACTTTACTCCTCTCCCCCACCCCATCCCGACTTCTCCTGCTGGTTGAACACTTCCCTCCTGTTTGTATCACCTGTCCTGTCTTACCGCCTCCCCCCTACCTATCCCTGCCCCCAAAGTCCCATGCTTCCTACTGAATCTCTGTTCACATGTTCTTCATTTCCACTGCATTTGTATATTCATATTCCACCATTAGTTTCTTTATATCATTCATGTGAGTGACATCGTACTGTATCTCTCTTCTAACTTCCCTCAGCATGATATTCTCTAGATCCAGCCACATAGCACAAAATTGAATGATTTAAACTTTTCTTATGGCCAAGTAATATTTCATTGTTTAAATGTATCATAGTTTCTTCATCCAGTCATCTATTCTTGGACGCTTGGCTTGTTTCTAGACTTTGGCTATTATGTTTAGTGCTATATGGAACATAGGGGTGCAAATGTCTTTTCTCCATTTTGTTTTATGCCCTAGAAGTATATTCCAAAGAGTGGAATTGCTGGCTTGAATGGGACTTCAATTCCTCATTTTTTTTATGAATGCCCATATTGTTTTTCAGAGAGGCTGAAGCAATCGTCATTCCCACAAGTAGGGAATGAGGGTCCATTTTTTCCCCACATCCACTCCAGCACTGGTTGTTCTTTTTAATGTGTCCCACCTGGCAGTGCTCAGGGCTTATTCCTGACTTTATCCTCAGGGATAAATCTTTGTAGGGCTCAGGGGACTAATGGGGTACAGGAGCTCAAACACTGGTTGATGTATGCAACACGAGCATGAATCTGACCAGTGTAAAACCCAACCCTATCTGCTATACATCTCCCTGGCCAGACAGGATCTTTTAACGGCTGAAAACTAGTAGAAATATTTAATCTTCCATTTTCTTGTCAGCTGACAAACACCACTGATACATCTAAGATCCAGGACATAGCCAGTTCCCTTCCGGTTTCCAATAGTTAGTTCTAAACCTCCTCTTGGAATTTTTCAAAGATGTTTACAATTCAGAAAAAAAACGTTTTAAGTGGCACACAAAAGAGAGTCCAGAGTCATGCTCAAATTCTCTGTTTCCTATTTTTTAATTTGGCTTGACTGCTATTTTGGGCTGGGGGGACAGCACAGCGGTAGGGCGTTTGCCTTGCATGCAGCCTGCCCAGCCAAGCCGGGTTTGATTCCTCTGCCCCTCTTGGGGAGCCCGATAAGCTACTGAGAGTGTCTTGCCCGCATAGCAGTGACGTAATCAATATGCCAAACACGGTAACAAGTCTCACGATGGAGACGTGACTGGGCCAGCTCAAGCAAATCGATGAACAACTGGAGGACAGTGTTTGTTTGATAGTGTTTGCTTATTTTAATTCAGAGCTTGATAACAAAGCAGAATTTCAGATTGAACAAAGGATACATATTTTACAGTTAGCTATTATTGAAACTACCAGTAAACAACTATTGTGTGCAGCCATGGATCCTAAAGTCTGATTTCTGATATTGATAAAGATATGTCTTAGTGCATTATGATGAGACGATTCTGAATTATAAGGTACATCAAATTATATATCAGATACAACAGTAGAATGCAGTTGAAAGTCCTACTGATTTCAAAATTCTCTGACTTATGCCTAAAACTCAAGTTCCTGTAATTGAGTCTTCATCATAAGTTTCCCTGTGACTGCACTTACTTAGTATGACTATAAGAAGATTCAATGAAACACATGCTTGATTTGGATGATAGTGGCAGCAAACATTAAGCAAAGCATCTGTATCTTAGACAGTATATTTGTCAGTGTTTTCCAGATAAATAAAACCAATAGCATAAGGAGATTTATTTTTCAATTTTTATTATGGGGGTACTGTACTCTGGGCTGCACTTGAGAGTGCTAAGGGATAATACTAACTCAGTGCTTACGTATCAGTTTCTGCAGTCCTCAGCGGGCCATATGGGGTGCCAATGATAGAATCAACATCAGCTGTGTTCAAGGCAAACACCTTAATCCCTGTACTATCTCTCCAGACCATGAATAGAATTTTTTTAAAGGATTATCTTATAGGATTATGAGAGCTGGCTAATTCAAAATCTACGAAGCAGGACAGCAGAATGGAAATACAATGTGAGGTAGCAATCTTGAGTCTGAATTTCACTGGAAAGTAGTCTGGAAATGCAAACAGTTTTCATGCAGTTGTCTACAGAATTGCAACTCCTTTAAGAAATTTCAGTCTTGGGGCAAGAGCAATAGTACAAATAGTACAGAGGAGAGGGCCTTTGCCTTGCACATGGTCAACCTGGGTTCTATCTTCAGCATCCCAGATGGTTCTCTGAGCAATTCCTGTATGCAGAGCCAAGAGTAACCCTTGAGCATTGGCTAGGTGTGGTCCAAAAAGCAAAATAAAAAAATAATCTTAGTCTTGGATCAGTGGAAAAAAGCGCAAGAGATCCAAATATATGCTCTGCATGGGGAGACTCAGATTAGATCTCTGAACCATATGATCCCCAAAGCACTGTATGAAGCACTCCTAGAGCACTATGCTTGGAATAGCCAATTGGAAATTATGGCTGTTTTCCCCAACTTCCTGTCTCCCTAGCACTGTAGCACTGTCCTCCTGTTGTTCATCGATTTGCTCCAGCGGGCCCAGTAACGTCTCCATTGTGAGACTTGTTGTTACTGTATTTGGCATATTGAATATGTCATGGGTAGCTTGCCAGGCTTTGCCGTGCCTGCGAGATACTCTCGGTAGCTTGCCAGGCTCTCTGAGAGGGGAGGAGGAATTGAACCTGACTCGGCCAGGCTGGCCGCATGCAAGGCAAGTGCCCTACCGCTGTTCTATCGCTCCAGCCAAAAAAGATAATATTAAATTTACTCTTAATGCCTGATTAGAAGTAGCTTATTCATATTATGAATGATATCTATTCAAAACTTTTGTTCATATCAATTTTTTTCTTGTTGAAAGTCTGGTATAATAATGCCAATCATAGCAGCTTCTAGACAATGTTTGACATTGTAGCACTGTAACACTGTCCTCCCGTAGTTTATCAATTTGCTCGAGCAGGCACCAGTAACGTCTCCATTGTGAGACTTGTTTGACAAAGGAAAAAAAAATACTGAGCATGATAGTCAATCCAACTGGAAACATTAAAGTTCACCATTAGAGATAGCTATTAATTCATTAGAGAATATCAGCAAATTATCTATAACATTCAATTTAAAACTCTCAATTACTAAAAATAGTCTTCATCAGAAAAATCAATTTGTAAATATTCTTTTCTATAATAATCGAGGCCCTCCCGTTGATCATCGATTTGCTCGAGCGGGCCCAGTAACATCTCCATTGGAGACTTTGTTGTTACTGTGTCTGGCATATCGAATACTCTCGGTAGCTTGCCGGGCTTTCCGAGAGGGGCGGAGGAATCGAACTCGGGTCGACCATGTTGGCTGCATGCAAGGCAAATGCCCTACCCGCTGTGCTATCGATCTTACTAATTTGTCACATATTTACTCATTTTAATACTACTAATAACACAGTGTTTCTGGAAATGCTAAAATCTGAGTCATCCTAAAGTGTTACAGTTAACATCACAAGCTTAAACTCTATAGCACTTAAAGGAAATAAAAGGATAGAGCAAGTTAAAAGTTTTAAAAAGGTGAAGATGCTTCTGGAAGGGTCAGAAAGGCAGTTAAAGGGTCAGCCGCTTGCCTGGGATGCAGCAGATTCCAGTCTCTTCCTATGTAAGGTTACTTCTCATAAATAATTAAAATAGATTTAAGTTCATATTTGTCCTACTGCTAATTTCACTCTTTTTTATTCAGTCTATACACTTAATTTCATTTGTTCACATGCAAATAAGTCTTTTACAGGAAAAGTATTTATAATAATACATAGACTAGCATCATTACCTAGAAAATTGCATGAAACAATTACTCAGCTGTATTAAACGGATGGCAGTGTATAGATGCATGGACGAATTGCCAAGTGAATAGACTTTAAGGTCACTTCTGTCTGAATTTCTAGCACCAAATCCATTCCCAATTCCTTCCCGTCTCTGACTCTGCTAGTAGCCTCACATACAATTCTGGATGACAAGAACTATTATGTGAACTTAGTGGAATTTGGGTTCTGCTTCTTTGAGATAACACAAAGGTCTCAAATGGAACAGCTAGAGCAAATGAAAGATCTTTTCCCCCCCAGCACATTTCATAAGTTTTATTCTTTGCATTATCTCATGAGGAAGTGTGAGGAGCTAAACATTGTTGGACTTTACAAAATTCTCTTTCTTGGGGCTTCAGTGTTGGATAGAAACCAAGAGAAGAAAAATGAGAAAAGGGGAGATAATTAAGAATCTAACTATAGCAGTTATTTCAATATCTGGGGCACCTGCTTGGCCAATTATTCCAATTATTCAGAAACTGTATACCTTGCAATTCAAGGGTGCTCCTTAGGGGGAAATTGGACTGATGTAATTTCATGCCAAAGAAAGCTGATTAAAGACACACAAAATACACAGAGTTAAAGAAAGAAGAAACATGAACTTGATTTCAATGCTATGTAATGTTGGGGAAGTTTTTCCCCAGTGTGCCTGGTCACGTTGTGCACCAGGTCCAATGCTGGCTGACACCCTGTTCTTGCCAACCTTGCCCAATACTCCCTCTTGTGAGGCTTCAGTTTCTGGTCCATTTTGCAAGGTCGGATCTTGTAGGATAATACTGGTTTGTCCTTTCTGCCTTGCCACAGAGAATTTAGGTTTATTGGATTACTCACATCACAGTGCTCCCATTTCTCTGTGCTTACTTGTAACTTCTTCCTTTGTGCTCTGCTTTCCCAACTGGTGAATCACTTTTATCTTCTAATCAGACTCTCTTAACTTGCAAATGTTGCTTTCTCTCATCTCCTTAAGTCCATTGCATGGTTAATTCAGAGCAATGTCTATTTTTGTATAGACACGGGGATACAGTTAATGCTATGCTTTTGTAACTTGGAAGTTAATTGACATTGAATGATATTCACTCCTGGGCATCTGTTCTCTTGACTTAAGCCTCAGTTCCCTTACTTCCTGGTTCCCCCAAAGCAGGTCCCGACAAGGAACTGGATAGATCAGGGCAAGCTCTGAGCTACCCTGGCATTGAAATGGGCCTGGCAAAAGCATCATAATACTTAACTATAAGTTAAGAGCATGGTCATGGACAAATTCTGTCATGACCCAAAATGTAACATCTAGATTAGGACCCCGCTAGGGTTAGGAAAGATTAATCTGGCTTGAGCACTGTAGTCTGAGATCTATAGCAAGATGTCCCCAGAAAAGCCACCCTACAAGCATAATGTATCTCTTACTGTGTCCATACAAAATAACTAATATTAAGAAGTAGAATTAAAATGATAATTAAGATGTTTATTACGTTATTATACTGAGGGAAGGAGAAACACCCCTATGTGGTTTTTCTGTCCCTGAGCCTGATGGGCTATCAGGAAGGGCTTTTGACATGTTGATGTGCTCCTGGACTGAGTGTGGTGTCTACCACCCCTTCTGGGGGAGAGTTGGAGACAGACCAGGGCAGCAAGATGGAGTGCAGAGAGACTAGCAAGGGGGACAGAGGGAGAAGAATGTAGGGGAAGAATTCAGGAGCAGGAGCATAGAGAGACGAGAGACGTGGCTGCGAGAGGGAGCACAAAGAGATGAGTGGGAGACACAGGAAGAGACAGGAATGAGGGGTAGTGTGGGACTAGAATGAGGAGTTTACGGAGACTGGAACAGATGTGTGGGGAGAATGGATTAAACTGTAAATGATCTTCATCCAGCCTGGTCTCATTTCCTCCTTCATCCACTCATGGCTTCAGTCGTCCCGGGTGGGGAAGTGGCCCAAGTTCACTGAATGCAAGCTGCCCAGAGATTAAACAGGGTCTTATCTGCTCCAGTGCCCGTCATGATGTTCCACAAAGTAACAGGCCCAACACAGCTCCCAAACATCTGTTTTCTTATCCACCCTTCCAGGTGAGATTAATCTCTGGCTAAAATCACTGCCCTACTTGAAACAGGTGACATATTTCTTCCTTTCCAGATGTGACCATATTTGCAGCTGTGTGACAAATCTGTAAATAATCTGTCTTTCCCCAAAACCTTCAAATCATCTTTTTTCTATGTCTCTGTGTATCTTCTTGTCAACATTCTCTCTCTCTCTTGTTTTTTTTGTGAATTAGAACTAAAATTGGACCAGAACTCATCATGGTGACCTGATTGCAGCTTGGGTAAACACATTTCTATTAATTTGGAGGAATTGGGGTCAAGGAATTCAAACACAGGAAGTTTGAGAGTCATCATTCAACTCATAACAAGAGATAAAAGACACTTAAAATACAAAAAAAAGAAACAAACATAAATTTTGATTGGATATTATCTCCCAGTGTCAGTTTTCTGTGTGTTTCAGGAAGAATTGGAATCAGTTTTTTCTGTACGAACTTTAAAAATCCTTGCCACTGAGTGTACTGTTATTAAGAAAATTTTGTGGAAATAACAATCATATTTTAGATGATAAAAGTTAACACAATAAGGATAAATGCTAAGAGTGCCTGCCTGGCTTTGTATTTTTAGTAAAGATTACAAAAAGTCTCTTGTGACTCAATAATAGAGAATACCTGAACCTGGTAGGTGGAGAAGTAATCTGCCATGGAAGACAATATGGAAAGTTTTCAAAAGAATAAGAATTATTTCCCTTATGACCCAATAACCCCACCTCTTTGCATATGCCACCACAAATGCACAACATTAATTTAAAAATGGTATTTTCATGCCGACACTTATTTCAAAGTTAAATATAATAGGGAAATAACCTTTCCACTACTGGATGATGGATAAAGCAGTTGCAGTTTCTAAAGGGTGGATAAAAAAAACAGATGTTTGGGAGCTGTGTTGGGCCTGTTACTTTGTTGAACATATAACCCATTATATTAATATATAATGGGTTACTTCTTAGGTGTGAGGAAAGGAGGCAGTTTGCTGCAATTTAAATGGAACTGGAGAATATCATGCTAAGAAAATTAAGTCAGAGAGAGAACAAATACTGGATAATTGATCTCCCTATGAAATATAGAGAGAAAAGAGGAAAATAGACAATGACAGACCCTTGTTTTGGATGATAACATTGACAAGTTGTAGGGGGGGGTAGTTGCAAAGAAAATAAACTAAGGTGATGTAAAGAACAGTGATGTGGGTTGTCAGCACTTTGGTTGGGTTGGATGTACTAATATTGTGCATCAATGCATCAACACCACAGACAAAGATACAGATTGCACCAATTGTAACACTATTATAGCCATCTTATCTAAACTAAAATGTTATTTTTTGTATTTGGTTTTAGACTTTGTTTTTAAATTTATCTTTATTAAAAAATAATTTTCAAAGTTATTCATAATACAGTAGCTTTACACATACGTGTTTCAACACTAATCTCACAATCAGTGTGACCTTCCCTTCCTTCCAGAAATGTCCCCAATTTCTTTCAGCACTCCCTGTCTTCCACCTTTGCAGACACAAAACAAATTCATTTCCTGTTACCTGATCCAAGAAATTAAAAAATGAATCAATAAAAGTCAATTTATGATGATAGATTGATTACTAAAAGAAGCTATTTGCAAAAGTGGGTTCCTAATGCATGTTGTAGGTTCAAGGGAATAAGATATAACTTTAGCAGTTGTGAACATTCTCACTAGAATAAGAGTTACAAATCATCTAGGAACTATGCCTTTTAAAACCATGTACTATAATACTAGTATTTCAAAATTTAAAATGGGAGCAGGAAGCTTTTTGTTGAATTAAAGCTAAATAATAGGAAAAAGGAGCTACTGAAAAAATAAGAGCTTTGCATTGGAGAGGTTCCCAACAGAACGTTGTCTTCTGAGCAGTGTCTGACACTTGTGCACTTTTCTAGGTGCAAAACAGTGTTCTAGGAATTTACAGATATTTCTTGACCAATATCATAGTAACCCAGTGATAAAGATACTACTTTCCTAGGTGATAGATAAGCAAAAGAGACAGAGCTCAGCATCCTAGGGCTTGGTTGATCCCCTCAGACATTGCAACAGCAGAGACCACTTAACACTTTCAACATGTATTAGATTCCTGTATTGTGTTGGCTGCCTCCATAGCCTGGTGGCTTCAGAGCTACCTATTTTCTCATTGATTCTGACATCGTCAGAGAATTTGAGACTAGAAATAAGAAAACAAATAGAAATAACAGTTATTATGCTAGTGAACTAGAAAACCAAAATCAGGACCCTAAGTTAGAGCCTTCTGGGACCTTGAACTTCATTTCAGTTTTAGTAAACAAATGATGGAGTGCCATCAACTCAGCTGGTTTTGTACCCACCATAGGCCACTAAACACAGGACTCAGCCATGTGATCAGTATGAGTCAAAATCCACCGCAGAGAAGACAGTGTTCCCCCTTTGCCCAGGGTCCTGACCCAAGATTGCACTCCCTAATTACAGGGGAGAAAGAGACTAGCACTCAATGAATCCTCAAGTACGCTCTTAGTAACCCTCTGAAAACCTGGCTGCATCTGGGGATTATTTAACCTTCTTTTGCTTCCCTCTTTCCTGTTTTCCTTCCTCCACCATCTCCAGCACATTGGCTTTCCCCAGGCTCCTATATTCAATAAAAAAGTAAATATTTATAGAATCCCCTTGCATGCCTTATTTCATTCAAGATTTCTGCTCACGTCCTTTTTCATTTGATCACTGCATGTCCATGGGGTGAACGCTCTATGCCACAGATTGTTTCATTTCCACTCATGCATTCAACATACTATTCAGCTGATTACTACTCAAGAGCACTTTTTATTTTGCCTCCCAGTTTAGCTGTCACATGTGTCAAAATTGCTATTCTTCTCTCTGTATTTATAATGAGTCATTATTAATCACCATCAGGCCATCTGTAGAGTGTCACTGGGTAGTGACATTTAAGTCTTTGTTCAAACTCTAAAATTGCAGGATGAATATTAATGCTCCAGGATCCTTCTCCAGCACTCCCAAACAAGAGCATATGTAGCAGATATTAAATCTGCACAACAGCAAGACAACAGGGTGCAGCATATCATTTGTAGGGCCTTCCCATTACAATAGAATTATTATGTTATAAACAGAAAATAGAATTCCCTTTCTCTCTTGTTAATGTTGTACTTTATATTCTTGGAAAGACAGTCCTTGAACAGAGGTGGTTACAGTTGTCAGGCCTGTACTGTGATTTCACAGAATAATGAGAATATCCTGCAGAATCCTGGCTAGATGTTAACCCCCTAACTTAAGGTAATAATTTCTAATACTGGTTCTCCATCAGGGTTGTATGTGCAGTAGCCTCGGAGGGAGCTAAATCATCTGTTTTATTTTCAATTGTTTGTTTATTTGAGAGTTGGTGTGTGTTCTAACATGAACCTCTGGTGGAAATGTTGTTTATTCAGAAGTCACCTATTTAAAATCTTCATGCATGGACCAGATATATAGCTCATAGCAGGATGTGTTTGCTTCCTAGATGTATAGGGCCATGGGTACAGTACTCCAATTCAAAAATATTTAAAAACTAAAACTAAAATATTCAGCATGTAAAAGCAAATACCAGTTCTTTCTGTGTATGGAATATTATGAGTCAGACATAACCAAAAAGAACAGAGCTTTAAATTAATATCTAAGTTAATATATAATATATATAGATCTTAAATATGAGTAAGGTGGTTCAATTAGTTTGTGATTAATTTCATAATTTATACTTCATTTTCTGATTCAAAATATAGATGCTTATTTTCCAATTAAGCATGAATGAATAGCTTTCAAGAACATAGAGGATTTGTTTTCACAAGTCTTCTGAACATCCAATGTCTAAATACTGCTGAGAGGGCAGAGGGCAAGAGCAGTTCTCCATGTTTGGACTCTAGTATTGAATTCCCAGGAAGGTTGGCTAAAAACTGTCAGGGGTTATCATAGAGACCCAGATCACTGTTTGGAAGGCCATAAAAATGTCCTGTAGGAGTGCACCTATATCCCAGAGCTGCTGCAAGAACAATGGCCCAACTCCACTGCTTTCTGACTAATCTCTGCAGAGAAAGCAAACTCATGGATAATGCGGGAACACCAGTTTTCAGGCTGAGAACTCTGGGGTCTTCTGAGAGTGTGGGAGGGGAATCTCCCCCACTCTTCATACTTCTGGAAGCCCCGGTGGTCACAAGCACATCCCACAGTCACCTGCATATAAACTCATCTGTTCATTTCTATAGATTCTGGAGTATGGGGAATACACAGCATACGTGGCTAGCAACAACTTCAAATTGCACAAAGTTGACTCCACACTAGTGCACACCAACTTGACAGAAAGTAGCATAGAAGCCAACGAAGCTCAAGAAATAACAATAACACACAAGGTTCAACTAATAACAAACAGTTCAGTCTATCCTCAGAGAAGAACTTATTGACCCCGTGGTGAGATATAACATTTTTCACAAATTTTTGATTACTGTAATAATTTTTGATAATTCCATTACCAATTTAGTGGTAAAAATCAATATAAAATAAATTATTTTCTGCCTGCGAAGGGGGCAGACATGAGCAGTGGCTGGGAAAATGGGGATATGGTAGAGGGAAGATTATTCTGATGGTGGGATTTCTGTTGGAACACTGAATGCCCATAACAACTATTTTATGAACTTCTTTGTAAACCACAATGTTCCAATAAAGTAAAATTAAGTAAATAAATAAATACATCCTTTAGAAAACAGGAATTTGGGAAAGAAATAATCTTTACTGAATTACAAGAATTAGAACTTATATTCACTATAATTAAATTTTAGAATTTTATTCTTTTTATTTTTTTTAATTTATTTATTTATTTATTGAATCACCATGGGAAAGGTTACAAAGCTTTCAGGTTTAGGTCTAAGTCATGCAAATATCAAGCACATTTCCCTTTACCAAAACTTATTTTTTACCATGAAGAACCCCAATAAAACCCCACCCCCACCCCTCCCAGTCCCTGTGGGGCAGATGAATTCTAGTTAACACTCTATCTGCTTTGATTAGATTCATTGTTTCAATAAAAGATTCACCACTATTATTTAGAGTTTACCCCCCAACCCCAAATCAGACATGCTGACAAAGCATTGTGAAGTGATTTGCTTTCTATAGCTGGGTTCAAGAATTATATGTTGGTTTTGGATTTCTGCTATTTTACTTATTGACCCTGGAAGTATTTCTACTGAAAGTCAGATAGTTAAGAAATTGGTTTCTGTGCTCTGGAGTCGTGGCCGTGCTGGAGAGCCGCTAGTGGGGGGCAACTGGTGGCCTCAGTAGGGCGTGAAGGACGGACCGGAACGCCCCCCTTCCCATAAGGTTTTAGTCGCCCCCACTCTCCCGGCTCATACCTGCTGTCCACAAGGCTCCCATGCGGCGCCATCTTTCTTTCCAGAGAGGAGAAGGCGACTGGGCAACACCCTTTCCCCTCCGGACAGACATGATGGCCTGGATTAACGCATAGTCTGTTCACTTTTCTGCTCCAAGCTGCCGGGTTCTGCATTAAGTCCTTGTGCTTTTGGGGCTGTGGCCGTGCTGGAGAGCCACTCGCGGGGGGCAACTGGTGACCTCGGGAGGGCGTGAAGGAAGAACCGGAACGCCCCCCTTCCCATGAGGTTTTAGTCGCCCCCACACCCCCGGCTCATACCTGCTGTCCACAAGGCTCCCATGCGGCCGCCATCTTTCTTTCCAGAGAGGAGAAGGCGACTGGGGCAACACCCTTTCCCCTCCGGACAGACCTGATGGCCTGGATTAACGCATAGTCCATTCACTTTTCTGCTCCAAGCTGCCGGGTTCTGCATTAAGTCCTTGTGCTTCTGGGGCCGTGGCCGTGCTGGAGAGCCGCTCGCGGGGGGCAACTGGTGACCTCAGTAGGCCGTGTTGGACAGACCAGAACGCCCCCCTTCCCATGAGGTTTTAGTCGCCTCCACACCCCTGGCTCATACCTGCTATCCACAAGGCTCCCATGTGGCCGCCATCTTTCTTTCCAGAGGGAGGAGGGCGGAAGGGACCAACACCCTTTCCTCTCCGGGCAGACATGATGGCCTGGATTAACGCATAGTCCTTTCACTTTTCTGCTCCAAGCTGCCGGGTTCTGCATTAAGTCCTTGTGCTTCTGGGGCTGTGGCCGTGCTGGAGAGCCGCTCGTGGGGGGCAACTGGTGACCTCGGTAGGGCGTGAAGGGCGGACCGAAACGCCCCCCTTCCCATGAGGTTTTAGTCGCCCCCACTCCCCCGGCTCATACCTGCTGTCCACAAGGCTCCCATGCGGCCGCCATCTTTCTTTCCAGAGGGAGGAGGGCGGAAGGGACCAACACCCTTTCCCCTCCGGGCAGACATGATGGCCTGGATTAACGCATAGTCCTTTCACTTTTCTGCTCCAAGCTGCTGGGTTCTGCATTAAGTCCTTGTGCTTCTGGGGCTGTGGCCGTGCTCCAAACTTAACTATGATTTTCAGAGAGAAACGTTGGGTGGTTTACTTCCCATGGATCACTTTGTATATAGAGAGATGTCGCGCGGCCGCGTGAGCGGCCGCGCGGTTTTGAGGAAAAGTCCAAGTTCCCGCATACTAGAGCTGTGGTTGTAGAGGCTTCTGGTCACCGGGGTTCCATCTGGGGGAGGCGGGATGCGGTACCTACCCCATCTGGGGCTTCCCGATGATCTCGGCTCTTTTTGGAACCTGTTTTTTTTTTTCCTTCGGGATCTGTGGATCCCGCCCTCCATGTTGTCCTTCTCTTCAGCTGAATGCTGTAAATATCAATTTTAGAATTTTAAAGACAAACTGTTTAAGAGAGTAGCTGCTTGATATGGAACTGATTATCACATCATTCTTTTGACTTGTTAGGAAAATCTGTATAGTACTTCAGTTCAAGTTTAATACTTTTTCTTTTTGGGTCACACCCGGCAATGCACAGGGGTTTCTCCTGGCTTTGCACTCAGGAATTACTACTGGAAGTGCTCAGGGGACCATATGGGATGCCAGGAATTGAACCCAGGTAGGTCATGTGCAAGGCAAACACCCTAACAGTTGTACTATCATTCCAGCCCCTCAAGTTTAAATTTAAAATGTCACATTAAACATATTTTATATTGATCAAAAGGTGGTAATTTAAGCATGTGTTATAGGAGCTTAATTTTTTTAATAACATAATTTACTTCAATGTCATAGGCTTGGCATATTGCCACTTGAGTCTCCAACATTGAGTATTTGATCTCTGGTGTGTAATGTTATATTTGTTTTAAAAGTATTTGGAATTATCTACCTATGGGCTGGAGTGATAGCACAGTGGTAGGGCATTTGCCTTGCCCCCAGCCGGCCTGGCCGAGCCTGGCTTGATTCCTCCGCCCCTCTCGGAGAGCCTGGCGAGCTATTGAGAGTATCTCACCCTCACAGCAAAGCCTAGCAAGCTATCCGTGATGTATTCAATATGCCAAACACAGTAACAGGTCTCTTGATGGAGACGTTACTGGGCCCGCTCGAGCAAATCGAAGAACAATGGGAGGACAGTGCTATCTACCTATGCCCAATGAATATGCTAGGAAACTGTCTAAAATTTTTGAAGTTTAAAAGAACAAAGGCAGGTGACTAAAACAACACAATACAGCAATGGCAGCATTAGAATTTATGTTGTAGCTCTGGAGGGATATTGCTTTTGAAAGTATTAAGAAGAGCATCTGAGCTGCAGAGGAAGTACAGAGGTTAATGCACTCGCCTTGAGTGTTGCCAAGCTTGGTTTGATTGACAGCACCACATATGTTCCCCTATGCACAGAGCTAGGATTAAAATCTGAGCACTGCCAGGTATGGGCAACTCCCTGCCTGCCACCTCCCATCCTCTACACCACCATCACCTAAAAGAAGGGAGATCTGACCCATTTCAGTTCCTGGTATCTCAAAAAAAGCACCATTAACACATGGTCAGACATTCTGAGCAGAGTATTTCAGATAATGACAGATTTAATCGAATGAAGTTTAAGCATTAGAATACTCTTGAGATTCTTTTGCCAGATCTTCCAAAGCTCTGTTTCATTCTTTCAAGAAATCCTGAGGGCATGCATGAAGACTGAGGGTGATTTCTTTGCATTTGTAGCAGTCCTGTTGTGAGCTTGCTTCCATAGAGCTGTTTATATGACCACCAGTACCTAGAATTAATCTGAGGAAATTCAGAATCTCTAAGAGTTTTGATCTCAACAGAGAGTATTCACCCCCAAACACTGCCCTGATAATTGCTCGACACATCATGACACCTATTCCTACAGTAGTTGACAACTGATTCTCATACAAATCTGCAGAGCCTAGGACCCTCAGACCAGGACAGGGAAATGATCCAATGCTTGGATGAACAAGGCATCTTCTTGAAGCTTTGGCTAAAATATAGTGACAAAGATTGCTATATATGTGGAATTACAAATGAAATAAAAACTCCTTAATTTCATCAAAAAGTTTAACATTTCTAAAATACATTTATAATTTATTAACAAGACCATGTAACAACATCACATCTCGGTGTCCCACCCACCGTTGCCCCCACACCACAATGCTCCAGTGTTGCCCCCGTACCCACACGCCAAATTATTCATTCTTTCTATGTCTATCCACTCTCACTACTTACCATATCTGCAATCAATAACCATTTGTTTTCACAAAATTTTAAATTTGTTTCTGTTGTTTTCTGTCAGTTAATTTACTCCTTCCATTTTCTACATGAGTAAAGCCACTTGATAATTAATTGTCTTTCACACCTCTATTTATTTTACTAAGGTCATCATTAAAATTCTCTCTCTCATATATCAAAAGACACAATTTTATTCTCTTCAGTAACAGAGTAACTTTTCCTTGAGTACAGAAACCAAAGATTTTTAATTTAGTTGTCTGGCAATGGACATTTATGTTGATTCCATATTTTGACTGTCATGAATGATGGAATAAACATAGGGGAGCAAGTTTCCTTTTTACTTGGCATTTTCATATGCTTCAAATAAATGGAGAGTGGGGGGGTGGAGAGATAGTCAATCACAATCACAACCATCCTGTTATTCGTCAATTGCCTCGAGCAGGCCCCACTAATGTCTCCTTCATCCTAGCCCTGAGATTTTTTTAAAAAGTGCCATATTCAAGACTCTTTCAGAATTAGGAGAATGAGACCCTTCATTGTTAATGGTATTTGGCATATTGGGTACTCCACGGGGAGTTTGCCAGACTCTGCCATGTGGGCAGGTTACATTCAGTAGCCTGCCAGTTTGTCCAAAGTAGGAATGAGATGATAGGATGCCGCGCAGCCGCAAATGCTTGATAATACACTGGGAGATAGTACAGTGGGTTTTTGCCTTGCAAGTAGCCAACCCATAATGGATCCCCAGCATCTCGCATGTTCTCATCAGCACCTCCAGGAGTAATTCCTGAGTGCAGAGCCAGAAGTAACTCCTGATCACAGCCGGGTGTGACCCACAAAGCAAAGGAACAAAAAACTGTCAGAGTAGTATTGCTCCATAAAAGTAATTCCCACTTCTGTTACTTTAAGGAATGTCCATATTATTTCTCAAAGAGACTAAACCAATTTGCATCCCCACTAACATTGCACTGGTACTCTTTTCATCGCATTGTCACCAACTCTTTTTATTCATAGTTGTTCTTATCTAGGCTCTTCTTACTAGTATAAAATGATAGAAACACAATTGTAGAAGGGGATTTCAATATACCAGTAAGAGAAGCAGATATTTTATCCTGATTAACTTAACAAGGGATCTGAGAGAGAGCACAGGAAGGAAGGCACTTGCCTTGACTATAGCATGGTCTCCCTACCAGAGATCACTCCAAACCCATAGACAGGATTTTCTCACGAGCACTTCCTAGTGTGACCCAAGATCCTCTGCACACTCACAAAAGAAAAAAAGTATTTACAATGAAATATTAACATTTACTGAATGAATTGGTAGTGTGGATTTTAAAGTTCTACTCAGGAATTTACATGCACCCAAATTAACAAATGAGTTCGCATTCTTCCTTAGTGCACACACAAGGATTGATCATGTTTGGAACATGAAAGAAACTTTCACAAGTATGTGAAAATTGAAATTGATCAATCCTTTCCAATCCCCAGTTGTTAAGACTAAAATAACAGCAAAAACAAAGGAAAAACCACAAACATAGATACTAAACTCATGCTTCAAAATCTCTCTCTTCGGTCATCAAGAAACCAAAGAAGATGAAGTAATACCTCAAGAATAATAAAAATTGAGACATTCTCTCAGATCCTATGGGATACAATAAAACAGTAATAAAAGTAGTCCATTGGAATCTAAAATTACATCATATACAACCAAAAACTCTCAAATAGTGTAACCATACATCTGAAGGTATTAACTAAGGAGAAACAAGCAATGGAAAATTAGCAAAAGGAAAAAAATAAAATTTAGAAGAAAAATAAATATAATAGAAACTAGAGGCAATACAAAGCATCAAATAAACTAAGGACCAATTATTGAGAAAACCAGTAGACGCCTCATTAGGCTCACCAATTTACAGAGAGAGAGAGAAACAAAGAGAGAGAGAAATCTGATTTAAAAAATCACTAATGAAAGAGGTGAAATTACAGCCTCTAGGACAGAAACATAAAGGATCATATGAGACTGTGAAACAAATCTATATGCAAACTAACTGGACAACTTAGACAAAATAGACATGTTTTTATAATCATACCACCTTTCAAGATAGAAACAGGAATAATCCTTAGATATATTGAACAGACAAGCAAAAGTACAGAAATCAAAACAGCAAAGAAGGATCTCCTAAGAACAAAAGTCCAGTGTTTCAAAAGGCTAACTCTAAAAATATATTTGCTAAGGATTAGGATCACTTCTAAGAATCTCTCCCAATTCCTCTGACTTACTTTTATATGGCTCTTCATGAGTAGGCAGAGTAAGCATTGCTAATGGTAAATAATAGATGCGAAGTTATATTGGAGACTCTGAATCAAAGTTTTGATGTAAGGAAATCTTTAGAAGTTTTCTCATCAAGACCAGATTTCTGTTTCTTAGCCATGACTCAAATGGAAGATGATTAACTTGCAATCCCCACCCTGGGAAGAAAGCATTCCGCAGCACAAACATGGAGCAGATGGACAGAGAGTCATAGACAGAGAAAACATGAGGGGCTTTCCTGGACATGGTGCATCCACGTGAATAAGATACTGTCATAGCATTTGTCACATAAGTGCAATTCATTGACATAGACCTTTAAACAAAATAAGCTCACCCATAAAAATGAGATGAAGGGATTGGGTTAACTACAATTACAGAGAATTACAGAGTGACATTTATGCAAATGAGGGGTCCATATATGGACATATGACACTGTGAGGTGCCACACCCATTCCTGAGAATATATAAACGCACAGTCCAGAGGTAACATTTATCACAGAATCTTCTCGCAGTAACTCAGCTGAACTCACCTCTGTCAACATGTCCTACGGCTGCTACTCTGGAAACTACTCCTCCAGCTCCCTCGGGAGCTGCCTGCAGTACCCAGGATCCTTCTGTGGTTCTTCCTACCCCAGCAACCAGGCTTGTGCCTCTGGCTTTGGACCTTCCAGCACATGTCAAATGGGACCCTCCCTCTATAGCTGCCAGGAAACATGCACCAAACCCGTCCGATTCCAGGCCTCCTGCGGGATGCCAATCTCCAGCCAGTCTGCTTGCTGTCGCCCAAGACCATCCACCTTCTGTGGTCCCTGCCAGCCAGGCTTCAGTAGCTGTGGCTCCGGCAGCAGCTGCTCCGGTTATGGATCTGGAAGCTCCTACACGATGGGATGTGGTACCAGTGGCTTCAAACCTTGTGGAGGCAGTGGCTTCCCTTCAATGAGCTGTGGCTCTGGATTCAGCCGTCCATCCTACCTGCCATCTAAGCCCTGCCAGTCTTCTTGCTATAGACCAACTTGTGGCTTCTAATGATTGTCTCGTTGCATTTTCCAACTTTATTTTCCAATATTGTCAGCGCTTCTCTTTGATCCTTAATTATTATTCATCTATTGGAATGATTGTCCTCTTACTCTCAGATTATATCTTATCTTCTCTCTGACCTCAACGGTGGCCAACAGAGGTGATGTGAGTGTGATAGAAATCTATTATTATTAAAAATAAAGTCATACTCTGCATTGGAAAATGAATTTATGTGTTTTCATTTTTTTCCCAAAATTGTGTGAACATTTATACCATTACAATCCATTTAATTTATCAATCCTAATATTAATCTTATTATTTCTTGCTATTAGTTGATTGTTGGTTACGTGTTAATTGTGATAGAAAAAGTGGTAATATAAAAATTTCACCATGTGCATGGAAATAAATCTTGAAATCACAAGAAATTGGATACTTCATCAAATTTTATAAGATTGCATATTTTTTGCATTTGCAGTACAGGTATTAGATTACTATTGTTTAGTATTATGACTTAAAATTTCAGAATCAGGAGCAAGATTGATTCTTAATGAGATACGTTCCATATATACATATATATGTGTATTATATATATATCTGAAGGTATTAGGTAGAAGATTAGTTAATAGCCAAGTGATTTAGAGAAAAGAAACAATAATTAGTTTTATATGGTAGTGTATAAATGACAGAGAAGCAAATTAGTTGGAAAAAATGTAAGTTATTATGTATGGTCTTTAACATTGCTTGAAGAAACCCCATACTTATTAGTAAAAATAGCACAATAGCTTTAATTTAGCTGATAAGAATTCATGTGATCTTACACTTTTTTGTATCTACAGGGATGAATAACATAAAATTTAATAGCAAGATATAAGATCATAGATTTAATATTCCACTTTGGTTTCACTCATGTTTCAAATTAAACCTAAAAATAAAAAGCATTTGATATCATCAGAAGTGGTGATTGAATACATATCTCAAACCATAACTGGGGCAATATTATTTGTCTCTTATATAGCAATATCCTGTTTGTCAGACAATAAATTCTAGGAACTCTTAATTGGAAAGATTATGTGCTTATGATAAGAACATTAAAACTGAGGGTGGAAATAGTTAAAACAATAGTTAATAAATACTTCTATTTATTAATTCAGTTGCATGTCAGAGCATAGAGAAAAATACCCTCCGAGGAAATTCTAGGTTTGCTATAAGAAAATACAGACATAAAGTCGGAGGGAAACTTATATTCATTCTATGACATATTAAAAGGTAGAGCTTAAATAGCAAAGACACAGAAATGTTGAAGGCATTTAATGGAAGCTGGAAGATGAAATGGAGAAAACAAAGCATAAGAGGATTAAACATTCCCTGTATATGAAAGTGATACTGGGGCTCTTTAGCACCACTAATGAACGAGGCCACCTACAGTGCTCAGGAGCCTTCAGAGATACACATGGATATGCTTTGGAACCCCCAGCATGGAGAACTGAACTGGTATTGGCCACATGCAAGGCATACACTTAACCTCTGAAACAGCCCTCTGGCCTCTGTGCACACAAGACTCATCTATAGTTTCCAATAGCCTCACGAATATCCCTATGACTGGGAAATTGAATCTATAATTTAATTTATTTCAGCGGGAGTAAATTGGCTTGTGTGACACTTGTGATTCTGTTGAAGGATGAGGCTTTAAGGTAATATTCAAGTAGTTAGTGAGATAACATATATCATGTGGAAGACTGGTGAATTATTGCTCAGAAACATCTCAATTAGCCGTCTTTAGGTTGATAAAGCAAAGTTGCATTCTTTACCAAAAACATATTTTCTCATTTTTTTCATATTTAGCAAATGTATTTTAAGATACATTAGAGATCGTTTTGATGTTTCATCTAGCCTATCCTTTTTCGTTCTTTATTTTATTATTTTTGTTGTTGTTGTTAGAGGGAAGAGCACACCCAATGGTGCTCAAGGGCTGCCCCCTGGTTCTGTACTCATGGAGCACTTCTGGTAGGCTCAGGGGACCATATGGGATTCCTGGATCAAAACTAGGTCGACTGCATGCAAAGCAATATTGGAAATATTGGAATTTTGTGTGAAATTTTAGTGTCCCTAAGCAATGCAGAATGTGGCATCTACTAAAAAAGAAGAGTGAGGGGCTGAGAGATATTACAAGGCTTATAGTGCTTGAATAACATCCCTTGTACCATATAATGATTCCCTGAGCACCACCAGGGAATATTTAGTTTAGTTTCACACAATATTTAGTTTCACACAATATTTACAATATTTCACACAAAATCCACTGTACTATCACTCAGACCCCATATCCTGATATTCTAAATTCTTCATTAATAATTATTTAGTAAAGCAGTTCATTAAATTATTGATATATTCAGGCTCCTACTGCATAGTTAAAATTTCATTACTATCAGAACAATTTTGTGCCAAGCAATTTCGTTGAAGGAAAATAATTTACAATATGATTCGTTTAGAGTGGAGGGACTGAGAATGGGTGGGATTGTTTGGTCACACAATACAGTGCTCAGGGGATATGCCTGGCCCTGTGCTCATGAGTGACCCCTGGTGGTGTTCAGGGAATCATTATATGATACAAGGGATGTTACTCAAGCACTATAACCCTTGTACTATCTCTCAGCCCCTCACTCTTTATTTTTAGTAAATGCCACATTCTGCATTGCTTGGGGACACTAAAATTTCACACAGCAATGTTCCTGTACCATCAGAGCACTGGATTGATTTCAGGGCCTCACACATGCTAAATATTTGTTCTAGCATTTGAGCTATATCCTGATATTTATTCTATATTTTCATTGACCTCATGCCATTCTTTGAAAAAGGAGATCTAATATGGTTTTATAAAATATTTTTTAAAAAAATTATTTACTTAGGCACTGTGATTTCCAATGCTGTCAATAAGACTTTTAGGCATATAATGTTCCAACTCCCTTAAATCATTCCCAGCATCAGTGATCATCCACCAATGTCTCAAGGTTCTATCCTGACCCGTCCCCAGTCATCAACAAATTTTGATGGCTGCCTCATGGGGCTGGTAGGACCTGAGCATCTGTGCCGTGCAGGGACTCATCACATACTTTCATCAATCTTGAATATCCCAGGCACTTTCCTAGGTGACATAGGTGGGTCGAGAGGGAGTTGGTAGATTTCCTTCTGGAAGTGCTACTTTTCTCCTCTCCACTTTACATAATCCACGTGGGGAACCCTACCCCACTGCTGGTTAGAAGTAAAATCTCTCATCAGCAATAAATCCATAGTGGGCCTGTTATGTGCTAGAATGGTGCTGACTACTTGTCATTTTGGCATTCCCAGTCGCTTTACCTCACCCATGCCCTGAATCATTGTATGTCCACCTACTCCCTCCTAATATGATACTCATAGTTTGTACACAAATGCATAGAATTTGTTAGCAGTAGATATTGCCTATATCCTTGTTTTGTTTTCCCAAACACTACAGAGATCGTCTGATGCCTTTTTTCTCTCTCTTTCTTGCTTGACTCAGAATTAGTACTCCAGTTTCATCCAAGTTGTAATAACTGAATGTTTTCATTTGATTGGCTGCATAGTATTCCAAGGTGTATGCATACAATTTCTTTATTCATTCTTCTATTATTGGTCACTCGGCTTGTTTCCATATTCTGACCATTATATTAAGAACTGAATTGAGCATAGCTGTGTACATTTGTGTTTCAGGTCTGGCATCCCTGTGCGCGCAACGAATCTTCAATTGGTTCGCAACTAAAGGTAAGAACAGCATTCGGTAGACTCCCACTCTAGAAAAGTTTGGTGGTAGAACTAGGATTTGTGGTATGGTGAATACTAGCCATACTCCTCCGCTAAGATGGGACAAAAACAGTGCCACATGAAGTCCTTTCAAAATCTTTTGCGCCAAACTGAATGTGGCCAGTTTTTTATTGAATAGATTAAGCATTTTGCAAAGATAACTGGACATCATGTTTCTTAGGACCAACTCCAGTCCTGACTAAACACTGTTTATAAATCTCACCCTAGTTTCCATATAAGGGTACTTTGAAGCTTGAGGTTTGGGAAAAGATTAAGGGTAATCTCTTCAGAGAATTTAAAGAAGGGGCTCAGATCTCTAAACAATTCTGGGTAACTTGGGAAATTGTTAACTCCATTCTTAAGGCTTTGGAAGGTACCTCCGAGGAGGAGGATGTTAGATATACCATGGGAGGCTTTCCTCGGGAGTTAAACAGAGAGAATTTAAAGATTAAGGATGAAATGAAGAAAGTTCCTACTACTGAGATAGCCTTACCCTCGGCCCCTCCCATATCCAAGTCTAGAAAGAAGCCTGATGCTCAATGCTTTGCTACTCCCGTACCCAAGCCCTGATAGCAGCTCAAGGCATTCCCAGTGGAAACACATTCTCAGAGCAAAAATCTCTCTGCCACTGATGAATTAACGTTCCCTACTGATGTCAAGCCAGAGAGAACCCCCACCTCCTCTGTATGACTCCAGTTCCAGTGTGTCAGAGGAAAGCGATGCATATGATGAGCCAGCTACCACTTCCTCAGATCCTGAGTAGCTTGGTACAGAAGGCTTCTCACAAGAGCTGCCGCTCCCCAGCCAAGCGACCTCCAGGTAACTTGGGACATGGTCCTGATAGAAGCTTACAGCTGAAACCTCTCGACCGTAAGTGGTCAATCCCACCCAGACCCCATGAGCCCAGTCTCTTTTTTCCTATCCAGCTGGAGGAGAATCAGTCTCCGTATTATGAAGGGTTAAGAATGGATTCACTTAGTAATTTCAAAAAGGCCTGTGCCTTGCACGGACCTACATCTCTGTACAGTAGGGAGTATATTATAGGCTGGAGTAAAAAGGCTCACTGAGTATCTCAAGATTTTCACGTAGTCTTTAAGACGTGCTTAAGCCCTTCTCAGTACATGCAGTGCAGGATGTGGTTCAGTGATGAGGCTAAGGCTAAACTTCAGAGCCAAGGCCATGCTGGACAGAAATTCACAGGGATTAAATTGATTTATGAGATGTTAATAGGTGAAGGAAAATGGCACGACCCTAAAAAGCAAGTCACCTTGCCTCATGTTGTTTTTGATCATGACTGTGATGCCGCCCTGTGGGCCTGGGAGAGGATTGATGCAGATGTTGAATTTAAGGGAAGCTACAC
This sequence comes from Sorex fumeus, assembly GCF_029834395.1. NCBI lineage: Eukaryota > Metazoa > Chordata > Mammalia > Eulipotyphla > Soricidae > Sorex > Sorex fumeus. Next base: position 30,738,105 of record NW_026606322.1, on the reverse strand, counting down.
AAAGATTGTTCAGGGTGCCTCAGAATGTTATGCAGACTTCATAGGGAGGTTGATAGAAGCCATTGAAAGGCACGTTAAGGGTAAGGAAACCCAGGAGCATTTGACGAAGCAATTGGCCTTTGAAAATGCTAATGAGGATTACCAGGCCATTCTGCATCCCATTAAAGAGAAGGCAGATATAATGGGGTACTTGAAGGCATGTCCAAATGTTGGTTCTATCAAACATCAGGCACGTATTAATGCTGTGGAGACCTATGCCATACAGAGGCAAATTCAGGGCAAGTGTGTTTTAATTGTGCGAAATCAGGCCACTTCCATAAGGGTTGCAGGGCACCTCCCAAACATGCAACTGTGAGAAGGCCACCTGGACCTTGCTCATGATGCCCTAAGGGAAACCACTGGGCCAGAGATTATTGCATCACTTTTGTCTGGTGACCCCAATTCCAGAAACTTTCTGTGGGGCCAGCCCCAAGCCCCGTAAAATCAGGGAATGTTCCCAGCTGCAGCCCTTCTCCCCAGTGTGGAGCTTCAGACTTCAATCAGTAGACTCACTGCAACCAGCTACGGCAGGCAGCACCACCTTGGATATTCCCTGCTCTGATACAAGTCACCATTTCTCCCAACCAGAGTCCCTACATATTAAATTCTGGTACAAAGGGATGAGATTAGAACCCCCAGGTAGAAAGGGAGTTTGCTCAAGTGTACTTTACAAGCAGCACATAAGGTTTTCATGGTTGCCTGGAGGACTTCCTGACAGTGAAGTGAAGGGCGTCTCCGATCCCCAACTCCATTCCTCATGGAGCGGATCTAGAGGCTCACCAACAAGCAGTTGAGTTTAGGGAACAAGGAGCTATCCCATGTATGGGATATGCAGAGGTGAGTTCTGTACCTAATGCACATCAAGTTTTAAGTCAGAAAAAAGTGAGGAATTTTGGACTCAAAGAGTTGTGTCTATTGGTGAATTTGTGCTGGCAAACCGAGCAGAACTTTTTGTAAAAGGGCTCAGCTACCCTGAGAGCCCTCAGTCAGGTCAGAGGTGAAGAAAGCCTTCTCTCTTTTCTAGTCTTGATTCCCAAGAACATCTGCCAGAAACTCAGTCTGAACAGCCTACTCTCAGTTTTTTTTTTTTTTTATCAGAATCAATGGTGAAAGTACTAGTTCCAAGGAAGGTTATTCAAAGACTCAGGCTAGTACAATTTTGTTTTTGGGGAAGTGAACTTCTACTTCTAGTTCATGAGATGCCGCCTCTGGGAAAACAGCTTTAGGGCCAGTGGGTACGTGGTTATTTTCCCACTTGGCCATTGCTTATTGAGCCAGGAAGCACAGAGATGCCTTATTCCTGGGTGCTCACCCACTCAGCCATTACAGATGCTGGTGAGGGACAGAATATATTGTCACTAGGATACTTCTGCTTGTGTGTGTGTTTATGGTTATGAAGCAGGTTATTTCTGATATCAAGAAAGAGCTTCCAATGAAGGCTATAACTTGCCACATTGATTTCTTCACTCACCCAAGTGCCAGGGCTTGGTGGTATCATCTCAGACTCAGTTTATGTGGTTGGACTCTTCACTGGTATTGTAACTGCATCTTTAACTGCCCTTAATCTTATAGTGCAACAATTGCTTCAGCAGCTACAGTTTATTTTACAAAAGTGCTCTGAACCTATTTTTATTACTGATATCAGATCTCATTCTGGTCTTCCTGGACCTATGATACGGGCATAGTTTAAAAAAAACAAAAACAAAAAACGAGGTATGCCCCATTTGACTCCTTGTCCTTAACATTGTTCTTTTTACAATTTTTGAATTTACCTCAAGGAGAGTCATATACAGTAGCTGAAAGGCAGTTTCAGGAAGATGCACAGGCTCAGAGAATTATTAATTCTTCTATTTGGATTAAAATTGACTAAGAATGGGTAGCAGGGAGACTCCTCATCAGAGGAAAAGGCTATATTTTTCTTTCAACATTTAACGCCACCAAGAAATTTTGAGTACTGATTCATTTCGTCAGGAGTCAAATTTATCCACCTGCTTTAACTTTCAGAACTTTGCAGTCTTACAATCTTCCAAATTCCAACCCCGAGCCATCGCCAAGCTGATTTCAGCTGGAATTCACAAGGAAATCAGAGGAGTCAGCATCAGAAGTCCTGCAACAAAGGCCTCTAGCTCCTTTAACATATCATGAGGTCGCATTCCTTATTCCCTTCTTTTACAGGTTATGGATTGGGCAACTCCAGGACCCCATGTTTTGGGTTAACAATTCCTTACTTTTACCCTCTCCTTGGAATTTACAGGTGTCTTAGTTCCAGAAGGAGGAAGGAATGACTTAATAGGGACACCTTTTTATTTCTCTCTAGGATAACTGTTTGTGTCGGAGATTCCCCCTATGTCTTCCTCTACATGGAGATGTACCAAACCCCAATGCTCAAAGCCTCCGGTAACTTTAAAAAAGTGTTTTTTCCAAACTTAAGTAGGTTGCATATCTATGACTACTAGTGAACCTGACCAGAGAATGACTGCATTCCCCTGCTGAAGAGCTCCTGACAGAAATCATGATGCTACTGTTCCAGTGCTTCCTGCCTGATCCAGTGCTCTGAAGTTCATCAGACTCCTATAGCTGATCCCCTGGGACTCATTGCTGTGACTGCTACTGCTGCAGTTGCAGAAAACTCTTCAAACTGTGATCCGGATACTTCATTTCTTCGAAACGTGACTAAATGACACTGATCACCCCTTGACAGTGAAGGACTATCGGACACTTTACAAATAAGCACTGCTCTGGGTTCAGGGGTGGACTGAAGTTTTAGTACAACAAATGTGACTTTTGTGTTTGGAATTGTTACTCTATTTTGAATTTTTGTGTTTTTGTAAACAGAAAAGTGGGAGATGTAGGATAACATTGATTTGTCCTCCCTTCCTTGTCACAAGGAACTCAGGTTTATTACAGTGCTCCTGAGGCACTCCCATTCCTTTATCTGTAACCTCTTCTCTATGCTCTCTTCCCCAACCAGTTCTTCAGCTTTTCCCCCTAATCAGAATCTGTTAATTTGTAAGGTCAGATCCTTCTAGGACACTGAACTTGTATTTGAAGTTAATATTGCCTTTCTCCTCTCCTTATGTCTTATAAATAGTTTACTTTAAAGCAAAGTCTTTTTTGTATAGATACAGGAAGACATTTAATATTATGATTTTATAATTTAGGATTTAATTGGCTTTGAATATTATTCACTCCCGGGCATCTGCTTTCTTGACTTAACTCTCAGTTGCCCTTAGTTCCTAGCACCCCAAAAGCAGGGTCCTGACGAGAGACTGAACCGACCCAGGGCAAGTTGTGAGCTACCCTGGCATTGAAATTGGTCAGGCCCAAGTGCCACGATTCTTAACTATAGGTTAAGAGCTTGATCATAGACAAATGCTGTCATGATCCAAAAGTAACCATGAGACTAGGACCCTGCAGGGATAGGAAAGATTATCTGGCCTGAGCTCTATAGTCTGAGATTGAGATGGCCTTAGGAGAGCAATTCTATAAGCTTAATATATCTCTTACTGTGTCCACACAAAATGATTAATATTATGAATGTTCATATGTTTGTTGACAAGAAGAGGAGAAACACACCCATGGGATTCCGCTGTTGGGTGGGTCATCCTGCTGAAAGGATATCTGTCCTAGAAGAAATACCCCCTGAGGGAAAGAACTTTACCCCTATTGATTGTGACCACACCTATGTGTAAGCCCCAACCCCTCATGCGTTGGATTTAACTAAACTGTGAGAGTGGGTTGGGGAATCCGGATCAAGACTCCAGAAGGAGAAGGAGAAAGGGAATCCAGATCCAGATTCCAGAGCCAGAAGGAGGATGAAGGGGGATTGAGGAGGAGAGTGAAGTAGCATGAGGGGGCAAGAGGCAGACGAGAGACAGGAGTGAATAGAGAGAGGATTGGAATAAACTGCAACTGACACCAACCAGCCTGGCCCTCATTTCCTTCCTTCACCTGTCCATCGCCATTGATCTCCCCCAGGTGGGGGAACAGGCGTGGGACTACTGAATACAGGCCACGGGGAAGATAGATTGCTGCTGTCTTTTTTGTGTTAACACAAGGTTAGCGCAAAGAAATGGATTGGTTATACCACAAAGGAACTCTATGTTTAGTTTTTTAACAAATCTCCACAATGTTTACCAAACTGGCTGAACCGGATAGCACTACTGCCAGCAACAAATGAGAGTTTCCTTTAACCATCATTGCCAAAGCTGGTTGTTTCCAGCCTTTTTAATATATTCCATTCTAATTGGTGGTATCTCATTGTAGTTTCAACTTGCATTGCCCTGATGATAAGTGATGATTAATACTATTTTTGTTTGCTTATCAGAGATCTGCATGCTGCTTTCCAGGAATGTGTCTTCTCTCCTAATTTCTTAGTGGGGTCATTGATTTCTTTGTCTCTAAACTTTGTGAATGCTTTCTATATTTTGAGTACTTTAGCCTATGTATATTGTACAAATATATTCTTCCATTTGATATTTTTATAACTAGTCTGACCTTTTTTTTTTCCAAGTAGAAGAACTACGATTAGATATCATTTCTTAGTGGTTTTTTTCCCCCATTATTCAGTGGGTGGAGGAGGGATTACTCCCAGCTGTGTTCAGAATTTACTCTTGACTCGTCTCAGGGATTACTCCTGACAGGATTAGTATGACAGTAAGGAGACCTGAGGAGTGTATGCAAAGCAAGTCCTTATCTCTCTGCCTCTCCATTTATTACTTTTGAAGCTTTGCCAATGGGCTCATCAAATCACAAAAATATCTTCAAGTTTCATATCTTAAATAATTCTCACTATATTTCCCTCAATGTATTTTACATATTCTGGTCTAATCTTGAGACCTTTAACCAACTTAAAATTAAATTTTGTATATGATGTGAGGTTTGGATCTAATTTTATTATTTTCCATATGGTTAGTCAGTTTTTGTAGAACCATTTGTTAAGGAGGATTTCCTTGTTCCATTCTGTACACAAATCTTCTTTATCAATGATTACTCTGTATAGATATGATAGCTTAGTTCTGGTACCATGATTTTTTAGTTACTACAGCACTATAATACACTTTAAAGTCAGGAAACCAGTATAATAAAGAAGCTTTCCTTCAAGAATTTGTAAAAAAAAAGAAATACCAAACTTGTGTGAAGCTACAAAACTCCCAAAATAGCCATTCTGAGAAAAAATAAGGTAAGGGATATCTGGATTTAGTAGCTGACATGGTTTTCACAAGTGCACATAAAAAAAAGTTAGAATACACCCTGATTCTGTTCCAAATAAATCCTAGTAATTTTCCATCTAAAAACTTGTCCTGGTATATCTCTGAGTCACCAAATTTCTCTTCCAGAATTTTATATTTTCACTTCACAAAGAATATTAGAAAATAACGAACTAAAAAAATTATATAGCTTCCATTAAATTAGTAGAAAAAAATGACTTTATTTTAATTCTTCCCTTAGTGCTATGCATCCCGCCAAAATATTAGGCAAAGACATTATAGCTCTAGCCGACAGGGAGAGTAGCGACTTTCCCAGCAGAAAACAAATGTCATCATAGACATAGAGTCACAATATTTCTGACACTCTTGGAGTCATTGGCTTAGTGGTAAAAGGACATGAAGAGAGAATGATGCTAAAGATTAATAATAGCAATTACAGACAATGTTATTAAGTTACACATAGGGAGGAAGGACTCATACTTCTGGTAATGAGATTATGAGAAATGTCATACCCACCACTGAAAGTATGAAAGGGCTCCATTATAAGGCGACATATACCTCACAATAGTTTCACTGTAACTCATCTGATCTCATCTCTGGCCAAAATGTGTAGCAACTGTTGCTCTGGAAACTTCTCCTCCAGCTCCCTGAAGGAGATCCAAGAACTTCCTGTGTCTCATCTTACCCCAGCAATTTGGTCTACAACAATAAAATCTGCTCCCCTACTAATTGCCAAATAGGATTCCTTCTTTATAGTGGCCATAAGGAGACCAACAGTGAGCACACTAGGTACCAGACAGCCTGTGTGGTACCCATATCCTGCCAGACCTCTTTCTACTCCCAAGACCCTCTGTAATCTTCAGTCCTTGCCATTCTAGGTCTGAATCTGGGTTTCTGGGCAGCAACTGCTCCCTGGGCTATGGGTCTGGAAACTGCTACTCAGTGTTGATGTGGTCCCACCTTCTGCATCCTCTAGTGATCATGTGATTATATTTGTGACCTTATTTCTCATTCTTATTAATGATTCTTCTCTTAGGCTTTATATATGTTACATGAAACATTATCTTCTTGCCGTCTGACTATAGTTTTCTTCACTTGAAGCCTAGCTTTTGGCAGATAATTTTTGCTTTTAAAATCTATTACTAAATGAATAATGTTTGTAGTCTATGTTGTAGATTGAAATCATGTATGTTTTTCTAAAATTTTTGGAAACTTCTATCACTGTAATCTAATAAATTTATACTTTATGATTTTCATCTCTTTGTTTATGGATATACTGAGTACTTATAAGTTTTTTAGTATGATTTATAAAATAGAAATGGAAAACATTACACTATGCACATACATATAAGATTTGAAACCCTATAAAACTGGAAATCTAAACTAATTTAGGAGATTTAAAATATTTTATTGCTCCACATAAGGTAGTGAAAGATCAACATCTTACTATACACATTTTTGTGGAGTAAAATCTCAAAGTTATCAACTAGATGATTTTCTCATTATTATATTTTCTTAGCAGTAGGCCAGGGTCTAAGAAGGAGACAGTTCACAGAAACTCTGAGGTTGAGGAGTCTGAAACCAGGATAGAACATCACTCCTCTCAGAAACCCAAAGATAGGGATAGGGGTTCAGGATCGATTTGGTCTATTTCTGTCATGTACCTGAGTGAGGTAAGATCAAGAACTCCCATGGGCACTTGGATATACAGTTGGATCCTGAAGGATCTGGAACTTATAGTGCATATGAATCAGTGAGGCAAGAATCAATCTAGAATAAACAATGAAAATAGAGTAAAATAAACAAAATTTAAAATTGTGATCTATACTTTGGAGGCTGGAGCAATAGCACAGCGGGTAGGGCATTTGCCTTGCATGCAGCCAACATGGCCGACCCGAGTTCAATTCCTCCGCCCCTCTCGGAGAGCTCGGCAAGCTGCCGAGAGTATCTCACCCGCACAGCAGAGCCTGGCAAGTTACCCGTGAAGTATTCGATATGCCAAACACAGTAACGACAAAGTCTCCAATGAAGACGTTACTGGTCCCGCTAGAGCAAATCAATGAACAACGGGAGGACAGTGATATTACTAAATTGAACCTTATGACCTAGAGTGCTAGAATCATTCATAGTTGTTATAAATGACATATAAATTGATATATATATCAAATTCAGATCTCCAAAGAAGAAAAGTATGACTGGAGGTTTATACTCAGGGCTATATATAAAATTAAAATTAGTATAATAAGTTAGTATGATTTTATAAGCGATTATGCTTATAGGTGACTAAATTATGTTTATAAAAGTGACCAAGAACTTGGATCTCCTGATAAACTTTCATCTTGATATTTTTAGTTACCTGTGTATAAAATGTCTTAAAATTTTACTAAAAGAGCAAAGTTGATAGATTTCATATTTTCCCTGTCTTTACTCAGGCTTCAGACAAAGATAATAGTCATCTTAAGGTAATAAAAGCATCTTTAAGCAGATGATTTAATTTGAATCTCCACCATAAAATTGAGGAAATGTTATACATACATGACATGCTGATATTATGTCTTATGCAGTGTCTATCAAATGCATATAGTGTGTGCATTGGTTAAAAAGTCTAAAAATGAGGATCCAGAGCAATAGTACAGGGAATAGAATGCTTGCCTTGCACTCAGTGGACCCAAGTTCAATTCCTAACACCATGTATGGTCCATGAGCTCTGCCTTGAGTGATATTGGAGCACAGAGTCAGAAATAGTCTTGAGAACTACTAGATACAGATAATCCTTTCCAAAAGTACTTTTTTCTTAAAAAAAACAAGTAAAAATTATAGTTATTAATGAAATGAACTAAGCATACATGGGTTAAAGAATTAAAGTATATTTAAATGTAATCCAGATAATTGGAGATTTATCATTCAGTAGTATATATTCCAATTTAAAGGCAATGGAAACTATAAAATAGTTAATAGAGCTTCAGAGAGTTGGAATATTAATAAGATGAAAAGGTCTAGGGTAATTGCAGTAATATTAAAACTAGTCTATATGCATATATATATATCAAAAATAGCTACTATCAGGAAATCATCACATGCAAAGACAGTAGAATGGAATATAGATACAGAGATAATTTTACAAGTAGAAGGAAAATGTCATTTTACAAATTAAAATCAGTACAATCCCCATGCTCCATAAAGATAAAGAAATATTCATATTTCTAACCATTGATTTAAATCAATTAACAGCAATGGAAAAAATTTTAAAATAAAGGAACCAGAGTGAAAGCAACTAGGGACAAAAGTAGTAACCTTTTGAATTAATTCTTCTAAGACAAGAAAAAGGAAGGTAGAAAACAAATAAATATCATTACATTTATGGAAAAAAATTTAAATATGGATGAAGTGTCTGAATTCTCTTTTCTAAATTAAAGATAAATGTCTTCAGGCAACAACTTATTTTTTCCCGTCTTCTGCAATACCAACTTTCTGACTTAGTTAATTGCCTCAACAAGTAATAAGCCTTTAAGGTTCATTATACTTCAGTAATTCAGGCATAGAGAATGGTATGAAAGAAAAAAACTAAGAATTTCCCAGAGTAACTGTAATGTCAATGACATATAGCAGGGAAGAAGTTTGTTTTAAATTGGAGTAAAAACTAGTATAGAAAAAAAGTTTTAAGTTAAAGCTGCACAGAAATATTTGCTTGATTGGAGTTGTTCTAGAACAGGGTGTGCACTAGACAAATTTTAAATACAGATAACCAAGAGAGAATGTGTATGCAAAATACATGAGGTATGTTAATACTGGGCTCACTTTTTGAAATGTTTTTAAAGAGAGAGAAATAATAGATCCACTATTACACCGCAGTGTCTTAAAGTTCATTCGCCCCTAAGAACATCCTTTCAGGGACACTGAAGGTAACTAGTTCAAGCTCTCTTAGGAATCCAAATCCCAGGATACTCCGGTTCCTTATAAATTAGCATTTGCATAATTTCTGCATTCTTCATAACTTTATACTCTCTATATTACCCAATATTATAAAATATAAATAATAATAACTAATATTGTGGATATATTTAGATAGTTGTCATATCATATTATGTAAGAGATGATGATCAGGAAGTTTATACATGCTTCTGAAAGGGCAAAGGCATTATAACTCTAAGTCCACAATATTTGCTTTTCAGTCAAATTCTGGCTAACTACAGAGTTGATGACCCAAAGATAAGAAATTTCTAGCTGTCTCTTGTGAGTCTTAAAATATGTGGACATACTGTATACAGTGGGTATTTTCAAATTAGACTACACAATCGCTGAATCATTTTTGGGAAGTCCACACCTGATGGGCCTCAAGGATTACTCCTACCTCTGCACTAAGAAATCACCCCTGGTGGGCTTGTGGGGACCGTGTGGAATGCTGTTGATCGAACCTCAATGAACAACATGCAAGACCAATGTCCTACCTTCTATACTTCTCTATGGACTCCATATACACTTTTATGGGGGGTCACACCCAGCAATGTACAGGGGTTACTTCTGGCTCTGCACTAAGGAATTACTCCCGGCAGTGCTCAGGGACATGGGATGCTGGGAATTGTACCCAGGCTGCCTGCGTGCAAGGTAAACGCCCTACCCGTCATGCTATTGTTCCAGCCCCTCCATATACACTTTATATCTAAAGACTTACCCTGCTTAGTTTTCCCCCTGGGGTTTACCAATTTTCTTAATTTATCTTATCTATTTCTCAAATTCCAACAGATATTTGATGTAATATGAATTAGACTACCTGGAAAAAGGAATGGAGCAATAGCACAGCGGTAGGGCATTTGCCTTGCAAGCGGCCAAAATGGCCAACCCAAGTTCGATTCCTCCACCCCTCTCAGAGAGCCCGTCAAACTACCGAGAGTATCTTGCCCACACGGCAAAGCCTGGCAAGCTCCCCGTGATGTATTCGATATGCCAAACACAGTACCAATTGTCACAATGGAGACATTACTGGTCCCGCTTGAGCAAATCGATGAACAACGGGAGGTCAGTGACAGTGACCTGGAAAAACCTTTAGTAAATAAAACAAATTTAGAAAAGTCTCTATTGAATTGACATTAGAAAGGCCTCATTTAAATCCCCTACAGAAAAAATAATTATCTAAGTCCCAGAATATAAACATTCAGGTCCAACTTGGTCAAGAAAATAAGGGAGTTGCTATCAGCAAATACATACATCAGTGATATATCATAGCTTTTCTCTCATTGTTGGAGTCATTGGATTAGCAGTAAAGGACCATGAAGGATTCACCCATGGAAAAGAATGATGCTAGGAATTAACAGCATACAATTACAGAAGTGTTATCATGTTACACATACGGAAATGAGGAATTCCTCCTACCAGTAATATGACTGTGAAGAATGGCACACCCATTGCTGAGAGTATAAAAAGGCTCTGGTCCAGGAGGTGACAGTCAACCTCAGAATCCTTTCCATCTAACTCCACTCATCTCTTCTCCTGCCAAAATGTCCAGCAACTGCTGCTCTGCAAACTTCTCCTCCAGATCCCTGGGGAGCTGCCAGCGCTACTCAATGTCTGCCTGTGGCTTCTCTTACCCCAGCAACCTGGTCTACCGCACTGACGCCTGCTCCCCCAGACCCTGCCAGCTGGGATCCACTCTCTACACAGGCTGTGGGGAAACTATCTGCAAGCCCACCAGGTGCCAGGCTCCCTGCGTGGTGCCCAACTCCTGCCAACCCTCCTGCTACCGCCCCAGGACCTCCAGCTACTGCACACCTTGCTGGTCATCCTGCTCCCGCCCCAGGCCCTCCACCCTCTGCAGCCCCTGCGGGTCCCCCTACTATGCAGGGGCTCGGGGCTGGAGCTCCAGCAGCAGCTGCTCCCTGGGCTATGGGGCTGGAAGCCGCTACTCTGTGAGCTGTGGCTCCAGCGCCTTCACACCCCTGGCTTGCGGGGCCAGTGGCTTCCCTTCTCTGAACTATGGCTCTGCGTTTTGCAGCCCTTCATACCTGACTTCTCTGCCCTGCCAGTCTTCTTGTTATAGACAAATCTTCCGATCTGGTTGTTAATGATCATCTCACTACTTCCTTATTTTGTCTCCAAATATAATCAATGCTTCTCTTCTCATGCTGTCTTAACCTCATCTTCTCTACATAGGATTTCTCTCTTGCATTTTGACAATATTATTCTCAGCTGTCTGTCTCCTCAATTACAAGACACTGGTTATAGAATTTACCTGAATGTTGTGTCATCCAATATTAATTAAAAATAAAGTCTATATTCTGCTCTGAAATTGAATTCCTTTGTCTTTTCTTCCAGAATTGTTTCAAAGGTTCTCATACTTTTAATTCAATGACTTTATTAATTCTAATATCCGTCTAATTTATTCCTGTGGTGAGTTGATTAATGACTGGGTTTGTGATAGATAAAAAAGGAGATGTTCTTAGTCAACTAAGATATCAAAACCAAGACCAGAATTATTTCTTCACTTGATATGTGCCATTCATTATATATACGTTATAGATTTTCAGTTTCAGATAAGTTGATAGTTTTGGGGTTTTTTTTCCTTTGCTTTTGGGTCACACCCAGTGGTGCTCAAGCTTACTCTTGTCTCGGTGTTCTGAGATCACTCCTAGCAATGTTTGAGGAACCAAATGGGTATTGTGATTGAACCTGGGTTGGTTTCATTCAAGACAAGTGTCCTGTCCACTGTACTATCTCTCTGGCATCTGATATACTTTTTAAATTTATTTTATTATAGTTTATGCAATATGGTTAAAATAATGTTAATGTCCAGTGGTGTTGAAATACAATTGTTACTCTACCCCACAGTCACCGAGTATGTTCTGTGATGTCTTCTACAAATGCCTTTCTGTAACTTTGAGTCTGTCTCTTCTCTACTATTTCTCTACTATTTCTTCTCTACTATTATTTGTTACACTGATTTTTATAATTATAGATGAAGGATTTTTCATTGTAAATACTGTATTTACTTTTTGTCACCATCTACCACAAATAAATGAGATTATCTAGTGTCTAGTTTTATCATGAACTCCATAGTACACAATATGTGTAGTTTATATGAAAGTATTTTGCATGAAATAAGAGAAAATTAACTGAAGATAAAGGACAATTAGCATGTACAAATAAGTAACTATTCTTGATCATCCAGTATTGTTTTATGTGCCTTCACTTCCCTACTGAAATTTCACTATGATTTTGTTTCCAGATATGTAAGCAAATTCTTCACAAAAATTTTGAAAAAAAGAGTGAAGTAACCTAAATTTTATATTTTTATGAGATTTGCTCAGGCTTCAAAAATATCATAATAAGAATGTTTTGGTCTCGCATACATCAATCTACCTTTCAAGCAAGAATTGAGTCAGTGTTATTTCTCTTCTCAAGAAATATTCTCTGGTAATATAACTCTAGAAAAACTAATCAAGAAAGCAAAGAGGTTTTGATAAGAAATTTAAAATGAGATTGTAGCACTGTTGCACTGTCTTCCCATTGTTCATCGATTTGCTCAAGCAGGCACCAGTAATGTCTCCATTGTGAGACTTGTTGTTACTGTTTTTGACATATAGATTACGTCGCTGGCAGCTTGCCAGGCTCTGCCATGGGGGCGGGATACTCTCGGTAACTTATCGGGATCACCAAGAGGGATGGTGGAATCGAACCCGGGTTGGCCACTTGCAAGGCTAATGCCATACCTGCTGTGCTCCAGCCCTGCGAGAGTAAAATATAAAATGCACTGACTTCAAAGTCCAAAGTCAGGAAATGAGGAGGTAATAAAGCTGCAGTATCTGAGATTCAAGATTAGTCAATTGCCCTCAATTGTTCTCTCTTCTGGGAAAGATCAGGTTTACTATTATGATATATAGTTTTACATTACAATGCAAACAGCATTGCACAAATATAAGATGTCTTGGAGATAGAAACAACAGGAGAAGAGGCAGGGTGGGATGTGGGATATGGCCATAAGCAAGAGTTTTACCAGCACGGAATGTGATGAGGTTGCTCTAGGTGGTGCCTATTGACCTGCTGAATAAGATCAGCATCTCAGCATGCTTTCCTGTTTTAATGGTCAGCATTCTGGGAACACAAAGAAATGCTCACCCACTCACCTTTATTAAAAAGGGCATAAAACATAATTCATAAAAGGGAAAGGAGAGAGCAAGAAGGAAAGTGCCTCCCACAGAGGGAGGCTAGGGTTAGGGGTGTGGGGGTTGGGGGATGTTGGTGGGGAAACAGGGGACATTAGTGGTGGGAAATGTACACTGGTGGAGGGATGGGTGATGGGTGTCGGATCACTGTATGACTGAAACCCAATTATAAACACCTCTGGAATGGTCTATTCATGGATATCCAATTATAAAACTTGTTAAATTAAAATAAATTGTTAAAATGAGATTAAAACAGTTAAATAACAGTTAATTAACAGTTAATATACATTTCTACACAATTTCCATAACCATACAGTCTTTGAGAAAGATGTCCATTATGAAATATTTATCTTAAATCCAAAATAGAAAAAGAGGGACAAACTATAAAGGTAAATTATAGAAAAATCCATTCCATGATATCTTAATATATACAATTATTTGATATAACAAGACACAGACCATGAAAGAATAGTAAAAATGAATTAAGTGAAGTACAAAAGAATGAATAAACCCTGAATTTTCAAGTGGTAATTGGATATTTAGTTAGTGTACAAAGCAAGATGTTGGTTTTGCAATGACAAATAACATTCAAGATATTTGATAAATAGCAACAACTTTGCTGGAATGTGTATTTAGATCATCAAAGGAATAATATACTAAATCCCCACAAGTTTTAAAAATCATCTCCTCCTCTGTGATTGAATGTATTTACTTCCCTATTATTAAAATAACTTTCATGTTGTAGAAAAGAAATGTTAAAGCCAGTGCTTAGGTGTAAACTTTAAGTTCATTTCTAAGAGTGGAGAGTAAAAGTAAATATGTTTACAAAGTAAAACAATTCTTGAAACTAGAACTAATGTACTTAATTTAGAAAATATGCACTCTAGCACTGTCCTCCCGTTCTTCATCAATTTGCTCTAGCGAGCACCAGTAACATCTCTACTGTGAGACTTGTTGTTACTGTTTTTGGCATATCAAATACAATATGAGGAGCTTGCCAGGTTCTGCCATGTGGGCGGGATACTCTTGGTAGCTTGTCGGGCAATCTGAGAGGGATGGAGGAATCAAACCCAGGTCGGCCACATGCAAAGAAAATGCCCTACCCACTGTGCTATCACTCCAGCCCAATTATGACAATATAAACAAATAAATTATATGTGAAATCCACTAATTACTAGAGTCAAAACTTTTTAAAAGAATCTCTTTTGTTGCAGATTCAGTACTATGTAAGTGTAGACATATTGATGTAAAAAGTTACTTCTCACCACTTCTCACCACTGCCAAAGGTCTCATGAAACTCCACTGCTGTCCTCTGTCACCTTTGGTCCAATCAGGCTAAAACAAAATTTAAATGAAGTTAAAATAGAAAAAAGAAAATTATAGATTTTTTTGTGATTGGTTTTAGATTAATGGTGTTTATCACATTTGAGAATGTAAGAAACTCATGATCTGGGAAACAGAAATTAAAGGTCAGAAATATAGAGTAAAATTTTTCAGTGCACCGAAAATTACCCTAGTATGGGTGAATGATATACTATTCCCCTTCCTATAAATTGAAGTTCAGTTCAAAATAATTGTAATAGATGACTAGTTTAACATGATAATGTGGTTAATTTATATTGGCTTGTCAAGATATTATTTTTTTCTATTGATTAAAGCACGAGGGCTGGAATGATAGCACAGCTGGTAGGACATTTGCCTTGCACGTGGCCCACGCGGCCAACCCGAGTTTGTTTCCTCTGCCCCTCCCAGAGAGCCTGGCAAGCTACCGAGATTATCTCACCCACGCGGCAAAGCCTGGCAAGCGTGACATATTTTATATGCCAAACACAGTAACAACAAGTCTCAGAATGAAGACGTTACTCTGCCCGCTCAAGAAATCGAAAAATGGGAGGACAGTGCTACAGTGCCGTGCTATTGACTGAAGCATATGTATGCATCCAGCAATAAGTTCTGGAGTCAGAATTGCCATTACAATTATTCAGTCAATCTTCTGAACTTCACCATAAAACCTTAAATTATTTAATTTTATGGATATATAAATATTAATTTTAAGTATGGTTATTTAAGGGCTGGAGTGATAGCACAGTGGTAGGGCGTTTGCTTTGCATGCAACCTGTCTGGCCAAGCTGGGTTCGATTCCTCCACCCCTCTCAGAGAGTCCAGCAAGCTACTGAGAGTATCTCGCCTTCACGACAAAGCTTGGCAAGCTACCCATGATGTATTTAATACGCTAAACACAGTAACAACAAGTCTCACGATGGAGATGTTACTGGGCCCACTCAAGCAAATCGATGAACATTCAGAGGACAGAGACAGTTACAGTGATGGTAATTTAAAGATTGAGATATATAATTTCATAAATATACAGAAATATATATTTCTGCCCCCACACCTGGCTGTCCTCACCGGGGTCCCTTGCAGCCGGGGGGGGGGGTGGGTATTTAGTTTCCCTCTCAGCCCTGAGCAGAGCCCTGGCAGCTGAAGACCTCCAGGACCCAGTCACAGCAATGCTGAGACCACTCTCCACATGCTAGGATGAGTTTCATACATGAAGGACCCAGCAGAAGAACCCAGGTGTGTGGGACCCGGGGTTGAGATCTCAAGCCTACACAGATCAGGGCTGGGTCTCCTCCACCCAGATCCCCCATATTCCACTAGCTACACAGTTATACTCACCAACTGCCATGTAACCCCATCAACGGCCAAGATCCAGAGACTATAAAACCAAGGTCTAGTTTCTCGCTATCAGAGAACCCAGAAGGCTACCGAGAGTATCTTGCCTGCATATATGCCTGAGAACACCTGTAAAGGAGATTAGAGGCTGCCCCCACAAGCCTCCATCCCTCTCAGAGAGCCTGGCAAGCTACTGAGAGTATCCTGCCCATACGGCAGGACCTGACAAGCTACCTGTGACGTAGTCGATATGCCAAAAACATTAACAATGACAGTCCTCATTCCCCTGACCCTGAAAGAGCCCCCAATATGCCATTGGGCTACACTAACACGTGACAGGGATAAATGGAGACGTTACTGGTGCCCACTTGAACAAATTGATGAACAATGGGATGATGGTGATAGTGATACAGAAATACATATAGGCATAATATTGAAGCATAGGGGAGCTATACATTATATAACTATAAGTTTTGATTGCAAAAATATCAAAAGTCAGTATGCCTCTAGAAATTAGGAAATAATTAAATCTAAAATATGTATTTGTCAAAGAAAGTCTTCCTTTCATCGTAGGAGAAAATTAGATATAGATGCTAATTTTCTAACATACTCATGATTGAGTGTCCAAATGAGTGACTGAAACATTTTCAGAGCACAGAAACATATCAACATAACTGTGCCAATATTTCTAGTATAAAATGCTGTGATAGATTAAATGTACAATTGATGACATTATTAAAAGTTTCTTAGACACAACTTCAGAGACAGTTGTTGGTCAATAGAATATTTCCATGTGAAAACTTAAGAGTAAAATTATTGATGGTGCATCCAAAAAGATGAGCCATGGTGAAGTTCAGAAGTTTGACTGAATCATTGTAATGGCAATTCTGAATCCAGAGTGTATGGCTGGATGCATACATATGATTTAGTCAATAGAAAAAAATAATATCTTGACAAGTCAAGATAACTTAACCAAAGAGAACAATAATCCAACTTACTATAAAAAATAATAACTTTAATCATTTAAACAAAAAAATGGAAGGTTGAAAACACAATTATATGTCATCACATTTTGAAGAAAGAAAATGTTTAAAATACATTACCAGGTTGAATCCTATTTCAAAAATACAGAGAAATTAGTTTTGGATATAAAAGTTCTTAAAGAATTATAACTAGCTCCCCCAAATTAACATATATCATAAAACAAGATAGTCAAAAGAAAAATGATTTAATAAAATGAAAATAATTGGTGACATGAAGACTTAATTAAAATTTACCTGTGTAAATTTAAGGACATGTATCTAAGGAAAGATGAGGACAAGAACCAGGGCAAGAGTACAGAGAGTAGGATGTTTGCTTGCATGTAGATGACCCAGAGTTTGATCACCAGCACTCATGTGGTCTCTTGAGCTCTGCTAGGAATAATTCCTGAATGCAGAACCAAAATTAACCCCAGAGCATCGTGAGTGTGCCCGCCCCCAAAAAATAGAAAAGATGAGGACATTATAGACACAAGTTAAAGGATAGAATATTCTAACATATACATGAACAGGGACCTAAAACTGGCATCGAATTTTCTAATATTCTAGCATTCTCAGGAAACAATAAAATTATTAATTTACATTAAGTAAAATTAAACTACATGTATGGTATTTAATTTGGTGCTAACTCAAAAATTAGGATGATGCAGAAAATATGCTCATCCTTATTTCATTTATTTTTTCCTTTAGCCATAGTTAATATCTGTTTTAAACATGGCTTCCATGACTATGAAAGGGAATATCTGAGTTAAGTCAACTTTTGGTAAATTAACTTGTTGGTCATTTGCAGTGACTCTAGAGAAGGATTAAGTTTTGAGGTACCTTTACATGAATAATAAAGGCTTATGTATCATTCTGGTTTACAGGATGACTATTATGAAAATGTCTTACTTTACAACTAATCAATCTTGTTAACTAGTAATTTTGAGATTAGTAAAGCAGGATTAATATCTTTTGCATTCTTTTGCATGAAATATCCTTTCAAGTTCCCTTTTTTGAGTTGTTGTCTTTAAGAAACTATTTAAAATAAAAACATTTTGATATTCCGTTCAGTTTAACATTGTCTTTTTGTGTTTAGTTTTTATTTGAAAGTGGGGTGCATGTGCAGCAGTGCTCAAAGTTTGCTCCTGGCTCTGTGCTCAGGGATTACACTTGGTAATGTTGCCAATAATCAAAACAGCGTCGGCCTTGCTAGGCAAGCTCCTAATGTGATGTGCTATCTTTGCCGCACAAAGTATTTATTTTTATGGAGGAAATTAAAGCAAGTGTTATAACTTGCTGCTTTCTAGCAGCAGTAGTTCTCCTTAACTCCCTATCATACACAATGCCACAGATCCTATTCTGTAGGCGTTCGTTTGGCTATGAAGACCTGAGAACAAGAAGACATTTCTTCATGGCTAAAGGCTGATTGTTCAGAGATATGTATGCTTTGAATTGGCCAGAAGAAAACATCCATCTGTGTCACCAACTGCTGGCCCAAGGACAAAATTCATTTGGAAAGAAGAATGTATTTTAGGGGCAAAAGAAATGGAATATGCTCAGTTCATGAGAAACTGGAGAGCTAAAGTGATAAAGGGGGAAAAGAGGGTCAGAATTATGCTACATTGGTGCCATGAGATGGAATAGTATGGGGTCTCTATCATCTAATGCAGAGGTAGAGCAGTAAGACATACACAGGCATCACCTTCCCGTGTTACAAGCCCTGGCTGATGAGAAGTGTCGGGCCATTAAGTTATATTAATCTCTGGGGAATGCCAGGTCCCCTGGCACCAGTTCACTGTCATGAATTCTGGGGTTCAGGCTTTTCTACAAGCTCTGCAGTCCAAGTGATGAGTGAGCTGTACCAGGAAGAAATCCCATCCCCATGCACAATCCTACAGTCCCTGCTCAGATGCCGTCCTCTTGAATCCTCTGTTCAGTGTTCTGCTGACATCATCTCCGGTTTCTTTCCATTATCTCATGGGTCACTGTCATCCCCGTATTTGTTTCCTTATATTCCACAAATGAGTGAGTGCATCTGTACTTTGTCTTTTTCATTCTGACTAGGATGACTTAGAATCATGTTCTCCACTTTGATTCAGGATGCAGTAAACTGCAATATTCTGTATTTTCATATAGCTTCATATTCCATGAGAATGTATATAGTGCAATCATTATTTGCTAATCCTTGATGGAAGCTTGGGTGGTTTCCAGCTCTTGGCTACTATGAATAATGTTGGTATGTAGATAGTCATGAGAATATATTTATAGAATAATGCTTTAGAGCTACTGGGTTAGATAACCAAGATGAGAGTTTAGGCAGATGTGGATATTTTATCCTAAATATTTTTAGAAGTCTCCACCATTTTCCATAGAGGTTTAATCAGACAATACCACCAATTACAAATTAATACTCCATTTTCTCTACATCTTCCTCCCAGCATTATTATTATCCATCACTTTGATGTATGTCAATCTAGAAGTTATCTCATTGTTTTGATAGGCATTTTTCTGACAGTAATGATGAAAAGTTTTCACAAACTTCTTGGTCAATCCTTCTGTGAAGTGTCTGTTTATAATTTCTGCTTTTTTCTGTAAGTGACTCTTGGGATTTGTTATTATTCCAAAATATGAATTCTTTAAATATTGTGAAAACCAGTCCTTTGTCGTATTATGACTTAGAGATAATTTCTCCTAGTCAAAGAGATATTTCTAAGAATCATTTCTTTCTCTGTAATGAAAAATCATTTAGCTTTCCTCTGCAGAAGCTTTGCCTTTGATGAGTGCCATTTGCATATTCACGCCTTTGACTTGTCAGCCATATTCTCTCACTGACAGGTCTCCTGGGAGCAATATTGTGGTGGGATGGAGCTAAGTTTTCTTTACTGGATGTTATATATTAAAGTCAAATATTGGGATATTACGTATATTTAGAATTAATGTTATGTATGGAGAGATAGAGAACTAGTGCTGTTTTTTCTTAATTTGCAAAAGGCTATTTTTCCCAGTCGCGTGTTGGAGAGACTTTTTTGTTTCACTTCCAGCTCTTATAGACCTTGTCACCAGTTAACTGTTCTGACATCTGATGGCTTACTTCACTGTCACTGTCCTCCCGTTGTTCATCTATTTATTCGAGCGGGCCCAGTAACATTTCCATTGTGACACTTGTTACTGTGCTGGCATATACAATATGTCACAGGGAGCTCACCAGGCTTTGCCATGCTGGTGAGATACTCTTGGTAGCTTGCCAGGCTCTCCAAGAGGGTCGGAGGAATCGAACCTGGGTCGACCAGGTCGGCTGCTGCAAGGCAAATTCCCTATCCACTGTGCTATCACGCCAACCCATGACTTACTTCTGGACAAACAAAAATTCTAATGTTTCTCTGTGAAGATGTTTTACCCTAGCATTGTGCAGATATGCTTAAAATAGGTTTGTCTCAGAGTTTTAAAAAGTATCTGGGAGGCATTGCATTCTGTTCTTTTTATCTCCAAATTTTATGTTTATTAAAGCATTGTGAAATTTTGACATTCAATGTTTATTCATTGGCCCTGCCACCAGTGTTAGCTTCCCTCCATCAGTGATCCTAGATTTCCTCTCTTATTCCAGTCTTATACCTAGACTGCCATTTTGACAGGCATCATTTAAGTTTTGTCATTAAAGTTTGGGACTTGTGACTTCAGTGCTGTTGAACCAATGGTTTGATTGTTTATTGTTATCTTTCCTTATCACAACTAATGTACATGAACTTCCTTCACCTTCTCCTCTATGTTTCTCATCTCTCTCCTCTCCTTTCTCTAGACCCTGTTTTTTTTCATTCTCCTGTTTTTTTTTTTCATTTTCCTCCCTATATTCTGTGGCCTTGAGGGATCTTTAAATCCTCCCTTTAAACTGTATTTTTTTGTGTGCTGGAGCGATAGCACAGCAGATAGGGCGTTTGCCTTGCACGCGACCAACCCGGGTTTGATTCCCAGCATCCCAGATGGTTCCCTGAACACCGCCAGGAGTAACTCCTAAGTGCAGAGGCAGGAATTACCCCTGTGTATCGCCATGTGTGACCCCCCCAAAAAAGCAAAAATAAATAAATAAATAAATAAATAAATAAACTGAATTTTTCCTCATCCAGTTACTCCAAATACTACTTAGAAGTTTTACCATTTTGTTTGTCCTTATTCCACTGGCTTTCTACATTGAACATGTAATCTCTTCCAGTTCCATTCACTGTGAAACAAATTCCATGATTTTATCATTCTCCTAGGCTGAATAATATTCCATTACATATATTTACCACACCTTGACAACAGTCTGATCTGTTGTTGGACTTCTAGGTTAATTCCAAATCTTAGCTATTATAGTGAGTGCTGTAATGAATAATGTAGTGCAAATGTCTTTTTAAATGAATGTTTTTCTGTCCTGGTATAAATATCAAAAAGTAGAATATTTCAAAGAAATGGTCATAAAAAATGCAGTTCTTTAAATTCTGTCCTATAACACCAACACATATACTTTAACTTATTTTCTCTTTCTTATTCATTTTTGTTTGATAATACCTTTAAAACATTATATATGTTATTACACTACATAGTTTATCTTAGAGTAAACTCAAGGAAGTATAAAACTTATAAAGATAAAAATGATAGGGAATTACATGAACTATATGAAATTATCTGGTAAAAAGTATGTACAGGTACTTCCTGATGGGAGCTGCTCCAGAAATAGATGTTCTCTGGACAAATTTCAAATATAAGTAAAACACAAATAATTCACATATGAAATCTCGAGTTATTTTGATGGTAACCACACTTAATTTTAAAAGGGTTGGGATAACACAGTCATAAGTTTCCTCTGCTTTTCTAGAGAATATAGCTGCTCTTCAAATACTTAAATGGTAAGTGTATTGTGATCCAGTCTCCGTAGAAACTCCCAGAAGACATGATGTTCAATTCCATTATGTAAAATTATTTGGTATTTTCATGTAATGTACCCCGAATCTTGTATTCAACAAATCAGAATAATTTATTTATAGACCATAACACAATGTAAAGTCTTAGTAAAAAATTGCTACAATGTACTTAGGAGGTTAAGAGCAAGGGTCAAAGTGATATCAATATTCAGTGTATAGAAACTTTATAGTTTGACTACACAGTGTATATATTTTTTTATTTAGTTTCAATTTTAGAATCAAACCTAGTGATGCTTACAGTTAAATGACTCTCACCTCAAAGATCACCCTGAGAGGGACGGAAAAAAATGTGATGCAGGAATCAAATTTGAGTCAGTATAAGTGAAATGACCCACACATTGTTCTAGCAGCTTGACGCATGATATATGTCTTTATACACCTTGGTTTGAACTGGCGTTTGTACTATGGGCTCATGTGAACTGGATACTATATTTTATAGTCCTTTTCATTCTTTCACATGCATGCAAAAGTAGAATCCACAGAACTTGTATTTGAACTTAGTGTTCCATACTAATTTTATCTAAATATCTTGGTTCACTGATACAATATAAAGAAATTTATTATATAAATCTGTGTATAGACATCTAATATTATCATGTGTTCCTTCAATTAACTTAATTTTTTTCTCTTGTAGAAAAATTTTAGTAACAAATAAAAAGGTAAAGGCCCTCCCATTGATCATCGATTTGCTCGAGCGGGCCCAGTAACGTCTCCATTGGAGACTTTGTTGTTACTGTGTCTGGCATATTGAATACATCACGGGGAGCTTGCCAGGCTCTGCCATGAAGTAACAAATAAAGCACATTGTAAATCTGAAAAATAGGGAGAGAGAGAGAGAGAGAGAAAGAGAGAGAGAGAGTGATTAAGTATTAAGAGGGAGCCACACTGATGACAAAAGTGTTTCTACAGAAATGATAAAGAAATAGACTTGATCAATTTCTGTGATTGCTTTCACCAAAAACAAGATGGCACATTCACAAGGGCTCAGTGCCTCTTGATCAAGTGGTAGTGTACTAACATTCCAGTCAGTGAATAGACTGAACATGGCATTAATTGCCTAGAGTCATAGCATTTCTGACACTGTTGGAATCTTTAACTTAGTAGTAAAGAACATAATGAAATTATCTATGGAGGTAAAAAAAGATGCTGAGTACTAATTCATTGCAATTAAAATTTATTGAGTAACCACGTGTAAAATGAGATAATCCTAGTACTAGTCATGTGATTGTAAAGCCACACCCATGTTTGAGAGTATAAAAGCCTCTCTCTTCAAGGAACACACATTCAACATCAGAAACCTCCCTCTCATACTCCACTCATCTCTTCTCCTGCCAAAATGTCCAGCAACTGCTGCTCTGGAAACTTCTCCTCCAGATCCCTGGGGAGCTGCCAGCGCTACTCAGCATCGGCCTGTGGCTCTTCTTACCCCAGCAACCTGGTCTACCACACCGATGCCTGCTCCCCAAGTCCCTGCCAGCTGGGATCCTCTCTCCACACCGGCTGTGGGGAAACCATCTGCAAGCCCACCAGGTGCCAGGCTCCCTGCGTGGTGCCCATCTCCTGCCAACCCTCCTGCTACCGACCTGCGACCTCCATCCTCTGCACACCTTGCCAGTCATCCTGCTCCCGCCCCAGGCCCTCCACCCTCTGCAGCCCCTGCGGGTCCCCCTACTATGCAGGGGCTCGGGGATGGAGCTCCAGCAGCAGCTGCTCCCTGGGCTATGGGGCTGGAAGTCGCTACTCCGTGAGCTGTGGCCCTAGCGTCTTCACACCCCTGGCTTGCGGGGCCAGTGGCTTCCCTTCTCTGACCTATGGCTCTGCGTTCTGCCGCCCTTCCTACCTGACTTCTCTGCCCTGCCAGTCTTCTTGTTATAGACCAATCTTTGGGTCTAACTGCTAATGATCACCTCATTATCTCCCTCACTTTGTGTTCCAATCTAATCAATGCTTCTCTTCTTGAGCTGTGTTAACCTCATCATCTCTACATGGAACTTCTCTCTTACTTTCTGACAGTTATTCTCAACTCTCTGTTACCTCAAATACTGGACACATGCTACAGAATTTATCTGAGTGTTGTATAACCCATATTATCCAAAAATAAAGTCTATATTCGGTTCTAAAATGAATTTGTATTTCTTCCAGATTCTTTCAAAAAATTCCTATTCTTATACTTTTGTGAGTTTATTAATGCTCTCATCCAGCTCTTTTATTCCTGCTGTGAGTTGAATAATAACAGAGTTTGTGAGAAGAAAAGGATGTTATCAGTGGATTTGGATTTCAGAATCATTATCAGAATTGATTTCTCACTAGATATGTATCTTCAGATATATACTTATAGGTAATCAATTGAGACTAGTTGAGAGTTCTTTTTTGTTTGCATGCTTTCTCTCTCTCTCTCTCTCTTTCTTTCCTTCTTTCTTTCTCATAAAAATGAAACTCAATGAAAATATAGAGAAGGGGTGAAAAAACTTGGCTCATTATGTTTGAGCCAAATTCAGTGGTGCTTGTTCCTGGCTCTGAGCTCTGAGATCTCTCTTGGAGGTACTTGAGAGACAGAGTGTGGTACTGGGAAATGAACAAGTGTCGGTTGCTTATCTCTTGGAATCTGATAGTTTTCCAAAAAAAATATTTTACTATAGCTTAGGTAACATGGTTAAAATAATGTCAATGCCAAGTGGTATTGATTTACAATATAGCTCCATCTCACTGTCACCAAATACACTCTGTAATACCTTCTACAAATATCTTTATGTCACTTCTGATCTATCTTGCTTCCATTCTTTCTCTGATCAGTTGTACACTGCTTTTTGTAATTCAAGGTCAAGGATTTGTTGTTCTAAATACTATATTTACTTTTTTTGATACCATCTACACAAATAAGTGAGATTGATAGTTTTTTTCATAAACTTCAAAAGGAGTAATTATATTTAGGTTTTTATGTAAGTATTTTATATGACATAAGAAAACATTAACTGAAGGCAAAGGACAATATGTACAAATAGGTAATTTTGCTTGATCATCCAATATTGGTGGTAAAATTTATCATTTGCCTTCATTTCCTACTGAAACTTCCACCTGAAGGTTTCAGATATATAAGGACATATAGCACTGTAACACTGTCCTCCCTTTGTTCATCGATTTGCTTGAACAGGCATCAGTAACATCTCCATTGTGAGACTTGTTGTTACTGTTTTTGGCATATTGAATCTGCCACCGGGAGCTTGCCAGGCTTGATAGATGTATACATTATTCTTGAGCTTATATTTTTCTTTTTCTTTAGAACTATATTTTTCATGGACATATTCATGCTTCAAAACAATGTCTGAATGTTTGTGTTTTGGTCTCACATATTAATGTACATATCAACCAAAAATGGAGGCAATGTTATTTTTCATTTTAAGGAAATATAATTCCAGAAAAACTAAATTAAGAAAAATTAAGTTGGAAGAGAAGGACAACATGGA
Source organism: Sorex fumeus (assembly GCF_029834395.1). Classification (NCBI taxonomy): domain Eukaryota; kingdom Metazoa; phylum Chordata; class Mammalia; order Eulipotyphla; family Soricidae; genus Sorex; species Sorex fumeus. The sequence continues at coordinate 30,712,580 of NW_026606322.1, read as the reverse complement.
GGGCGGAATCCACAGATCCCGAAGGGGAAATAAAAAACCAGGTTCCAAAAAGAGCCGAGATCATCGGGAAGCCCCAGATGGGGTAGGTACCGCATCCCGCCTCCCCCAGATGGAACCCCGGTGACCAGAAGTCTCTACAACCACAGCTCGAGTATGCGGGAACTAGGACTTTTCCTCAAAACCGCGCGGCCGCTTACGCATGATACAAAGTGATCCATGGGAAGTAAACCACCCAACGTTTCTCTGTGAAAATCATAGTTAAGTTTGGAGCACGGCCACAGCCCCAGAAACACTAAGACTTAATGCAAAACCCAGCAGCTTGGAGCAGAAAAGTGAATGGACTATGCGTTAATCCAGGCCATCAGGTCTGTCCGGAGGGGAAAGGTTGTTGCCCCAGTCGCCTTCTCCTCTCTGGAAAGAAAGATGGCGGCCACATGGGAGCCTTGTGGACAGCAGGTATGAGCCGGGGGACTGGGGGCGACTAAAACCTCATGGGAAGGGGGGCGTTTCGGTCCACCCTTCATGCCCTACCGAGGCCACCAGTTGCCCCCCACGAGCGGATCTCCAGCACGGCCACGTCTCCAGAGCACAGAAACCAATTTCTTAACTATCTGACTTTCAGTAGAAATACTTCCAGGGTCAATAGGTAAAATAGCAGAAATCCAAAACCAACATATAATTCTTGAACCCAGCTGTAGAAAGCAAATTACTTCACAATGCTTTTTCAGCATGTCTGATTTGGGGGGGGGGGTAAACTCTAAATAATAGTGGTGAATCTTTTATTGAAACAATGAATCTAATCAAAGCAGATAGAGTGTTAACTAGAATTCATCTGCCCCACAGGGACTGGGAGGGGTGGGGGGTGGGGTTTTATTGGGGTTCTTCATGGTAAAAAATAAGTTTTGGTAAAGGGAAATGTGTTTGATATTTGCATGACTGAGACCTAAACCTGAAAGCTTTGTAAACTTTCCCACGGTGATTCAATAAATAAATAAATAAATAAATAAAAAGAAAAAATAAGTTTGACACAAACCTTAAATGTGAAATTAAAAATATTTAAATAATGTTTAATAAATACTTTCACACACTATTTCTCATGACTGTACAATAGATTGTAGAGAAAGTTGTCCCTTATGGAAATTTTTATGTTAAATGTAAGAAAAACACAGGGGCACTATGAAAGGGAACTTAGAGAAAATCCATTTATGATCTTAAGAAATAGAATATATTCAATATAGCATGACACAGGAACATGAAAATAACAGTGGAAGCTGAATTAAATGAAGTAGAAAAGGATGAATATGCCCTCCATATACATTCAAGTGATAACTGAATATTTAATACAAAGAAAGTTTCACATGACATTACAATAACAAATATCACCTAAGATGTTTGATAAATAGCAACTACTGTAACCTATATTCAATTTTTAAAAAACATTTTTAGTTCACATAATAAATAACAAATTAAGTCTCTACATTTTTAAAAACTCATCACTGATTCAAAACCCTAAGCCACTGTTCTGACTGAGCATATTTATTTATATTTCTTTACTATTTAAATCACTTTCCTTTTTATATTTATTTATTTGTTTTTAATGTAGGCATATTATTCTTTATTCAGCGATTGATTGGGCATGGACTTCACCTTACTTTTTTTTCTTTTTTATAAATTTATTTATTGAATCACCATGAGAGAGTTTACAAAATTTTGGGTTTAAGTCTCAGTCATACATTGATAAAACACCCGTCCCTTCACCAGTGCCCATTTTCCACCACCAAAAACCCCAGTATACCCCCCATCCCACACCCTCCCCCAACCTGTGAGGCAGATTATTTCCACATTACCCTCTCTCTACTTTGATTTCATTCAATATTTCGACCCTAGACCCACCATTATTATTTGGGATTTTACCCCAACACTCAAATCAGCCAAAAACGCAACTGTAGACAAATTGTTTTCTATAGCTTAATCAATCACTTAACTTCCCGTTAGTCATCAATTTGCTCGAGCGGGTGCCAGTAATGTCTCCATTTGTCCCTGTCACGTGCTAGTGTAGCCCAATGGCATCTGTTCACTCTGGGAAAATGAAGGGCCTCAAACCGATCCTTCATGATCTTCACGAAGAACTCTGACCATCTGGTAGGTGGGCGGCCACAGGGTCTTTTGACATCCCGAGGAATCCAGTCAGTAACAGCTCTACTCCAGCGGTCATCTTTAAATCTCGTTACGTGACCAGCCCATCTGATTTTTGACACCTTGGCAAATGAGACAGCATCCCTGATTCTTGATCGTCAACGGATGTTGGAACTCTGGATTTGTTCTCTCATTTGAGTGAAACGTGATATTCCAGGCATAGCTCTTTCTATTCTTCTTTGAGAGACCTGAATAGCGTTCTCATCCTGTTTGCGTAGGGCCCAGGTCTCTGAGGCATATGTTAATGCAGGAAGAACAGTGGAATCAAAGAGATGTGCCCGGAGCCGGAGGTTCTTCATCCTCTTAGCTATTTCTTCGACGTTCTTGAAGGCGTTCCAAGCCGCTCTCTTCCTCCTGTGCAGCTTGGTTGCCAGGTCATTTGTCATGTTGACTTCTTGACCTAGGTACACATAGCTGTTGCATTCGGAGATGGTCGTTCTGTTGAGAGCGATTGGGGCATCAGGAACGAGGCTGTTTCTCATAAACATTGTCTTCATAAGATTCAGCTGTAGTCCTACCTTTCCACACTCACGGTCAAAGCATTTGTGCCGCTTGGCTGATGTTTGGTGTTATTAAAACAGTGTCATCAGCAAAGCGGAGGTGGTGTAATTGCCGACCATCTATCTTCACTCCCATTCCTTCCCATTCCAGTCGTCGCATGATGTTCTCAAGGGTGGCACTGAAGAGTTTCGGTGAAATGGTATCATCCCGCCAAACCCCTCTCTTGACATCAATGATCACTTCTTTGTAGAATGGTGAGATCCTGGTAGTGAATCCGCAATACAGTTCACGGAGGATCTTGATGTATTGGGCTTGAATGCCCTGATTGGCTAGGGCTTCAATGACCGCTTCCGTCTCAACAGAATCAAAGGCCTTCTTTAAATCAATGAAAGTTAAACAGAGCGGCATCTTGAACTCCCAAGAAACCTCAAAGAGTTTGGTTAATGTGTGAATATGGTCGATGGTGCTGAATCCTTTGCGGAACCCGGCTTGCTCGCATGGTTGTCCTTCATCTAGTGTTCTGCCAATCCTATTTAGGATGACTCGAGTGAACAACTTTTAGATGACAGACAATAGGCAGATCGGGCGATAGTTACCAATGTCATGGATGTCTCCCTTCTTGAACAGTAGTACGGTCCTGCTGGTTTTCCACTGGGACGGAACCTTGCATTCAGACAGGTAGCGAGTGAAGAGCTGAGCCAGTGTATTGATGAGTACTGATGGCAGGTTCTTCAGGTGTTCAGGTCTGACCTTGTCTGGGCCACATGCTGGTTGTTTCTTTACTGACGAAATGGCGTGTCGGATTTCGGAAGGGAGAACTTTGGGAATGACATATTCATCCTGTGGAATTTGGTGTGTCGGCAAGTGGACATGGCTATCGAAGAGATTTGAGTAGAAGTCATGGATAATCTTCTCCATTGCCGTTCTGGAGGATGTGATGGATCCATCAGGATGTCGGAGGGCAGTCATCTTGTTCTTGTAGTTGGCAAAGGACAGGCGAAGAACAGGCTTAACTATAGCTAGTTAAGAATAACATATGTCACGCAGTTGCAGTAGAGGCCATGCAATTTTGGAATTCCAAAATTTTAACAATTAAATCTGGAGGGATTTCTGCCAAAACCTGCTGGGTTGAGAGATTTGTTCCTGAATCTCTGGGATCATGGCGGTTAAGCAGCTTGAGCAGGAGCCAGAGAGTTAGTTTGTGGGCGGTGACTTGGGGTTTCATAGGGGGGCGGAGGAAAAGGGCCAGCTCCACCCCCATCCCATGAGGCCCTGCATGTTTTGTCACCGTGGGCCCAAACTTGACTGTACAATGGCCTCTGGAGGATGGTGTCACTGAGCTGCCGGAGGGAACAGGCCAGGGCACGAAACCTATTCCCATCTGGGGTGGCCCAGTGGCAGAAACCTCTTGCAGGGACAGATGCATCTCTGCCAAAAGCCATTGAGTTCTGAGATTTGTTTCTGAGCCTCTGGGATCATTGCTATTAAGCAGCTTGATCAGGAGCCAAAGAGGCCGTTTCTGGGTGGCAACTCAGGGTCTCCTTTGGTTGGGGAGGAAAGGCCCAGCTCCATCCCTATCCCATTAGGCCCCACGTGTCTCATCACTGAGGGCCTAAATTGATGGCAGCCACTGAGCTGACAGGCCAAGGCACAAAACTGATTCCCATCTGGGGTGGCCTGGTGCTGGTAACCTACTGCAGGGACCGGACACATTTCTGCCAAAAGCCGCTGGGTTCTGAGATTTGTTTCTGAGTCTCTGGGATCATGGTCGTTAAGCAGTTTCATCAGACACCAGAGAGGTCTTGCTTCCAATTATATAGCTGAGCCGGAGGTGGTTTGTGGGTGTGTCTCCCACATACCTAACTTTTGGCCGTATACTTTCTTGGTAAACTTGGCCCCAAGTTGTTTGGGTGTAGAAAAAGGCACAGCAGCAATTTTGGGGTATCTAGAAGTCTGAAGGAATCATCAGGCTGCTGATGCACTTGCCTCACAGTTACAGATTGACCTGCTGGGGGCACCATACCCCCATATTTTTTCTATTTAAATCACTTTCTTTTTATAACAAATAAAACGTAAATCGAAGACTGTCGTCTTTTTGTGGCTATCTCTCTCTTGGCGTTCCTCGCACAATCATGGAGGTACTGGACCAGTCAATCGTATTCCTTGTCAATGTTGTCAACAATGGCATCTTCCTATGTTGCAGCAATAGTGCCAAAGACCTCCTAGTTGGTGGTTTTCTGAGAGTTTTCTTCTTAAACTTTGCAGCCTTTTCTTCCTGCTCTGTGAAGTAGAAATTTGCATGACAGAGGTGGTGGTCTGATCCCGTTTGGAATTTTGGGACAACAGCGACATTGGTTAGACAAAAGAGTCGATTGAATATGATGTGGTCTATTGCATTGTGGAACCATCCACTGGGAGATTCCCATGTCCAATATTTAGATTTGGCCTTCTGGAACTTTGAGTTACCATGGATGGTCTTGGTCGACATGATGAACTCAGTCTCTACCCTGTTCATTCCATTCTAGGCCATGGGTCCTGATGTGGAGTTCTTTGGCTGATCTTCTCGGTCCTGTCTTGGCATTAACATCAAGAATAATGATCTTGTAGAAGGTATGGTCTTCTTTATAGAACTTCTCCAGCTCCATGTAGAACTCCTCAATTTCTCCTTCATCATAATTGGATGTTGGTGCATAGACAATGAAGATAGAAACTGCCAGTAGTGAGCCACATCTACTCAAGAGTATTCACCAACATGGTTTGGCACATGCCTCAGGCAACTGCAAGCGAATGTCTGAGCTTGCAAAGCAGTGCAGGGATGCCATCAAGGAAGATCTCAAAGAGAGAAGAGCAGTACTGGTAGATGTGGCAGAAGCTGGGAAAAGCATTCGTAACGCCCGCCTGTCCTTCGCCAACTACAAGACCATGATGACAGCCCTCTGATGTTCTGATGGATCTATCACATATTCCAGAAGGGCAACGGAGAAGATTATTCATGACCTCTACTCAGATCTCTTTGATAGCCATGTCCACTTGTCTGCATACCAAATTCCACAGGATGGATATGTCATTCCCAAAGTTCTCCCTTCCAAAATCCGACACACCATTTCCTCAGTAAAGAAATAACCAGCACCCGGCCCGGACAAGGTCAGACCTGAACACCTGAAGAACCTACTGTCAGTACTCATCAATACACTGGCTCAGCTCTTCACACGCTACCTATCCTAATGCAAGTTTCCGTCCCAATGGAAAACCAGCAGGACTGTACTACTGTACAAGAAGGGAGACGTCCACGACATTGGCAATTATCACCCAATCTGCCTATTGTCTGTCATCTACAAGCAGTTAATTCGAGTCATCCTGAATAGGATTGACAGAGCACTGAATGAAGGACAACCATGTGAGCAAGCCGGGTTCTGCAAAGGATTCAGCACCATCAACCATATCCACATGATAACCAAGCTTGTTGAGGTTTCTCGGGATTTCAAGATGCCACTCTGTCTAATGTTCATTGATTTAAAGAAGGCCTTTGATTGTGTTGAGACTGAAGTGATCATTGAAGCCCTAGCCAATCAGGGCACTCAAACTCAATACATCAGGATCCTCCATAAGCTGTATTACGGATTCACTACCAGGATCTCACCATTCTACAAAGATGTAATCATCGATGTCAAGAGAGGGGTTCGGCAGGGTTACACCATTTCACCGAAATTCTTCAGTGCCACCCTTGAGAATATCATGCGATGACTGGAATGGGAAGGAATGGGAATGAAGTTAGATGGTTGGCAACTACACCACCTCCGCTTTGCTGATGACGTTGTTCTAATAACACTAAACATTAGTCAAGTGGCACAAATGGTGGCCGACTTTGACCGTGAATGTGGAAAGGTCGGACTACAGCTGAATCTTATGAAGACAATGTTTATGAGAAACAGCCTCATTCCTGATGCCCCATTCGCTCTCAATGGAACAACCATCTCTGAATGCAACAGCTATGTGTACCTAGGTTGAGAATTCAACATGAAGAATGACCTGGTACCTGAATTGTGCAGGAGGAAGACAGCGACTTGGAACGCCTTCAAGAGTGTCAAAGAAATAGCTAAGAGGATGAAGAACCTCCAGCTCTGGGCACACCTCTTTGATTCCACTGTTCTTCCTGCATTAACATATGCCTCAGAGACCTGGGCCCTACACAAACAGGATGAGAATACTATTTGGGTCTCCCAAAGAGGAATCGAAAGAGCTATGCTTGAAGTATCACATTTCACTCAAATGAGAGAAAGAATCCGGAGTTCTGACCTCCGTCAATGATCAAGAGTCAGGGATGCTGTCTCATTTGCCAAGGTATCAAAAATCAGATGGGCTGGTCACATAATGAGATTTGGAGATGACCACTGGACTAGAGCCATTACCAACTGGATTCCACGGGACGTCAAAAGACCGCGTGGCCGCCCACCTACCAGATGGTCAGACTTTTTCATCAAAATCCTGAACTATCAGTTTGAGGCTCTTTGTGTTCCTAGAATGAGTAGATGCCATTGGGTTACTCTAGCACATGACAGGGACAAATGGAGACGTTACTGACACCCGCTCGAGCAAATCAATGATTAACGGAAAGTCAAGTGATCAAAACATAAATCTAGGGTTAGGTTCAAACTTTAAGTTCATTTCTAAGTGTGGAGAGTAAAAGTAATATCCTTACACATCAAAACAATTCTTGAAATACAACCAATGTATTTAACCTAGAAAATATAGACAAAAAATTATATGTTGAAATTCAGAAATTAGCATTGTCAAAACTTTTTAAAACTCACTTTCGTTATAGGTTAGGTAATATAGTAAGTTTTTAAGCTGAAAATATTGATTTAAAAAGTTACTGCTCACCATCACCTCCAACGGGACCATGAACCTCCACTACTGTCTTAGGACACCTTTGGACCTGTCCAGCTAAAAAAGAAATTAAAAGATGTTTAAATAACAATAAAACTTATAGATGAGTATTTTTTGTTAATGGTTTTAGATTAATGATGTTTTTTACTAAGCTTAAGAATGAATAAGTCTCATGATCTGGGAAAGAGAAATTAAAGGTCAGAAATATATAATAAAATTTTCTGGCACACCTCAAACCACTTTAGGACAGGATAAATAACCAGCGTTTCCCTTCCTACAAGCTCAGTTCCAAATCATTGCCATAGATGACTACATAAATATTATAGAGGGATGAACCTTAAGTTATTTAGTTATAAGTTTAAAAAAATTTAACTATAATTTTAAGTATATTTTACCTATATTTACATTAATATCTAATTAAAGTTAATGTAAATAAAGTTAATTATGAAGATTTAAATATAAATAATTTTAGAAATATATGGAATACATAAAAATGAACACATAGACATTATATATAGAGGAGTTATAGATAATATAAGTTTTGGTAATCAAACCTAAAACATTTTAAGATGCTTCAAGAAATAAAGAAATAATTAAATAAAAATGTTTTTGCAATAGAAAAACTCTTCCTTTCATTGTAGGAAACATTAGATATAGATACTATTATCTAACATTATCTAAATTATGTGATGAATTAAGTGTATAATTGATGAAATCATCAAAATATCTTAGACACAAGTGAAGAAATACTTGATGGAGAGTAGAAAATTTCACTCTAACAACTAAACAGTACACTTGTTGAATGGTGCGTTAGGAAAAATGAAACACGGTGAAGATAGCAAGGTCTGACAACATGGTACTGGCAATTCTGTATCCACAGTGTGACTGATATGTACATGTAGGGCGTTTGCCTTGCACGCAATCAACATGGCCGACCCGAGTTCGATTCCTCCGCCCCTCTCGGAGAGCCCAGCAAGCTACAGAGAGTATCTCGCCCGCACGGCAGAGCCTGGCAAGCTCCCCGTGACGTATTCGATATGCCAGACACAGTAAAAACAAAGTCTCCAATGGAGACGTTACTGGGCCCATTTGAGCAAATCGATGATCAACGGAAGGGCCTTTATCGTTTAAAAATACCTTACTCTACAGCTCCCGGAAGAGAACAACACAGAGTCTCCTGTCCCTGCGCCTGGCTGTCCTCACCCTGGCCCCTTGGAGGGGGAAGGTTGAGTTTCCCTCCCTGCCCTAAGCAGAGCTCCAGCAGCAAAGACCTCCCGGAACCAGCCACATCCATGCTTGGGACCATTCTCCACACATTCCGCCAAACCTCACACATGAAGGGACCGGCGGAGGAGCCCAGGCATGCAGGACCCGAGGCTGAGATCTCCAGGTCTGTTCAGATGGGCGCTGGGCCTTCTCCACCCAGATCTCCCATCTTTCAGTAGGTAGGCGTTACACATACCAACTGCCCCGGTGCTATGTTATCCCATCAATGGCCAAGACCCAGAGACTATAAAACCCAGCTCCAGGAAGAGAACAGTGCAGAGTCTCCTGCCCCCATGCCTGGCTGTCTTTGCTCCCCAAAGCGACCTCTTATCTAGTTCTTACTCTGGGAGAACCCAGCAGGCTACCGAGAGTATCCTGTTTACATGGCAGAGTTTGGCAAATTCCGCATGGCATATTCGATATGCCGAAATCCAGTAACAATGATGTGTCTCATTGCCCTGATCCTGAAAGAGACTCGAATGTGCCACTTTCTAAAATCTCAGGGCTAGGATGAAGGAGACATTACTGGCACCTGCTCGAGGAAGTCGATGAACAACATGATGACACTGATACAGTGATAGTGATACTCTACAACTAATAATTCTTGTTTGCTATTTTGAGATGAGTAAAGCAGGATTAAATTATTTTTGCTTTCTTTCGCAGGATGCAGCATTTCAAAATATTCCCCTTTTGTGTTGACGAATTTAAGAATATCTGTTTTAAGTAAAAAGGTTTTTTTTGTTTGCTTTTTGGGTCACACCCGGCAATGCACAGGGGTTACTCCTGGCTCTGCACTCGGGAGATACTCCTGGCGGTGCTCAGGGGACCACACAGGATGCTGGGAATTGAACCCGGGTCGGCCGCGTGCAAGGCAAAACGCCCTACCCACTGTGCTATCGCTCCAGGCCCTAAAAAAGAGTTTTAATATTTGGTTCAGGATCACAGACAGCCCTTTTTGGATTCAGTTTTGTTTGGAGGAAGGTGCACATGCAGCTGTGCTCAAGGCTTTTGTTCTGGGTTTATACTTGGTGGTGCCAGGTTCAAAGTGGACTTGGACTTCAAGATAATCTTTTATACCAGTGTGCTATCTCTGTGGCACAAATTATTTATTTTCATGGAGGTCATGTGATTTAAAGCAGTTTACACCTGGCTGTCTTACAGATGCAGTGATTCTGCTTCATCCTCAGCAAACACAGTGTCAAAGACCCTCATCCACAATCCCACAGTTCTCACTCTGGAATCCTCTGTTCATTGTTCTGCTGACATTATCTCAGGGTTTGTTCACATTATCTCAGGGTTTTGCTGTCATTCCCCTCCTTTGTTTCTTTATACTCCACAAATCAGTTCATCGGTGCTTTGTCTCTCATTCTGACACATGATGTAGAATTATTCCTCCAATTTCATCCAGGTTGCAGTAAACAGCAATATTCCATATTTTCTCATGGCTTTAGATTCTACATGCATTATATATATACTGCAATCATTCACCTTTTGTTGTATGCTTGGGTTACTTTCAGCTCTCTGGAACAACATTGTTATGCACATATGCATGTGAATATATTTGTGGATTAATACATTAGAGCTATTGGTTAAATAACCAAGAAGGGAGTAAATGGCTAATAAGTATGTTCTATTCTAGAAAATTTAAGAATTGACGCTTATTTATCTTAAAGGCTAGCAGAGTCTCCTGCCCCCACGCCTGGCTGTCCTCACAGGGGCCCCTTGGAGGGGAGCAGGTTGAGTTTCCCTCCCCGCCCCAAGCAGAGCCCCAGCAGCCAAAAACCTCCAGAACTAGTCACAGCCATGCTGAGACCACTCTCCACATGCATGAAGGAACCGGCAAAGGAACACAGGCATGAGGGTCCCAGGGCTGAGATCTCCAAGCCTGCTCGGATCGGGACGGGGCCTCTACCACCCAGAACCCCCCAAACCCCCATCTTCCAGTAGGTAGGCGTCACACCCACCAACTGCCCCCGTCGCCAGGTAACCCCATCAATGCCCAAGACCCAGAGACTATAAAACCCAGCTCTTGGAAGCTTATTATCCCGACATCTTATTATCTAGTTCTTATCTGGAAAACCCAGCAGACTACTGAAAGCATCCTGCCTGCACGGCAGAGTCTGGCAAATTCCCCGTGGCGTACTCAATATGCCAAAAACCAGTAACAATGATGGGTCTCTTTCTGACCCTGAAAGAGCCTTGAATATGGCACTTTTTAAAATCTCAAGGGCTAGGACAAAGGAGACGCTACTGGTGCCTACTCGAGGAAATTGATGAACAACAGGATGATCGTGATCGTGATCGTGATCTTAAAGGCTGAATCAGAAAACAGTGCCGAAAAGAGCATTAAGGTGCCATTTTCATGGATTCACCCTCCAAGCATTAGTATTTTCCATCTTTTTGATACCTGCCAATCTCACTGGCATTATGCGATAACTCATTTTTGTTCTGATTATCATTTCCCTGATAATTTGTAATGATGTGACCTTTTGTAAGTAGTTGGTCAATTCTTCTTTGAAGAAGTATCTGTTCATATTCCTTATTTCTTGATGGAATTTATCAGATTTTTATGTGGAACAATGAGATGCTTCAGATATCATGAAAACCAGTCATTTATCCTATGTAGGACACACAAATAGTTTCTCCTAGTCAGAAAGATATCTCTTCAAATATCAATTTTTCTCTGAAATAAAAATAATTTAGTTGTTCTGTGAAGTAGCTATTCCATTTTCCATAGTCTCATTTGTATACGCATGACTTCTTTGCCAGGCATATATTCTCATTCACAAATCTCCTGGAATCAATATTGTGGATAAATAGGCCTAAGTTTTCCTTAGTCTATGTAATAAAAGCCTGATGTTGGGGTCTTTACTGTATTTTGAATTAACCTTTATATATGGTGTGAGAATTCTAGTGTTAACTTTTTTGCACAGGGCTTTTTCCTTCAGAATCATTTGAAGAGAACTTTTCTTGATCCACTTCTAGCTGTAACAGATATTGTCACAGGTTAACTGCTCCTACTTTAAGGGTTTACCTCTGGACTCTCAATTAAATTACATATTTCAGAGGAAAGTTTGCTTCTGGTATTGTGCAGTTTTGCTTAATGTAAGTTTGTGGTAGAGTTTCAAAAGAAACCAAGAGACATTGCATTCTGTCTTTAAACTATATTTCAATGAAAGTCTTCAACAATGTAGTGGTTTAAATTCCCTCCTGTAATACCAAACCTACACTTTAGTTTTTCATCTGAATAAAATTATTTTCTCATTATTAATTTTTGTCTAGTTATACCTCTAAATATACATGTTATAGGACAAACATAATCTTAATGTTAATTGGAGGAAATGTAAATTGTACAAATATATAAATTATATATAATTACATGAATTATATGAAATTATCTGGTGCTAAAGATGTACAGGCATTGCCTAATGTGAGCTGTTCCAGAAATGGATATTCTCTGGACACATTTTAAGTGTAAATAAAATATAAGTGATGTGCATATAAAATCTGATGAACTCTTTAGATGCTACACCATATTTAATTTGAATGAAAAGGATTGGCAAAACAGTCATAAGTTTCCTTCTCTTTCCTCAGGAATACAGCTTATCTTCAAATATGCTAGGAAAAGGGTAAGTATATTTGTTCCCAGATTCGGCTATAATTTCCAGATGCATAATGCTTAATTCATTTGTGTAAAATGATACGGTATTTTCATATAATCTACACAAACTCCTATATTCAAAAAATAAAATCATTTCATATGTAGAAAATAACACAATGTTCTCCTAGTAAGAATTGCAATAGTGTAGTTTGGGGATAAAAGCAACAGTCAGAGAGATACAAATGTTCATATATTTATTTTATTTCAGTTTTAAAATCAAACCCAGTGATACTCAGAGCTGATTCCAGAATTAGATATTCTCTGGACATATTTTAATCATTTTAATTCTGATTCCTGGCTCTCAGAATTGGTATCACTCCTGGCAGGGTTGGGAGGGACCAAATGTAGTGCAGGCATCAAAGTTGGTTCATGACAGGACAAATGTCCTACACATTTTTCTATCTCCTTTGATAACAGAATATGGAATTCCACTTTTGTTTGAATTAATATTTGCAATATAAGTTTATGTGAATGGATTTCTGTATAATTGATATACAGATATTTTCAGTTATATATATATACAACAAAGGTAGAATTCACATAAATTCTATTCCAATGTAATTTTCATAATCATTTGCTTCTAAATATCTTGCTTGATCTATATAATCTATAAATATTCTGTTATAAATAAAAATGCAAAAAATCATGTATTTTCAGTCAACTTTATTCTGCTTCCCGTTTTGCAAAACTTTATATAGCAAGTAAAACATAGGGCAATATCTGTGAAATTGGGAAAAGAGAAAATTAAAGTTTTAAAATGGGAGATGGTATTGATGTCCAAGTGTTTCTACAGAATTGATAGAAGGAAAAAGAATCTTTTTTGTAAAATTTTTTGGGTTACACTGGTGATGCTCAGAGGTTACTCCTGGCTCTGCACTCATGAATTACTCCTGGAGGTGCTCAGTGGAACAAACGGGATGCTGAGAATCTAATCCAGGTTGGCCAGGTGCAAGGAAAACCCTGTGCCCAGTGTACGATAGCTCCAGCCTGAAAAAGAATCATTTAAATTTATATGGCTGCCATTAGCACCAACCAGACAACACATGCACAAAAGCTCAATGGGTTCCTGACTAAGAGGTAGTATGCTGAATTTCCAATCAGTGAATCCGTGATTTATGACATTAATTCCAGAGAGTCTTGGCATTTGTGACACTGTTGGAGTCATTGACTTAGTGTTAATAGAACATGATGAATTTACCTATGGAAAGCAATGATGCTAAGGAGTAATTCAATGCAATTAAAATTTATTGCATAATTCATATTTAAATGAGCTATTCCCAGTGCTAGTCATGTGATTGTAAAGCATGTTACACCCATATTTGAGAGTATAAAAGGACTCTTTCTTCCAGGAGCACACATTCAACATCAGAAACCTCTCCCTCAAACTCCTCATCTCTTCTCCTGCCAAAATGTCCAGCAACTGCTGCTCTGGAAACTTCTCCTCCAGATCCCTTGGGAGCTGCCAGCGCTACTCAGCATCTGTCTGTGGCTCCTCTTACCCCAGCAACCTGGTCTACCGCACCGACGCCTGCTCCCCAAGCCCCTGCCACCTGGGATCCTCTCTCCACACTGGCTGTGGGGAAACCATCTGCAAGCCCACCAGGTGCCAGGTCCCCTGCGTGGTGCCCGTCTCCTGCCAACCCTCCTGCTACCGACCCGCGACCTCCATCCTCTGCACACCTTGCCAGTCATCCTGCTCCCGCCCCAGGCCCTCCACCCTCTGCAGCCCCTGCGGGTCCCCCTACTATGCAGGGGCTCGGGGCTGGAGCTCCAGCAGCAGCTGCTCCCTGGGTTATGGGGCTGGAAGTCGCTACACCGTGAGCTGCGCCCCCAGCGCCTTCACACCCCTGGCTTGCGGGGCCAGTGGCTTCCCTTCTCTGACCTATGGCTCTGTGTTCTGCCGCCCTTCCTACCTGACTTCTCTGCCCTGCCAGTCTTCTTGTTATAGACCAATCTTTGGGTCTAACTGCTAATGATCACCTCATTACCTTCTTCACTTTTGTTCCGAGTGTATCAATGATTCTGTGCTTAAGATGTTTAAACCTCATCATCTCTACATAAGATCATACTCTCACTCATTGACAATCTTCATTGTTTATAATCTTAAATATTGGGCACTTAGATCATTCATTTGAGAATTGTTTATCTTAATTATAATTAAAAATAAAGTCTATTTTATTCCTGAACATTGAATACTTTTGCTTGCTTTTTATTTATAATTCATTTTAAATTGTAAATTTCTCATAATGCAATGTTTTTATCAACATTAATTAAGCTACAGATTCTTGTTTTGAGTTCATAAATGACAGGATTTTATTTTGTAGATTAAAGAAATACCCTTAGTGAGTTAAAATATCAAAATCATGAAGAGCAATATTTCTTCACTAAATATGGGTATTTATTCATAAAACTACTAGTGTATACTAGCAAAAATATTTCATTCTTTCTATAGAGAATCTAAAAGAAATGTTAGATTTAGACATATATGAAAATGATATTAAATGCAAAAAGATTAATTAAATAAAAATAGCACAGTAAGTTATATTTTAGAGAAATGTTGATTGAAGGTACCTAATTTTTTTTGAATGATCAAGTAACTTCATTTTCTTAATGATGCTTCCTGATAGTTTTCTTTGGAAATCAAGAGTGTAAGGAACTATATTGTGAAAACTGATAGAAGGTATTGGATCTTAGATTTTGTATTTATCCTAGGATTTAATCATGCTTAATACAACCTCTGAATAATATCAAGCGTTTGATCTTGTAAGAAGAAATTTGATATATTTTTCATCCAAAAATCTGTCAATATCATTTCTCCTTTATATGGTAATTTTTTCTGTCACATACTAAAATTCCAAAACTATAACTGGGGATATAAACAGTTTAGATAAGAAAAAAACATATTTAAAGTACTTATTGAATGCTTAATAGATAACTCAATATACATGTATTAGTTCTTTGACATATGGAAGATCTTAGAAAAGCGCGATAGCACAGTGGATAAGGTGTTTGCCTTGCATGTGGCCGATATGGCCGACCCAAGTTCAATTCCTACACCCATCTCTCTCGGAGAGCCCGGCAAGCAACCAAGAGTATCTTCTCTGCACAGCAAAGCCTCGCAAGCTACCCGTGACGTATTTGATATGCCATATTCGATATGCCAAACCCAGTAACAACAAGTCGAAGAAGACGTTACTGGGCCAGCTTGAGCAAATGGATGAACAACAGGAGGACAGTGCTACAGTGCATTATAGTTTTATGCTAAGAAAAAGAACACTTAGTCAATAGGAATCTTACATGAAAACCTATTTCATGACATCTTAAAAGACATAATCTACTCTAAACTATCAAGATGCATAAATGTGAAGAGGACAATCTTACGGTTTTAGAAGATAAATACAATAAACACAGCATGAAAAGATGAACATGCACTGAATATGAAAGTGATAATTGAGTATTTTGTAAACTTACACATTAAGGATATTTTTCATGGTGTTTCAATGACAAATATGGCTAAAGTATTTGATAAATACCCACTACTCCAACATAAACTCATTTGTATCATCAAACGCATTGCATTTTGTATCACCATAATTCTTATTTGCTTTACCTCCATTTCAAAACACTAAACCATTTTTGTGATAAATCATCTTTAATTCTATCTCTACTATCTGTGTAACTTTCATATTGAAGAAAACGGACCCTCAGTTTAAACTCTAAGTTCATTTCTGTGAGTGAATAGTAAAAATATACATTTATTTTTTAGTAAAGGCCCTATTTTTTAGTAAAGAGAAATAGTTTTAATTAAAAGAATTTACTTAAATAAGTGTGAGAGGATCTAAAGGAAGATACCCCGGTAAAAGGGAAAATAAGACTTCTCCAGAGTTAAAAAAAAAAGGCAAAATATGGGCCTGGAGCATTAGCACAGCAGGTAAGGCATTTGCCTTGCAAGCACCCGATCCGGGTTCAATTCCCAGCATCCCATAGGGTCCCTGGAGCAGTGCCAGGAGAAATTCCTGAGTGCAGAGCCAGGAGTAACCCCTGAGCAACACTGATAGTGACCCAAAAAGCAAAAAAAAAGGCAAAATATATAGTCATAAATCAAAACAATTCTTGGAACTAGAACTGATATATTTAATTAAAAAAAATCTAAACAAAAAGTTATATGTGAAATTATCTTCGGAGATAGTGCCCTTAACAA
Organism: Sorex fumeus; assembly: GCF_029834395.1. NCBI lineage: Eukaryota > Metazoa > Chordata > Mammalia > Eulipotyphla > Soricidae > Sorex > Sorex fumeus. The sequence goes on along the minus strand of NW_026606322.1, from coordinate 30,695,868 downwards.
AACCCAAACCCAAGCTGAGCATAGTCCCCTAGGGAAAATACAGGTAAATTCTTAGATTATAAAGTGGCACCAAACCTACTCCAAGGAAATAACAGAATAGACTACAGAGCAAGGAAAGAAATGAACAGGAAATAATAGAATAGAAAAAATTAGGATCTTGTAGATGAAGAGGACAATATGAACAAAAATAGAATAAGAAACTCTCATGATATTACTTTATACTTTAAGGATGTCTGCTAATTGGCTTTGTGTTAAATGCATGTCTTTGCTCTGAATGTAGCCACTGAAATGCGATGTGCTTAGAAACTGTTTTAGTGCGTCTGCCAACTTAAACAATAACTTGCAGACTGAGAGCAAGGGTGGAGGTGAGAGGTATTGAATCAATGGCCTGGCTGCAAGCTCACTTGTGGCTGCTCAAGCAACCCTAAAGCTTGGACAATCCTGTTTGTTTGTGTCCTTATGTATTATTTGTGGGTCTAATTATCCGTGACTTGATGGAATTGTCCCACTTGATGGTGGCTGAAGACCCAGGTCCTATTAGCTTTAGATAATTATCCAGACATTAGGAGAGCGAAAAATTAATATATATATATGTAATTATATATAATTAATATGGTAGGAGGATTGTTTTCAGTTAATAGTTCTAATGTTCAAATTACTTCTTGGCCACAACACAAAGGCCCATGACTCTCCATGACTGTCTTAAGTTACCTCTGGCGGATCTAGCAGAACCAAAACTCAAGAGAAGTTTAAGTTAAAACAAAAATTACATAGTTTGTGACTAGTTTTAGATTACTGATGCTGTTTCACATAAAATGGTTAGAAAGAGCAGCATCTTGAACTCCCGAGAAACTTCAATGAGCTTGGTTATCATGTAGATATGGTTTATGGTGCTAAATCCTTTGCGGAACCCTACTTGCTCGCATGGTTGTCCTTCATCTAGTATACTGCCAATCCTATTCAGGATGACTCGAGTGAACAGCTTGTAGATGACAGACAATAGGCAGATTGGATGATAGTTGCCAATGTCATGGATGTCTCCCTTCTTGTACAGTAGTACAGTCCTGCAGGTTTTCCATTGGCACAGAACCTTGAATTCAGACAGGTAGTGTGTGAAGAGCCAAGTCAGTGTATTGATGAGTACTCACGCCAGTTTCTTCAGGTATTCAGGTCTGACCTTTCCTGAACCAGGTGCTGTTTGCTTCTTTACTGACGAAATGGCATGTCGAATTTCACAAGTCAGAACGTTGGAAACGACATATCCATCCTGTGGAATCTGGTATGTGGGCAGGTGGACCTGACTATTGAAGAGATCTGAGTAGAAGTCATGGATAATCTTCTCCGTTGCCCTTCTGGAAGATGTGATAGATCCATCAGGACGTTTGAAGTCAGTCATCATGGTCTTGTAGTTGGCGAGCGACAGGTGGGCATTAGGAAGGCTTTTCCTGACTTCTGCTGCATCTACCAGCACTTCTGCTCTTCTCTCTTTGAAGTCTTCCTTGATCACATCTCTGCACTGCTTTGCGAGCTTGGACATTCACTTGCAGTTGCCAGAGGCATGCACCAAACCACGTTGGTGAATAAGCTCAAGAGTTTTAAAAGTCAGGCGTTTATTTTTTTTTTTTGTGGCTATCTCTTTCTTGGCATTCCTTGCACAATCATAGAGGTGCTACACCAGTCGATTGTATTTCTCGTCAATGTTGTCAATGATGGCATCTTCCCATTTTGAAGCAATAGTGCCAAAGAGCTCCCAGTTGGTGGTTGTTCTGAGAGTTTTCTTCTTAAACTTTGCAGCCTTTTCTCCCTGCTCTATGAAGTAGAATTTTGCATGAAGGAGGTGGTGGTCCAATCCCGTTTGGAATTTTGTGACAACAGCAACATTGGTCAGGCAAAACAGTCGATTAAATATGATGTGGCCAATTTCCTTGTGGAACCTTCCACCGGGAGACTCCCATGTCCAACGTTTAGATTGGGCCTTCTGGAACTGTTACTTACCATAGATGGTCTTAGTCAACATGCTGAACTCAGACAGTCTCTCACCCTGTTCATTCCATTCTAGGCCATGGGTCCCGATGTGGAGTTCTATGGCTGATCTTTTCGGTTCTATATTGGCATTAAAATCACCAACAATGTTCTTGTAGAAGGTGTGGTCCTCTTTATTATTTATTATTTATTGCATCTTATATTCGATATGTATCCTTGGATGTAATCATGCTTAATTACAACATTGGAATAAAATCAAGCTTTTGATCTCATAAGAAGAATTTGATATATACCTCAATCAAAAATCTGTCAAAATCATTTCTCCTTTACATGGCAATTATTTTTGTCAGACACTAAAATTCCAAAAATATAACTGGAGGTATAAACTGTTTTAATAAGAAAAATAAAACAACTTCAATCAAATAAAGTAAATAAAATAAATAAAATCAAGTAAAACATTTTCAAGTATTCAATCAAAGCTTAATAGATAAATCCAGTATATATGCATTAAATCATTGAGATATGGCAGATCCTAGAGAATATGTGATTATGATATTTTTATGCTAAAGAAATAGAATACTTAATCGATAGGTATCTTGCAGGAAGATACCTATCTCATGACATCTTAAAAGAAATACTATACTCTAAATTATCAAGATGCATGAATATGAAGAGGACAATCTTACAGTCTTAGAAGATGAATAAGCACAGAATGAAAAGATGAATATGCACTGAATATGAAAGTGATAATTGATTATTTTGTAAACTTACACTCTACGGATATTTTTCATGGCATTTCAATGACAAATATGGCTAAAGTATTTGATAAATACACACTACTCCAACATCAGTGGAACAAATATTTGTATCATCAAATGCATTGCATTTTGTATCACCATAATTATTTGCTTCACCTTCGTTTCAAAACACTATGCCATTTTTGTGATCGAGCATGTTAATTTCTATATCTACTATTTGAGTAACTTTCATATTGAAGAAAATGAACCCTCAATATGTTCAGTTTAAACTCTAAATTCATTTCTCTGAGTGAATAGTAAAAATATGCATTTATTTTTTAGTAAAATAATAGTTTTAATAAAAAACATTTACTTAGAGAAGTGTGAGAGGAACAAAACGAAGGTATCCCAGTTAAAGGTAGAACAAGATTTCTCCAGAGTTTAAAAAAGGCAAAATATGGTGCTGGAGCAATAGCACAGCAACTAAGGCATTTGCCTTGTAAGCGGCTGAACCCGGGTTTAATTGCCAGCATCCCATAGGGTCCCTGGAGCACTGCCAGGAGTAATTCCTGAGTGCAGAGCCAGGAATGACCCCTGAGCTTCGCTGAATGTAACCCAAAAAGCAAAAGAAAAGGCAAAATATATAGTTATAAATCAAAACAATTCTTTGAACTAGAACTGATATGTTTAATTTTAAAAAAATCTAAACAAAGAAAATATATCAAAAATTATCTATGGGAGATAGTTCACTTAACAACCTCCCACCCCCCACAGCTGAACATAGTCCCCTAAGAAAAATACAGGTAAATTCTTAGATTATAAAGTGGCAGCAAACCTACTCTAAGGATATAACAGAATAAACTACAGGGCAAGCAAAAATTTGACCAGGAAATAATAGAATAAAAAAATAGCATCTTCTAGATGAAGAGGACAATATGAACAAAGATAGAATAGGAACTCTCATGACCTTACTTTATACTTTAAAGATGTCTGCTAATTGGCTTTGTGTTAAATGCATGCCTCTGCTCTGAATGCAGCCACTGAAATGTGATGTGCTTAGTAACTGTTCTTAGTGTGTCTGCCAACTTAAACAATAATTCGCAGGCTGGGAACAAGGGTGGAGGAGAGAAATATTGAATCAATGGCCTGGCTGCAAGCTCACTTTTGGCTGCTCAAGCAACCCTAAAGCTTGGACAATCCTGTTTGTTTGTATCCTTATGTATTATTTGTGGGTCTAATTATCCGTGACTTGATGGAATTGTCCCACTTGATGGTGAGTGAAGACCCAGGTCCTATTAGCTTTAGATAATTATCCAGACATTAGGAGAGTGAAAAATTAAAAAAAAAATATATATATATATATACTTTAGGTGATATGGTAGGAGGATTGTTTTCAGTTAATAGTTCCAATGTTCAAATTACTTCTCGGCCACAACACAAAGGCCCATGACCCTCCATGACTGTCTTAAGTTACCTCTGGTGGATCTAGCAGAACCAAAACTCAAAAGAAGTTTAAGCTAAAACAAAAAATTACTGTTTGTGACTAGTTTTAGATTACTGATGCAGTTTAACATAAAATCAAGGACAATGGAAATCACAGCTGGGAAACTGAAATTTAATGTTGAAATTTCCAGTAAAATTTTCTAGGACCATTAACTATGACTCTAGTGTAAACCATTAAGCAGTTATTTTTCTTAGCTAGTGGTTTAGTTAAAAATAATTACTATACACATTTACATTAGCATTATACAAGTATGAAATCTAAATCACTTAATTATGAGAAATATATGTAAATGTAAATGTCAGAGACTTAAAAACTGATACAGACATCATTTAGAAATATACAATATATAAAACAAACCAGCACTGTCCTCCCATTGTTCATTGATTTTGTTCGAGCGGGCCCAGTAATGTCTCCATTTTGAGACTTCTTGTTACTGTGTTTGGCATATCAAATATGTCACGGGTATCTTTCCAGGCTCTGCCGTGGGGCGATACTCATGGCAGCTTGACGGGCTTTCTGAGAGGGGTGGAGGAATCGAATCAAGCTCAGCCGGGTTGGCAAGGCAAACACCCTACTGCTGTGCTATCGCTCCAGCCACATCTTCAGCAGCACATATACTAAAATTGGAACAATACAGAGAAGATTTGCATGGCCCCTGCGCAAGGATGACAACATATATAAGAATGATTATATTCATTTTAATATATATATGTGATGCATAGATGATATACATACAGACTTTAATATTCAGGAATAAGAAAAATACTAGACCTTTTGAATAGAAGAAATTAACAACACTAAAATAGGTACTTGCAATAGAAAGGGATTCTCATATGGTTGAAGGAACTAGTGCATAGATGTTGATTATCTAGTCTATATATGCTTGAAATGAAAAACCTTCAAAGTTTTGCAGAGCCCTGAAACATACATATCAAAAGAATTATGTAGATTTTCCAAAATTAATAAATGTGATTAATTAAATATAGCACTGTAGCAATGTCATTCATCAATTTGCTCGAGTGAGCACCAGTAACGTCTCCATTGTGAGACTTGTTACTCTTTTTGGCATATCAAATATGCTACTGGGAGCTTGCCAGGCTCTGTTGTGTGGGAAGGATACTCTCGGTAGCTTGCCAGGCTTTCCATGAAGGAAGGAGGAATCGGACCTGGTTCAGCCCCTTGCAAGGCAAATGCTTTATCTGCTGTGCTATTGCTCCACCACCTGTAAAAAATATTTTTCACGGAGGGAAAGGATGAGATGATGATGTATGTGCGTTCACATGCTCTGTGAGCAGCTCTCTCTCGCCGCCCACGTTGGGTGCTCTCAAGCTGCTGTGTATGGACCGGATCTGTATGGCTCCTCCTTTGTGCTCTGCGTCTGTGTGTGCCGCTGTGCTCTCTTCTGTCTGTCTCTCTATTTCTGACTCTGTCTCTGCAGTCTCTCCTCTGGTCTCGTAGATCTCTCTCTGGAGCCTTTCTGCTTCTCTCTCTGGAGTGCATTAAATGTATAATTATATATATATATAAAATTATATGTTATATTGTATATATTATATATATAAAATTATTGGCTGGAATGATAACACAGCAGGAGGGCATTTGCCTTGCACTCAGCCAACATGGCTGACCCTGAGTTCGATTCCTCCACCGCTCTCAGAGAACCCAGCAATCTACCGAGAGTATCTCGCCCACATGGCAAAGCCTGGCAAGCTACCCGTGATGTATTCAATATGCCAAACACAGTAACAAGTCTCACGATGGAGATGTTACTGGGCCCGCTCGAGCAAATCAATGAACAATGGGAGGACAGTGACAGTGATACATAATTGTATACTGTATTATATGTCCACTGTTCACTGTCCTGTTGCATGAAGGAATCGGCAGAGGAACCCAGGCATGCGGTTCCCGCAGTTGAGATCTCCAAGTCTGCTTGGATCAGGGCTGAGCATCCTCCACCCAGATCCCCATCTTCCAGTAGGCAGGCGTCACACCCACCAACTGCCCCCGGCATCAGGTAATCCCATCAATGGCCAAGACCAGAGACTATAAAACCCAGCTCCCAGAAGCGTGCGGCCGCATTTGTGGCTGTGCAACATATTATTATCTCGTTGTTACTTATGACAACCCGGCAGGCTACCGAATGTATCCTGCCCACATGACAGAGTTTGACAACCTCGCTGTGGTGTCCTCAATATGACAAATACCAGTAACAATGATGGGTCTCATTCTCCTAACCCTGAAAGAGCATTTCACAGGGCTAGGACGAAGGAGGCGTTACTGGTGCCTGCTCAAGGCAATCGATGAACAACAGGATGATCGTGATCATGATTAAACATATAATTGTCACTGTCACTGTCCTCCTGTTGTTCATCGATTTGCTCGAGTGGGCCCAGTAACGTCTCCATTGGAGACTTTTGTTGGTACTGTGTTTGGCATATAGAATACATCACGGGTAGCTTGCCAGGCTCTGCGGTGCGGGCAAGATACTTTCGGTAGCTTGCTGGGCTCTCCAAGAGGGGCAGAGAAATCGAACTCCGGTCAGGCATGTTGGCTGCGTGCAAGGCAAACGCCCTACCTCCGTGCTATCGCTCCAGCCCATATAATTGATAAAATGGTTATATATTACATACACAACTGAGGAGAAACAACGTGCTTTTTTCAATATAATATGTACATCTGAAAAATAATTATATTTATAATTATATAAAATATATTGAATAGAACATCAGACAAGATGAGCAATGTGAGTATGGTAAGGTATAGCTAATTATAGTGGTAATCCTAAAATCATCACATTATGAAAGAAATATTAAAATTAAATTTTCATATTGAATATTGTGTGCAGTAATGATATAGATTTTTTCAGGTAACAAACCACTTAGAGAATTGTAACTGGATCTCCATCATTGAAATAATAATAAATAAAAACTGTAAGTCAAAAGGGAAAAATGCCTCAAAACAAAAAATGTAAGAAAGAATGAAAATTAAATAAACATTTGCCTGGGTAAATCTACAGAAATGTTGCCCAAGAAAGTATATGTACAATTATATATCAACATACATTAATATAACTCATATGAAATCAAAGCAAAAATATCCTAGGAAAGAATTATATTAACTGGGACAATGATAACTGGCATCAAAATTTCTAATGCCCCTGTACTGTTCGGAAATAAGTAAATTTTAAATATATTATTGAAAATACTATATATGTTGGGATATCTAGTTTTATGCTAAATTTCAGAGCTTTAAGCTATGATGTTGAAAATGTGTTGATCTTTGTTTCATCTCTGGCACCTATTAGCCACATTAAATCTTCTTTATAAATGTTGGTCCTATGACAAAGAAATGGAATGTATGATATAATGTTGTTTTAAGCGTGGTCATTCACTTATGTGTCACTTTTGGGGACACTACAGGAGGATTACGTTTTGAAGTAATATTAATATTAATATTTATTCTTAAAAAAGTAAAGGCCCTCCTGTTGATCATCGATTTGCTCGAGCGGGTCCAGTAACGTCTCCACTGGAGACTTTGTTGTTACTGTGTTTGGCATATCGAATACGTCACGGGGAGCTTGCCAGGCTCTGCCGTGCGGGCGAGATACTCTCGGTAGCTTGCCGGGCTCTCCGAGAGGGGCAGAAGAATCAAACTCGGGTCGGCCATGTTGGCTGCATGCAAGGCAAACACCCTACTGCTATGCTATCACTCCAGCCCAAAGAATTATATATCATTCAGAAGATGGCATAAAGATTTTTTTTTTTTTATTTATTGAATCACTGTGGGAAAGGTTACAAAGCTTTCAGGTTTATGTCTCATTCATGCAAATATCAAACACATTTCCCTTTACCAATACTTATTTTTTCCCATGAAGAACCCCAATAAAACCCCACCCCCCACCCCTTCCCATCCCTGTGAGGCAGATGAATTCTAGTTAACACTCTATCCGCTTTGATTAGATTGTTTCAATAAAAGATTCACCACTATTATTTAGAGTTTACCCCCCCCCCCCCAAATCAGACATGCTGAAAAAGCATTGTGAAATGATTTGCTTTCTCCAGCTGGGTTCAAGAATTAAATGTTGGTTTTGGATTTCTGCTATTTTACTTATTGACCCTGGAAGTATTTCTACTGAAAGTCAGATAGTTAAGAAATTGGTTTCTGTGTTCTGGAGTCGTGGCCGTGCTGGAGAGCCGCTCGTGGGGGGCAACTGGTGGCCTCGGTAGGGCGTGAAGGGCGGAGCGAAACGCCCCCCTTCCCATGAGGTTTTAGTCGCCCCCACACTCCCGGCTCATACCTGCTGTCCACAAGGCTCCCATGTGGCCGCCATCTTTCTTTCCAGAGAGGAGAGGGCGAATGGGGCAACAGCCTTTCCCCTCCGGCAGACTTGATGGGCTGGATCAACGCATAGTCCATTCACTTTTCTGCTCCAAGCTGCTGGGTTCTGCATTAAGTCCTTGTGCTTCTGGGGCCATGGCTGTGCTGGAGAGCCGCTCGTGGGGGGCAACTGGTGACCTCGGTAGGGCGTGAAGGACGGACCGGAACGCCCCCCGACCCATGAGGTTTTAGTCGCCCCCACTCCCCCGGCTCATACCTGCTGTCCACAAGGCTCCCATGTGGCCGCCATCTTTCTTTCCAGAGAGGAGAGGGCGAATGGGGCAACACCCTTTCCCCTCCGGCAGACTTGATGGCCTGGATCAATGCATAGTCCGTTCACTTTTCTGCTCCAAGCTGCTGGGTTCTGCATTAAGTCCTTGTGCTTCTGGGGCCGTGGCTGTGCTGGAGAGCCGCTCGTGGGGGGCAACTGGTGACCTCGGTAGGGCGTGAAGGACGGACCGGAACGCCCCCCTTCCCATGAAGTTTTAGTCGCCCCCACACCCCCGGCTCATACCTGCTGTCCACAAGGCTCCCATGTGGCCGCCATCTTTCTTTCCAGAGGGAGGAGGGCGGAAGGGAGCAACACCCTTTCCCCTCTGGGCAGAAATGATTGCCTGGATTAACGCATAGTCCTTTCACTTTTCTGCTCCAAGCTGCTGGGTTCTGCATTAAGCCCTTGTGCTTCTGGGGCTGTGGCCGTGCTGGAGAGCCGCTCGTGGGGGGCAACTGGTGACCTCGGTAGGGCGTGAAGGACGGACCGGAACGCCCCCCTTCCCATGAGGTTTTAGTCGCCCCCACACCCCCGGCTCATACCTGCTGTCCACAAGGCTCCCATGTGGCCGCCATCTTTCTTTCCAGAGAGGAGAGGGCGAATGGGGCAACACCCTTTCCCCTCCGGCAGACTTGATGGCCTGGGTCAATGCATAGTCCGTTCACTTTTCTGCTCCAAGCTGCTGGGTTCTGCATTAAGTCCTTGTGCTTCCGGGGCCGTGGCTGTGCTGGAGAGCCGCTCGTGGGCGGTGACTGGTGACCTCGGTAGGGCGTGAAGGACGGACCGGAACGCCCCCCTTCCCATGAGGTTTTAGTCGCCCCCACACCCCCGGCTCATACCTGCTGTCCACAAGGCTCCCATGTGGCCGCCATCTTTCTTTCCAGAGAGGAGAGGGCGAATGGGGCAACACCCTTTCCCCTCCGGCAGACTTGATGGCCTGGATCAATGCATAGTCCGTTCACTTTTCTGCTCCAAGCTGCTGGGTTCTGCATTAAGTCCTTGTCCTTCTGGGGCCGTGGCTGTGCTGGAGAGCCGCTCGTGGGGGGCAACTGGTGACCTCGGTAGGGCGTGAAGGACGGACCGGAACGCCCCCCTTCCCATGAAGTTTTAGTCGCCCCCACACCCCCGGCTCATACCTGCTGTCCACAAGGCTCCCATGTGGCCGCCATCTTTCTTTCCAGAGGGAGGAGGGCGGAAGGGAGCAACACCCTTTCCCCTCTGGGCAGAAATGATTGCCTGGATTAACGCATAGTCCTTTCACTTTTCTGCTCCAAGCTGCTGGGTTCTGCATTAAGCCCTTGTGCTTCTGGGGCTGTGGCCGTGCTGGAGAGCCGCTCGTGGGGGGCAACTGGTGACCTCGGTAGGGCGTGAAGGACGGACCGGAACGCCCCCCTTCCCATGAGGTTTTAGTCGCCCCCACACCCCCGGCTCATACCTGCTGTCCACAAGGCTCCCATGCGGCCACCATCCTTCTTTCCAGAGAAGAGAGGGCGAATGGGGCAACACCCTTTCCCCTCTGGCAGACTTGATGGCCTGGATTAACGCATAGTCCTTTCACTTTTCTGCTCTAAGCTGCTGGGTTCTGCATTAAGTCCTTGTGTTTCTGGGGCTGTGGCCGTGCTCCAAACTTAACTCTGACTTTCAGGGAGAAAGATTGGGTGGTTTACTTCTCATTGATCACTTTGTATATAGAGAGATGTTGCGCGGCCGCGTAAGCGGCCGCGCGGTTTTGAGAAAAAGTCCTCGTTCCCGTATACTCGAGCTGTGTTTGTAGAGGCTTCTGGTCACCGGGGTTCCATCTGGGGGAGGCAAGATGCGGCGCCTACTCCATCTGGAACTTGCGGGTGAACTTGACTCTTTTTGGAACCTGTTTTTTCTTTTTTTTTTTTTCCTCCGGGATCCCGCACCCTCCATGTGTTCTTTCTCTTATGCTTAAGGCTTCAAAGATGGCGCTGGGGGGCGGGCTGTGGGCATGACTTCCGGAATCAGAGGTTACCTGGGAGGTGTAGTTCGGCAGATTTGAGAAAAAGTCCTCGTTCCCGCATACTCGAGCTGTGTTTGTAGAGGCTTCTGGTCACCGGGGTTCCATCTGGGGGAGGCGAGATGCGGCGCCTACTCCATCTGGAACTTGCGGGTGAACTTGACTCTTTTTGGAACCTGTTTTTTCTTTTTTTTTTTTCCTCCCGGATCCCGCACCCTCCATGTGTTCTTTCTCTTATGCTTAAGGCTTCAAAGATGGCGCTGGGGGGCGGGCTGTGGGCATGACTTCCGGAATCAGAGGTTACCTGGGAGGTGTAGTTCGGCAGATTTGAGAAAAAGTCCTCGTTCCCGCATACTCGAGCTGTGTTTGTAGAGGCTTCTGGTCACCGGGGTTCCATCTGGGGGAGGCGAGATGCGGCGCCTACTCCATCTGGAACTTGCGGGTGAACTTGACTCTTTTTGGAACCTGTTTTTTCTTTTTTTTTTTCCTCCGGGATCCCGCACCCTCTGTGTGTTCTTTCTCTTATGCTTAAGGCTTCAAAGATGGCGCTGGGGGGCAGGCTGTGGGCATGACTTCCGGAATCAGAGGTTACCTGGGAGGTGTAGTTCGGCAGATTTGAGAAAAAGTCCTCGTTCCCGCATACTCGAGCTATGTTTGTAGAGGCTTCTGGTCACCGGGGTTCCATCTGGGGGAGGCGAGATGCGGCGCCTACTCCATCTGGAACTTGCGGGTGAACTTGACTCTTTTTGGAACCTGTTTTTTCTTTTTTTTTTTCCTCCGGGATCCCGCACCCTCTGTGTGTTCTTTCTCTTATGCTTAAGGCTTCAAAGATGGCGCTGGGGGGCAGGCTGTGGGCATGACTTCCGGAATCAGAGGTTACCTGGGAGGTGTAGTTCGGCAGATTTGAGAAAAAGTCCTCGTTCCCGCATACTCGAGCTGTGTTTGTAGAGGCTTCTGGTCACCGGGGTTCCATCTGGGGGAGGCGAGATGCGGCGCCTACTCCATCTGGAACTTGCGGGTGAACTTGACTCTTTTTGGAACCTGTTTTTTCTTTTTTTTTTTCCTCCGGGATCCCGCACCCTCCATGTGTTCTTTCTCTTATGCTTAAGGCTTCAAAGATGGCGCTGGGGGGCGGGCTGTGGGCATGACTTCCGGAATCAGAGGTTACCTGGGAGGTGTAGTTCGGCAGATTTGAGAAAAAGTCCTCGTTCCCGCATACTCGAGCTGTGTTTGTAGAGGCTTCTGGTCACCGGGGTTCCATCTGGGGGAGGCGAGATGCGGCGCCTACTCCATCTGGAACTTGCGGGTGAACTTGACTCTTTTTGGAACCTGTTTTTTCTTTTTTTTTTTTCCTCCGGGATCCCGCACCCTCCATGTGTTCTTTCTCTTATGCTTAAGGCTTCAAAGATGGCGCTGGGGGGCGGGCTGTGGGCATGACTTCCGGAATCAGAGGTTACCTGAGAGGTGTAGTTCGGCAGATTTGAGAAAAAGTCCTCGTTCCCGCATACTCGAGCTGTGTTTGTAGAGGCTTCTGGTCACCGGGGTTCCATCTGGGGGAGGCGAGATGCGGCGCCTACTCCATCTGGAACTTGCGGGTGAACTTGACTCTTTTTGGAACCTGTTTTTTCTTTTTTTTTTTTCCTCCCGGATCCCGCACCCTCCATGTGTTCTTTCTCTTATGCTTAAGGCTTCAAAGATGGCGCTGGGGGGGCGGGCTGTGGGCATGACTTCCGGAATCAGAGGTTACCTGGGAGGTGTAGTTCGGCAGATTTGAGAAAAAGTCCTCGTTCCCGCATACTCGAGCTGTGTTTGTAGAGGCTTCTGGTCACCGGGGTTCCATCTGGGGGAGGCGAGATGCGGCGCCTACTCCATCTGGAACTTGCGGGTGAACTTGACTCTTTTTGGAACCTGTTTTTTCTTTTTTTTTTTTCCCTCCGGGATCCCGCACCCTCCATGTGTTCTTTCTCTTATGCTTAAGGCTTCAAAGATGGCGCTGGGGGGCGGGCTGTGGGCATGACTTCCGGAATCAGAGGTTACCTGGGAGGTGTAGTTCGGCAGATTTGAGAAAAAGTCCTCGTTCCCGCATACTCGAGCTGTGTTTGTAGAGGCTTCTGGTCACCGGGGTTCCATCTGGGGGAGGCGAGATGCGGCGCCTACTCCATCTGGAACTTGCGGGTGAACTTGATTCTTTTTGGAACCTGTTTTTTCTTTTTTTTTTTTCCTCCGGGATCCCGCACCCTCCATGTGTTCTTTCTCTTATCAAGATTTTTTTTATACGGCGTATTTGATATTCCAAAAACAATAACAACAAGTTTCACAATTTGTTGTGAGACGTTACTGGTGCCTGAGCAAGCAAATTGATGAACAACAGGAGGACAGTGCTACAGTGCTACCTTGCTTTTTACCTAATAAGCATCTAATTAATTAGTAATATTTACAAGATTTTAATCAACAAAAACTATTGCAATTTAAAACCATGAACTATTTTTTTCCCTTTATTTTATTTTTTTTTTTACAGTTGTAGATTTACAAGTTTTTGTGCTTTGGTTTCAATTATACAATAATCAGATACCCATCCCTCCACCAGTGCCCATTTTCCACCACCATGGATAATATCCCTCCCACCCCCATCCCCCCATCCCCCCTGTCTCTGTGGCAGGGCAATCCCCTGTGTTCTCTCTCTCCTTTTGGGTGTTGTGGTCTGCAAAAGAGGAATTGAGTGGCAAACATGTTCAGTCCATAGTCTACTTTCGACATGCATCTCCCCTCCTGGGAGGATCCTCCAAACATCCTTTATTTGGTGCTCCCTTCTCTATCTGAACTGCCCTTTCCTCTAGGATACCCGGCTGGCCTCCTAGTTATGGAGTAATCCTCCTGGTGCTGATCTCAGCTATTCTTGGGTATTAATCTCATACTTCGTTACTTTATATCCCCCAGATGAATGCAATCTTTCTATGTCTATCCCTCTCTTTCTGACTCATTTCGCTTAGCATGAAACTTTCAATATTGTACCACTTGTATGTAAATTTTATGACTTCATCTTTTCTAACAGCTACATAGTGTAGATGTACCAAGGTTTCTTTAACCAGTCATCTGTTCGTGGGCATTCAGGTTTCTTCCAGTTTCTGGCTATTGTAAAGAGTGCTGCAATGAACAAACAAGCGCAGATGTCACTTCGATTATACATTTTTGCCTCCCTGGGATATATTCCCAGGAGTGGTATTGCTGGGTCAAACCATGAACTATTTTAATGCTAATACTTAGAAGTAATTCACACACACATGCACACAGAAATATATATGTAGTATATAATATATATATATAAAATTTTAGGTAAATTATTTTGCAATATTCCCCAAGCTTCTGTTTTATATCTGCAGTGCTACTTCAACCTCTTCATTACCCCTTTAACCGTCCTCTAATTACTGTATTGTTGGAAATATTTCAGGTTTGTTTCCATATGGGATTGTCTACTGTATAGCTTTGGTTCTTTATACCCTGCATATACCAGGCATAACATCTATTATTTGGCTTTTGCCTTCTGCCTAACATCACTTAGCGTTATATCCTCCAATTCCTCTCAGGTTGCTAAGAATTGCCGGATTTCTCTTTTCTCATACTTTAATGTATATCCACAATTTTATTATCAACTCCTCTCCTGTTGAGCACTTCGGGTATTCCCAGATCTTGATAGTTGTAAATAATTCTTATGAAGATATGTATGTTTGTGTGGATTTATGATTCAGAGTTCACAGGAGTAGATACCTTCTCTTTTCTATAGATTTCAATAGCTTTTCAATGATCCTGGTAAAATGGAAGTAATTTTGGTTTCTGGATTCCAAAGGCAATGGTGTCAAAAGGCAATGATGCTCCCTTCTCTTATGTAAAATGACATAGAATTTTGTATTAGCTACACAAATTCCTATACTCACAAACTCATCACAACACTACTTACAGCAAAGAGCACAATGGAAAGTTTAAGTAAATAGTTGATATGCAAGCATTTAGGAGATAAAACTTACAGATGAATAAGTATAAATTTAGTTTTATAATCGGTTCATGTGAAATACTGTTGCATTTAATCTTTGAGACTTTTCAATCTTGCATATTCGCATAAAGCAGAATCCACAGAGACTGAACTTCAATTAGGCCTTTCTCAATTATTTGACATCTATGTACTGTATAACCCACTATTCTTCTGTTTTCCTCTTAAGAAGTTTAAAAATGCAGATAACAATAATTAAGAATTACTTTCTAATAAAGTGAAAAATAATTAAGAACTACTTTCTAACAAAGACTTCATTGGTAAAAATTAGATGTCCCATAGATGTTACAGAAAAAAGGTGTAACTTCTTTTCCTTCAACAGATGCCCTAAGCCTCACTCAGTCATCATAAAGGGAAAGACTCAATGACTTTTTGACAAGGAGTAATGCAGTTATTCATTCCACCAGGAAAAAGAGGACATAATGCCATAGAGTCATAGTATTCCATACATTATTGATGTCATTGACTTACTGTTAAAAATATGATAAATTTCTGAATCAAAAACAATGATGCTAAGGATTAACATGTCACAATAAAAAATATTATTGAGTTACACAGATGCAAATGAGTGACTCCTGGTCTTGGAAATGTGATTTTAAAAACTGTCACACCCATATTTGAGAGTATAAAAAGGCTCTCTCTTCCAGGAACCTACATTCGACCTCAGAATCCTTTCCCTCAAACATAACACATCTCTTCTCCTGCCAAAATGCCCAGCAACTGCTGCTCTGGAAACTTCTCCTCCAGATCCCTGGGGAGCTGCCAGCGCTACTCAGCATCTGCCTGTGGCTTCTCTTACCCCAGCAACCTGGTCTACCGCACCGACGCCTGCTCCCCAAGCCCCTGCCAGCTGGGATCCTCTCTCCACACCGGCTGTGGGGAAACCATCTGCAAACCCACCAGGTGCCAGGACCCCTGTGTGGTGCCCATCTCCTGCCAGCCCTCCTGCTACCGCCCCGGGACCTCCATCCTCTGCACACCTTGCCAGTCATCCTGCTCCCGCCCCAGGCCCTCCACCCTCTGCAGCCCCTGCGGGTCCCCCTACTATGCAGGGGCTCGGGGCTGGAGCTCCAGCAGCAGCTGCTCCCTGGGTTATGGGGCTGGAAGTCGCTACTCCGTGAGATGTGGCCCCAGCGCCTTCACACCCCTGGCTTGCGGGGCCAGTGGCTTCCCTTCTCTGACCTATGGCTCTGCATTCTGCCGCCCTTCCTACCTGACCTCTCTGCCCTGCCAGTCTTCTTGTTATAGACCAATTTTCGGATCTGGCTGCTAATGATCATCTCGTTACACCTTTACCTTATTTTCCCCAATGTTATCAGTGCTTCAATTATTAAGCTTTATTAACTTCACCAGCTATCTAGTTGTTTATCCTCTTATTTCTTGATTATCCTCATATTACCCTGTCTATGGCCTCATGTGTGACTTTATTTGAAATTATATACTTCAATTTTTAGCTGAACAATAAATTCTAAATTTTGCATTGAAAATTCAATACATGTGTTTGTTTTTTCTTACAAAATTGTGTGGCCTTTGAACTGGAGCATTCGCACAGCACATTACCTTGTATCTGGCTAAATGGTATCGATTCCCCATACATTGAAGATAGACCCCAACACTGTCAGGAGAATTTCCTGAGAGCAGAGTCAGAAGTAACTCGAGCATCACCGTTGTGATTCCTGTCTCACCCTGCCCCCAAAATTTTCATGAGCAAATGGGTATATTTTAAAGTAATTTGTTATTTTATAATTACACTCATATATAAAGCTTCAGAGTTATTTGATTGTAAGGAGTAAAAGAGATCTTAACTAGATTATCAACGTATGCAAACGTACTTTGAACAGTTAGCTATTGTTAAGTGATAGTTATGTATGAAGGAATCTGGTACAATTCAACATATCTTATCCAAAATATAGTTGTAATATACAAAATATAGGGGTAAATATCACTTGGAATTGTTCCTAAGCCCAGTTTGATTAGACAAAAGTTAAATAACAAGTTGAACATTACAACTCCATAAATGTTTCATCAAAACTGTCTGCAAATCTGAACATCTATTAAATGGTATAGTGAACCATAAATATATAACTCCCTTACTAATTGAGATTTTGCTTGAAATCATCTATAAATAATTAGTTAACATAATATTCAGATGAGCCTTGCCTGTTTTCATTATTTAGATGCACTGAAGTAAAAATATCGGAACAGTACAGATGTTAGGTCTTATGCCTTGAATGCACTAAATCCCTGTTCTATGTCCAGGATATAATGGATCTGAGAATTTCTGGGTATGTTCTACAGACCTCAGAGCACTGTTGAGGGGCCCTAGCGGTTTCTAGCACTGCAATGTCTGAGCAATAATGCATATTTGAGCCCTAGAACTGAAGTAGCTAGCCTGGTGAGTTCTGTATTACTGGGAGTGGTCCCCAGAGCCTCCTGAGCACTGCTTGGGATATCCACACACAGAATATCAGAGAAGTTGCAACAGAGTAAGATGAAATGAGGATAATAAGGAAAGAAATCCTAGGAGGTAAGACGAGACGGATGGGATATTACCATAGGGGTAGAGGCCAGGGATTTGGTTGCATTACTTATGTAGAGCTGTGGTTTATACATATGGCTACACCACAATACTGAAAGAATGAGATGCAAACTGCAATAAAAATGGCCTGAATGCCACTGGAGCAATAGTACAGTGAGTAGGGAGTTTGCCTTTCATGTGGCTGAGCTGGATTCGATTCCCGGCATCCCATATAGTTTCCCTGAGCAACCCTAGGAGTAACTCCTGAGTGCAGAGCCAGGAGAAACCCCTGAGCATCACCAGGTGTGACCCCAAAAAGAAAAAAAAATGTGTCTGTCAAGGTGGTGTAAGGTTTATGGGAGGGAACATGGGGACATTTGTGAAGAAAAATCAACAGTGGTGTGGGACTCTCCTGGTAACATTATACACCTGAAATTCAACTGTGAATATACAAATTATGGTGCCTTCATATTTTTAAAAATTAGTGTAAATATGTTAAAAAGCACAATTTTAACAGATGCATTAAATTCAAGCTGGACTGATAGCACAACGGATAAGGCATTTGCCTTGCACGTGGACGACCGGGGTTCGATTCCTCCATCCCTCTCGGAGAGCCTGGCAAGCTACCAAAGTATCCTGCCCCAACCACAGAGCCTCGCCAACTCCCCGTGGTCTATTTGATATGCCAAAAACAGTAACAAAAAGTCTCACAATAGAGACATTACTGGTGTCCAGTCAAGCAAATCTATGAACAATGGAAGGATGGTACTACTGTTAAATTAAATCTACATATGTGTGTTCAATAAAAACTAGCTAGTGTCAAGAATGCACCAAGTCCATAAAAAGTAACATAATAGAAACTATTGCAGAGGCAATGTTTCAAGTAGTAAAGCAATATAATTTTATCCACTCAAAAACCCTAAGAACTCCATGCTTGATATATACTAAGAAATGTCTACACTTAGGAACCCTGAAGTTAAACTGATGAGCCAAAGAGAAAAAGGTAAGAGAATGAGAGTGAAAGAAACACAAGTCACCTTCAAAAAAGTATTAAGACTGCAACTGAATTCTAGTAGTATACTTAGGAAGGTACATAACAATTATGTTGAAAAGGTATAAAGATATTATATATCTCTATACATTTATGATAAGACTCTGTAGTATAACTAAACATTATAAAATGTTATGAAATTTGTGGATATGGTTTTCTGAATACATAGGTACACACGTTTATCACAGTTATCTATCAGTTTTTATAGTATTATATAAAACTGTAACAGTAATACATGAATCACGATCAGGATAAGTGGTCTTAAGTCTCTGATATTTTTGTCTTCTTTAGGATTTATTAAAGGTATTTAATTATATTTGCTTATGAACCATGATATTCAGTGAAGTGATATCCCATTCAACATTATGAAAGACTGAAAATATTTGCTGAGACTTTTGAGTATATGGTACCCATAGGCCCTTATATTCATTCAGTAATTTAAATGACTTCTACTATTTGAGAAATCAAATGTTAAATGAGATATTCTAAGTCTAATATAATGCATATTGGCACAGGTGATTTATCGGAGGGTGTAGCTTTAGAATGACCTTTAAACAAACAGTAAACTGATCTGCATATTCCTGGAAGCATGACAGAAATGTTGCTCAGCAATGTCTTGCTCTACTTGCTTTATTATCTAATAAATGCTTTGTCAGTGATTAAAACTTAAGATTAATGAAGCGGAAGTAACTGATTTGTTTGTTTGCTTTTCCTGATATGTTTATTCATACTTTGCCTTTTTCAGCTTCCTTATATTTAAGATAAAATTTATTGGGGCAGGACAGGGATTATCATACCTGGCAGTGCTCAGGGTTTACTCCTGACTTTCTCTGAATGATCACTCTTGGAGGGGTAGGATGGATTATGTGGGTACTAGGGATCAAACTCTACGATATGTACTATTGCTCCCTAAGATCATATATTTAAAGTAGGAAATTATATATCTAAATATTGCTTAGTCCTGCTATATATGATTTATATAGTCATATTTTTGACATAGCCATATTTCTACATATTTACTATTGTGCAATTTGACCCATATCTTATGCCCCTTTGTATTTCCTTTAATGCTTTAAAGAGAGGGTCATAAAATGTCTTATTTTAATCCATTATTGATATTTTAATTTCAGCAATATCTTAAGAGACTTTAATGATCATCATAGTGTTTTATGTTCCTATATACATAATTATCATCAAAACTAGGTCTACTAGTATTGTGCACTGTATTGTTAGACACAATTGACATATATTGAAGTGTTTTATTTCTGCCAAACAGACTTTTAAACTTTCATAATTGTCTCTTAAGTTAGTGAATATTCTTCAATATTTCTAATTCATTAATCCAGACATGAGAATACTTATTTACAAAAGGATATATAGAATATTTTAAATGAAAAATAATATTATATGTATACCACATATATCAGGAATGGAATGTTTTGTAATGAAAAGAAAATTGCACAAAATATGCTAAATATACTAAAAGTAAACATGCCCTGAAGAAATTCTCTCATCGCTGTTGTTCCAGAAAAGTAGGGTCTCTGGAAAAATGTACATGGACATGGCAAAGGGAGAATGCATATATAAATTCCCATGTGTATGTTATTATTTCATCTATTTTAATTTGAATTACACAAAGAGATGGATAAAACCCAGAGTTCCTATATTTACCTCTATCATCACTAGCATAGTTATACCTAAATATTCCCATGGAGGATTAAGGTTATTGGTTCAATAATGCCAAAGTATATACCAAATTAACCAATGACAACTCTATCAAACAACACTGCTTAATGTTTGTATAAACTAAAAAAAATTCATAACTTTATTATCTAAGATAGCTTATAAAGGATGTAAATAATGATAACTCATAGAACAATGCCATGTAGAGTTGCTATGCTCCATTATTTATTTAAAACTAGCAATCATGAAATATGGAGTATCCAGAAATTTTGACTTACAAATCTTAAATATGTGTATGTGTTAGATACACTGAGATTCTGCTTCAAATTAGAAATCCATAGCAACGTTGTATCTAAACACATGACCTGATTTATCTCTTAACTCTGGCATTTCTTAATTTATCAATATCTTTTGTCCCTCAGCTAGATATGAGAAGAAATATAAATGACTAGAGCAATACATGTAAAACAACTTCAGGTGATGAAATTTAGAGAAAGGACAGCATTCAAAACAATTATTTTCTTTAATTAAAAGAAAAAAAGAGTCTTTCTATTGAACCCTTATCCCTAGAATTATTCAACCCCTAGTCAACATACAAAAGTAGTATAGGGTTTGTCCCCAACTGGGATTACAAGCCATTAAATGGAATAGTCACAGCATTTAAGACACTAAAAGAGCTTATTAGATTAGGCTGTAACTTCCTGATAAATATAATTTTAATTTAAATGAGATTGTAAGAAACATTTTTATGCAATTATAGAAATTGTTTCCAGACTACACATATGGAAATGAGGGATCCCTCCTCTTGGGTGATATGACTGTGAAGAATGGCACACCCATTGCTGAGAGTATAAAAGGGCTCCAGTACAGGAATTGACATTCAACCTCAGAATCCTTTCCCTCTAACTCCACTCATCTCCTCTCCTGCCAAAATGCCCAGTAACTGCTGCTCTGGAAACTTCTCCTCCAGATCCCTGGGGAGCTGCCAGCGCTACTCAGCATCTGCCTGTGGCTCCTCTTACCCCAGCAACCTGGTCTACCGCACCGACGCCTGCTCCCCCAGCCCCTGCCAGCTGGGATCCTCTCTCCACACTGGCTGTGGGGAAACCATCTGCAAGCCCACCAGGTGCCAGGCCCCCTGTGTGGTGCCCATCTCCTGCCAACCCTCCTGCCACCGCCCCGGGACCTCCATCCTCTGCACACCTTGCCAGTCATCCTGCTCCCGCCCCAGGCCCTCCACCCTCTGCAGCCCCTGCGGATCCCCCTACTATGCAGGGCCTCGGGGCTGGAGCTCCAGCAGCAGCTGCTCCCTGGGCTATGGGGTTGGAAGTCGCTACTCCGTGAGCTGTGGCCCTAGCGTCTTCACACCCCTGGCTTGCGGGGCCAGTGGCTTCCCTTCTCTGACCTATGACTCTGCATTCTGCCGCCCTTCCTACCTGACCTCTCTGCCCTGCCAGTCATCTTTTTATAGGCCAATCTTTGGATCTGGCTGCTAATGATCACCTCATTTTCTTTATCACTTTTCCCCAGTATATTAATGCTTCTCTTCTTAATCTGTTTAAACCTCATCATCTATAGAAAAATTTATCCTCTTCTTATTAGACCCTCATATTGACAGCTCTCTGTTGGCTCAAATATTGAACACTGAATTCATCTGAAAGTTGTATATTTCAATTTTATCCAAAAATAAAGACTATATTTGGCTTAGAAATGAATTAATGTGTTTATATTTTCTTTCAAAATAATGTTAATAGACAAATTATAATACATTTATCAACCTTGTTTCTTAAGTCATATTTTTGTGACTATGATCATAAGTAAAACATTATGTAAGGATAATATTTTGAAAGCCTATGTTTGAAAGTTTTAACACATTTTGGGAATTTAGTTGTTTTCTCAATTTGTACGCTGTTGAAAATTACAGATATATATATATATCTTATACTATATAGTGTAAGGAATACTATATAGTATAAGCTTATACTATATAGTATAAGACTACTATAAGACTGGGCTGGAGAGATGGCACAGCAGGTAGGGCGTTTGCCTTGCACGCAGCCAACATGGCGGACCCGAGTTCGATTCCTCCGCCCCTCTTGGAGAGACAGCAAGCTAATAAAGAGAGTATCTCGCCCACACGGCAGAGCCTGGCAAGCTCCCCGTGATGTATTTGATATGCCGAACACAGTAACAACAAGTCTCATGATGGAGACGTTACTGGGCCCGCTCGAGCAAATCGATGAATGACAGGAGGACAGTGATAGTGACTATAAGACTACAGATATCCTATGTTGACTCATAGATTAACATTTCAGTATCATAAATTTCATTCCCTAAATATTAAATTTGCTTATTACTGTATTGATCCTCATGAGACACATATAAAAATTAATTCATAATCATGCCTGTTTCTAAAAATATTGTTAGAATTATTTTATTAGGATTATACATGATAGAAAGAGTTAGGGGACAAATAAAATTGACTATGTACAAAATTTTAAGTAATGGTTTTAAGTCACTGAATATTTTCTAGTGAAAGTAATGGTTTATCATTATTTTCCTGCAGATTTTTCTCTATATTAGCAGATGAATGGGAAGGTTCAAGATAATGGAGTTTATATTCCATGCTGTTTGACTAATCTCTAGAACCAAAAAAAGCTGAGGATTATAAGAATTTGATATCAACCTAAATAATAAAGAAATATGGATAACAGTAAAATATTGAAAACGTGTTCTATTCTGCATTTAATTATCAAGCCATATGCTTTCAGACATAATCAATAAAAAACATAGCTCCCAATTGAGTAACACTGATGTAAACCAATGTTGCATTAAAAAGTTTTTGATTTCCATAAGGTACTGTGTAATGAGAATTGCTTTTATTTCTTTTCAGGGATTGGAGTTTTACCCAGCAGTGTTCAGAAGTTTAGTTCTGGTTTTCTATTCAGGCATTACTCCTGGTGTACGTAGACACCACATGAAATTCTGGGGATCAAATTGGGATTGGTCATATGGAAGATTACTCTTATACTATCTCTTCACCCAACAAGGACTATTTTAGAAATGGAGGAAAAAATTCTGAATATGACAAAAGTAAGTGAGTAAACAAAACACCATAAACTATACTGAATTTTAACCACTTTTTCTTGAATCATATAATGAGAGAGAAACCCACAAGAGTCAGAAACTCAGCCTCCCTTCAGTAGCATATAGTTGTTCTAGGCACAGGATGTCTCTCATATATGTGGGATATAAAGAAACAGAAAATAGGAAACCATGCGAGCTGCAGTAGCACATTTGGAACTAGACAAGTTTCATGCTGCGTGAAATCAGAGGGAAAGGGACGAATACAGGAAAACTACTCTCATATGTGGAATATGTTGTTGAATAGAAGATGATTGTAAAGGGTCCTGAGGCTGGCCTACACAACAGTCTGCTAAGAAGTGGGATGGCAGAGGTGGGGTGGGGGGTGGAGTGGCAAATGGGAACCTTGAGATTAGAGGGGGCACACTGACACTGTCAGTTGATGTAGTGCTGGGTTTTACCAACTTTGTAAATCTTAGCACCTTAATAAAAATTTAAAAATAACACTTAGGGCTGGAGTGATAGCACAGCGGTAGGGCGTTTGCCTTGCACGCAGCCAACATGGCCGACCCAAGTTCGATTCCTCTGCCCCTCTCAGAGAGCCCAGCAAGCTACTGAGAGTATCTCGCCCGGAGGGCAGAGCCTGGCAAGCTACTCGTGACGTACTCGATATGCCAAACACAATAACAACAAGTCTCATGATGGAGACGTTACTGGGCCCGCTCGAGCAAATCGATGAACAACAGGATGACGGTGACAGTGACAAGCACTTAGGAAAATGAGAGATTCCAAACATAGGAAAATTGATTGCCAAGAACATCACACCCATGAATGAGAGTATAACAAAATTCTACTCCAGGTGGTGATATTAAATCTCAAAATCTCCTGTAACTCATCTGAATTCTTATCTCATCACTCATTTGAACTAATTTCCTGTCAACATGTCCAAAAACGGCTGCTCTGGAAACTTTTCCAAGTCCCTTGAAGCTGCCTGTTCTAACCAACCTCTCCCGGTGATTCCTCTTACCCCTGAAACTTTGTCTACAGCACCGACCTTAGCCCTTCCGAAATCTGCGAGATGGGATTCTCTATCATGGCTGCCAGGGTACCTGCTAAGAACCTTCCAGGTGCCAGACATCTTGGGCGGTTTCCTGCTCCACATCTTGCTGTTTAACAGATGGCTCTATAGCATGCAGTACCTGGGAGATAAATTCCACAGTCCCTGGTCTCAGGGTCCAGCAGTTACCACTTCCTGGGCTCTAAACCTAGAAGTTACAGAGCATATGACTTCCGTGAACTCTCATACCAAATTCTGTGTTCCTGCTCTCTTCACTTCCAGAAACTGTTCATAATCAAGTTAGAAGCCAATCTGTGTGTCTTCCTTCTGTCTATTATTCCGTTGAAGCTTCAGGTTATTTGGGCAATAGCCTCTAAATAGAGATTTTTAATGAATCCCCATGAGATTAACAGTTACAAAGTTGTTCCTGATTGGTTTTTATTCATACAATGTTTCAATTCCCATCCCTCCAACAGTGTACATTTCCTACGATCAATGATCCCAATTTCCCTCTGGCCACCATCCCCATAGCCTGTCTCTATGGCAGGCACTTTCCTTCTCTAATAGAGTTTTAATCTTATTAATCATAAGAAAATCTTCTCTGTTCAGCTATTCTTCTTTTTTTTTCTTTTTGGGTGCAGCTGACAATGCACAGGGGTTACTTCTGGCTCTGCACTCAGAAATTACCCTTGGCAGTGCTCAGGGGACAATATGGGATGCTGAGAACCGAACCCGAGTCAGCCGTGTGCAAGGCAAACGCCCTACCCACTGTTCTATCACTCCAGCCCCTCAGCTATTCTTCAATCAAACTACTGACTAAAACCTGCCTCTAAAATATACTAAGCTTAATGATTAATTCTATTGCATGAATAAATATGATGAATGAGATTAATGAAACAAATTTGTTAATGAATAGAATTCATGTTAATGCACAACAGATAAATGAACTAATGTAATTATTGTTGCATTTTATTTGTAAAATAGACAATAATACAAACGAATTTAATCCAATAAACTCATTTTTTTATTTCCAGTTGTGTGTTACTTCTACTGTTAGTTTAATTGGCTATTTACAAGTATTTTATCCTTTTTATTTGGGGTAGTTAGATTAATCTTCACTGTATTTCTGAAAGCATATTTGGAAATCTAATAAATGAAGTGTATGAACGTATTAACATACTAAACACTTACTTCTTCAAAAATGCTGTTTTATAGATTTCTTGTATTGTATGCATGATTTTATACAAATAATCATCTCAGGAGTACAAAACATTCCTTCAATAAATGTGGAACCTTGATGCTTGTTGACGAAAGAAGGGGAAAAAAGGAACTTGGAAAATGCAATTGAGTGGGTAAATAGATTACATGGAAAGTTTTATACATTAGCTAAAATACCTTTCTTTTATTCATTCAATATTGTGTGACCAAAAAATAGCCATATTTCTTCATCTCACTGAGTACTTTTATATAATTATTATCTTTATGTGTGTCAGCAGGAAACCAACAATTCTGTATGAGAATTAATAAGCTTTGTGAGATGTGGAATTTCATGTTCTTATATTTAATACTCAAACTATTCATGACTTACAGAAAAAATCATTAATACTCCTTTTATGTTGCTAGTCTGAAATTTTAAAGGCATTACATTTCAAGAAAAAAAATATGTGCTAAGATAACATGTTAGGATTTAATGCTAATAACAAAATCTCAGAATCTTTATGTAGAAAACTAATGTTAAAAAAAAGAAGAAAAGGAAAGAAACTAATGTTCAAGAATTTTTCTCTCCTCCAATTTTAGGCTGTCTGTAAGAATAATGAGAATGTAGCACTGTCCTCCCATTGTTTATCAATTTGTTCAAGCGGGCCCAGTAATATCTCCATTGTGAGACTTATCGTTACTGTGTTTGGCATATCGAATACGCCATGGGTAGCTTGCCAGGCTTTGCCATATGAGCAAGATACTCTTGGTAGCTTGCCGGCTCTCCGAGAGGGGTGGAGGAATCAAACCTGGGCCAACTGGGTTGGCCGCATGCAAGGCAAACACTCTACCCACTGTGCTATCACTCCAGCCCAATGAGAAATGTACAATGAATAAATTACAAATTTCAATTTTTCTTATTTTATTTCACACGAATTGAAGCAAAGTTCAGTATAGACTCTAGACCTACAAAGGGAACCAAGATCCAAAAATTCAAATTGTAAGACTACAAAAGACAGCAAGAAAGTAGGTAGAGAGATAAACTTAATAACCTTTCAGTACCTGTGTAATGCCTCCCCACACACACATACAAAGAGAGCTAGAGAGTGAGAGCAAGAACAAGAGAGAGAGAGAGAGAGAGAGAGAGAGAGAGAGAGAGAGAGAGAGAGAGAGAAGTACCTCCCTTAGAGGGAGGGGAGAGGAGAAAAAAAGAAACTGGGGACACTGGTTGTCAAAATGTACACTGGTGAAGGGAAGCATGAAGGAACACGGTATGACGGAAACCTAATCATTAAGTCATAAACAGAGTTGTTTATGACTTAATGATTGTATCATTAAGTCATAAACAGAGTTGTTTATGACTTAATGATTCTAATATCACTGTCACTGTCATCCTGTTGTTCATC
This sequence comes from Sorex fumeus, assembly GCF_029834395.1. NCBI lineage: Eukaryota > Metazoa > Chordata > Mammalia > Eulipotyphla > Soricidae > Sorex > Sorex fumeus. Next base: position 30,668,974 of record NW_026606322.1, on the reverse strand, counting down.
CATTGCGATTGCCTAGAGCAGACCCCAGTTAAGTCTCCTTCGTCCTAGCCCTGAGATTTTAAAAAAAGTACCACATTTGAGGTTCTATCAGGGTCAGAAGAATGAGACCCATCATTGTTACTGGTTTTTGGCATATTGAATATGCCACGGTGAGTTTGCCAGACTCTGCCGTGTGGGCAGGATACTTTTGATAGACTGCCAGGTTCTCCAGAGTAAGAACTAGACAATAAGATGTGGCGTGGCTGCCTGCTTCCAGGAGTAGGGTTTTATAGTGGCTGTGTCTTGGCCATTGAAGGGGTTACATGGTGCCGGGGGCAGTTCGTGGGTGGAACGCCTATGTACTGGAAGATGAGGGATCTGGGTGGAGGAGACCTCAGTCCCAATCCAAGCAGGCTTGGAGATCTACACCCCGGATCCCGCACACCTGGGTTCCTCTGCTGGTTCCTTCATTGTGAGGCTCGTCCGAATGTATGGAGAGTGGTCTTAAGCATGGCTGTGGCTGGAACCGCAGGTCTTCAGCTGCTGGGGCTCTGCTCAGGGTGGGGAGGGAAACTCAACCCACCCTCCTCCAAGGGGCCCTGGTGGCAGCCAGATGCGGAAGCAGAAGACTCTGCAATGATTGTACATTTCACAATTTAAAAATTAATTAATAAATAAAATATTAACAAAAGTAGATTGGAGCGATAGCACAGTGGGTAGGGCGTTTACACACAGCCTTACACACAGCCAACATGGCTGACCCAAGTTCGATTCCTCCGCCCCTCTCGGAGAGCCTGGCAAGCTACTGAGAGTATCTGGCCCACACGGCAAAGCCTGGCAAGCTCCCCGTGACATATTCAATATGCCAAACACAGTAACAAGTCTCACAATGTTACTGGGCCCACTCAAGCAAATCGATGAACAACGGGAGGATTGTGATTAACAAAAGACACCAGCAATATGAAAGGAATTTCAGATAATTTTGTAAAGAAATAAAATGAGCAAGGCAGAAATGTATAAAATAATCTATGTTAGGGGAATTTTTTTTGCGAGGGGAGTTATAATTTGCAATTAACAAACTACCTTGTCACAAAGATGGCAAATCAGACTTGATACTTATACTCTATTATTACAATGTTTGGGTATCTCATTTACCTTAAGAATCATCTCCCATTCATACATTTAAAGTAGCATTCTATTTAATCACTCTTTTCTTACCTGTTTTAAAAAATGTTAAATACATATAAAATCTTTGTCAATTATATAAAGCAATGCATTGCTATATTAATTAATTTACAGAAATATATTGATGCTAATTAAAGGATATAAATATATTCTAAGAAAGTCTCTTGCTTCCAAAATCTATAAATAAGGAAAAAAAGTACTTGATAGACTCTTAGGGTACTAGATGAAACAGACTCCCTTCCTAGTAATTACATCTCTAAGCTATGTATGAAATTTTTATTGGGTCAGGATCCAGAAAGGATCCTGCCAGACTCATTTCAAATAAGCACCGTGCTCCTATTTGAGCCAGGCAATGTGAAAGATCATTTGGAGTTGGTGATATATCATAAAAGCAACATGTAATAATTGATGGCAAGTTCCAGTGAGAGATTCATACAGTAGTCCCCAATAAAATTTTTATAACAAGACCTATTGGTCTCTAAGAATAAACTTATCTTCTAATTGGGCCTTTACCCTGAAACAAGGCAAGAGCTGTTAATCGTTGTCCATCATGAGCTGAGCCTTGTAGAAACCACTAAATCATAAAGTCAGTGGGCTCAATATCAATCTACTATAAGATGGAAATAATCTGTTCAGAACAGTACATTCACAGAGGAATAAATTATATTGGAAATCCAAGAGCTAGATGGCAATGTCACTGAGCAGACTTGTACCCAACACTCCTTGGTAGATCACAAGTGGCCATATTGACTTACCTGAACAATCAAGATACCCAAAAAAGGCTGACTTCAGAAAATCTCACTGCAAATTTTAAACCAAGGTCAACTGTTTTTTGTTATTGTTATGTTGTTCTTTCCATGGCAGACTACTATCAAGGATTGAAGAAATTGCTAGAATAATATTTTCTTTTACATGTGATTTCTTTTATCAATTTTGTTTTCTCCTCTTTCTGTCTCACTCTCACCTTCCTGGACAAATCAACTAGCAAATATAACAACTAGCAAATATTTTCTCTACTTCTTTTTTTAAATTGTGTTCTAATATTTTTCTACTGTCCAAAACATCTATTTGTTATCTAAGTTTATCAGATACAATAAGCTTATTAAAGATGAACATTCATCACATATGTAAGCTAAAAGAAGAATAAATCCATAGGTGATCAAAAAGATTTTATGTTTTCAGAGGAAATTGCAAGAAAGCCGTTGGCTTTAAAATGTACAAAACATGCTATCTTTGATCAGTGAGAAATCTGAGTTGTTTAGGATACAGCCAGTCCTGTTTTAAAATTTTAATTATATAAATGAAACATATGAAAGTGCATGCACTACATTCATGGTCATGGTCCTCCCGTTGTTCATCGATTTTCTCAAGCAGGCCCAGTCACGTCTCCATCGTGAGATTTGTTACTGTGTTTGGCATATCAAATACCTCACGGGTAGCTTGCCAGGCTCTGCCGTGTGGGCGAGATACTCTCAGTAGCTTGCCGGGCTCTCCAAGAGGGGCGGAGGAATAGCACTCGGGTCAGCCATGTTGGCTGCGTGCAAGGCAAACGCCTTACCCACTGTGCTATGGCTCCAGCCCATACACTACATATGTTTTCAAAATGTGTCTTCATGATATTTAGATTAAGATACCATAGGCTAACAACAGTAATTGCAATCCATACCTGAAATTCCTCTCCATTTTTACTCCTATATTATAGTTTCATCTCTATTTTCTCTTTAAATGGGTTCATGGACATTTCTTTTGTGACTTTTTCACTTTATTCTTTGTGAATCACTTTATCTTTAAAATATTTTCCTCTTCTTTTGTTTGTAGTAATGTCTCAGTCATTTATCATTATTCTCCCTTTCATTTGATGTAAAGAAAGTACTGTATTATAATTTGTGATGAATGAAAAATAAATTTGGAGAATGTGAATCATGGGTGACATGTAGAATCAATCACTAGAAGCATATTTATAAAAAAAATGTAATGCTTTGCTACTGATCATTTGACATCATATAAAAGTGACAGAAAAAATTCAGAATAAAGTAGAAATCCATCTGCATGAAGTCATGTGCCAGGGAGAAAGGGGGAGAAAGATTTTTTTGATCATAAAATCACATGAATAGTATCAACTTTCCCATAATTTCTTGCTATAAAAACAGATTATAAGACCCATAAACATGATTGGTATCAAGTTTGAATTTTGCCATTTCAATGAGAATAAATGAATTATACATGTTCTGAGAAAGTTGTGCAAATATGAAGGGACCAAACCACTCTGTGCTACATCAGAACCCAGTCTACAAAGATGACCTTAAACATTAGGCACTTCTGAAACTTACTTGAACTCCTATTTTCTATCAACAGGTAAACAATTGCTGCTCTATAAACTTTTCCTCCTCATATGGGATAACTTGGTATAACCAGACTCTGTTTATGACTTTGCCACCCTGGTAACCAGGTTCAGACCACTGATCTCTATCCTATCATGTGCCATCTGGAAGTCTCTGTCTACATGAAGTATCAAGAGACCCACTATGTGTCTTCTCTGTATCATGTCATAGAACTATGTTCAAGAAGAAAAAAATGGAGCAAAATATTTATGTCATATTTGGGGACTTCATGGGATGATGTTTTTCTGATATAACACTGAGAAATGTGACTATAAATATTCAATTATTATCATCAATCTATTCATCAATTTAGATGACTTGGAATTTAGAATAATAAGCCTTGTTTTCATCTCTCATTAAAATATGGGGACAGGCTAGAGCGAGAGCACAGCGGGTAGGGCATTTGCCTTGCATGCAGCCTATGCAGGAACTCGATTCCCAGCATCCCATATGGTCCCTTGAGCACTGCCAGGAGTAATTCCTGAGTGCATGAGCCAGGAGTAACCCCTGCACAATGCCAGGTGTGACCCAAAAAGCAAAAAAAAATAAAATAAAATATGGGGACAGTTGGAAGAATTGCTAGTTTAGCTTCCTCCATTTGTTTCTGTCTTTCTCTAACCAGTTCCATAGGTAAGGTAAAAGGTAAAGGCCCTCCTGTTGATCATCGATTTGCTCGAGCGGGCCCAGTAACGTCTCCACTGGAGACTTTGTTGTTAGTGTGTCTGGCATATCGAATACTCTCGGTAGCTTGCCAGGCTCTCTGAGAGGGGTGGAGGAATCGAACTCGGGTCGGCCATGTTGGCCGCGTGCAAGGCAAACGCCCTACCCGCTGTGCTATCGCTCCAGCCCAACCAGTTCCATATGTGACTATAACTTCTATGATATTTGATGTCCCCAGGGACTCATTGGGTCTGGAAGCAGATTCTCTTTCCAATCAGCTGAGTCCTGAGAGCTTCAACACCCGACCCACTCCACTATCTGCTCAGAAGGCTCAACTCCACGTTGCCTAAACCATGAGGCTGCATATGCAGGCACTTGACAGTTCTACCCATCACACTTCACACAGCTCACATTTAAACTTTCTGTCACTGTGTGAAGATCAGTGGGGCAGGAAAAGAGCAACGCCCAGCTAAGACCTCAGAGAGTCTGGAGGCAGTAGGGTGGGTTGGGAGCATTACTTATAAAGGCTCAACTCAGCACAACAGGAACACAGGAAACACAATTGGAGAATAGATATAGAATTCCACCAAACTCATTGAGTGAAAATAAGTATGCCAAAGGCTCTACCAAGTATAAAACCAGTCTGTAAACTCTCAGTGAATTTAATGACACCTTATTGAGATGTTCAACAAGCTGAAAAAAGTGGTCAGCAAAGCACAAAGAAATATGTGAGTGGAAATGAGAAAAGTACAATCATAAATGAAAGAAATAAAGGTATGTAGGTGATATAAAAATTCAAGATATAAGCAGCAGAATAATAGAGCTTAGGTGATGTTAAAGGAACTCCAAAATTGGATGTGGGAAACCTTTAAGAAAACAAAGGAAGTTAGAAAAAAATGAAAGGAAATACCGCACCAGAGAATCATAGGATTAGATCAAGAGGAATGGTGGAATAATAAATACCCAAAAGCAATGGAAATAAAGAACATGAGAATAGTATTCAGTAGGAAACATGCCACTTGAAGAGGTTGGGAGATATGACAGGAAGGGGGACACATCTATAGTGGAGCAAAGCACTCAAGCAAGGAGGAAAAAGTGATACTGAAAGATGAGTGAAATCATATCAGGAATAGTACTGTAAACCACAATGCAAAACATCTTTTTGTAAACCACAGTGCAAAACATCTTTCTTTCTTCCCCCTCTCTCCCCTCCCTCTTCCGCTTTTCCCCTCCTCTCCTCCTTCCTTCCTTCCCTCCCCCTCCCCACTCTCTCTCTTCATCTCTCATAGAAGCAAACTAGTGCATGAGAGTGAGAGGCAAATGGGGATGGGTGGAGAGAAGGTGTCACTAAGAAAGGATCAATGTTGAAATATAGTATGCCTGAAACCCTATCATGAATAACTTTCTAATTTCAGTGACTAAATTTAAAAAAAGGACCAATACAAGAATCATGTGAGTCCCTGAACAACAGGAAGGCAAATTCTTTGAAGAACAATTACTTAATGAAGTCCTAATTAAAAATTTTCCAGAGTTGAGGAGTATAGTCATTGAGAACCAAAAGGGTCAAAAGACCCCACCAAAAATATGCCCAAATAGAAATATTAAATGTTTCCTAAGTCTCTACTCCTCAGTTTTAGTAAATTATATATTTGTACTATTTACCTAGTTCTTGTTAATTTTTAAACATAATAGCATACATTATTCATATTATTTTTATTTATATGTCTACAAAAAGAGACAGATGCAGTTTTCAAAACAAAAAATATTTTATCAACATCATTGATTCATAATTGTATGACATTTCAAGAGTTTGAAAATCTGTATGTGTTTTGGTATAACTTCCTTCACAAAAAAATAACTATTGCAAAAAAATAAGGTCTAAAGATGTCCATTATAACATTATGTAATTCATATAATCTTTTATATCCTTATGAGAAAAATACATATAACTATGCAAAGTGTTCTGTATAAGATTTGATCACTGAACAAAGAATCAGGTGAGGTAGAGTGTGTAAGTAGGTCATAAACTCTCTTATATGTATAAAACTCTGAGTTCAAAACCAGATATCCCCAGAAGGTTTCTTTGTTTAACTTAAAGTTAAATGCCTCAGAGACTATACAGTGATTATTTTAAACTAATATCAGTTGTTTAACTAGTTTTAATATATGTCAATTTATTTTCTGTAGATGTGCTTAAATATATGATTTTCCTATGGGTTAAAATATAAAAATAAAAATGGATAAACATTTATAGCACTGTAGTACTGTCCTCCCATTGCTTATCGATTTGCTCGAGCAGACACCAGTAACGTCTCCATTGTGAGACTTGTTGTTACTGTTTTTGGCATATTGAATACTCTACAGGGAGCTTGCCAGCCTCTGCTGGGCAGGAGGGATACTATTGGTAGCTTTCCGGGCTCTCTGAGAGGGACAGAGGAATCGAACCCGAGTCGGCCGCGTGTAAGGCAAACGCCCTACCCACTGTGCTATTGTTCTAGCCCTCCTCTCCAAAGTATAGATCACAATTTAAAATTTTGTTTATTTTACTCTATTTTATTGTTTATTCTAGATTGATTCTTGCCTCACTGATTCATATGCACCATAAGTTTCAGATCCTTCAGGATCCAACTGTATATCCAAGTGCCCATGATCTTACCTCACTCACATACATGACAGAAATAGACCAAATCGATCCTGAACCCCTATCCCTATCTTTGGGTTTCTGAGAGGAGTGATGTTCTATCCTGGTTTCAGACTCCTCAGCCTCACAGTTTCTGTGAACTGTCTTCTTCTTAGACCCTGGCCTACCTCTAAGGTCCCCAGGAACTCACCCTGTGTCCTTACCTGGCAGTTGATGTTACTCAGCAAATAGATGGCAAATAGGGTCCAAAATATTAAAAATGACCAGCAAAGGAGGGTGTCGTAATTTTTAGGGTCCACAAACCACCCCATAGGGTAGCCTGGGTATTGGAAAAATGTGGAACAATGACCGTTTTTGAAATTCATGTCAGAATTAGGGAAATCAGTTTTCTTGCCTGTGGCAACTTAGCCCAGAGTGTGCAGGCCCTAGTTATAGAGTCTGATGACATCACTGGGCACTGAAGTCACAAAAGGACACAAGGTCAAGGAGGGGATGCCATGGTAATGAAACCCACAGTTCTGCCCCACCCATGGTCCTAAGTAGTCTCCCAGCCTCCAGGACTCCTGAGGTCCTTCGGTACTACCTGCCCTCCTCTTTCCAATCCTTTCTGTCAGCTCCCTGGCCCCATATCTGTTCTCTCTCGAACCCAGAGATCACCTGAGGCCCTGGACCATTTGATGCCTGACTGGGTACCTCCAGTTCGCTGCCTCATAAGTCTGACAGAGTCCCTGCATGTGGGCTGACTCTACCCTCTGGATTGAAATTGTGTTTAAATCTTCTTTCCTACAAAATCGTCTCACAAGAATCTAGAACTTGACTGCCTCAGCAAATTCCCAGGACATAAAGGAAATCACGTATCTCTTGGCGCCTCCTGGGAAGTGATCCAACAGGCATCAGGTATGTTGGTTACAAAAAAAATGTTTAATGATAACATGGATATAAATAAAATGTGTCCATGGGATGGGAGTGTTCTCATCAAGCTGAATAACCTCTCATAGAACTTCCTGTGAAATTTTAAGTAATGTCTGTGACAAGAGAGTGATGAAAGAGAAGCGAAATTGAGAGGGTTACCAGGGATGTGCCTGAAACAAAAATGTGACTGTCATGCTGATTTCAATTTTGCTTTCTCTGTTTATTCATAAGTTAGCTTAATCTTTCTGGTATTTTGAGGAGATAAGTCTAAGTAGTATTTTCCCCTCAATCTGTAACTGCATCTTATTTTTAAAAGGGGCACCATTGCTCCAGGCTTCAGTGAAGTTTTCATGAAATAAATTCTTGACTATATATAAAATATATTTCAGATATTTACCCCCTCACAACATTAATTGACAAAACCCGTTGTCATTAAACTTAAAGCAACTGCCTAAATTCCATATAAAATGTGCTATAGGAAAAGACTATACCCAGCTTCACCCAAATTTTGCAAGATTATATATTTAATAGCACCAGAGTAAGGTTCTTTATATATTCTAGTAGCCTAAGAGTAACTTTTTGTCTCCATAGCTAACACCAATCAGATTGGTACCTTCAACCATTTGTCCAGAGGGGGCGCTTTCACAAGGAATGTGACAAACAGATAAAGAGACAAACAAATAAACAAATAGGACTGTTTTGAGTCTCTTGAACAGCCATGAGTTGAGCCCACTGAAATGCCATTTACTCATTCAACTGCCCGGATTCCCAACACATAGACCATTGTTTAAGTTAATAGAGAAAGATACTGGGACTGCAACATTAGCACAGCGAGTAGGGCTTTTGCCTTGCACTCTGCCAACCTGGGTTACTATTCCCAGCATCCCATGTGGTCCCCTGAGCACCACCAGGAGTAATACCTGAGTGCAGAGCCAGGAGGAATCCCTGTGCATTTCAGAATGTGAACCAAAAAGAAAATAAAAAATAGAGAAAGACAGTAAGCACAACAAAATTCAACAGGTACATGTAGAAGCTGGGATAATCAATCATTGGGCATCCTTAAACTATAGAGCAAATTCACAATTTCTTATTCTATTTTTGCCTGTTGCCCTCTACATTGAAAAAAAGAACAACTAAGCTGATGTATTTATTCTTTCCTGGCATATTTCTTCTTTCCAGATTATATTCTAAAACACCTTAAATGTTCTACCCAGGGGGCTTTCTCTACCTTGAGGTGGTTAGAGGAGTAACTGCCCACATTTCCGGTCCCTTATAATGGGAGTTCATTCTCTACCAGCTTCCTATTAAGCCTCCTGTGGGTACATAAGGCTACGCCTCCTTCCTGCTTTAATCCTGCCCATCTGTTCCACTCACTGGCTATGTAAATTTCAAATACATTTCCTAGAATATTTTGAATTCCAGATCCCAAATTCCTGTTGCTTATGCCACTTAATTGTTAGGGATTGCCTGTTCTATTTTTCAGATCATCATGCAGTGCTGATTTCGAGGAATTAATGTATTCAGTTCCTCAGGGAATTTGTCATGAATCATTTCTATGCAATTGATTTCACCATTTTTTGTTTCTTTATTCTTGTCACATTAGTGATTACAGATAGCAGCTTTGTTCTTCCCCAATCTTAACTCCCGTATTTTTATTAGTCATGCCTCAGTAGTAGGTTGTCAAACATCTTGTAGGTAACATTCAGTTCTCAAAATAGTATTCATTCAGCTGTGTTCTTATAGAATTCATGATGAATAACTTCTATTATCTTTTCTTAGGAGAATTCAATTTCTTATATATTGATTCATACTGAGAAAATTTTGAAAACAATTTTCAATGTGTATTTGTATTTTATTTTTCTGAACTTACCATTAGCAAGGGGCTAGAGCCATAGCACAGCGGTAGGGCGTTTGCCTTGCACACAGCCAACATGGCTGACCCGAGTTCGATTCCTCCACCCCTCTCGGAGAGCCCGGCAAGCTACCGAGAGTATCTCACCCGCATGGCAGAGCCTGGCAAGCTACCTGTGACGTATTCGATATGCCAAACACACTAACAACAAAGTCTCCAATGGAGATGTTACTGGGCCCACTTGAGCAAATCGATGAACAATGGGAGGACTGTGACCATTAGCAAGGTAGGTAGATGTTTGCCAAATATTTATTCAATGACAAATTGCAAGTAAACCTGTAAATGAGAAGTTCTTTAATATCCGGGTACATGCAATGATGGTATCTGAACATCACAGAGGTCAACAAAGCTTTCCAGAGAAAGTAACTCCCAACCTGAGTTTAGTGAGAATATACAAATTGAACTGGACAAAGGATATCCAACAAGATGATTTCACTAGTGGAGTAAGAATGATAAAGCATTATTAATTTAAGTCCAATAGTCAGGTTATCCACATACATTCATCCTACCTCCCTAACTCAATGTGTGCTTTTACCATCCTCCACTATCAACCAATTCTTCCCTTTATACTAAATAATGATTTTTAATATCTGCTTCAATAATTTCAATTTACCCTTTTAAACTTCCTTTCATCTGATCTCATATTTTAGTAGCCCTAGTATATTTAATAATGTAATTCCTACTTTATTATTTTTCTTTGCAGTTGTTGCAGGGTCCATACTGGTTATGCTTGAGACCTTTAGGGACACTTCAAGTGATACTAGGGTTCCTGTGTCACTTTTAGGGACTCTTGGAATGCCAGGCCATGGAATACCAGGAGTAGAAGATAGGGTCTCACCCCTGAAAACATGTGTTTTAACCCTTTGATTCATGGATCCCAACTTTAGTTTTATTTATAATATCATTTCCTTTATAACATGTCTATCTCCAAATAAATATTTTCTTCCGTTCTTCTGAACTTGAGGCTAAACCATATTGCAACAAATTTTAAAGAGTGTGTAACAAGGATAGATGTTCTAAGAAGTATGCAAACTTGAAGTCAACAATTATTTTGCTATGCTGAGGAGAGTTTGACAATGGAGTTCTCAGGTTCACAGAGTATAGCACTGCCCTCCTGTTGTTCATCAATTTGCTCAAGCAAGCCCAGTCATGTCTCCATTGTGAGACTTATTGTTACTGTGTTTGGCATATCGGATACAACACAGGGAGCTTGCCAGGCTTGCCGTGTGGGCTAGATGGTCTCGGTAGCTTGCCAGGCTCTTCAAGATGTGCAGAGGAATCGAACCTGGCTCGACCGGGCTGGCTGTACGCAAGGCAAACGCCCTACCACTGTGCTATCGCTCATAGAGTATGAGAAAGCAAAAATGCTCCTAAAATGTCTTATAAGTAAATGAAGTTAATAGTATTAATTTCCATTGATTACCTGAAAGGTTATAATTTTATACATTAATAGCATGATCTTAAAATTTAAAAGTTGCATATTTGTCATTCTGATAAAGGTATTACTATGCATTCATATATATGCAAATACAATCACATTAACCTATTTTAACTAAATATCTGGTTGTCATTGTATTGCATGACTCAGCCACAGCTATAGAGCAATAAAAAGTCACAAATATAAACAAAAATGTAAGAAATATTTTGTTGATACCCCAAAACTGAATATTTACATTAGAGAATTCTAAGATACCTGAAAAACAAAATTAAAATATATGAAAATTAAGTCAAACATAATCAAGAAATATTTTCATATTTAACACCATAAAATATTATAGAGAGAAATAAATGAACACCAGAATAAAGACATAATGAACTGATGAATTTAAATAATCACTAATTTATGTTGAATATGTTCTGAGTGAAACAATGCTACCAGTTGTTAGTATAAAAGCTATAGGACTGATCTAAAGTGTATATAATTCCAAAAAGAAAAATGGGAAATTAATCTTGAAAATTAGAAGTAAACTTGAAATATTTAAATTGTTTGATTTATGACTTAATAAAAAAGTAAATTAATATATGACTTTTGTAATAATTATAAAGAATTCACAGGAACTGAATAAGGTTTGGGAATAGATGCTTAAGCATATTACCAATGCTTTTAAACATAAAGTCAGATCAAATGGGAAAATGTGTTTTTAACAAATTATAGCAGCAACACTACGGAAGTTAAAAATATATAATTAATAAAGAAAATGTGTTGATGTGTATAATAGACCCATTCCTGAAGAGCTAACTTGTCACATGTGTAGAAAAAAATAAGAAGGGAGAATATCTTTGCAGCCTAATAGTAATATTTTTTAGAATGGAAAGCACTGTAAAATAAAAGATCAGCTACAACATGGAGAATCTCAAAAATATTGTTTCTAAAATACAGTGGTTACCAGAGAGGACAGGAAGGGAGACAGGAGAAATGGTAGAGCGGGTTCAGTTTGGCATATCCATATATCAAGGTCAGAAGCTGTTCTCCATGCAATTATATTATATTACATAATAATTTAAAATCAATAAAAACGTGCTTTTAAAGATAAAAAAGTGTTGAATGAGGAAAAAAGGAAAACCAGGAAATAATATCCTATGATCTAATTTCTATGAATTTCCAAAATAGACAATAAAAATATCATTGCAATATTTGCTCATAAGGGGCAAGAATTGATTTAAAAAATCAGAAAATTTTTAGTTTGAGAAATACTCTGCATCTTTATCAGCTTGTAATAAATATATTGAATATACTTATTTGTAAAAAAACAGTCTTTTAAAAGATGTTATTTTGCTAGAAAGCATTAATTGAATTAAAGAAATTATAAAAACTGAAATAAAATATATTATACTTCTGCTCACAACATTTCATGATCCATTCCTGTGAAAAGAGCTCAATCCTGAATCAATTCACTAAGATCTTGCCAAGAATGATCCAAAATCTTTGTGGTTTATATTCAAGTTATCTCTGCCTTTTCAGTCAAAAACGGACCAAAATGGCTTTCAGATTTATAAAGTACATTCTAAGACATTGGTCCCAAAAATACTTTCTCTCCAAGTCCCACCTATTTGCTGTATATTGATTTCCTTACACCTTATTTTAAAAGCTATTTTTAGGAAACTTTTCCTTTATGTCAGTATTTTAGCATCAAGAAGACATTTACATCGCATTGTCATTGCCATTACATAATTAATTATTTAGTATTTGCATTTTCTATTACACTTATAAGTCCCATTCAAAGACATATCATGCAGTTAAAATATAATTTATTTCATTCTGAGCTTATACACAGCAATGCAATCTACTAAAAAAAATTCCACAGTATCCAAAAGCTCAGGGTCTAGTAAAGTCTCAATAGGAAAGTATCAATGAAATTATACTGTAAAAAGTAATGATTTTGACAAAATCTTCTGACAGTATTGAAGCATTCACAGAGTTGATGGGGGTTATAGGGAGCCAGCAATGAGTTCTTATAACATAATAAATCCAAGATGGAATTTGACAAAGTTACTCTCTCACTAGCCCTAAACCCATTAAAAAACATTATTGTCACACCCACTTTATGGACACACACGGGAACTGAGGACTGATAAGACCCTAACTGCTGCCAGCACAGACCAGAGTAGGCTGTATCCCCTCTGGAAGAAAGTTCCAGCAAAAACAAGAATAGGGATAAGCACATGAAGGAGGACCACCAAAAGTTTCAAACTTTTCTCCTTGACAGTGCCATAGTGATGCAATCTTATATAGGTAGAAAGCCTCCTGTGAGGCAGCTTGGGAGAAAACCTATAAGAGTGGCTTTGTAAAGGTAAGCCTATGCCTCACCACTTGGAGGTGTGGGTTGCCTGCCTCTCCACTTGAGACTTTCATAGACTTCCAGACTCCTAGTTATCTCCCCACTTCCCTCAGGAATATTCCATACTCTCTCTCTCTCTCTCTCTCTCTCTCTCTCTCTCTCTCTCTGTTTCTCTCTCAGTCTCTCTGTTTCTGTCTCTCTCTCTTTCTGTCTCTCCTCCCCCACCCTGTGTGTGTTTGTCTCTTTCCTTCTTCATAATCACTAAATAAATATGATTTGTATCACTATTCCTCTCTTCCCCAAATTCTTTACAGCAATGGTAAGGCAATGGACCCCCAAAGCCTGGGTAAAGTCTAGCACTGATTTTCCTTTTCTGCAAAGAATGATTCTTTGCTTCAGCCTGAGTCCTCTGCTCCCCAAGAAATTCAGTGTCACAGATCAACTCCCATGCCAAGGAAAACTAGTGGGGCCAGGTGTACTTGATGGCTTCTTCACAAGGCTGGTGAGACATGAGGTCTGTCTAGATTATCACGCCAAGATTTCCCCAGGCACTTTTCAGGTCACCAATGTGCTAAAGGGGAAAGAGGCCTACTCCCTTCTTGAGGCTGACGTCTCTACCTCCTCGACACTTCATATAAGTCAATGTGAAAATACATTCTTTTAAAAAGCAAGGACAGATACTGTGTGAGGATAAGGCTGTTCCTTGCAATCCCTTGTGAGATAGGCATTAATCACGATCATGATCATGATCATCCTGTTGTTCGTCAATTGCCTCGAGCAGGCACTAGTAACGTCTCCATCTTTCTAGTCCTGAGATTTTAAAAGAGCCATTTCAATGCTCTTTCAGGGTTAGGAGAATGAGACCCATCATTGTTACTGGTATTTGGCATATTGAGTACGACACGAGAAGTTTGCCAGACTCTGTCGTGCGGGCAGGATACTTTTGGTAGCCTCTAAGGTTCTCCAAAGGAAAAATGATATAATAAGATGTCTCCACTTCCAGGAGCTGGGTTTTATAGTCTCTGCATCTTGGCCGTTGATGGGACCAACCTGGTGCTGGCGGCAGCTGGTGGGTGTGACGCCTACCTACTGGAAGATGGGGGGTCTGGGTGGAGAAGGCCCAGTCCCAATCCGAGCAGGCTTGGAGATCTCAGCACCGGGACCCACATGCCTGGGTTTCTCTGCCAGTTCTTTCATGCATAAGGCTTGTCTGGACGTGTGGAAAGTGGTCCCAGCAATGGCCGTGGCTGGCTCCAGAGGTCCTCAGCTGCTGGGGCTCTCCTGGGGGGGTCAACCCACCCCCCTCCAAGGGGCCCCAGTGAGGACAGCCAGGTGTGGGGGCAGGATACTCTAATAGATTAATAGATTTAATTAATCTATTAATCTAATTTATAGATTATAGACTCTAATAGATTAATAAGCATTAATAGATATTGCAATTGAATAAATAGAAATTGTAAGTGAGAAAATTTTCTAGACACTGATTGTGAAATCAAACCAGGGAGAAATCAAACCAGGGTGCCAGCTAGTAAACACTTGATCAACCGAAATTAGTTTCAGGGGCAGCAGAAGCTTGGGGTCTATGCTTCTGTGTTAAAAGTTATGGTATTGGGGCCAGAGAGAGAAGAACAAGCAGTAAAGTACTAGCTTTGCACACAGTTGGGCCAAGTTTGATCCCCAGCATCACAGAAATCCTCTAACTCCCAGCAAGAGTTATCCTTAAACAACAGAGACTGGTATAAGTCCTGAGTACTGTCAGGTGTGTCACAAAAATAAAAAAACAATCTGCAGCGTGATGCAGCAATCAAACTATAGAGCAGAAAAAAGCTGGAATGCTAGAAGAAGAGAGAGAGAGAGAGAGAGAGAGAGAGAGAGAGAGAGAGAGCAGGGCAGCAAGATGGAGCATGGAGAGACTAGCAAGGGGGCAGAGAAAGAGGAATGTAGAGGAATAATGCAGGAGCAGGTGTGTGGAGAGATGAGAGATGCGACTGAGAGATGGAGTGTGGAGAGATGAGCAGGAGAGACAGGAGGAGACAGGAGTGAGGGGCAGTGTGAAACTAGAATGAGGAGCTCAGAGAGAGTAGAACAGGCATGTGGGGAGAATGGACTAAATGGCAATTGATCATAAATCAACCAGCTTGGCCCTCGTTTTCTCCTCTGTCTGCCCATGGCATTGGCCTTCCCCAGCAGGAGAGTGGCCCTTGGCAGAAAGAGAGAGAGAGAGAGAGAGAGAGAGAGAGAGAGAGAGAGAGAGAGAGATCCGAGATCCATGGGGCTCCCTAGCCACTCCGAGATTACACAGTTGACTTTAGTCAATTTGTTCAACTTATTTTTTCCAATTTTTCTTCTTTTAATTTTTTATTTATTTAGAAAACTGTGATTAACAAAGTTATTGATAGTCGATTTTTATGCATATGATATGCCAGCACCAAATTCCCCCATGGGGTCAACTTCCCTTTTGCTGCAAACTGTCCAACATTTGCATAGTTACACCATAGTAAATGTGTATTGTTTAGGCCACTGACTTCATTATGTTCTGTCACTAATTTTTTGCTTTATTATGCCAATCAAGGGCTGGAGCGATAGCACAGCGGGTAGGGCGTTCGCCTTACAAGCGACCAACATGGCCAACCCGAGTTCGATTCCTCTGCCCCTCTCAGAGAGCCCGGCAAGCTACCAAGAGTATTAGATATGCCAAACACAGTAACAACAAAGTCTCCAATGGAGATGTTACTGGGCCCGCTCAAGCAAATCGACGATCAACGGGAGGGCCTTTACTTTTACTTTTACTTTATGCCAATCAAAGAAAATGAAAAGTACATTCCCAGAAGCTAGAAAACCTCTCCTGTCTCTGACATCTGAAGAAATGAATAGAAGCCTCAACTTGGCCAAATAAAATAAACTCAAAGCACAAAACTACTTCCCATGACCCTTCTGCTTTTGCTCACATGTTGGATATGAAATGCAATGGTGGTTCTTGGCTGGTGAAGAGTGTGAGACCAGCAGAATCATAAAATTCATGAGCAATCCCATTCACAGAGTAGTTTACTATTTACTATTTGAAATTCTGTAACTGGTCCTTACTTTCTTCCTAAAATTTCTTTTAAAATAATTTTGGATTTTCCCTGTAAACACATAAGCATTAGTACTATTTCCTAAACGTGGTGGAGGAGAAGGAGGAGGGAGAGGAGGAGGAAGAAGGAGCCCAGGAGGAAACACAGAGGCTGGGTAGTGCAGGCAGGTGGGATGACGTCCTGCCATTCACAGGTGCACAGTCACTAGTAACCTTGTAAAATTTCATCTAACTCTTCTATGTCGCAATTTCCACTTCTGTATAATAAGCAGTTTGAATTTGATGAACTTCTCATCTTCTTCGGTTTGTTTGGGAGCCACACCTGGCTGTGCTCAGGGCTAATTTCTGACTTGGCATTCAGGGATCACCCCTGTTGGGGCACGGGACCATGAGTAGTGTGAGGGTAGCATCCAACAGCTGTGCTATTCCTTTGAACCATCTACAGCTTCTTTTGAATTTTACTCTTTATCATCCTAGTAGTTAAGGAGGATCTAAAAAGAGCTTGAAGGAGTGACTGAGATACTTATTTCTAGGCCTGATTTTTTCCCAAGCATCTTACATGATATCTCCCCCATTTAAAAATGTCAGGTATATTTAAGGATCTTATTAAGTAAGAAATTGTAAAAGTATTGTTACATTGCACATCTTTAATTTGTGTCCTTAGTTATTACCCTAGCATCTCTGTTAGTACCTGGTATTTTATAATATTGATAATATGTAAGAGAAAAGAATGGAAGAAATAAAGAATATCCATTTTTATTTCAATATACACCCCAAACAGTACTTTTCATAAGGAAAGTGTTTTGTTTGCAGCTAGAGCCAGTTAATATGTTGGCAAAGTATCCAGGTGCAACTTTACACCTGCTGAATCTAGTTAGTTCTTATCTAAGTTTGGCGCCTTCTTCCTTATACAAATAGAAATCAGTTGAGCAGATTGAAAACTAATTCAGTAAGGGAAATTAGCCAATTAAAACATATAAAATGTTTCTTGTACTGTGATGAGTAAAGATCATAGGTTGCTTTGTAAAAAAAAATTAGATCTTCATGCTTTCTTCAATTTTAATATTCAGAATACATAGATCTAATGATATATATATATAAATTGTATTTCTATAGTCTTCAAACAGCTCTGATAACAAATACCTTTCGAAATATAAGACCCATATTCATTGTGTGAGTAAAAATAATCAAACATCTTGATATCTGTAAATCTTTGTCCCCTGAAACAGCATCTAAGGAATATGTGCTTAGGCAGCATCAATTTCTGATTTCTTCTACATTTGGTGGTTTATCCACATCTCAATCTGAGATATATAATAACTTTTTAAAATTTTTATCACACATTCTCTCTTGGGCATTGGCCCAACTCTTGAGAAGTGTACTCTTGGCTCTTAATCAATGTTCCTTCTAGCCTCTCTCTCTCTCTCTCTCTCTCTCTCTCTCTCTCTCTCTCTCTCTCTCTCTCTCTTTCTCTCTGTCCGTCTATATGTATCTCTCTTTATCACCCCTCTCTCCCCTCATATTTCTCTACATGTAGCTATTTTACAAAAAGAACAGATAAATTGAAAAACTAAGCTCAATAAAAAAAAATTAGTGCACACACCCAAATCACAGCAGTAGGACATTTACCTAGCACACGGCCGACCTGGGTTTGAATCCTCTGCTCCTCTCAGAGAGCCGGACAAGCTACTGAGAGTATCCCTCCCATATGGCAGAGCCTGAAAAGCTCCACGTGGTGTATTCAATATGCCAACAACAAGTCTCACAATGGAGACGTTACCAGTGCCCACTCAAGCAAATTGATGAACAATCGATTCAGTGCTCCCCCAAATCCTGAATATTCCAAAGTTTATTAACAGAAGCAGTAAAAACATATATCCTTATTGATCTGTGTGATAATGACCAACATTGACAGAATAATTGAAAAGCAGAATAAAATTTTATTAGAAGAATTTGACCTTCCAACCATTACAGAGAATGTAACACCATACATCATATCAGCTGCAGAATTTTGGTTTGAGGGCAGAAGAAGAAAAGATTTGCCAGAAGCCAGAGAATATTAAAATAATTTCCAGTGGAGAAAATTAAGACCAGTAGATAATTTTGGAATAGAATCTGCATTTCTCAACTCCGTTGGCCTTTCCACAAAAATAATCAGTAAAAGCCAAAGGTGTAGAGGGGCTGATAGTAAGATGAATAGAAACTTCTGGAAGGGAAGTAGGCAGGGCTGCAGAATCTGGTTCCAGAGCTCAGGAAGGGGAAGCCGCAGGATCTGAAGCCCCGAGATCCGCATCCCACTGAGCAGGAGCTTCTCGACCCAAAGCCCAGGGAGCGGCTGCTGTAGGAGTCACAGCCCAGAGACCCAGTGTAAGTCTCGCGGAGACTGCAGACGATGGAGGACCTTGGTTGGAAGCAGGACGTCTGACAGGAACGGGGAAGCACGACTGATGACTGGCACCTGACGGGCTCAGAGCAGGTGTCCCGGCAGTCCCTGGGGAAGTAGGATCCCAGCTGGCAGGGGCTGGAAGAGCAAACGTCGGTGCGGTAGACCAGATTGCTGGGGTAGGAAGAGCTGGGACAGCGCCGATAGCCCCCAAAGGAGTTGCAGGAGAAGGCACCGGAGCAGCAGTTGCTGGACATGTTGATGGAAGTGAGTTGAGCTAAGTTATAGCGAGATGGAGAAGGTTCTGAGTTTGAGTTTGGCCTTTTGGACAGCGCCTATATATACTCTGAGCAGTGGGCGTGGCGATCTGCAGGGTTATCCCTTGCATCTTTGCGCCCCTTATTTACATATGCATAATTCAGGAAGCATCTCTTTAATTGCCATTGACTAATTTTCCACACATTGTAGTTATGGGTGCTGCAATTTGGTTGTGAAGGTGCAAAGGCAAAGAACTGTTTCTATGTTAGAAATGCTATGACGGGTTTCCAGCTAATATTTTTCTCATCCCAGCCACCAGTGTGACTTTAATCTCTTCTCGTAGTCTCCATCTATCCTGGTTCTAGCAGTGATGGACAAATGTTTACCCCAAGTGGTGGAAAATAAAATAAAATTAATTTTTTCTTTGCCAATGAACAAAAGCCCCCCCACACCCCTTTGGCTTTAATCAGCAATGTTTTCTTCTCACTGTTTTTTCATTATCAATAATTATTATTCATCCTTTCCATTCTGCTATAAACTGTGTCTTGGATCCAGTCAAGAGGAAAAAAAGATTTGACAAGATAATACAAATATTATTTATATCTAGAACTGGAGAGAAACTAGACAATGATAGAGAAATGTGTTGGCATAGAACAAAGCGGAGATCAATGTGAACCTTCTAAAGAGAATTAAGTCTAAGGCATATTGATATGGGGGAAGGAAAACATTGGGTTTTAGATTTAGAGTATCAAAAAGGAATCTAAAACCCTAGTAGCACTTCACCTCTATATGACTGAGAGCTTGTTTCTTGGAACTGGCTACTGGAAGCTTCATTTACCCTGGTAAATATAACAATAGCTATAGTCCAAAAAGTAGCACTCAAGGGGGCCAAAGCATTAGTTTTCATATGGGACTCCTGTCAATGACAGAACACAGAGACTCATTCCTGGGACACACCGAACTCATTGGAGATTTTTCAAGGGTCCTGGGGGACTCTCTAGCATATGTGACTGTGTCAATTATTTCCTTTGCATTTTTTCTTCTCTCTGTTCAGATTGGCTTTGGATACAAACCATTATAATCATGTGAAATAATGAAGCTGAGAATTGATTTGAATTTGGTAATCATTTCACCAAATTCATTGTTTTGAACTCAAAATAGAACTTCCACTGGTTCAGATGTGATTTTCTGTTTTTTTTTAATTCTGTTGGAAACTTCTCATCCCTATTTTGACTTGTAAGTGTAATATATTTTATAGTTTTTTCTATATTTTATAATCATATAGGTGGTTGAGATTTCTTCAAAAATGCCTTACTTGTGTATCTGGAAAGTTACAAGTATATAGACAAATCCAGTCTAGAAAAATTTTAATCCAATTATGGATTAAGATGATTCAGGATTAGACAGCTAATAGAGATGAAGATTACTTGCTGGAATTACCTCTTGCAGGTGTGGAGTATTTCCAAGCATTCCCAGTCTTTGGTAAACTCTAAATTCCAGTTTTTCTTCTTTCTCCTTATGAGTTTATGGAGATCTTCTGAGCCTCTTAATCACCGATATTAAAATAAGTATGCCACACTCAGAGATTAGTAATTCCTGATGTAGCTCATTTCTTTCCACTTCCCTTCTGGCTCATCACAGATATTGTGAGCATGAAATTCTTTGGTATTTCTCTGGCGTCCAAACAGAGATTGTTATACATTGTCTTATCTCCAGATTTTCCTCTATTTTTCTCTCTTATCACTCTATTTCTCTCTCACTCTCTGTGAAAGAAAAAGGCTCAATTTGTCAAGCAATGTTCAATTGCTATTTACTGTAATTTTAAAAGATTTGTTTTCAAACTTCAGAAGTAGTGGAAATAAATGGTTATTTACAGTGGAGATTGTTTAACATAAGTTTATTGGATTGTTTGGGGCACTTTGGTAGTGGTGAGGTGTGGTAATCATACATAAAAACCATAAACAAGAATAAAGTGGTAAATTTGTGATGTAAATATAGGTAAAAAAGGTAAAGGCCCTCCCGTTGATCGTCGATTTGCTCAAGCGGGCCCAGTAACGTCTCCATTGGAGACTTTGTTGTTACTGTGTCTGGCATATCAAATACTCTCAGTAGCTTGCCGGCTCTCCGAGAGGGGCGGAGGAATCGAACTCGGGTCGGCCATGTTGGCCGCGTGTAAGGCGAACGCCCTACCCGCTGTGCTATCGCTCCAGCCCATATAATAATAGCCCATGTAAATATAATACATTTTAAATGGTTGTTTAAATATTCTTATAGTAGATTACGTAGCAGTAGAAGACACATACCAAGATTTAGGAAATTCAAGCTGGTGTTGTAACTCTACTTACTTCTAGTCTTTTTCAGGTTGAGAAACACCAATACTCAGAGTGCAGGCCTGTGCCAACAGCCAGCACAAATAGTCTTGACCAAATACCTCCTGGAGTAGCACCAGGCCATGTGAGCTTGGGAGACTCAAGGAAAAATAGCCACAATACCTAGACGCAATGAATATAGTTAAAAAAACAATTTGAAAGCCTCTAATCTGTGGTAGAGTATGTATATTTGATTGTTAATACTTAAAACGGGATGGAAATTAAAGAAAATCCTCATGGAGGTGTGGGTTTATAACCACTGTGTCTCTAATCTAGAGGATTAGTGAAAATAAGATCCCTTATAATATACTGACAAGTTTCTTTATAACCTGAAGTGGGAGGTAGATGCTAAAAGTTTTAACTATGGATGAGATTTCTGTGAAAACTCATTTCAAGTTTCAACATCATTTCATTCAAAACCCAGTGAACCAGATGTCGATCAAACAATCAGAAGCCGTTGGCCATGCTTGCCAAAGTTATATAGCTTATTTGAAACAGCATAATCTGTATGTATGATCAATCACTCAAACAGAAAAGAAAAATTGGTGGGTATCTTTGTAATAAAAAACAAACAACATAACTTCTTGGCTTCATTCAGTGCAAGATTAGATCATTTACACATCTTTCTTAAGCTAAAACCTTCAAGATTCTCAGCAGAGAGAAGTCCTATAATCAGAGAAAAGTTCTGTAAAACACCAGAGGAATTGAAAGCAAGGACATTTTTCTGACAAATGAGTGTTTCCCATTTAATCCACAATTTTTGTCCCCAAGATTATTTTATTGTTTGCCACTTTAAAAACATATAAGTCGGGCTGGAGCAATAGCACAGCGGGTAGGGCATTTGCCTTGCACATGGCCGACTTGGGTCCAATTCCCAGCATCCCCTATGGTCCCTCAAGCACTTCCAGGAGTAATTCCTGAATGTAGAGCCAGCAGTAACCTCTGTGAATTACCAGGTGTGACTCAAAAAGATTAAAAAAGAAGCATATAAGATAAATAGGTGTTATATTCAATTAAGGTAATATGTGATATTTTGATATCATTCCATAATACTCAAATTTATTTGGCCTACTGTTACCGTTTCAAGAAATTAAAATTTTCAGTTCTCACCCCTTCCCCTATTCCACTATTGCCCTAAAGAACAAACAGAAAGTTTTCCCCAAAGTGCTCTTCAGATTATCAAGACATCTCGCCCGTGTCTTCCATCTTCTAGTACCTTGCCCCCACCCCTACACCTTCCCAGGGAACAGTATCATCCATTTTTGGAAACAATAAGTAGGTTTATTTATTGAGAATTTGTTCCCAACTTCGAACCTATTGGCAGATCCATCATTTCACAAAGTAATAATATTTTGTGGTGAGAAAAAATTAGATTTGGTCAGAAAATTTCAAGGATGCAAATCACATGGCTAACTACGACCAAATGCTATAGATCTCCAGAAGTTTCATCCTGCCTAGCTGAATTTTTGTATTCATCAACCAATACTGGTATTGTTTTTGAAATCTTGTCCTTGAAAACAGAGGGTAAGATGGGGTCCGTAGGATACTTGAACCACCCGCTGGTTCGCAAAGAACAGGGAAACCAAATTCTTGATTTGAAAAATAAAAAAAAAAAAAGGATTCCCTAAATAGCCTTTTGGAATGGGTGCATTTCTTTTCCCTTTCCTCAGACAATTTTTTTTCTCATTAGTCTACTTGATGTTACTTTGCAAATTTCTGCGAATTTTACTGGGAAAATTGTCAATGTATTTAACATGATTTTCAAGTCTATCATAGTACAGTGAAAGTCTTATGCTCAGTTCAAGTGGTGCTGGGAACACCAGGACTGCCAAAATGGTTTTCAAGAGTAACAAGAGATGAACCTGGCAGTGCTGGGTGATGGTGCATGTTTGGTGCTGAGGAAGGAACTGATGCTTGCCCATACAAGGCATATGCTCTAATCCCTTGAGTGAGTTTCCTGCCCTCAACACAAAAATAGCTATGTTTTATCACATAGCAAATATTATGTGGATGCATATAAAGAAACTGCTTGAACTCTAAAAATAGGAAAAGTCTGTGGATTTTTCAGCTTTGAATCTATAATTAAGCAGAGGCAAGAGATATAACTAAAGGGAAGGGCATAAAAGAAAGTCAAATTGAAACATAGAATACAGAAAAGAAAGATGAGGGTACAGAAGTCGAAGGAAGAGATATAGAGGCTAGAACAGACAGAGAAAAAAAGAGGACAGACACAGAGACAGAGATAAAGAGTGAGATGAACATACCCGTGGAGAGCAAAAGGAACCCAAAGAGAAACTTCACATTTAGACAAAAAGATACAGGGTATCACCTGACTCTCTTTCTATGGGTACCGGAATCATTCATGTTTTGTGTATTGAAAAACTAAGAGATAGTCTCAGAATTAAAGATGATAGACATGGTCGAGAGAGGTAATATAAAAGTGCATGTTATGCACATGATTGATCCATGTTCTATCTCCAGCATTGCATATTGAACCCTGAGCATTTCCAGGAATGATCCCTCAGAAAGAGCCAGAAGGATGCCCTGAGCACTGCCATGTGTGGTATGAAAAGAACAGCAACAAAAAGTGTTAGATGGGGGATAGAGCAGTAGCACAGCGGGTAGGGCATTTACCTTGCACGCGGCCGACCTGGGTTCAATTCCCAGTATCCCATATGGTCCCCACCAGGTGCCCATATGAGCACCACCAGGAGTAATTCCTGAGTGCAGAGCCAGGAGTGACCCCTGTGCATCTCTGGGAGTGACCCAAAAAGAAAAAAAAGTGTTAGATGTTTATAAGGTTAGATGATAAAAAGCATATAGTCCATAATTCAAAAATATATTAATTTTTATGTGTTAATTGTGAGTATATCAGGCAGATCATTTGAGCTTTCAATAAAAGAAACTAAAGTTTTGGAGCAGGATTCAGAAGTTTTCGAGTGGGTTCCTCCTTCAAATGTTTCCTTCTCTTCTTAGACAAGTGTTTCACATTTGATGGTCTAAAGATAGACTATCTTCCCTGAGGTTGTTCATGTTTTATTCTTTTTATCATCTGATATTTAATACTGTATTGTTTATTTGTAGTTGCTTCACAATGATATATGACCTTCAGGATTATTGCTTCCTACCTCAGTTAGTGTATATATCGCATCTGCATTAACACAAATATTCTAAAGCCAGCACACAACCAAATTGGTTTCCTCTACCTATTCTACCCATCTTCCTTTCCCTTTATTTCTGGAAACAACCAAATTTTTCTCAGTACTCAAAGTGATGTTTGTCAACATCTCTAAATACATGGAGAGTTCTCATTCAGTTTCAAGCTCTCTGTCTCTTACTCTCCAACTCTCCATCTCTCTCTGTGCGACTCTCTCTTTTTCTTTCTCTCCCTCTCCCTCTCTCTTTCGCAATGTTTCACACAATTTTGTTCTTGATTGGATTACAGATACACATTGATTTGCTGTGGTCTTGGTGTCTTAGCTTTCTATTACTGCTGAGTTTTTGCCATCAAGTAATATCGGAGAATGGGAATAAATTGTAGATCAGCAAATCATTTCCCCTAGAAGATTCCAACATAGATCAAATTTGTGCCTCTGATCTATCGGACAAGGAGAAGACTAATCTTGCCTATCAGCAAAACTATATGTGGAAGGACAGAAAATAGACACAGATAGCATAAGCTAGAGGGAAGAGCTTCCCTGGTGATGAGAGGTTACGCGTTTATGGGAAATAGTCATAGTGTATCTGGCATAGGAGTAATCCACTGGCTTTGGCTATAACAATAAAATTATAGCACCCATAAATACAATAGGTGCTAAACTATTTTAAAATAGTTTGCAATGACAATTACAGAGATTACTGTGTTACACATAACGAAAGAGGAAATCTAATGTAGGAGTGATGGTGCCACACCCACTGCTCAGAGTATATAAATGTCACTGTACAAGAGTGTATTTAAACTCAGAATCTTCTTACTGTTGAACTCCCATCTCCTATTAATATGTCCAACAATTGCTGCTCTGGAAATTTCTCTTCTAGTTCCCCTGGGGACTACCTACACCACCGCTCAGATTGGTCCTGCAGCACTTATTACCCGGGCAGTCTCATCTACAGCACTGACTTCATCTCTCTCAAGCCCTACCAACTTGATTCCTCTCTCCACAGTACCTACCAGACCTGCTATGAGCCCACCAGGTGCCAGACATCTTGTGTGGTGCCGATATCCTGTCAGACATCATGGTACAACCTGAGACCCTTCATGTTTCCTAGTCCCTCCCAGTCAACTTGCAGTCACCCAAGAGCCTCCATGCTCTGCAGTTGCTCTGGGTCAACTTACACTGAGTCTCGGGTCTCTGGGTCTGGCAGTTGCTGCTTCCCAGGCTTCGGATCCAGAAGCTGCAACTCACAGGACTGTGGATCTCAGGACTTCAGATCTCTGACCTATAGAGTTTGTGGCTTCCCTTCCCTGAATGCTGGTTCCAGGATCTGCCGCCCCGCCCACTTCACCTCCAGAAGCTGTCAATCATCATGCTCCAAGCCCATCTTTGGATATGGCTTCTATCAGTCAGCCTATTAAGATTCCAGGCTCTTTGAGTAATGAGATCAGAGTCTCTGTTCCCACAGCCACCATTTTCATTCGCAACAGTTACCATGGTTCCTTTATTCTTAAATCAACCATTTCCTGCCTCATCACTATTTGGAAGATTATAAAGTTCGTGAGTAATCTAAAATTAAATCTCATATCTATACCATTGATGGATTTTTAAGCTATTGGATTGAATGTTAAAATTGTAAGCAAATAAATTGTGTTATGTGGCACATCAGTATGTTTATCTTCTTATAATTTCTATTTCTATTTCACTACAGTGTTTTAACACTTTGGAAGATTTAAATATATATCAATATGACTCAGAAAATGGACTTGGGCATATATAATTTGAAATATTTGAGAAAATTTCTATTGAAGTTTCTATTGTTACCGAGGAGAAGTACTCACTTCTTGGAAGTACTTATTTTGTCTCAACACCATTTGGTTGAGAAACGTGGGACTTACATTTCTGCAGCTTAAATAAAAATTTTAAAAATATATATAAAGTAGAGTCACATCAGAAAAGTACAGTGCAATGCGTAAAGTGAGATAACCTAAAAACACAAACAAAAACATAATAGTCTCTGAGTTTGGATTTTTAACTAAAAGTAATGTTGAACTTCAAACAAGATTCACCTGTTATTGGGTTTTCTAAGTGCTACAAAATCTGCCTGTCCACACAAGGTATCCCTGAGACTCATGCAAACATATGGAAGGAGAATCACAATGACTGTGAAAGAATAGTTACTGGGTTAAGGAAATGTGGAATCACTGCTGATTTCTCTCCAAAGCCCCATTCAGGTCAAAAGAAGAGCAAAAAAATCTGAACAGTGTTGAAAAAACATTCATAGTCTTTATCCTCTTTAGTTTCAGACTCTGTTCTCCATTCTTCAAAGGAGAGATGAAGTTAAGATCTTGGATGAAGACATCTTAGTTGCCACACGGTCACAGAGCCAAAAAGAACAAGTTTTGAGTTGATTAGATAGTGGACAATGGGGAATCATTTTGTGCTGGATTTTTGTTTTGTTTTCTTTCTTTTTTAACTACATCTGGAAGTGCTCAGTGCTTACTCCTGGGTCTTTACTCAGGTATCATCCTTGATGAGACAGGGCTTAGAGAATCATCTGTGATGGCAAACCTGGGCCTACTGTGTGCATGGAAAGCATCCTACCCTCTGTACTATTATTTGGACCACATTAATTCTTTAGTCTTTATTAAGAACAAATGATTGTCTCTTGAAACTCTCCACCCAGAGCTCTGTTAACTGGGAGAAGTATGCATCTACTGGCTGCTGTCTGCCCCTGGTTTAATGCTGTTCCTGATTTTTAGCTTTTAGCTTTTTGGCTTTTTTAGCTTTCCAGATCTTCAGAACTTGTGAGGAGTCACTGTTACTGTAGCACTGTCCACCAGTTGTTTATCGATCTGCTAGAGTGGGCAGCAGTAACGTCTCCATTGTGAGACTTGTTACTGTTTTTGGCTTATCAAATTTGCCACGGGGAGCTTTCCAGGCTCTGCCATTTGGGAGGGATACTCTCGGTAGCTTGCCGAGCTCTCTGAGAGGGACAGAGGAAACGAACCCCAGTCAGCCACATGCAAGGCAGATACCCTACCTGCTGTGCTATTGCTCCAGAGTGGATCTTTTTGTTTTCCTAGTCTAACTTTTGAGAAATCCGGGTAAGTCATAAAGGAGACATGCATATGTGGCAAATGTTATCTGTGCAAAGGAGATTGAAGTCTGCATGAAACTCTTCACCAAGCTGTGCCTGGATCAAGGGAGGGAAAAAGTATAGCAAACATTCCATTCCAACGGTCTCGGTGAGAGATGCAAAAACTAAATCTCATGACCTTTCCAGATAAGAAGAAAGAAAAGCTGAAAAGAAATCAGAAACTTTTCAAACTCTAAAACAAATTAGACACCTGCCAAAGTTTTTAGATAAATAATCCCAAGGAATCTTCTCCATTGAATCAATCTTTTATTGTTTCTGAATTATTTAGTTGAGGCTTCTTGTTTAACCAAAGATCCTTGAGTCTCCTTCTACAGAAATTGCTTCACATGAATTGGTTTCAACTCCTAATGAAAACTGCTTCATTAGTCTCAAAAGTAGTATTCATTATAAAGCATGAAAAGAAGGTGAGAGTTTAACAGAAGGATGTTTAGGATGAGTTAATTTCTTTATAAAATATTTGCATTCATGATAATACCTAATAATAGACTGGGAAATATTTACATAGCTCTCAAGAAGTTACTGCTGAAAATTCAGGATGCAATGACAAATCTTAAATATTTCAATTTAATTGCAATTATAATTTTCACATTACAATGCTCCCTAATAACTAACACCAACACCGAACAGGATTAGTTAAAAGAAAAAAAATCTTAGTATTTTCAAAAGTTCTTTTAGCAGTAAATTATAGGTTTCTCTAGGGAAGTCTTTCACCTAATTCGTAAGCTTGTTCTCTGGTACTTGGCTCTTTTTGAGTTGCATTGTGAATGGGATGGTTACTCTTACTTCTCATTCTTCTATTTAATTTTTTTCTGTATAGGAATGCTACAGATTTCTGAATATTGATTTAAAAACTTGCCACATTACTATGCACACTCATTGTTTCTCAAATTACTTTTGTAAGCAATGGAAACATCCTCTGAACATAAACTCAAAGGATTAATAGTATCAGAATGGCAAAATACCCAGGGCAATATAAAGATTCAATGCAGTTCATCTAAAAAATACTCATGACAGGAGTATTTTTGTATTTCAACAGCATAAAGTGGAGAAAGAAAAGTATCTTCAAAAATTGGTTTTGGGAAAACTGGTCACCTTGTGTGGGAAAAAATTATTTAGATCTCTATCTCACACTACAAATATGTCAATTCAAAATAAATTAAATTTTTAGATCTCAGGTCTGAATTCATAAATCATATTGAGGAAAATAGACAGGATCATTCATGACACTGAATTTGACAGCATCTTCAATGATCCAATGCCACTGGCTAAGAAAACAGAAGCAAGATAAACAAATGGAACCATATCAAATTAAAATCAAGAAGCATCTGCATCACAAAAGAAATTATGACCAGAATGAAAAGAGATACCAGATACTGGGGTCGGGGGTGGGGGCAGGAAATATTTGCCCACCACTCTTACCCAATTCATATAAGGAAGTTGTAAAATTTAATAGCACTGTAGCACTGTCCTTCCATTGTTCATTGATTTGCTTGAGCAGGCACCAATAATGTCTCCATTGTGAGACTTTTTATAACTGTTTTTGGCACATCAAATAAGCCACAGGGAGCTTTGCAGGCTCTGCAAGGTGGGAGAGATACTCTTGGTAGCTTGCTGGGCTCTCTGAGAGGGGCAGAGGAATTGAATCCGGGTTGGCCGCGTGCAAGGCAAACGGCCTACCTGCTGTTCTATAGCTCCAGCCCATAAAATTGAATAAGAAAAAATATTAAATTTATCCAATAAAATTGTATTTTGCTTTTCCTGTGGGGAATAATATAGTTATATTTTCTACTACAATGGGTTGCAAATGACCTCGAATATATGAAAGTTATATATTTACCATCAACTTGCTTCTGTAACAGAAATTCATCATTCACTCTTTTCATTACTAAGAACTTGTAGTTTAAGCTCATTTTTCTTGTTAGTAAACAGTTTTTAAAAAATTTAAAAATGTTTCCAAACAATACTGTGTATGTATATGTATATGTGTGTGTGCATGAATGCATTACACATATATGTGTGTATGTATATACATACATATATATGTGTATATATATATATATATATACACACATTTGATGGTTTAATACAACAGTGGAAAAAAATCCACAGTCTCTTTATTCTGTTGTGACAGTCCCGATTTCAAGTCTGTATTTCAGGTAGTATATAACCATTGACGCTCACATTTCTCACTACCACCACCTAGTGGTTGCTCCGTGGATCTTGCAGGCTGTAGTAAAAAAACCTGACTGAGGTTAGGACGTCTGTGAGCTGCACAAGTGTGCTGGTGACTGAATGTTATATCTCTTAGAATGATCTCTCTATATACTGTCTTTAAAATAAAAATGATAACTTGGTTTTTACTCATAAAAGATAAGCGAAAAAAATAAAAGATAAGCGAAGTTAATATAGACTGTGACTTGTTTTCCTTCAAATTTAACCTCAGTTAAAATAAGAACTCTGCTCCTTATTAAGAATCTTGTACTTTAGTTGAATGAAACCATGGAGAAAGCAAAGTTTAAATTTCACAAATAATTTATCCCATCTATTAATTCAGTTAACATTGGTTATAAATAAAGAGTAAAATATAAGACAAAATTTCCAAGTAGGCCTGGATGCTGAGACAAACTCTATAGAACAAGACATATGACTTCCCTGTGGGTAAGATTCTAGGTCGTCTATACCTTCAGTAATTTTGTCCTTTACTTAATGGATAAAACATTTCAGTAAAATGTAACTGCTGACTCAAGTATCATCAACTGCTGGGATATGTAGCTGAAGTCTGTCACTAGAGAATATTTTGATTTTGAATATCATGTTTTTGTTTTGCTTTATTCTTCACACATTATCCAAACAACTAAAACGAAACAACAGGATCGAAGTTGAAATTCATCAGAATTACAGAATTTGATTATGTGAAACGTTTAGCGTTCTGTATGCAAAAACAGAAGTGTTGCAGTGAGTTAGGTATTGATTTCTTATATAGCAGTAAAGTCAAATTACAACCTTTTCTAAATATATTTTGATAATGCTTCTTACTGAAATCCTCACTCTGATTTCAGAAATATTTTATAATATATTTTATGGTGTTTCTTCCTAAATTATGTAATATTGTCAATTTAATATCCTTTTTAGTTTCTAATTATATACATAGATCTATAATATATTGCAAAATATATATTATATCATATATATGCAATACATATATATGCAATAGATTATATATTATATATTATGCACTGAATACATATATTGAGTTCCTACAGATCAAAAAGCCAGGTTTCAAGTTTGTGAGTTTATCATCTTGAAAATATTTCTAGGATTTATAGTATAGAGAAATTAAAGGATATAGTAGATACAAAAGATGGAATCATGTCTTCCAAACTCAAAAACACTGGACCATTTTACTTTTTAAAAGTAATTTATTTAAATCATAAATAAAAGAGAGATAAACATCAGCCAGATGTTCAGAAATAGTTTTGAAGACACAGAGTATGCAAATAGCATTAAGGCAAATGTGTGCACATCATGTACCATTTTTAAGTTCACAATAATTTTTCATTGCATAATTTTATGTGAAAGAAATGAATTAAGGGAAAGATATGAGTTGTATTCAGAAAGGAATGTGCTTCGAGCTAGCATTTCTGCATAACTACAAATAAGCAGCTTTATTGTCTTCGACAATAATTTTCTAATTTCTAAAGTTCAAATTTCTTCCGAATCCACAGGAGTTAGCAGTAGAAATCAAATTTAGAAACTCATGTTAGGAGAAGAGATTAAATGGAACCAGTCTTAGTATATCAAGTATTATAATATGAAATTTCTAAAACCAGCGAGTGTTTTGTTCAAACATACGCTTTGTAGAGGTCAGACCCAGAGAGTCTGTGGTGAGACAAACTGGCAGCATCAAGAGGAGAGACAGTGTGGTCAAATCAGGTTCCACCACCTCAGGATGTAAAAAGAACTGGGCCTACAAACTGCTGATGGACAAACACAAACACGGGCTACAAAGCCACATCCAGATGTGGTCTGGAGCCACATGTAGAAGCCTGAACATGGTAGCCACAACGCAGCCACCCAGCTAAAGTTGACTGACAGGATGTGCAGAAGGTGGAGGCAATTGGCTGGGAACAGGATGACTGACAGGAAATGGGCATCCCACAGGGCTTCCTGCAGTTTGTGGGTTCATCGCTGGTCTACTGTCAGACACAGCAGAAAAGGGACCCCAGCTGGAAGGAGAGTGGAGGTTTATGCTCCAGGATAAGGTGCAGGGGTAAGAAGGGGAACTCCTGAGTAATAGAGTTAGCCCCCGACACAGCCAGAGAAGTTGTTTGCAAGCAGAAGTTATAGGGCATATTGACTGGGAACATAAAGTTAAGATTCTGAGTTTGAACATGACTTCTTGGACTGGGCTGTTTATATACCCTTCTGGGTGTGTCAGCAACAAGGCACCCAGAAACCACAGTACCTGCTTTTAACTGAAATGAAAAGATTATCCTAGTCCAACATATGCAGGTTTTGTCGCTTTATAACTGGAAAGTGCAGTCATATTTGGGTCTTGAAATTCAGATAAAAGTGTGGATTGTTCAAAGCGATTCGTCATCTTCCTTGACCAGAGGTCACTCAGCAGATCACTCAAGGAAGTGCTTTGGAG
The DNA here is from genome assembly GCF_029834395.1 of Sorex fumeus. Lineage (NCBI taxonomy): Eukaryota > Metazoa > Chordata > Mammalia > Eulipotyphla > Soricidae > Sorex > Sorex fumeus. The sequence goes on along the minus strand of NW_026606322.1, from coordinate 30,636,476 downwards.
GTAGACAGTTTCTGGCTGAGGGAAGCCAGCTTAATTAAAAATAATTGATACCCTTTAACAATCTGTCTCAAACGCCTTGCCATCTGGATAGCAAAGTTGCTAACTAACTATTTGTACTCATTTCTTTGGAACAAAAACATGCATTGATTGTTGCAGGGAAGTGAGAAGTTTACTTAACAAAGAGCATCATCAGAAAGCACCAAGGGTTATATGCTAGATATATTCGCATGTTTGAAATCAGATCTCATTTTGGTTAGCTGAATTGAAATATTAACTGAGACTCCCCTTTCCCCCATACGTTTGATAAAACTGCAAGCAGATTATTAGAGTCAACTTATTGAGAAGCAAAGTGCAATTGAGTTTGCACTATGATCAAGACCCCATTAGAGAGAAATTTACCTTAAAAGATAATTTTTCACATCAGACTTTAGTGTTTATTTTAAAGCAGGTCTTTACAAGGAGAGATAGAGCACTTTCAAAGGCCCACTTTGTTTTTTAAAAACAAAAGTGTGACTATAGCTATTCTTTCTTCCCCTGTGTGTGCTTGCTCTTATAGGAGTTGACTTTATAAAATGTTGTGCTCTTTTGGTCTGGTACAGGTTATTTATGTAAGCTTCTGAAAAATCGTTAAGAATAGAATAGGAAAAAAATCATGTGGCAAGAATGCCCATTGCATTTATATCTCTAATCAGATAGACATAGAAATCCAATGAGAGATAGTTTACCACTGAAAGGTTTCCAGAGGCTCTGGAAAGTTTTCTTGTTTGAAAGAAAGTTTATAATACAATTGTGCTGCAATATGAAGTAGAAGGAGCCATCTTTAGATTCTTTCTTGTCTTCCAAAAGCAATATGCATCAGCTTGACAAAAATTGCTTTCGGGTATTTTGACAAGTATTACAAAATTTCTAAAAGAATGGCTAGCTATTTTTTTCTTGTTCTATAACTTATATTCCACCTCTCTGCGGTAAGGTAATGAAGATTGATGCTTCGAGGAAGAGGAGAGATCCAGAAGGTTGATCTTCTTGTAGCTTCTATATTGCTTGATTGCTCATTTTATACAAAAATGTTTCCCTTTTCCATACCTGAGCAAATGGATTGGGTGCAAAGTTTCAGTTTTGTTGAGAAAAATGATGTTTAAGATTAATTAATGTCTCATAGAATATCCTTCAACAGAAAATAGCTTATATAAGAGTGATGACATTGAAGCTGGCAGGCAAATTCAATTTAGGTGCATTAAATATTTATGTAGATGTTTTTATGTTCAATATTTTATTGACAAATAAAGTAGGAAGGTTTAGAATCTATTAGAATGCTTTCACTATTCATAATTAAGAAGCCTAATAAATAAGGATTGTTTGTTTAGAAACCAGGGACAAAATGTGTTATCTTATAAATTAAACATGATTTAAGACCAATTTTTCTACGAAAAAATGTTCTCACCATGAAGTCAACAATTTGGAAGGAAGCTTAACAAAATCTTCAGTCCTCTACCTGAATGGAATCCCATTACAAAGGCCTGATTAGATATTTCCAGTGCCCTCAAGTTAGGAATCTCATTACCTTCAAAAGTAGCTCTGAGTTTTAGATGAATGTTGTTCTCTAAAAACTTCTGCCTACTAATCTCAATTCCTGAATGAATGAGTTTCAGCTCATTTTCACTGGATAATACAATTGTTTTGGAAAATAATATGAAGAGATTTGCCCATTCCCACAGGAAAATTCAAGATATGTCTTTGAGTAATACCCAATTTATAGTTAATTATGGTGAACTCTATGGATGAGTCTAGAAAAATACTTACACTGTTATTCCTCACAGAAGAATTGATATGTCACTTGATAGATGAACCAAATCAGAGATGGTGTTATATCTGTTTTGCATTTATCCTTTTGCTGTCTTGATTCACCATAATTTTATTTATAAGTGTCATCTTTAACCATGGATTCTCCAAATACTTTATCCTTTTTTAAAGTCCATGTGGGGTAGATACTTTTCTAAGAATTTTTTTTTGCTTTACCTTCTATAAACAAACAGAAGACTATTCCTTTTGAGAGGAATAGCCATGCTTCATGCAGAGATTTTAGTTTGTTCTCAGTGATATTAGCACTGTAGCACTATCCTCCAGTTGTTCAGCGATTTGCTAGAGCGGGCACTGGTAATGTCTCCATTGTGAGACTTGCTGTTACTGTTTTTGGCATATTGACTACACCATAGGGAGCTTGCCAGGCTCTGCCGTGAGGGAGGGATACTCTTGGTAGCTCACCAGGCTCTCCGAGAGGGGCGGAAGAATTGAACCCAGGTCAGCCCCGTGTAAGGCAAATGCCCTACCCACTATGCTATCGAATTTAGTTATATTTGATGGGGATGGATAGATTTTTAAAATATGTACTGACAAAGGGGCCAGAGAAATAATACAGCAGGCAGGGCACTTTTCTTGCATACATGCAACCTGGCTTTGATTCCTGGTATTCCATACAGTCTCCAGAGCAATGCCAGTAGTGATCCCTGAGAACACAGAGTCGGCAGTAAGCCTCAAACATAGCCAGATGTGGCCAAAAGTTTTTGATTAAGTAGGAAGAAAGTCAAAATTCAGAGCATTTTGACTTAAGTGTGTGTTGTTTGTTTGTTTTTGGGGGGCTACATGCAGCTATGTTCAGGGCTTACACCTGGCTCTGTGTTCAAGGATAGCTTGGATGTTTGTACCATAAGAAAACTAAAAACTATCATTCTTAGACACTCATGTACCATACTACCAATAAAATTTTGTATGCTGGAATTCTTTTTTTGGTGAAGGGGGGTGGGGGGAAGGATATGTGATGCAATTCCAGGAATTAGGCTGGGGTCAGTCAATATACAAAAAAAATTTTTAAAAAAGCAATTTACCCACTATATTATCTTTTAAACCTCAACTTAAGTGTTTTTAAAATGTCATCTTCAAGGTACTTCTGAAAATTTCCTACCCTTAATTCAGATATATAAACCAATTATGTGCACAGAATGGCTTGGATATTCGTGGCATAAGACAATATCTACCAGTGTCAGATACTCATGTATTATACTACCAATAAAAAGTTGTATGTTGGGATTTTCTTTTTCTGTAAGACCCACAAGATGGAAAAAAAACATTGAGAATTTTTATTTTCTGTGATCCTTTGGTTTTGTAAACTGGGAACTAAATAAATGTTTGCTCCAGACTACAAAGTACTGTTTAGAGTTTGAAAAAGCAACGAGGTTTGCACTTCTGACTGTTCAATACAATATCTTAAAAAGATCGGATGAAACGTCAATCTTATATAGATACAATTATGTTATAATTATGTTCATTGACCCAAGCTAGATGAATGAGAAATGACACCTTTACTTTGTGAACAATTGCTTTGTGAAACCAATGAATTCTTTTATTTAAACGTCTGCTTTGAAAAGCACTTTGAAGGTTAATGCATTTTATTTTGACCATAGACTAATTAAGCATTCTTATTAAAATGGGCACGTGCTTCTATACCGATCCTCAGGGTATATAAGTGTCTGTGATAGAAGGGGATGTTCACTCACAAATGCTCTGCAGATCATCTGAACAGACAACTCCTGACACCATGTCTTACAACTACAGTTCTGGAAACTTCTCCTCCTGCTCTCCTGGAGCTTGCTTCGGGAACCCAGCTTCCAGCTATGAGTCTTTGTATCCCAGCAACGTAGCCTACCAGATGGGCCCTTCTCCCTACGGCGGCTGCCAAGAGAACTTCTTTGAGCCAGCCAACTTCCAGCCATCCTACTCTGGCACCAGAAGCTTCCCAGCATCCTGCTTCCGCCGGAAGAATTCTATCTTCTGCAGTCCCTGTCAAACAAATTGCGCCGGACCCGTGGCATGGGGGAATACTGGCTATGGATCTTCTGGCTATGGAAACACTGGCTTCCAATCTCCAGGATTTGGATCCAGCTTCTGCCGTCCAAGCCCTAACTTCTTTTCTTCCAGAAGTTACCAGCCAACTTGCTACCAACCATCCTTTGGAGCTCCCTGTTTTGGATCCACCTACTGAAGATCCCTCATTTCCTGGCGACATCTGCGTATTAGAAAGCTTTCCTAATTCAATGGGTCCTCGCTCTGGGATCCCCGAGCATCTGTACAATCAGCATAGTCCTCCCAGAAGTGGAAAATTTACTGTGGACTAAGTAAACTTTTCTAAATCTGACAACATGAGCTCTATTTCTCCTTTCAATCTTATGCCAATGTTCAGAACCATTTCTGTAATTATTTTCTCTAAGTCTTCTCCTATTATTCGCTTAGGAGTCTTTAATGTGTTTCAAATAGCTATGGCATTTAAAATAAATTTCTCTTGCATAAATGATGGCATTCCATTTCCTTTTTTTTTTCAAATTTTATTCCTTTAGAAACTTTAGTAACTGCAGCCAGTACTTTAAACCATCTTAATTAGCTGAAATTGAAAAAAAAAATTTCATATGATTTATTACAATTTTGCTACATAGAAAAAATGTACTGTTAGAGGAGAATTGAAATGTGTGCCCTAGATCAAACCTTAAGAGATTTATATCCTCCTCATAGATTCATTGTTCATATAATTGCTTCAGAAAATTTTTATTTTTATAAGGCATGCCTTGGAAACTTAAAAATAGTGTTGTGATTTTTTACTCCTGGCATTATGATGAGGAAAATATTTAATTCTCTGCCTGCACAGGATTCACGCAAAACAATATTAATTCACAATCTGTAACAAAAGCAATAATGAGATTTTTAAAAAAAAAAATGAGTTTCAAAAGGAATACAAAGAACAGAGCCTTTTTTTTTAAAGTATGAGGAAGTCACCTAAAACGCATTACTGAAAAATAGAAAAAAAAGTTGTATCTTCCTACTTATAAAAAAAATCAATCTTGCTGATCTAATGTGTTAGTTGTTGTCCTTTGAGAGAGTTGTCAAATAGGATTTCACATGAAAAAGGGCTGTTAGGGAAAACACCTGTCAGGGAAAATGAAGAGCTGGCTGAAGAAGCGTGGAAGAACCCATATCACAATCCAGTTTGAGTTCAATGAAGAAGAAAACAGAGGGGAAAATTGGGGTTAAATGAATTTTCTTCATAATAGTTCTGAGAAAATTTGGTAAACCACCCAGGAAAAAAAGTCCCAGTTTTCACAGAAATGGACCTGCCTCACTGTCCAGGTCATGCTCAGAACCCAGTCAAGAAAAGGCTAGAATCTGCTCTTGGTAAAAACGAAGTGGAAGCTTCAAAGGAAAATACCTAGTACTTCCTGTGGTGAGCGTTCTGAAAGCTGCCTTTTCAGTTTCCACATTCCTAATATTTGTTCTGATTTTCATCAAGACTAAAAAGTGGTACATATGTTCTCAAATTTTAATAGAAACAATTTTCAGTGATGGAACTCAGTAAACATTATTCTGTCCTCTTGGACAACAAGTTATCAAATCCAAACTACGTCTCACTGAGTTTAAAGCTAATGATACCACCGAATGTGAGAAGGAACTGAAAATCCCTTAATGGTCACATTTGCTTTTTAAACTCAATGTACTAAAGGGCTGGTAGGGCACTTGCCTTATGCACAGCCAATCCAGGTTCAGTTCCCAGCATCACATATAAGTCCCTGAACCCTGACAGGAGAAATTCCTGAATGCAGAGTGAGGAATAAGACACAAGTCAACTCCCAGGTGTGGCTCAAAAATCCACAAAACCAAAAAAAGGAAAAAAGGAAATATTTTCACTACGTATCAGTGAATCTACTCCAATTTAAGCAAAAAACGAATTCCATAACCCCACCAAACTCTTTCTTTATTATAATTTCAGGGTTCTTATTGGAATCCACAATCCACCAAAGGCCGAAAGGAGCATTATTTTATCTAATCTCTTCACTCTTATTACTATGCCTTCTTTTTCTTTCTCCCATAGTTTCTAGATTTTCCTGATCAAGACAAATACTGAAGAAAAGATATTGACAAGAAAGACCTTCTGTCTGACAGGATGTTTTAGATCAATGGTATCAATATAACTTAGTTGTTCATTTCAGAAATATTTGGGGGATGAGGGAAGACGCAGATGATGGTGCCAATACCAGTGTGGTCTATGGGTGACTTATGTGAAGTGATCTGAGAGAGGAAGCAGCCTTAAGAAGATAATCTGCCTTTTTCTGTCATTCCACCTCTGCCCTGAGGAACAGCTGGAGAAATCCTAGGACTGGTAAGAGTCTGCTGTGAGCCTTGTTCCTTGCAGGACAAGAAAGCCAGTCTTGCAGGACAAGGAAGCTAGATCTTCTTACCTAGGTCTTTTGGGGCCTTCACCTTTCTTTCAGAAAAGAATTTCAGAAGAAGACAAGCAGTGAAGTTAAAAAAAAAAAGTTTCATTTGGGAGCTTTGAAGAAGGGGTTGTTGGGATGGGGGCAACAGAGAACAATACACTCAAGAGAAAACAAGTCCTTCCAGAGTGGAAAGGAAGTCCCAGTACACGCCCCAGCGTTATATATGACAGGAAGTCCACATCTCAAGAGGGGAGATGCAGATGACACATGTGCTTAGGAACCACATGCACTCGGAAGTAACACATGGGCACAGGAAGCATGTGGGCTCAAGTAGCATCTGTGCCTGCTTCCTTTGTTCAAATTGGCTTTCCTAGGGTTTCTCCTACACTGCCCCACATGGAGTTTTCTACTACCTAGGTATTTCTGTCCCTGGGTGGTTGTCAAGGGGATAAAGTTGGGAGCAGTTGATGGTCTTATTTGTTATTTCTTTCCTGGTCTTTGTTCCTGCTGGATTTCTTCAAGGGAAGGAGATCCTTGTGGGGGTGGGGGGACTCCAGTCTTCTCTGGGTGTCTTCTGCCTCCCCTTAATGTTCTTCTCAGGCCTTAGTTTCTATGTCCTGACTGACTTAGTGGATACTGACAGCCTTAGGGCTACTTGGTTTTATTCCCTCTCCAGAATACGTTGCTATAGGGGCCCCGTCCCTATCTACCTGCCCACCCCTGCCAGTGATCAGGTCTCACTTCTGGCTCAACAATTAAGGACCAGTCCTGGAAGAACTCAGAACCATACGGGGTACCAGGACTGAACCTGGTAGACCACATCCAAGTCACTCACCACCGTACTCTCTTTTCAGTCCACATCAGAATTTTATCTTTATTTTTATTTTTTTTAAAGGTTGACTTAAAGCTGTAAAGTATTTCACCATATGTTTCAGTAAACATCTCGGATGAATTTCTTAGAGACGGTGTTGCAAACCTGGGTCAGCAGCTCTCTAATTAGGAGACAGTATACTTATCAGGAGAGTCATGTCACTACCCTGTGCCCCTGCTATGTCCTCTAATTATACATAGCAATTTAATAATTGTGCAGATTCCAAGTGAGTTATCTGTCCTGAAACTATTGGAGCCCCAAATCTCCCTTCTAACACTTCTCTTTGGAGATAATTTGGAAAGCCTCATATAGTAGTGTTAGCACAAAAGTAGATTTTCCTGGGCTGTTGGGTTCCTGAGAATTGTATGAAAGATTTGCATACAAAACTCATGATAATTGTATTTTTAAGGATGAGATAAAATCATGATAAGTGACATTGCATGCTGATTAAAGGCAAGGCCTAGACATTGGGAGGAACCTGTACTCATCTACTAAACCATACAGTAAACTCTAACTTCTTAAGCTCCCGAGTTGTTTCTTTTAATTGAATCACTGTGAGTTACACAGTTACAAAGTTGTTCATGATAGAGTCTCAGACATTCAATGTTCTAACACTGGACCAACATCAGTGCACAGTCCCTACCACCAATGTCCCCAGTGTCCCTTCTGCCTGCCTCACTGCCCTCACCCCCCCAAACCCGGTCTGTCCCTATTGAAGTCAGTGGGCCACCACAAGTGGCTTATGTGAGGTGGAGAGGAGCGAGAAGGTCACTTTCTCCTGATCTCCATCTGCTACCCCAGAACAGGCTGGGAAGACTAGGATTCAGGACGGAGTGAGGATTTGCTCTTTTCAGGAAAGGAGAGTCAATCCTAGGCCTTACACAGTGTTTATAGGCTCTTGTCTTCCTCATAGAAAGGAATTTCAGGAGTAGATAAGCAGTGAAATAAAAAACATTTTATTTGGAGGTATTTTAGAAAGAGGAAAAAAGGAGACAAAGTGAGAGAGAAGGGGATTTTTCCTAAGGTGGAGAGAACTCCAGTGCACATCTCAAGAGGGAAGATGTGGTAACACATGCTTGGATGCCGCACGTGCTTGGCCGTGTGTGCATCAGCAGCACATGGGCTCAGGCAGCATATGCATGCCCTACCTCTGTTCAAGGTAGCTTTTGTAGGGTCTCTCCAACCTCTCTCCACCTGGGGCTTTCTAGCTAACTAAGAGTTCATTGCTGGGTGTGACCCAAAAAACAAACAAACAAACAAACAAAAACCAAAACAAAACAAAACAAAAACAGAGTTCCTTGCTAGGGTGGTTGCCAGATGGTGTTGCCTTGGTCTCAAGTTTCTCTGGCAGAGGTAGGCATCATTCAGGTGTCATAAATCTCCTTTAGGTTCTTGATAGCTGTCTCCATCTCTGTTGAAGCTTGTGTCTCTGTGGAATTCAGCCTCCTCAAGATCTGTCACTGGCCCCAGGAAGATCTTCTAAGGCCTACATCTCAATTCTTGCAATTTCAGTATTGAAGGATTTATTATTTCTCAAAAGTTCTTCCATTGCCATGAACCCTCTCCTATCTACCTGTCTGCCTATGGCAGATACTTTTCTTCTCTCTCTCTGTCTCTGTCTCTCTGTCTCTGTCTCTGTCTCTGTCTCTGTCTCTCTCTCTCTCTCTCTCTCTCTCTCTTTCTCTCATTCTCCTTGTAGGCACTGTGGTTTGCAATACCACTAACTGAAAGGGTATCATTATATCACTTTACCTCCTTTCAGCACTCATTTCCAACTTTCATAGTGATAGTGATCCGTTCTCTGTCCTAACTGCCCTCCCTGTAAAACTACTTCAAGCTTCTGAGCTTGGGGGGGGGGGGGGGACAGATCCTTTATACAATTACACTAGGTAAGAAAAAAATCCGCTTCAGTTAACTTCATCAGCATGCAAAAGAAAGGAATAAAAGTATCTACTGTGTCTACTGTTTCATTGTTCTCTTAAACTCTCTGCCTTTTCTGAGCCTGGAAAAGCTTTTCTCCTGAAGGGCCTAATATTTATTTATTTATTTATTTATTCATTCATTTTTAGTCTGATCTACCTGATTCATCTCTCAAAATAGGAACTCTAAAACCCAATAGACCATTGCCTGGAACCCATTAATACCAAGGTAGCATGTGATTTCATACACATAAGCAGCATCTGTGTCCATTTGTTCACCTGAAGATCTTATAGAAAATAGACCATCACCCACATACCACTTAAATATCTAAGGGAGTGAGATCTTTTGGGGAGAAATGTTGCAGGCAGATAAGGGGAGGGCAACCAAGCCAGTAATTTTCGGAAAATAATAAAATTTAAGAAGAAATGTCCCAGCCTTGAAGTAGCCCAAAGACCTGAATAACATCCTGAGTGCTTTGTCAGAGAAACTGAGCTAGAAAAGGAGTCCAAACCTAGCACAGTGGGTAGGGAGTGTGCCATGCACATGGCCAACCCAGATTCGATTCTTCCGTCCCACTCAGAGAGCCCTGCAAGCTACCGAAAGTATCATGCCCACATGGCAGAGTCTGGCAAGCTCCCCATGGCATATTGGGTATGCCAAAAACAGTAACCACAAGTCTCACAATGGAGACGTTACTGGTGCCAGCTTGAGCAAATTGGTGAACAACGGGAGGACAGTACTACAATGCTACAGACTCCAGGTAGCGGACTCAACCCCTCTGGGTAGACATTAGCAGAAAGTCTAAGGGTTGTAATAAGATTAGAACAGAGTCATCCAGAGTCCAAGGCCTTCGTCCAGGCCAAGACAATTTGAAGAAATTGTATGTAACCTTCTCCCAAAAGCCATTTTCCCTTTTTTCCACTCTGGAGAAGACCTTGTCTCTTGAACACACATCTCTCTCTGTCTCTCTGTCTCTCTGTCCCTGTTTCTGTCCCTCTCTCTCCTCACATCTTTCTACATATCTTTTTAATAAAACTACTTTGCTTCACTTAAAAAAATTATTTGCCCTGGAGATGTAGCTCTTGACTCAAAGGAAGCACACACCCTTGCCAATTCTAACCATAGCATTTTAAAGAAAATAAGAGAATATACTTTTCTTTGTTTTCCCCAAATTCTACACAGATAGCAACACATCTGTCTCTCTGGTTCCCTTGGAGATACCACGACATGACATTTTACAAATATTCCTAGCAAAACTGTCAAGCGTTTTCATTGTGCAAACTTTCTTTTATTTTCTTTGTTTCAAACATTTCCATAATATTTTTCAAAATTTTATATACACTTGAAATATATGTCAAATCTCAGGGCTTGAGATGTTTATATCTGCTCATAAATCTTTCTTCATATAATCGCTTAAAAATTGGTTGAAATTGGCACTCACTGAACATATATTTGCTGAGTTATTAGTCTAATGAAATTCTTATTGTATACTTTGAGACTTATATCCCTGACTCTGTGACGTTCGGCAGCTACACCACCTCTGCTTTGCTGATGACATCGTTCTAATAACACCAAACATTAGCCAAGTGACACAAATGCTCGCCGACTTCAACTGAGAGTGTGGAAAGGTCAGACTGCAGCTGAATCTCACAAAGACAATGTTCATGAAAAACAAACTCATTCATGACATTCCATTCATTCTCAACAGAACAAACATCTCAGAATGCAGCAGGTATGCCTACCTAGGTCGAGGAAGTCAACATGAAGAATGACCTGGCACCTGAGTTGCGCAGGAGAAAGAGAGCGACTTAGAACGCCTTCAAGAGTGCCAAAGAAATAGCTAAGAGGATGAAGAACCTCTGGCTCTGGGCATATCTTTTTGACTCCACCATTCTCCCTGCACTAACATACGTGTCAGAGACCTGGCCCTATGAAAACAGGATGAGAACGCTATTCTGGTCATGCAAAGAGGAATTGAAAGAGCTTTGCTTGGAGTATCATGCTTCACTCAAGTGAGAGAAGGAATCCGGAGTTCCGACCTCCGTCGATGATCGAGAATCAGGGATGCTGTCTTGTGCCAAGGAGTCAAAAATCAGATGGGCTGGACACGTAATGCGGTTTGAAGATGACCGCTGGACTAGAGATGTTACCGATTGGATTCCACAAGACGTCAAATGGTGGCCACCCAACTATGAGATGGTCAGGCTTCTTTGTCAAGGCCCTGGACAAATGGTTTGAGGCTCTTCATGTTCCTGGAGCCTCAAACCATTTGTCCCGGGTTTTGGACAAATCCTGTACAAATATTGGGCTACATTAGCACGCTACAGGGACAAATGGCTCTACTAAATCATCACAAGGTCTATGCCTGTCCTACAGAACCTGCCAATGAAGAGAAAAAGCACTCTATATTGGTGTGCCTGTATGTATGTATATGTGTGTGTGTGCATGTGTGTGCGTGTGTGTGCTGGGAGTTGAGTTATGTGTATCATTATACCACTAGAATGATAAATATCAAAGTAATAACTCCCTTTTAAATCTCAACGATTCTCTTTGATGAATGTAAGTTTCTCAAAATCTAAACCTGTGTTGGGTACATTTTTCATGGTGATATATGATGTGGAGAGAGAGAGAGAGAGAGAGAGAGAGAGAGAGAGAGAGAGAGAGAGAGAGAGAGAGAGAGAGAATAGAAAGAGAGAGAATACTAACCCAGTTATCTAGGACAGAAGACTATGTCCAGAGAATTTATTTTCAAAATCACTTAATCTATTTGTTCATCTTGAGTTTTATCTGATCATAACATTTTTTCATTCACATTATTTTAGTTTTATTTATTTATTTTGGGCTGGAGCGATAGCACAGCAGCTAGGATGTTTGCTTGCATTTAGCCCACCCATGTTCAATTCCCTCTGTCCCTCTTGGAGAACCTGAGAAGCTACCGAGAGTATCCCGCCCACATGGCAGAGCCTGTCAAGCTCTCTGTGGCTTCTTGGATATGCCCAAAACAGTAACAACAAGTCTCACAATGGAGACATTATTGGTGCCTGCTCAAGCAAATCAATGAACAATGGTATAACAATGCTATTTATTTGAATGAATCACGTGAGATCCAGTTATAGACTTACAAACTTTCATGATTATGTTTCAGTCATACAATGATCAAGTACCCAATCCTCCACCAGTGCCCATTCTTCATCACCAGTAATATCCCTCCTGCAACCTCAACCCCTTTCTCCACCCATTCCCACCTCCTGCTTCCATGGCAGGCACAGCATTCCTCTCTCTCTCTCTCTCTCTCTCTCTCTCTCTCTCTCTCTCTCTCTCTCTCTCTCTCTCTCTCTCCCCTTCTCCTCTTTTGGGTATTATGGTTTGCAATACAGGTACTAAGCGGCCATCATGTTTGGTCCATAAGTCTACTTTCTACCATCTACCAGCACACATCTACCATCCCAAGCGAGTCTTCCAACCATCATTTACTTTCATTGTGCTTCCCCCCCTGGAATTTTTGCTGTACCTCTTTACTACTTGTTTTCTGCACTTAAACCAAATTCTGTAACTCTTGGTACTATTAACATTTGGGATAGATGCGTCTTCGTTAATATAGTGTTATTTTGTTCATTGCACTGTGTTTTAAACAATGCAGCATCTTTCTACTAGATGCAGTTAGCACCACAACCTTCAACTCTAGATGTAGCAATGATATGTATATCTCCAGATATTGCCAAATGCCCCCTGCAGGCAAAATTTTCTCCCTCTTAATATAGATGGAGATCTTGGGAATGAGCTTCGTGGCACCATTCTTAAGGGATAGGGAACACTACCTCTTATTTGGGTTGGCAATAGGACAGTAAAAATGTGACAGTATATTTCATTACTCATGAACGGTTATGAATTTTGGCTTCCCAATATTCATATTTAAGCTTCATAAATCTAGAATAATGTCAACTTCCTTACTTTGTAAATGTTACTCTGCTATTGCATATGTATAAAGTAGCTGTAACTATGTTTATTTACGATTATAGTGACTTTTTCTCATAATAACAGAGAAAAGGTATTATTTTTGTGGTAAGCTTCTTAATTTCAGAATGCCAGTTTATATGTAGAGATTACTTTCACTCTTTGATCACCTAAACTAAAAAATTAGTAGTTAGACTTTCTAGTGTTCTACTATATTTCAAATAAACCTGAACAATTTGAGTTAAAAAAAATGCTGGTCTATTGACTCTGCTTCTGTGTCTCATGGGTATTCTAAAAGCTTTCTTCAGTTTGTTGTCTCATTCTGTACACTCCACAAAAGGTAATTTAAATCTTTCAGTATCTACTGAGGAAGTGAAATGAACGTAAACTACATTTCTTCATACTTACACTTCAAAGCTGCTATTATGAATTCTGCTCTTTAAGTATCTCAACTCTAAGTTCAACGTATCAGAATTTTACTTTAACCCCCTTCTGCTGTATTTGTCAAATATTCCCATACTATTGAGAAAACAAGCTTATGTCAACAAATCTGTATTTACCTCGCTATGTTTCAGGACTTACATTGGGTACTGAAGGATGCAATTTAAGTGAAATATAAAAAAATTAATATATAGCTATCAGCAACATTGTATAATAACTAACATTAGTTGGACTCATTACTGAGTTTATTACTAGAGAATAAACAAAAATTGGTATACGTTTCTTACAAGGAAAGCTCATATTAAGATCTAGAGGAAAATGCATTTATACTGGCAGGGTAAGGTCATAGGTAAAGAAACAGAAGAGGTGAAATGTGCAAAGCACATGTTTGAGGAAAGATGAAAATTCATTCTCATTTGCCCTTGGCATGTGGGAAAATGCTTGAAGTAGAAAGCTGATTTGGGCAGAAGGATTTTGCTAACAAGTTTCAGAAATATTGTATAAAAAACTGAAATTAGTGGAAATTTATGAATGTACTTTGATCATTGCATTCTATAACCTAAATATAATGTAATTTTCTGGAGTATATTTTTAATTAAAAACTTTATATGAAAATTGTTTTCTTTTTAAATGGGACTCCCAAGCTGTCCTTAAGGGGTCCAGCAGTCCACTTTGAGTGACATTTGGTCAACCAAGGCAGCAGTTCAGAGCAAGGGACCAAGGATAATGTACTGTTAGGCCTTAGGGTTCTAAGCCTTGGTGTGTCCTGGGTTGTACTCATCGATGCCTCTAGAACTATACCAGTGGTGTTAGGGAGAGCATGCATTTCTGCAAATCCGACATAAGTTGGGAATACAAGCCACATGCCCTAACCACTGCACTATCTCCCCAACCTTTATTTGAAAATTTGAATTCGTATTCCATTTGTGTTTTTTTTCTTTGTACCCAATATCTGGCTGGAGCGATAGCACAGCAGGTAGGGTGTTTGCCTTGCAAGGGGCCAACATGGCCGACCCGAGTTTAATTTCTCCGCCCCTCTCGGAGAGCCCTGCAAGCTACCAAGAGTATCTCACCGGCACTGCAGAGCCTGTCAAGCTACCTGAGACGTATTCGATAAGCCAAAAACAGTAACAATTGTCACAATGGAGACTTTACTGGGCCTGCTTGAGCAAATCAATGAACAATGGAAGGATGATGACAGTGACCCAATATCTTCTTTCCATCCTACTTCATAAAATTGACCCATTTCATTCCATCTAATCCCCTCCTCCCTCCTTTCTGTTCTGGTAAGAGATATTTGTTCTCAAGCTTTTAAGATTTTTGAGTTTTTTTTGCTTTGTTTGAATCAATTATTAAAAAAAATTGCAATCCACGCATAACAGGAGCTGAGATATAGTACAGGAGGTGAGGCACTTGCCCTTTGCTTTGTATGCTACTATCCTGGGTTCAAAGTCCTGGCACTTTTTATGACCCTCCTTTCCTCGCCCCGGAGAACTTCCCGGAGTATTACCTGAACAGAAACAGATGTAAGCCCTGAACACAACTGGGCATGCACGTCCCCTTGAAAAATCGACATATCGATTAAATAATTTATTGTTTATCTTTTTTATCTGACATTTTACAGAATATAATACTCTCTAGGCTTAGCATCTTGCTGCAAATGGCAGAATTTCATTTTCTTTTAGAATAACATTATATATAATATATATATATATTGCTCGAGCCCAGTAACGTCTCCATTGGAGACTTTGTTGTTACTGTGTCTGGCATATCGAATACGTCACGGGGAGCTTTCCAGGCTCTGCCATGCGGGCGAGATACTCTCGGTAGCTTGCCGGGCTCTCCGAGAGGGGTGGAGGAATTGAACTCAGGTCGGCCATGTTGGCTGCGTGCAAGGCAAACGCCCTACCCGCTGTGCTAACACAGCAGGTAGGGTATTTACCTTGCACGTGCCCGACCCAGGTTCGATTCCTCCACCCCTATGGGAGAGCCTGGCAAGCTACCGAGAGTATTATGGCCACGCGGCAAAGCCTGACAAGCTCCCTGTGGTGTATTCGATATGCCAAAAACAGTAACAAGAAGTCTCACAATGGAGATATTACTGGTGCCCACTCGAGCAAATTGATGAACAACAGGAAGACAGTGCTACAGTAATATATATGTATGTATATGTATATATATGTACATGTATATATATATATATGTCATCCTTTCTCCAGTCATCCACTCAAAGGTTGTATATTGTCATATTCTCATATCTTGTGAATAATGCTTTGATGAACTAGCAAGATGCATCTCTGAAATAATATGTGAAACTCATGTTTACTCATGTTGTATCATTTTTCATCTTTCTGACCAACAAAAGGTATTAGAACTCTTAACTGACTTATCATAGCTTAGGTAGTGTTTTGAATGTTACTGACATTTTTAATCGTGCTACACACAGTTTTCTTGCCACTATTTAGTGCTGAAGATTTCTCCCACTTATGTCCCCACATCATATCCAGTCTATCCACCACTACCCCCAAATTTTTTTGTTCTCAGTTTATATTCCAGTACCCAGAGTTTTTTAACAATTGGTATTATCTATATATCACAGATATATAGATACATATCCTTTTCATATATCCCTCTGCTACACAAATGAGTGAAGTTATCTGGTATATGCCCTTCTCCCATAGGCTTATTTTCTCAGCATGATACCCTCCATTAATCCAAAATTGAAATAAACTGTGTGATTTCACCTTTTTGACAGCTGAATAGTATTTCATGGTGTAAATATGCCACCTCTTTATCTATTTATCTTACATTGGACATTCAGGTAGTTTCTATATCCAATGATACTTAGTGTTTCAGTGAACATAGGTATGGATATATCTTTTTGCATGAGTGTCCTTTATTCCTGGGGTAGAAGTC
The DNA here is from genome assembly GCF_029834395.1 of Sorex fumeus. Lineage (NCBI taxonomy): Eukaryota > Metazoa > Chordata > Mammalia > Eulipotyphla > Soricidae > Sorex > Sorex fumeus. Next base: position 30,620,117 of record NW_026606322.1, on the reverse strand, counting down.
AAAAGTAAAATCACTGAGTTGTGTTATCTTTAAAAGTAAGCCTTTGGCTAAAATGATAGATCAATTTGCTGAGTGAATTCTTTGCATTCAGGAGGTCTGAGATTGATTTGTGACTCTACAAGGCCCCCAGAAAACTGCCAGAGAGCCCTGAAGCACAGAAACAGGTGCAGCCCCTGAGCACTAACAGATAGAGTACAAAATCAAAACAAAAATTATAAAAGCAACTTTTTTGCTTTTACTTTTTAACAAATATTAGAAAATGTTCTCATAAGCCATAGAAACAATCAGCTGGCAGAACATTCACTTGTTTTTGGTGCATAAAAATGTAGAAAATATAAGAATATATCTCCATGTGTATGTGATTATTTATATTTATATGTAAAACATCTGAGGTCAGATTATTAAATTTGTTTGTCTGGGAGGCTATCAGTAGTATATTGTAAATTCAGTTCTACCTTAAAAATTCTTATTTTTAACCAAATTTATATTATGCAATGAATACATTAACTAAATCAATGCACATTCCTCCTAATATGGTAAGCTGTCACAACCTTCAAAGCGATAAACTGACTTTTACACTTACTGAAGATTTCTAACATTTTAAAATTAAGAAAAATAAAGAATATTGTTTTTCCTAATATCTTAGGTAATGCAGCATGCAAGTATTAGGAACCTGAGCTATTGAATAACTAACTACATTTGTACAAATATATTTTATATCACTAAGGAGAGGTTATAATGAATATTTCAAAATATTCTAAATGCTATAGCAGTACATAAAATGAAATATCCAAGAACGTTTTCTTGAGCATATGAAGAACAAGTTAAAGATTATAGTATAAAAGAGAATACAGTAGGATTTCTCACCTTTGACAACCGTGACCCCCTTCCTTTCTGTGTCCCTGAAGCTCATGCCATGTGTCTTCAATTTATGTGGTTTTTCACCTGTGGCCCCTTTTGGAATATGCTAGAGACATACATATAGCCTTATGGCCCCATATGAGAAATACTTATGCACAGTACTGTGCCCACTTGGCCAGTTGAAGATAGATCTTGTTAAATTTTGATGACTTTGCACATAGACAAGCATGATTCATGAAGACTGTCTAAATGAAAAATGATCTACTTATATAACATAGAGTGCACTCTCAACAAATCCATTTAATTACAATATTTTTATGATTTCCAAATTAGAAATTCCTAATTAGTATGCAATTGAGTAAAGTAACTGGATTTAATATAATTACAAAGAACGCAAAACAAACCAGCAAGAATAATGAGAATAAGCAACAGTTTAGTTTTGTTCTTTCATATGAAAGTCCAGAATATTTTTGCTATGCTTTGAAATTGAGTAATAAGTGAGTCTGCAATAAGAAAAATTCTAAATTATTTACGTTCATAACCAAACACAGTAACCACAAGTCTCACGATGGAGACGTTACTGGGCCCACTCGAGCAAATCGATGAACATGAACAACGGGAGGACCGTGACACTGACAGTAACTAGATGCTGTGAATGTAGAGTAAAATGAGTGAAAATTTATGCCATGCCCTTAGAAATATTGAGCTTTTTTTTTTGCTGAATATGTTTAATTATGAAAGACTTGGATTCATCTAGTTTGGCCATTATTTTCGTAAATTCAGAGATATCCTATATTTCAACAATTATATATAATCATCAATTAGTAATATCTCAAATTTTGTTGTTACCGGTCAATTTTATATATCAAATATCCTTGTAGAAACTCCATCACAACACTTAATCACTTAACTTCCCATTAGTCGTCGATTTGCTCGAGCGGGCACCAGTAACGTCTCCATTTGTCCCTGTCGCGTGCTAGTGTAGCCCAATGGCATCTGTTCGCTCTGGGAACATGAAGGGCCTCAAACCGATCCTTCATGATCTTGACGAAGAAGTCTGACCATTTGGAAGGTGGGCGGCCATGCGGTCTTTTGACATCCCGTGGAATCCAGTCGGTAACAGCTCTAGTCCAGCGGTCGTCTTTAAATCTCATTACGTGACCAGCCCATCTGAATTTCGACACCTTGGCAAATGAGACAGCGTCCCTGATTCTTGATCGTCGATGGATGTCAGAACTCCCGATTCTTTTTCTCATTTGAGTGAAACGTGATATTCCAAGCATAGCTCTTTCTATTCCTCTTTGGGAGACCTGAATAGTGTTCTCATCTTGTTTGCGTAGGGCCCAGGTCTCTGAGGCATATGTTAATGCAGGAAGAACAGTGGAATCAAAGAGATGTGCCCAGAGCCGGAGGTTCTTCATCCTCTTAGCTATTTCATCGACGTTCTTGAAGGCGTTCCAAGCCGCTCTCTTCCTCCTGCGCAGCTCAGGTGCCAGGTCATTTGTCATGTTGACCTCTCGACCTAGGTACACATAGCTGTTGCATTCGGAGATGGTCGTTCCATTGAGAGCGAATGGGGCGTCAGGAACAAGGCTGTTTCTCATAAACATTGTCTTTGTAAGATTCAGCTGTAGTCCTACCTTTCCACACTCACGGTCAAAGTCGGCCAGCATTTGTACCGCTTGGCTGATGTTTGGTGTTATTAAAACAATGTCATCAGCAAAGCGGAGGTGGTGTAGTTGCTGAACATCTATCTTCACTCCCATTCCTTCCCATTCCAGTTGTCGCATGATGTTCTCGAGGGTGGCACTGAAGAGTTTTGGTGAAATGGTATCATCTTGCTGCACCCCTCTCTTGACATCAACGATCACTTCTTTGTAGAATGGTGAGATCCTGGTAGTGAATCCGCAGTACAGCTCACGGAGGATCCTGATGTATTGGGCTTGAATGCCCTGATTGGCTAGGGCTTCAATGACCGCTTCCGTCTCAACAGAATCAAAGGCCTTCTTTAAATCAATGAACGTTAAACAGAGTGGCATCTTGAACTCCCGAGAAACCTCAATGAGCTTGGTTATCATGTGGATATGGTCGATGGTGCTGAAACCTTTGCAGAACCCGGTTTGCTCGCATGGTTGTCCTTCATCTAGTGTTCTGCCAATCCTATTTAGGATGACTTGAGTGAACAACTTGTAGATGACAGACAATAGGCAGATCGGGCGATAGTTGCCAATGTCATGGATGTCTCCCTTCTTGAACAGTAGTACGTTCCTGCTAGTTTTCCATTGGAACGGAACCTTGCATTCAGACAGGTAGCGAGTGAAGAGCCAAGCCAGTGTATTGATGAGTACTGACGGCAGGTTCTTCAGGTGTTCAGGTCTGACCTTGTCTGGGCCGGGTGCTGTTTGTTTCTTTACCGACGAAATGGCGTGTCGGATTTCGGAAGGGAGAACGTTGGGAACAACATATCCATCCTGTGGAATTTGGTATGTCGGCAAGTGGACATGGCTATCGAAGAGATTTGAGTAGAAGTCATGGATAATCTTCTCCATTGCCGTTCTGGAGGATGTGATGGATCCATCAGGACGTTGGAGGGCAGTCATCTTGGTCTTATAGTTGGCGAAGGACAGGCAGGCATTACGAATACTTTTCCCAGCTTCTGCTGCATCTACCAGTACTTCTGCTCTTCTCTCTTTGAGGTCTTCCTTGATCGCATCTCTACACTGCTTTGCAAGCTTGGACGTTAGCTTGCAGTTGCCTGAGGCATGCGCCAAACCATGCTGGCGAATTAGCTCAAGAGTTTTCGAAGATAGGCGATTTTTTGTGGCTATCTCTCTCTTGGCGTTCCTCGCACATTCATGGAGGTGCTGAACCAGTCGATTTTATTCCTCGTCAATGTTGTCAACAATGGCCTCTTCCCATGTTGCAGCAATAGTACCAAAGAGTTCCCAGTTGGTGGTCGTTCTGGGAGTTCTCTTTTTAAACTTTGCAGCCCTTTCTCCCCGGTCTGTGAAGTAGAATTTTGCACGAAGGAGACGGTGGTCCGATCCCATTCGAAATTTTGGGGCAACAGCGACATCAGTCAGGCAAAACCGTCGATTGAATATGATGTGGTCTATTTCATTGTGGAATCATCCACCGGGAGACTTCCATGTCCATCGTTTAGATTCTGCCTTCTGGAACTGTGAGTTACCATGAATGGTCTTGGTCGACATGATGAACTCAGACAGTCTCTCACCCTGTTCGTTCCATTCTAGGCCATGGGTCCTGATGTGAAGTTCTTCAGCTGATCTTTTCGGTCCTATCTTGGCATTAAAATCACCCACAATGATCTTGTAGAAGGTGTGGTCTTCTTTATAGAACTTCTCTTGCTCCATGTAGAACTTCTCGATTTCTCTTTCATCATAATGAGATGTTGGTGCGTAGACAATGAAGATAGAAACTGCAGGCAGTGAGTCACATCTATTCAAATGTAAACGTCTGATTCGGGTTGTTAGGCATTCGAATGAATCAATGCTCTTGGCCAAGTTTGTGTTGACAAGGACACCGACGCCTCCAACACCTCTTTTATTGCATGTTCCGAGGAACAATTCTTCTCCAGTGTCAAAAACGGCATGGTGAGATTCATGCCTTCTTGTCTCGGTCAGACCAATGATGTTGTACTTAATCTTTCGCGCTTGTACCATCAGGTCCTTGATGGGTGCATCTGATGCTAGCGTACGTGCATTGAAAGTACAGACGATCATTTTTGTCTTCCTTCATTGTGGCAGCCTACGTCGGCCTTGAGATTTAGAAACTCCATGAAAAAATAATAACATGTTTCTTTTTTGATGAATAACTGATGAATAACTGATACAACATCTGTTGGAGGATGATATGGCAGTGTTGTATTGGCTTTCCCATATTCCTTATAATCAACAATAATATATATCTTTTTATGTGTCTGTTTTTCATTCTTAAGTTTTCTTCAGTAAAACATCTGCTTAGATCCTATGGCCATTTCTTACTTGAATAGTTGGCTTTTATACTTTTCAGATTGAATTGTATAAGATGTTAATATAATTTGTTCACATAATTTGTATTTACTTCCCAACTTTCATTACTTCATTTTTACAATTGGGTAAAATAATGTAATTGATAGAATTAACATACAAATTAAAGGGCGCATTATATTAAAAAAAACAGTGTAATGTAATAGAAGATAGTCAATTACTAACAGATGCTGAGTCATCATTGCTATTAGTTTTATTAGCTTTAATTTGCGTGTCATAAAACATGCAGATTTCTTCAGTGGACAGCTAGCAAACATTTTCTTACTTTTCTTAACAAGCTTAATTTTTACCTTTCTGTGGCATTTTACTGTTTATATGGTGACGTACACTACCTCCACTACCCAACCACTGCCATGCTCCAGGCCGCTTTCCAGATGCTCAGGCCGAGCCTCACACATGAGTGAAGTCCCACAGAACCCCGGTAATGAGGAACTTTACTGGGTCGCGTTGGACTCTGGGCTCAACGGGACCCGGGAGCAGAGATCTTCTGCCTGCTTCTCCCAGTCTCCGGTGACCCAGGGGTCACATCCATAAGCCATTCCTTGCTGGCACCAGATAATCTGCTCATCGGCCACCCTCCAGAACTCATGGATGCTCCTCCCAGAAGGGAGCATAAAACGAGGCTCCCTTAACCATGCCACCGAACTCTGTGCCTCTGAGCCCTCCCCGCCCCAAAGGATCCAGCCCTCGCAGCTGACCTCCACTACCCAACCTTCACCATGCTCCAGGCCGCCATTACACATCTTAAGACGCCTCCTACATATATTCCATAATTATGACGCCAAGTTGATGGGGTTCAGACAGTAGGCAACAAATCATAGAGAGGATATATATATATATATATATATATATATATATATATATATATATATATCAGAGAGCCCAGCAAGTTATCAAGAGTATCCCGCCCACATGGGCAGACCCTGGCAAGATCCCCGTGGTGTATTCGATATGCCAAAAAAAGTAACCGTAACGAATCTCATTACACTGACCCTGAAAGAACCTCCAACTTTTGGGAAAGACTAGTAAGGAGAAGCTGCTAAAATCTCAGGGCTGGGATTAATCGGGACGTTACTGGCACCCACTCGAGTAAATTGACGAACAAAGGAAGGACAATGATACAGTGATGGTGACTTTAATACAAATACCTTCTTTCATGAACACCTGTTATTTTCTAGAGTATTTTGCAATTTTTCACAAAGATAACACTGCACTGTAGCACTGTCCTACAGTTGTTCATCAATTTGCTCAAGAAGGCCCAGTAATGTCTTTATTGTGAGACTTATTACTGTTTGGCATATCAAATACGTCACGGGTACCTTGCCAGGCTTTGCTGTGCAGGCGAGATACTCTCGGTAGCTTGCCATGCTCTCCGAGAGGGGCAGAGGAATCGAACCCAGGTTAGCCGGGTTGGCAGCATGCAAGGCAGCTGCTCTACCCGCTGTGCTATTGCTCTAGCCCTTCACAAAGATATTGCATTATAATATCCTAGTAACAGACAATTTGCAGGTTACTAACCAAGATAAGAATATTTCTCAATGGACAATCAGGACACTGATTAGGAAGAGCTATATGTTCAGCAGTAGGTTCCAGATGCTTATGAACACATTTCAAGGTGACCTGTTTCTCAATATGGTAAGACATTACAAAGGATCATAACTCAAAGATCATAGTCCTGGGGGCCTCTTTTCAATTTCACAATTTACTTCTTTTTATAACCACATTTGTTGTGTTTTATTCTTTGTTAAGGATGGAAGGAGTGGATAATTTGACTGGAAACAGAGATTTACCTGAACACTGCAATTAATGTCATTGTTAATGACATAAAATAATGCCAGTCACTGTGGACTGAAGAGTTTTCTTGAAAGGTGCTGAGAAGAGAAACAATGTGGCTTGGAAAGAAACATAGGTGGGATGCTGAAACTAAAGTAAACTGCAAATGTCTAAGTTCAGTTTCCAGGAAAAAAACTAGAAATTACTGTTCTCATTAATTTATTTTTTAAGAAGTAGACTGAGATGGTGTATCACCTGCTATTCTAAACTTTCATTCCTTATTAATGGATGCAACATCTATATATGGTGATTTATGGGAAACTACCACATTAATGAACTTGCTGGCAGGGATATGTCACATGCATTAATATTTAGTTAGATTTCCTGGGAGTTGGTAATGAGGAAGACATACTTACATGTTATAAATCTTAAAAAATACCTCATTTTTAGAAATCTTTTATCTTTTCAAGGAAATGGCTTAATATAATTTTAGCCATCAATTTTCAAAACATTGAATAAAATATTTGTCAGGATTATATATCTAGTGCAACCAGAGGCAACTGAATGCCTTGAAAAAAATTCTCTGTTAATATGGTTTTCATCAGGTGAAATGCTGTGATTTCAACTAAATTGCTACCCAGTTTTTTAAACTCTTTTAAAACTATTACATATAGAGAAAGAAACGTTAGGAAAATAAAATAATTTAAGACTACACACTGTCCTTATTAAGATAGCAATTACAAGTACGATACAATAACCTTATTAAGATGCCAATTAAGAAGACAATAGATGAGCAAGTAGACCCATAGAGCAAACGTTATATAAACCAACATCATAAAGGTAAAGGTAAAGGTAAAGGTAAAGGCCCTCCCGTTGATCATCGATTTGCTCGAGCGGGCCCAGTAACGTCTCCATTGGAGACTTTGTTGTTACTGTGTCTGGCATATCGAATACATCATGGGGAGCTTGCCAGGCTCTGCTGTATACAACATATAATGGGTTAAAAATTTTTAACCCATTATATGTTGTATATGCCTTTATCTGGTATAGATTGGTGAATAGAGAGTTTACTTAGTGTCAGAGAGTTTACAATTCAGTGGCATTGCTGAGTCTAGTCACTAGATCAATAATCACCAAGGCATCAACAACCAGCCTGGCTTTCGCCTATAACTCTACTGCTTAAGATAATTGCATTGCCCTGAGCAAAGTAATGCTCCAAAGCTACTCCATGATTTGTTCTGGTTTTGAGCTAACACTCTTCATTCTGCTAAATGTTAACTAAAAGCAAAAGGGGGTTTTAAAAGTTAATAGTTGCATAATTTAAATGAATTGTCTGGGAAATGATTTTCATTCTTTCCTACAGACAATATTCATTCTTATTCCTCAAGGCACACATCAAGAGAACATTGGCTAGGGAACAGCAGACTAGGGAACAGGCCTCGCGGGTCTGGCTTGATTTGCTCTTGTACCTGCAATGCTTCTCTAGACAAATTCAAGGTGGTTTGTTCAAAGTATTTTTATTCAATTAATAAATTGAATAAAAATAAATAGATGGGCAAATGAGTGAATTACATACATATATACATATAATTATGTTACATGCTACAGAACTTTTTCTGATCTGTAGTGTATATTAGAAAGAGTATTGGCAATGCATTAAATGCCTATAGTATCTAAATTAGTCATCCAATTAACAAAATAATAAGTATGATGATTTTGCTCAGGATCAAAGCATAATACCAGGTTTAATTAATATCCACTTGATATCCTGATATTGAATCCATAATACAGCTCACAGAGGATCCTGATGCATTGAGTTTGAATGCCTGATTGGCCAGGGCTTCGATGACCGCTTCAGTCTCAACAGAATCAAAGGCCTTCTTTAAATCAATGAATGTTAGACAGAGCGGCATCTTGAACTCCCGAGAAACAGCAATGAGGTTGGTTATCGTGTTGATATGCTCGATCGTGCTGAATCCTTTGAAGAACCTGGCTTGCTCGCATGGTTGTCCTTCATCTAGTGTTCTACCAATCCTATTCAGGATGACTTGAGTGAACAGCCTGTAGATGACAGACAATAGGCAGATCAGGCAATAGTTGCCATGTCGTGGATGTCTCCTGTCTTTACAGTAGTATAGTCCTGTTGATTTTCCTTCGGGATGGAACCTTGCATTCAGACCAGTAGCGTGTGAAGAGCCGAACCAGTGTATTGATGAGTACTGATGGTAGGTTCTTCAGGTGTTCAGGTCTGACCTTGTCTGGGCCAGGTGCTCTCGTTTCTTTATCGACGAGATGGCATGTCGGATTTCGGAAGGGAGAATGTTGGTAACAACATATCCATCCTGCAGAAATTGATATGTGGAATTAAGACCCAGTCAACATAATACTTACTATGTTTATCCATGTTGATACACATGACAAATTTCCTTTTTATACATAAAATATACTCTTTTGTTATATAAGTATACATCACTTAAATCACTTAACTTCCCGTTAGTCATCGATTTACTCGAGCGGTCGCCAGTAACGCCTCCATTTGTCCCTGTCACATGCTAGTGTACCCAAATGGCGTCTGTTCGCTCTAGGAACATGAAGAGCCTCAAACTGATCATTCATGATCTTGATGAAGAAGTCTGACCATTTGGTAGGTGGGCAGCCACATGGTCCTTTGACATCCCGTGGAATCCAGTCAGTAACAGCTCTAGTCCAGCGGTCGTCTTTAAATCTCATTACGTGACCAGCCCATCTGATTTTTGATACCTTGGCAAACGAGACAGCTTCCCTGATTCTTGACTGTCGACGGATGTCGGAACTCCGGATTCTTTCTCTCATTTGAGTGAAACGTGATATTCCAACCATAGCTCTTTCAATTCTTATTTGGGAGGCCTGAATAGCATTCTCCTCCTGATTGTGTAGGGTCCAGGTCTCTGAGGCATATGTTAATGCAGGAAGAACAGTGGAATCAAAGAGATGTGCCTAGAGCCGGAGGTTCTTAGTCCTCTTAGCTATTTCCTCGACGCTCTTGAAGGCGGTCCAAGCCGCTCTCTTCCTCCTGCTCAGCTCGGGTGCCAGGTCATTTGTCATGTTGACTTCTCGACCTAGGTACACATAGCTGTTGCATTCGGAGATGGTCATTCCGTTGAGAGCGAATGGGGCATCAGGAACGAGGCTGTTTCTCATGAACATTGTCTTCGTAAGATTCGGCTGTAGTCCTACCTTTCCACACCTACGGTCAAAGTCGGCCAGCATTTGTGCCGCTTTACTGATGTTTGGTGTTATTAAAACAATGTCATCAGCAAAGCGGAGGTGGTGTAGTTGCCAACCATCTATCTTCACTCCCATTCCTTCCCATTTCAGTTGTCGCATGATGTTCTCGAGGGTGGCACTGAAGAGTTTCGGTGAAATGGTATCACCCTGCCGAACCCCTCTCGACATCAATGATTACTTCTTTGTAGAATGGTGAGATCCTGGTAGTGAATCCGCAATAGAGCTCACGAAGGGTATTGATGCATTGTGCTTGAATGCCCTAATTGGCTAGGGCTTCAATGACCGCTTCCGTCTCAACAAAATCAAAGGCCTTCTTTAAATCAATGAACGTTAGACAGAGTGGCATCTTGAACTCCCGAGAAACCTCAATGAGCTTGGTTATCATGTGGATATAGTCGATGGTGCTGAATCCTTTGCGGAACCTGGCTTGCTCGCATGGTTTTCCTTCATCTAGTGTTCTGCCAATCCTAATTAGGATGACTCGAGTGAACAACTTGTAGATGACAGACATAGGCAGATCAGGTTATAGTTGCCAATGTCATGGATGTCTCCCTTCTTGAACAGTAGTACAGTCCTGCTGATTTTCCACTGGGACGGAACCTTGCATTCAGACAGGTAGCATGTGAACAGCTGAGCCAGTGTATTGATAAGTACTGATAGCAGGTTCTTCAGGTGTTCAGGTCTGACCTAGTCTGGGCCAGGTGCTGTTCGTTTCTTTATTGATGAAATGGCGTGTCGGATTTCGGAAGGGAGAACATTAGGAACGACATATCCATCCTGTGGAATTTGGTGTGTCAGCAAGTGGACATGGCTATCGAAGAGATTTGAGTAGAAGTCATGGATAATCTTCTCCATTGCTGTTGTGGAGGATGTGATGGATCCATCAGGACATCGGAGGGCAGTCATTTTGGTCTTGTAGTTGGCGAAGGACAGGGGGCCATTACAGATACTTTTCCCGGCTTCTGCCGCATCTACCAGCACTTCTACTTTTCTCTCTTTGAGGTCTTCCTTGATTGCATCTCTGCACTGCTCTGCAAGCTTGGACGTTATCTTGCGGTTGCCTGATGCATGCGCCAAACCATGCTGGCTAATAAGCTCAAGAGTTTTTGAAGACAGGCGTTTTTTTTGTGGCTATCTCTCTCTTGGCGTTCCTCGCACAATCATGGAGGTGCTGAACCAGTCGATCGTATTCTTTGTCAATGTTTTCAACAATGGCATCTTCCCATGTTGCCACAATAGTGCCATAGACCTCCCAGTTGGTGGTCGTTCTGGGAGTTCTCTGTTTAAACTTTGCAGCCCTTTCTCCCCGGTCTGCTAAGTAGAATTTTGCACGAAGGAGATGGTGGTCCGATCCCATTCGGAATTTTGGGACAACAGCGACATCGGTCAGGAAAACCGTCGATTGAATATGATGTGGTCTCTTTCGTTGTGGAATCGTCCACCAGGAGACTCCCATGTCCAACGTTTAGATTCTGCCTTCTGGAACTTTGAGTTACCATGGATGGTCTTGGTCTACATGATGAACTCAGACAGTCTCTCACCCTGTTCATTCCATTCTAGGCCATGGGTCCCCATGTGAAGTTCTTCAGCTGATGTTCTCGGTCCTAACTTGGCATTAAAATCACCCACAATGATCTTGTAGAAGATGTGGTCTTCTTTATAGAATATCTCTAGCTCCATGTAGAACTTCTCAATTTCTCTTTCATCATAATGAGATGTTGGTGTGTAGACAAGGAAGATAGAAACTGCCAGCAGTGAGCCACATCTATTCAAATGTAAACATCCAATTCGGGTTGTTAGGCATTCGAATGAATCAAATGCTCTTGGCCAAGTTTGTGTTGACAAGGTCACCGACACCTCCAACACCTCTTTTATCGCATGTTCCGAGGAACAATTCTTCTCCAGTGTCGAAAACGGCATGGTGTGATTCGTGCCTTCTTGTCTCGGTCAGACCAATGATGTTGTACTTGATCTTTCGCACTTGTACCATCAGGTCCTCGATGGATGCATTGGAAGTATAGACTATCATTTTTGTCTTCCTTCATTGTGGCAGCCTAGTTCGGCCTTGAGATTTTGTCGGCCTCTCCATTCTCATCCTTCTCAGTGCTGCCATGTCGGTGAAGCCTTCAGGGTCAGGTGAATGAGACCCCATTTTAGTTACTGGTTTTGGCATATTGAATACACAACGGATAGCTTGCCAGGCTCTGCCGTGTGGGCGGAATACTCTTGGTAGCTTGCCAGTCTTTCCGAGAGGGATAGAGGCTTTTGGCGTGATAGAGGCTCTAATCGCCCTCATAGGTGTTACCATATTTGAACCCTATCAAATATGGTACAGCAATTCCAGAAGATGGATATTTAGTTTCTTATGATGTGTCCAGAAAGCATACTGGAGTGTTACGGCAGCTGGGTAGTGGAGGTAGTGTCAGTAGTGGAGGTCTGCCAGTGAGGTATTTATCTGGTCCCGGTAGGGGTAGGGTGGTTCTTCTGTGCGCAATCTGATCCCTGGGTCTCTGGTGGTTGGTGGAAGCAGACAGGGCAGGGTAGGGTAGGGCTCCTGATTAAAATCCCTTTGTCATCTGTGGTTGGTTGGAGCAAGCAGAGAATCTCTGTCCCTAGGTCTGTTGAGCCTGGAGTCCAAGGTCTTAGAGATTTCCTCTTATAAGTATACATACATATTTAATATACTTTACATCATCATCATCATCATCATCATCATCATCATCATTGTCATCCCATTGTTCATTGATTTACTAAAGCAGGTGCCATTAATGTTTCTATTCCTTCTATCCCTGGGATTTTAGCAGCCTCTCCTTACTCTCCCTACCCATCTGTCCCATCAATTGAAGGCTCTTTCAAGGTTAGGGGAATGAGACCTGTTATAGTTATTGGTTTTAGCATATCTGGGAAGCTTTCCAGGTTCTGCCCATTTGGAGAGGATACTATGGGTATCTCGCTGGGCTCTACTCTCTCTCTCTCTCTCTCTCTATATATATATATAGATATATATATGGAGAGAGAAATATATATATATGTGTGTATATATATTATCTCTCTATGATTTGTTGCCTACTGTTTGAAACCCATCAAACATGGAAACATGGTATAGTAATTATGGAAAATGGATAGGAAGTGTCTTATCATGTCTTCAAAAAGTGGCCTGGAGCATGGCGACGGTTGGGTAATAAAGGTCGGTTGCTGGGACTGGGTGTCTTGGGGAAGGGAGGGCTCCCATCAGCCCCACTCTGGAGTGCCCCGAGTGAAAACAGTCTGGCACGGAGTCCACTGGCATGGCCATGGGACCTCATTTTATACTACTTAAATACTTTCTATATTTAATATATTTAAAAATTCATGGCAAAACCTGGCAAGCTACCTGTGACATATTCCATATGCCAAATACAGTAACAAGAAGATTCAAAATGGAGACATTACTGGACCCGCTCGAGCAAAATCGATGAACAATGGGAGGACAGTGTTTGTTTTTTAATAATTCATATATTTTATACGGGCTGGAGCGATAGCACAGTGGGTAGGGCATTTGCCTTGCACGCAGCCAACATGGCCGACTTGAGTTTGATTCCTCTGCCCCTCTCAAGAGCCCAGCAAGCTACCGAGAGTATATCGCCCGCACAGCGGAGCCTGTCAAGCTACCCATGACGTATTCGATATGCCAAACACAGTAACAACATGTCTCATGATGGAGACGTTACTGGGCCCGCTCGAGCAAATTGATGAACAACGGGAGGACCGTGACCATGACTGTGATATATTTTTATATATTTATATACTTATATACATATATTTAATTATTTAACATTGATATACACTTCTCTTTCTTCAATAAAGTTATAATAAATATGAGTGTAGCACTGATTTTACTTTCTTTGGATACATGTTCAGAATGTGATTATTGATTTCAAAGTGTTTTCCATAATGGCTGTATCCATTTACATTATAACCAGAATATGCAGGAACACTTTTTCCTATATATTTTCCTCAGAAGTTATTCTCTTTGTCATTTTCTTAAAATAAAAATCAACCTAGCAAGTGGGAGGTAATATCTCATTGTAGTTTTGATGAGCATTTCTCAGATTAATGATGTTGAGTACCTTTCAGTACTTGTTGACTATTTATTAGTCTTCTCTGAAGGAACAAGTGTCTATCTAGATTTGGAAGTTTAGTAAAACTCCAGAAACTGATAACTTGAATGAACAAATGAGTCCACCCAACAATGACCAATCAATGGAACTACTCTAGCATCATTAACATCATTAAAGGCCCTCCCGTTGATCATCGATTTTGCTCGAGCGGGCCCAGTAACGTCTCCATTGGAGACTTTGTTGTTACTGTGTCTAGCATATCCAATACTCTCCGTAGCTTGCCGGGCTCTCCGAGAGGGGCGGAGGAATCGAACTCGGGTCGGCCATGTTGGCCGCTTGTAAGGTGAACGCCCTACCCGCTGTGCTATCGCTCCAGCCCAAAGGTAAAGGCCCTCCTGCTGATCGTCGATTTGCTCGAGCGGGCCCAGTAGCGTCTCCATTGGAGACTTTGTTGTTACTGTGTCTGGCATATCGAATACTCTCGGTAGCTTGCCGGGCTCTCCGAGAGGGGCGGAGGAATCGAACTCGGGTCGCTCCAGCTCTAGCATAAGTATGATTATAAAGTTTTATTTTTATTAAAGCCAACTTCAAAATTATTGAATCATTTAAAATATAGACAATGCAAAACATGAATTATCTTGCAATGATTCAGTCTATAGTCTTATTTGCAGGTGTGCTTAATTAAAAATTTATTTGAGGGACTGAAGTATGCATAAACACCCTTGGGAATTTACCATATTCATAAACACATAAAACCACAACCAAATAAAATATTAAGATTTTGTTCAGAAACACTGTCAAGTGAAAAAAATTTTCTCACCATGTTCCATGCATTTAATTTCTGAAACTAATTTATTTGTTGTTGTTGAGAACTACTCTAACATAAGGATAATTATAAAGTTTTATTTTTATTTTACTAGATAGTAAAGTCACCTCCCGGGCCACTGAAACCTCCTTCTGCTTATTAAGAAAAACATGCTATTTTTTATGTATTAACATATTCCTGAATAATTGGCCACAGATATTTCAGAATACTTTATCTTTTATTTAAAAAAATAATCTTGGAGAAAAAGCTAGTAGGTTTGAAAGAGTCATGAAGCACAGAACCTATCCAACTGTAGCAGTGCAAAATGATATATGCTATGAGTACAGATAATAAATAAACAACTGGGATTAAAAAGATAGTACAACAAGGAGGGTAGTAGCCCTGTAAGTGGCTTACCCAAGTTTGAACCCTGGCACTACATGAGGTCTCAGTATAGCCAGGACTGATCTCAGCAGTAATCCCTAACTCCAGGGTATAACCCCCAAACAATACCCCTCCAAAAAAAAAAAGAAGATATCAATAAATGAACAACTTGTGAAATCTGTTTTTTTCCCTGTTTCCATAAGATTTACAATATACTCTATTGTTAATGTTTATTCTTCTTTATTTTTTGCTCATTCTTCATCAGACACTACCACTTTCTTTTTTGCTGAAATAACTAGCTTAGCTGCCAAGACTGGGTTACTATTCAAATTGCATCTAAATGTGCCTGTCCATTTTTTGCCTTCTGAGTCTAAGCTTTTACTACTCTCTACTTGAAACTTTCTTTACCTTGAAGCAGTACCTCTGAGACATAGGAAAAACTTTTTATTTTGGCATAGTATTCTCTTCAGTCTAGTTGTATCTACTTAATGTTTTAAATGTATTTTTCAGATATTTGAAAAATAGGCATTTGAAATCTTTACCATTCTCCCAAGAAAAGTCTTGAATGACAACCCTCGCAGTTTCCCTTGTCATATACATTACCAATCATAGTCACAAATATAACTTGTTAAAATTCAAGTTAATAATTCTATCTCCTACTTTGTATTGCATAAATAATGAATCCAATCAAATTTTAGGATTTTCCTTTTCTAACAATCACATTAGTCCATTATGCTAAAATTTTCCACATACTGATGATTTCTTTTCATTTCTATTCTATTTTGGTATTATTGTACTTTTGTGATAATTTTCCTGCATTTATTTCCACCAAGGATAGTGTACACATTGAAGATACAGAATTGAATGGATAAAACAATTGAAGCATAAAACAGAACCTCTATTTTAAAATGCATCACCCTGCTTAAAGACTGTCAGTGGTTTGGTAATGATAATAACAGGGAGTATTTATTGAGAGCTACTTATAATATAACAGGTTGGGTGATTGCCTTGTACGTGACCAACTAGGTTAGATCTCTGGCACTATAAATGGTTCCCCAAGCACTGTCTCTCCTGAGCGATCCCTGAGTTCAGAATCTGGAATAAGCCCTGAGCACCACAGGGTGTGTCCTTGCCCCTCCCCCCCAAGAAAACCAACCTCCCCAAACTATTTGTTAGGGTCCAAGATCTGACTTAAAAGTCTGAGCACAATGTTTGCAGGTGTGAGACCCAGTTTGATCCCCAACACCACATGCCCCCCAAGTACCACTAAGAATGACTCCAAAGTACAGAATCATGAATATCACTTGTGTGTTATAAGAGCAACTGAACACCAAAATAGAACTTTTTGTTCTAATATATCATCATTTTCTTTCTGAAATGCAAAAACTATACACCAGAATGCAGGCTATCATTTCTTTTTTCTTTTCTTCCTCTCCTTTTTTTTTTTTTGTTTATGAAGCTTGAGATTTAGAACAATGTTAATGATAAGGTTTTGTGCACTCTATATTTCAATGTAAAATGTTTTCCTCTCCCATTGTCCATGGTTACCTGCCACCCATACTTCAGCCCCATACCTGTGGTAGAGGATTAATATACTCAAGGTATATAACGCACTTGTAAAATTTAACAAAAGGTAGGCAGGAATAAGCATTAAAATATGAGAAGAGATATACAGATTCCTAAAGAAGACATAGAGATGGCCAATAAGTCTATAAATAAAAGATTTTTTGTCACATTATCAGGGAAATGTAAATCAGAACACTAATGGTAGATTATTAACTCATACCAACAAGACTGACACACATCTAAAAGAACAAAAACCAGTGCTGGCATTGATATGAGAAAAAAAAAATGGTTGGTGTGACTTGGTTCAATCCCCCTTGAAAACAAGGTGGACACTTCTCAAAAAACTGAAAATTGAGATTCCCATCAACAAACCGTGCTTTCTGGCACCTTCTAGGTCCCAAAGACATTATTTCAAAAAAACTTTTATGTTTCTATGTTCACTATAGCACAATTTAAATTCATTTCATTTATTTATTTCACTCAAAAAGCAGCCATTGTGAACATGATAATTTTGTATTTTGTTAACTGTTATCCATTGATTGCATCAATTAATTTTTTTGTGTTCAACATTTTTAGTAATTTTAAATGAAGAGTTTAATAGGCATCTTGCAATTCTAATTTATTTCCCATTATATGGCAAGGTTCTGGACAACAAAATACTAGCATTGTAGATTATTTCCTCTTATTTTATTTTATTACTTTTTCCCTTTGACTTGGGGGCCACACCTGGTGGTGATCAGGGCCTACTCCTGGATCTGTGCTCAGTGATTATTTCTGACTGTGCTTGGGGAACCATATGGGGTTCTGGGGATCAAACCCAAGCAGCCTATATTGTCCTCTGTACTATTACTCCTGCACCAATGTATTTCATTTTTCCCTAGAATAAAGCATCCACTACGATTATCCAGTTTCAAATCAGAGTGATAAAAATATTAAATTAGATTGCATTATTTTTCTTAAAGTTATAAACATGACAAAATGTTTCTTTAATCATAATCTCTGTCAAAAGCAAAACATATCAAGAGGACTCATGTTTTTAAAATTATAAAAGCATTTTCTTTGTAGGAGAGTCTAAATACTGAAGAATACAATGAAAGTGCCTGTGTGTAGAGTATTAATCAAGTCAAAATTAAGTGAGCACTTGAAATCCTATGTATTGAAATATACAGGACTGTATTATTCATTGATTTAAATAACCTGGTTTTCATTACCATTAGAATATGGGTTCAGTACATACATGGCACACCCTACTTAATTCTCACAACTTTTTGTGGTAGGTACCACAAATCAGAAAAAAAATGTTCAAAGACACACTGCTGAGGTTGTATTTATTTATTTATTTATTTATTTATTTATTTATTTGTCTTCTTTTGGTCACACCCAGTGATGGTTAAGCATTACTCCTGTCTCTGAACTCAGGAATCACTCCTGGAAATACTTGGGCACAGAATCCAGGTCAGTCGCGTGCAAGGTAAACACCCTGCCTGCTGTATTATTGCTCCAACCTGCTGACCACAGTGGGTAGGACATTTGCCTTGCAAGCAGCCAACATGGTCGACCTGAGTTCAATTCCTCTGCCTCTCTCGGAGATCCTGGCACGCTACTGAGAGTATCTCGCCCGCACGGCAAAGCCTGGCAAGCTACCTGTGACATATTCGATATGCCAAACACAGTAACAATTGTCACAATGAAGACATTACTGGGTCCACTCTAGCAAATCGATGAACAACGGGAGGGTAGTGACAGTGACAGTGAAACACTATTAGGTACAGCTGTAGACTTACAAACTTTTGTGCTTGGAATTCATTTATACAATGATCGAGTACCCATCCCTCCACCAGTGCCCATTCACCACCAATGATCCCAGTAGCACTCCCACTGCCTCAACCCCATCCCCTCCACTCCACCTCTCCTCTGTGGCAGGGCATTCTCTTTTGCTCTCTCTTTCCTTTAGGGTGTTATGGTTTGCAATAGAGGTATTGAGTGGCCATCATGTTCCACATATAGAGCATAGTTGACTTCAAAAATGGTCAGCAGTTGAAAGTAGACTGCTGACCATTTTTGAAGTCAACTATGCTCTGTGTGTGAAAAGCCAGTGCGCTTCCCAGTACAGTTCTGTTAAGTGATGGTCCGATTTGGTTCCAAGTTGCTTCTGTCTATTCATTTCTTATCACACTTCAATTTGGTCCTCAATGTCTTTTATGTCTTGACTTTAGTTACCTTGGATTTTTGTTTGGGACATTGCTCTTTTTCTTTATATGTAAAAATGCTGGACACTCTCTCTCACTTACAATCTCTGAGAAGTGTTCTCTTGCTCCGTTTGAGTAGCATTTACATAATATTAACTGTTTTTCTCCTTGGATGTGGGTACTTATGTGCAATTGTGTCCATTTAAGCACGATGTTCATTAAAAATATAACACAATATATATAATATATTCCAATCTTTTTAAAATTGCATGCTAGACATCCCATTAAGGCTACCCGGAAAAAACAACATTTTAAAAATTTTTCTCTGCAATATTACTGTTCCTTTTTACATTATGTCCATTAACAAATACAGAACTACTATGTGTGGGAATTATTTTACTTTCAATCTTCTACTCTTTTAAAGAGGTAGTAAATGATGAATTGATGGGCTGATGAATTAAACCACATTTTAGTGCAAATTTAGCTTGTTACACACATGACTTAGAACGTGTTTCTGGGGTCGTAGACATTGTCCAGCAGGTAGGGTGATTGCCTTGCACCTAACTGACCCAGATTTAATGTCTAGTAACAGACATCTTCCCTGAGCCCCATCAGGAGTCAGTACTGAGTTCAGGAGCAGGAATACGCCCTGGGCACTGCAAGATATGACCCTCAAATAAATAAATATGCCGAAAATGAGATTTAGTGCATGATAAAGTAATGTTTGGAACTTCCACAGAAGCATTTCAAGTTTAGCATTAAGAGCGGACCTAGAGCCAAAGTGAAGGACCACATGGAGGGCGGGAACCACAGATCCCGGAGGAAAAAAAAAAACAGGTTCCAAAAAGAGCCGAGATCACCGGGAAGTCCCAGATGGGGTAGGTACCGCATCCCGCCTCCCCCAGATGGAACCCCGGTGACCAGAAGCCTCTATAAGCACAGCTCGAGTATACGGGAATTAGGACTTTTTCTCAAATCTGCCGGGACTACAGCTCCCAGGTAACCTCTGATTCAGGAAGTCACGCCCAGAGCCCGCCCCCCAGCGCCATCTTTACAACATACAGCCAAAGAGAAGGACCACATGGAGGGCGGGAACCACAGATCCCGGAGGAAAAAAAAAAAACAGGTTCCAAAAAGAGCTGAGATCACCGGGAAGTCCCAGATGGGGTAGGTACCGCATCCCGCCTCCCCCAGATGGAACCCCGGTGACCAGAAGCCTCTACAAGCACAGCTTGAGTATACGGGAACTAGGACTTTTTCTCAAAACCGCGCGGCTGGTTATGCGGTCGCGCAACATCTCTCTATATACAAAGTGATCAATGGGAAGTAAACAACCCAACCTTTCTCCCTGAAAATCAGAGTTAAATTTGGAGCACGGCCACAGCCCCAGAAGCACAAGGACTTAATGCAGAACCCAGCAGCTTGGAGCAGAAAAGTGAATGGACTATGCGTTAATCCAGGCCATCAAGTCTGCCAGAAGGGAAAGGGTGTTGCCCCATTCACCCTCTCTTCTCTGGAAAGAAGGATGGTGGCCGCATGGGAGCCTTGTGGACAGCAGGTATGAGCCGGGGGTGTGGGGGCGACTAAAACCTCATGGGAAGGAGGGCGTTCCGGGCCGTCCTTCATGCCGTACCGAGGTCACCAGTTGCCCCCCACGAACGGCTCTCCAACATGGCCACAGCCCCAGAAGCACAAGGACTTAATGCAGAACCCAGCAGCTTGGAGCAGAAAAGTGAAAGGACTATGTGTTAATCCAGGCCATCATGTCTGCCCGGAGGGGAAAGGGTGTTGCTCCCTTCCGCCCTCCTCCCTCTGGAAAGAAAGATGGCGGCCACATGGGAGCCTTGTGGACAGCAGGTATGAGCCAGGGGTGTGGGGGCGACTAAAACCTCATGGGTCGGGGGGCGTTCCGGTCCGTCCTTCACGCCCTACCGAGGTCACCAGTTGCCCCCCGCAAGCAGCTCTCCAGCACAGCCACGGCCCCAGAAGCACAAGGACTTAATGCAGAACCCAGCAGCTTGGAGCAGAAAAGTGAACGGACTATGCGTTAATCCAGGCCATCAAGTCTGCCAGAGGGGAAAGGGTGTTGCCCCATTCGCCCTCTCCTCTCTGGAAAGAAAGATGGCAGCCGCATGGGAGCCTTGTGGACAGCAGGTATGAGCCGGTGGTGTGGGGGCGACTAAAACCTCATGGGAAGGGGGGCGTTTCGGTCTGCCCTTCACGCCCTACTGAGGCCACCAATTGCCCCCCACGAGCAGCTCTCCAGCACGGCCACGACTCCAGAACACAGAAACCAATTTCTTAACTATCTGACTTTCAGTAGAAATACTTCCAGGTTCAATAGGTAAAATAGCAGAAATCCAAAACCAACATTTAATTCTTGAACCCAGCTGTAGAAAGCAAATCACTTCACAATGCTTTTTCAGCATGTCTGATTTAGGGGGGGGGGTAAACTCTAAATAATAGTGGTGAATCTTTTATTGAAACAGTGAATCTAATCAAAGCAGATAGAGTGTTAACTAGAATTCATCTGCCTCACAGGGACTAGGAGGGGTGGGGGGGTGGGGTTTTATTGGGGTTCTTCATGGTAAAAAATAAGTATTGGTAAAGGGAAATGTGTTTGATATTTGCATGACTGAGAACTAAACCTGAAAGCTTGGTAACCTTTCCCACAGTGATTCAATAAAAAAAAAAAGAGTGGACCTAAAAGGTTGCTTGCGTTTTTCTCCAATTGTCTTTCACTGAACGCCTGATCCTGAGAGTCTACAGAGAAGGTTCCCTAAACATGATAACTTTCAAAAGGGATCAGCAATTGACTTTTCCTGGTGAGAACCGCGTTGCTAAGCAACCTTCGTACATTGCTATTTTTTTTTGAAAGCTTTCTATCGTGAAAACAGTCTAGGACTTTTTCACTTGCAATTACCAGTGTCTCTCGAGAAATAAACCGCAACACAGCCACTAAGCTTCACTTTGTATTTCGCACTGATTTTAATCGGAGACGAGTGTCCCACTTGACCCTCGATTACAGAGGTGACCGCTAACCGCGAACAGAGAGGGTTTCCACAGGGCACATGGGGTCTGCTTTGTGCTACATCTCAAAAATGACAACAGTTTGCCTTTCTCTGTTCTATAGCCTAACTTGGATATGTAAAAGGCACTTACCTTACAAAGGCTGTACTCTGTAAAGCACCTGGAAAATGTTGCTTTCTATCATTTAGACCCAACTGTTTTCTTCAGATTTCTATGTTCAAATTAAAATCAGCTGGCTAACAAGGCTCTCCATAGAATATAGGTAGAATAAACACTAAAACTCTGAAAAATTTCCTTGAGATAATTAATCAGAACTGGTTGATAACCTTAACTTTACATTTGTCATATATCCTAAATTTATATATATATTTTATGCATAAAATATATACATACATATATTTTAACATTGTTGACTAAGACAAAAAATGATTCTCTATAACAGGTCTTACATTAGTTAGCTTTAAAAAGCCATAGTCTTTAATAACAAAAGAAAGAACTCACATTAATGAATGCTTTCTCTGCAAAACACATTAAAACACATTTCAGGCCAACTGAAAGTCATTCTAAGATAAGAAGTATTACAGGGTGTTACAGTGTTACAGGGTGTTTTTCCATGCGTCTTTATCTTTCTGATTTGATAGTGATTCTAATGGGAATTGTTCAGAGTAAGGTCCAACTATTCTTAAGCAACTCACAGAAGTACAACTAGCCAAAGTATATGTCTTTGAATGAGGTCATGCTATCCTAATAGAAGTTTCTACCACAATGGATGAGTCACACTTTTAAGAATTTAGACTAAGAAATCACTTAACTTCCCATTAGTGGTCGATTTGCTCGAGCGGGCGCCAGTAACGTCTCCATTTGTCCCTGTTGCGTGCTAGTGTAGCCCAATGGCATCTGTCCGCTCTGGGTACATGAAGGGCCTCAAACCGATCCTTCATGATCTTGACGAAGAAGTCTGATCATCTGGTAGGTGGGTGGCCACACGGTCTTTTGACATCCCGTGGAATCCAGTCGGTAACAGCTCTAGTCCAGCGGTCGTCTTTAAATCTCATTACGTGATCAGCCCATCTGATTTTCGACACCTTGGCAAATGAGACAGTGTCCCTGATTCTTGATCGTCAACGGATGTCAGAACTCCGGATTCTTTTTCTCATTTGAGTGAAACGTGATATTCCAAGCATAGCTCTTTCTATTCCTCTTTGGGAGACCTGAATAGTGTTCTCATCTTGTTTGCATAGGGCCCAAGTCTCTGAGGCATATGTTAATGCAGGAAGAACAGTGGAATCAAAGAGATGTGCCCGGAGCCGGAGGTTCTTCGTCCTCTTAGCTGTTTCTTCGACGTTCTTGAAGGCGTTCCAAGCCGCTCTCTTTCTCCTGCACAGCTCGGGTGCCAGGTCATTTGTCATGTTGACCTCTCGACCTAGGCACACATAGCTGTTGCATTCGGAGATGGTCGTTCCTTTGAAAGCGAATGGGGTGTCAGGAACAAGTCTGTTTCTCATAAACATTGTCTTCGTAAGATTCAGCTGTAGTCCTACATTTCCACACTCACGGTCAAAGTCGGCCAGCATTTGTGCCGCTTGGCTGATGTTTGGTGTTATTAAAACAATGTCATCAGCAAAGCGGAGGTGGTGTAGTTGCCGACCATCTATCTTCACTCCCATTCCTTCCCATTCCAGTCGTCGAATGATGTTCTTGAGGGTGGCACTGAAGAGTTTCGGTGAAATGGTATCACCCTGCCGCACCCCTCTCTTGACATCAACGATCACTTCTTTGTAGAATGGTGAAATCCTGGTAGTGAATCCGCAATACAGCTCACGGAGGATCCTGATGTATGGGGCTTGAATGCCCTGATTGGCTAGGGCTTCCATGACCGCTTCTGTCTCAACAGAATCAAAGGCCTTCTTTAAATCAATGAACGTTAAACAGAGCAGCGTCTTGAACTCCCGAGAAACCTCAATGAGCTTGGGTATCGTGTGGATATGGTCGATGGTGTTGAATCCTTTGCGGAACCCTGCTTGCTCACATGGTTGTCCTTCATCTAGTGTTTTGCCAATCCTATTTAGAATGACTCGAGTGAACAACTTGTAGATGACAGACAATAGGCAGATCGGGCGATAGTTGCCAATGTCATGAATGTCTCCCTTCTTGAACAGTAGTACGGTCCTGCTGGTTTTCCATTGGGATGTAACCTTGCATTCAGGCAGGTAGCGAGTGAAGAGCCAAGCCAGTGTATTGATGAGCACTGACGGCAGGTTCTTCAGGTGTTCAGGTCTGACCTAGTCTGGGCCGGGTGCTGTTTGTTTCTTTACCGACGAAATGGCGTGTCGGATTTCGGAAAGGAGAACGTTGGGAACGACATATCCATCCTGTGGAATTTGGTATGTTGGCAAGTGGACATGGCTATCGAAAAGATTTGAGTAGAAGTCATGGATAATCTTCTCCATTGCCGTTCTGAAGGATGTGATGGATCCATCAGGACGTCGGAGGGCAGTCATCTTGGTTTTGTAGTTGGCAAAGGACAGGCGGGCGTTACGAATACTTTTCCCGGCTTCTGCCACATCTACCAGTACTTCTGCTCTTCTCTCTTTGAGGTCTTCCTTGATCGCATCTCTGCACTGCTTTGCGAGCTCGGACGTTAGTTTGCGGTTGCCTGAGGCATGCACCAAACCACGCTGGTGAATTAGCTCAAGAGTTTTCGAAGATAGGTGATTTTTTGTGGCTATCTCTCTCTTGGCGTTCCTCGCACATTCATGGAGGTGCTGAACCAGTTGATCGTATTTCTCGTCAATGTTGTCAACAATGGCATCTTCTCATGTTGCCGCAATAGTACCAAAGAGTTCCCAGTTGATGGTCGTTCTGGGAGTTCTCTTTCTGAACTTTGCAGCCCTTTCTCCCCGCTCTGTGAAGTAGAATTTTGCATGAAGGAGACGGTGGTCCGATCCCGTTCGAAATTTTGGGACAACAGCGACATCAGTCAGGCAAAACCGTCGATTGAATATGATGTGGTCTATTTCGTTGTGGAATCATCCACCAGGAGACTCCCATGTCCATCGTTTAGATTCTGCCTTCTGGAACTGTGAGTTACCATGAATGGTCTTGGTCGGCATGATGAACTCAGACAGTCTCTCACCCTGTTCGTTCCATTCTAGGCCATGGGTCCCGATGTGAAGTTCTTCAGCTGATCTTCTCGGTCCTATCTTGGCATTAAAATCACCCACAATGATCTTGTAGAAGATATGGTCTTCTTTATAGAACTTCTCTAGCTCCATGTAGAACTTCTCGATTTCTCTTTCATCATAATGAGATGTTGGTGCGTAGACAATGAAGATAGAAACTGCAGGCAGTGAGCCACATCTATTCAAATGTAAACGTCCGATTCGGGTTGTTAGGCATTCGAATGAATCAATGCTCTTGGTCAAGTTTGTGTTGACAAGGACACTGACGCCTCCAATAGTTTGTGTTGGAGACTAAGAAATAAAGAATTCAAAGTTTCAAGACATTATTATTTTTTTACATTTTATTAAATTCAATTAAATTGAATCATGGTGAACTACAGTTAGAAAGTTGTTTATGATTGAGTTTCAGCCATACAATGTTCCAACATATACATTCACCGGTATGTTTCCCACCATCAATGTCCCCAGTTTTCCTTCTACCTTTCCCCCACTCCTATCCTGCCTCTATGGTAGGCACATTTCACTCCTCCTCCTCCTCCCCCTCTTACTCCTCCTCCTTCTACTCCTTCTCCTCCTTCATCTGAATTAACTTCCATCCTCCTCTTCCTCCTCCTCCTCTTCCTCCTCCTCCTCTTCCTCCTCCTTCTCTTTCTTCCTCTTTCTCACTCTTTCTCTTCTCTTCTTCTTTCTTCCAACCACACTCTTAGGCACTGTGGTTTTCAATACTGTTACAGAAAGCTTATCATATATATCATTTTTTTCTCCTTTCAGTTCTTTTTCACAGTGATCATTTCCAATTATCATAGTCTTAGTGGTCCCTTCTCTGTCCTAACTGCACTCCCCCACAACTTGTGGTAACCTTCCTACCATGTACCAGTCTTCCTGGTCCTTGTTTCTACCATTGTTGGGCATTTATTATTCTCATACTATGTTTCTTTCTTATCTTAGAATGACTTTCAATTGGCCTATAAATGATACTGCAGGTAGAAAATTCCAGATAACTCCAAATTTGAGTTTCAGGATAACGTTAGAAGAGTAAAGACTTGTATTTTTAACTGGTTGTAGTCAATGAGATAATAAAGAAGAGAGCGATTGAATAAAAGAAACCCGAAAATTGTTTTAAAACTTCCAAAAGAATGAAGGCAATGATTATAATGTGCCCCCTGGTGTACAAAGGTAGTATTGCAGTTGTTATGTTTTACTCAACTAAGGCTAAACTTGACAAATATCTGTATTAGGCTTTAACAAACATCAGTATTAGGGTTTCTAATAACCTGAATTGTGAGAATATTATGTAAATTATTTCCAGTCATGATATATTTTTGTTTCAATTTCTGTTTGTTCATAGCTGTTTAATAAACACCCTGTTCGTGTTATCTTCGTTGTTCAGACCATCTGTTCTCTAATAAGTCAGTGCTTCTAGACCACTTTTAGCAGAGAGAAGCTAGTCTCTACTAGACTAGATTGCAAATGAAGAAGAATATCATGCAAAGGGATTTTACCGGAGCTGGAGCAATACTACAGTGGGTAGGGCGTTTGCCTTGCATGCAGCCGACCAGGGTTCAATTCCCAGCATCACACATGGTCTCCTGAACATCACCAGGAGTACTTTCTGAGTACTAAGCCAGGAGTAACCCCTGAGCATCGCCGGGTGTGATTCCCCCCAAAAAAGAAAAATAAAGGAATTTTACCTTTTTAAATATGTACCTTTCTTCTGAATAAGCAAATCTTAAGCTCCTATTGTACACATGTAGGATAACATTGGTTTGTCCTTTCTGCTTTGCCACAGGGAGCTTAGGTTTATTGGTTTACCCTCAAAGCTGAGCTCCCATTCCTCTGTGTTTATTTGTAACCTCTTTCTTTGTGCTCTACTTCTCCAACCAGTCAATCACCTTTGTCTTCTTATTAGACTCTGTTAACTTATAAATATTTCTTTTCACTTCTCTTTAAGTCCTTTGCACAGTTAATTCAGAGCAGTGTCCTTTTTGTATGGACACAAGAAGACAGTTAATGCTATGTTTTTGTAACTTATAAGTTAATTGACTCTGAATAATATTAACTCCTGGGCATTTGTTCTCTCAATTTAAGCCTCAGTTGCCTTTACTCCTAAATCCCCAAAAGCAGGGTCCTGACAAGGGACTGGATGGACCCAGAGCAAGCTGTGAGCTACCCTGGCATTGAAATGGGCCTGGCCAAAGCACCATAATACTTAACTGTAAGTTAAGAGCATGGTTATGGGCAAACTCATGATCCAAAGAGTAACAGCTGGATTAGGACTCTGCTATGGTTAGGAAAGATTAATCTGGCCTGAGCACTGTAGTCTGAGATCTATAGCGAGATGTTCCCAGGAGATCCACTTTATAAGCTCAATGTATCTCTTACTGTGTCCATACAAAATAACTATTATTAAGAAGTAGAATTAAGGTGTTAATTAAGTTATTGGACTAAGGAAAGGAGAAAAACACCTTAAGTGGTATTTTGCCCCTGAGCACAGAAAGGGCTTTCTTATGTTGATTTTGCACCTGAAGGGGGTGGTGGCTACCCCCAATGCCAGGAGTTGGGAGAACACTAGAGAGAGACCAGGGCAGTAAGATGGAGCACAGAGAGACTATAAAGCGGGGCCGAGGGAGAAGAATGTAGGGGAAGAATGCAGGAGCCGGTGCGTGGAGAGATGAGAGATGTGACTATGAGATGGAGTCCAGAGATATGAGTGGGAGAGGCAGGAGGAGATGGGGATGAGGGGCAGTGTGAAAGTAGAAGGGGGTATTTAGTGAGACTGGAAAAGGTGCATGGGAAGAATGGAATAAACAGCAAGTGATCACCAACCAGCCTGGCCCTCGTTTCTTCCTCGATTCGCCCATGGCATCACCATCCTGGGTGGGGAAGCGACTGAAGTCCACTGGTCTTAACTACCTACTTGCATTTTTCTAAAAAGTACCATATAAAAGATGATATTGCACATATTTCATTATGGTTTTGTGAATATATATATGTATATATATATATATATATATTAATCTCCAAGAATGCCCGTTGGACATGTTAAATGTGACCAGCATTTTGCATTCCCATTGTACATTAGTAAATTGTTTTTTGAAGAATAAGCAGGGAAGGATGATACTAAATAAAAACATTAAAAAAGATAAAAAATTTTCTTAGGTCTAGAAATGTACACAAATTTTCAACTCTTCGTCATGGTACTTTGCAGTTGATACGAGCACTGCTTGTATAAGCAGGAGCTTATTAAATTTGCCAGCAGCAAGTTTTTAACATTACATGAATGACGAGAGCTGTGATTAATTTTTGGTGAGCAATCAGGTTTATATGAGAAAGTAGCATACTGCTTCTGACTATACTATTTTCCATCCTTGTATGACAGGAGTAAAAACGATTTCAAAAAAAAAAACATTTCTTCTGCTTCTTTTTATACAGTTCACATTTTGATTCTTTTGACAATTTGGTTCTGTTCCTTCAGTGAATGAAAATAGAAATATGGAAGGGGATGCATTTAAAATTATTCCAGATAAACGCTGGACATAAAATTATGTTCAGATAAGCTCTAGACATAATTTAGTCTAGGTGAACACTCAAGCCAACATGAGTGCCTTTCACATTTTATCAACTCATATAAGAGGAACTTCTTTTTATTGTTTCACTCTTTTGGAGGTTAGATTCTAAAAATTTAACCATCTGAGATGGAATATATTTCTCTTAATACTAATGCAGCTAAAAATTAAAACTATATTTGCAGTTAAATGCCCTGCAGGAATGGTCCTCAAACAAATTCTAATTCCAGTCTAAACATGCAAATGCAGTTGTTCAAAGATAAATGCATTTATTTACCCTAACTGGAGAATTTTAACACTCAGAATTTATGCCTAATCCATCAAGGAATATTTAAGTTATTTCTATATACAGAAATTATTTTAAGTTATTTCTCTATTTTATATAGAAATTTCATTGAAATATTATTCTATATTTTATATATTTCTATATTTTTCTATTGTTTCTCTGAAATTTACAGACGATGTGAATTTATACACATAACAATTTATAGAAGATGTGAAAATGTGTTTGAACGGTTTTTGGTTTTGCTTTTATTTTTTAATGCAGTAATGTTACTGTTTAGCAGAAATTTCAGTAGATTAAATTGAAATTTTGGATAAAGGTAATAAGAAAATTAGCTAAAAGAAGAAGTAAATGGGACCAAGAAGCTTGAAATGGAAGTGAAAACCCTTAATGAGTTTGATGCAGAGAAGGAACCTTCCTGATTCGCCTTTCTCATCATTATATATTTGGTAAAGATGGACTAGTTAGTGTGAAATTAAGTAAATAAATAAATTATTTTAGCTTTATTGGGTTATAACAGACAGACTTCATCAATAGTTAAGATGCACAATCTGATGTGTCAGTATGTATGTGCACAAAGTAAAACGATTCCCCAGCCAACCCTTCTAACATATTTGTCTCTCTCTTAAGGACTACCACTGAGTTTGTGTGGATGTTGAAAACACCTACAGTTTTCCCTCATTTTTATTTTGCTTGGGGTCAAACCCAACTGTACTCAGAGATCTCTATGCTCAGAGATGACTCCTGGCAGAGACCAGGAGACATTGTGCATTGCCAGGGATCCATGGCAGATCAGCTGCATGCAAGACTATTGCCTCAATGCCTCTCCTATCTCTTGGACACACGATTTCTTCCCTAAAAAAAACTTTTATCCAGTACATTAATACCGACCACACTCATCTTTTGTACAACTAGTGTCCAGAACATATTTATATTCTATCTAAAATTACAAAGCCTTTCACTAACTTATCTCATTGTCCCCTGGGCTGGAGTGATAGCACAGTGGTAGGGCATTTGCCTTGCACGAGCCAACATGGCCAACCCGAGTTCAATTCCTCCGCCCCTCTCGGAGAGCCCGGCAAGCTACCGAGAGTATCTCACCCACACGGCAGAGCCTGGCAAGCTCCCCGTGATGTATTCAATATGCCAAACACAGTAACAACAAAAGTCTCCAATGGAAACATTACTGGGCCGGCTGGAGCAAATTGATGAACAACGGGAGGACAGTGACAGTGACAGTGACATCTCATTGTCCCCTAGAACTAGAGTGCAGCGGTCACCCATTCTTTCTCACTAAGAGATTGTGCTTTTGTTGTTATTTTGCTTTGTGGGCACACCTGGCAGTGTTCAGGGTTTATTTCTGACTCTGCACTCAGGGATTACACTTGGTGGACCTGTGGGACTATATAGGAAGCCAGAAATTGAATCCAGTGGGACACCTAAAAAGCAAGCACCCTATCTATTGTGGGCCCACAGTTTTGTCTTTTAGGATTCTTTTGTAAATGAGATAATCCAGTCTTTCTGTTTTTGATTTATGTCTTTAGCATAATTTCATTCAGGTTCATTCATATTGTAAAATATTTAGCTTTAAATGGTATTTTAATTAAAATTAAATAAGCTAATTTGAGATGTTAAATTTGAGTACACAATAATTGCTAAGGATAGTACACAAAAATATATCAAATATTTTATTTTTACTAGTTTCGTTTTAAAAATAATTTTAATTTATGAAGGGAATTAAAATTACTTGAAAATGGAAACCAGTTAACTGACATTTCAAGTTAGGAATATTAATATTCCCCAAATGCTTCAGTAAATGCTGTATTTTTTTTTTTTTTGTCTTTTGGATCACACCCAGCAATGCTCAGGGGTCATTCCTGGCTCTGCACTCAGGAATTGAGCTATCGCTCTGGCTCCAAATGCAGTATTTTTACAGCTCCAAACTATAGATTAAACTGAAGATATAGAGGGCTGGAGTGATAGCACAGCAGATCAGGCATTTGCCTTGCACGTGGCCGACCTGGGTTTGATTCCCAGCATCCCATATGGTCCCCCAAGCACCGCCAGGAGTAATTCCTGAGTGAAGAGCCAGGAGTAACCCCTGTGCATTGCCGGATGTGACCCCAAAAGTAAACTGAAGATGTATATTTGGCTTTTTTCTAAAGATTTTATAAGTCACTTATTAGGTAATAAAATAATAGCTATATGACCAATAATTCAGTAAATTCTATGATAAAAGTTTAAAATATCATAATGCATACATTTAGGAAAAATTTAGGTAGTAATGTATATCCTTATCCCTCAAATTTTATTTTTATTTCTTTGATTTGGGGACCATATGTGATGGTACTTAGCCTACTCCTGGCTCTGAATTTAGGAATCACTTCTGGCAGGCCTCAGATGATCAGTTGTGGTGCTAGGAATCACACCTGGATTGACTGTGTGCAAGCCAAGCCCATTCCCCACTGTACAATCACTTTGTTAGCCCCTTTCCTTAAGAGGAAATTGTATGATTTCCTGTTATTATTCTAATTAGTAAATTAATTTTTAATTTGGGAGACTGTGCCGGGGATGAAGCCCAAGACCTCATATATATACATATATATGTATATATACATATATATGAAACATAAAGCTCTCTACTAGTAGAACTCATCTCTTACCATTTGACTTTATTTTGGAAAATAACAAGAAACTCTTAAAAAGAGACTCTGCTTAGTATCACTGGTAAAAATAAGATGATAAAATATAAAAAGACCATGGTCATAAAATGGATATGACACCTTATTCTTATACCTGTAGAGAATGAAAGTGGGTTTATATATTATAAACTAGAATAAGAACAGGGACCTCACATGTGAGTCATGTTTGATTTTTGTGCTATGCCATTCTTTGAAATAAAAGTTAAAAAAAATAACTCCATGGGTACAGTCACTTAATCACTTAATCACTTAACTTCCCATTAGTCGTCGATTTGCTCGAGCGGGCACCAGTAACGTCTCCATTTGTCCCTGTCGCGTGCTAGTGTAGCCCAATGGCATCTGTTCGCTCCAGGAACATGAAGGGCCTCAAACCGATCGTTCATGATCTTGACGAAGAAGTCTGACCATTTGGAAGGTGGGCGGCCACGCGGTCTTTTGACATCCCGTGGAATCCAGTCAGTAACAGCTCTAGTCCAGTGGTCGTCTTTAAATCTCATTACGTGACCAGCCCATCTGATTTTTGACACCTTGGCATATGAGACAGCGTCCCTGATTCTTGATCATCAATGGATGTCAGAACTCCGGATTCTCTCTCTCATTTGAGTGAAACGTGATATTCCAAGCATAGCTCTTTCTATTCTTCCTTGGGAGACCTGAATAGCGTTCTCATCTTGTTTGTGTAGGGCCCAGGTCTCTGAGGCATATGTTAATGCAGGAAGAACAGTGGGATCAAAGAGATGTGCCCGGAGCTGGAGGTTCTTCGTCCTCTTAGCTATTTCTTCAACGTTCTTGAAGGCGTTCCAAGCCGCTCTCTTCCTCCTGCGCAGCTCGGGTGCCAGGTCATTTGTCATGTTGACCTCTCGACCTAGGTACACATAGCTGTTGCATTCGGAGATGGTCGTTCCATTGAGAGCGAATGGGGCGTCAGGAACAAGGCTGTTTCTCATAAACATAGTCTTTGTAAGATTCAGCTGTAGTCCTACCTTTCCACACTCACGGTCAAAGTCGGCCAGCATTTGTGCCGCTTGGCTGATGTTTGGTGTTATTAAAACAATGTCATCAGCAAAGCAGAGGTGGTGTAGTTGCCGACCATCTATCTTCACTCCCATTCCTTCCCATTCCAGTTGTCGCATGATGTTCTCGAGGGTGGCACTGAAGAGTTTCGGTGAAATGGTATCACCCTGCCGCACCCCTCTCTTGACATCAACGATCACTTCTTTGTAGAATGGTGAGATCCTGGTAATGAATCCGCAATACAGCTCACGAAGGATCCTGATGTATTGGGCTTGAATACCCTGATTGGCTAGGGCTTCAATGACCACTTCCGTCTCAACAGAATCAAAGGCCTTCTTTAAATCAATGAACGTTAAACAGAGTGGCATCTTGAACTCCTGAGAAACTTCGATGAGCTTGGTTATCGTGTGGATATGGTCGATGGTGCTGAATCCTTTGCGGAACCCTGCTTGCTCGCATGGTTGTCCTTCATCTAGTGTTCTGCCAATCCTATTTAGGATATCTCGAGTGAACAACTTGTAGATGACAGACAATAGGCAGATCGGGCGATAGTTGCCAATGTCATGGATGTCTCCCTTCTTGAACAGTAGTACGGTCCTGCTGGTTTTCCATTGGGATGGAACCTTGCATTCAGACAGGTAGCGAGTGAAGAGCCGAGCCACTGTATTGATGAGTACTAACGGCAGGTTCTTCAGGTGTTCAGGTCTGACCTTGTCTGGGCCGGGTGCTGTTTGTTTCTTTACCGACGAAATGGCGTGTCGGGTTTCGGAAGGGAGAACGTTGGGAACTACATATCCATCCTGTGGAATTTGGTATGTCGGCAAGTGGACATGGCTATCGAAGAGATTTGAGTAGAAGTCATGGATAATCTTCTCCATTGCCGTTCTCGAGGATGTGATGGATCCATCAGGACGTCGGAGGGCAGTCATCTTGGTCTTGTAGTTGGCGAAGGACAGGCGGGCATTACGAATACTTTTCCCGGCTTCTGCCGCATCTACCAGTACTTCTGCTCTTCTCTCTTTGAGGTCTTCCTTGATCGCATCTCTGCACTGCTTTGCGAGCTCGGACGTTAGCTTGTGGTTGCCTGAGGCATGCGCCAAACCACGCTGGCGAATTAGCTCAAGAGTTTTCAAAGATACGCGATTTTTTGTGGCTATCTCTCTCTTGGCGTTCCTCGCACATTCATGAAGGTGCTGAACCAGTCGATCGTATTCCTCATCATTGTTGTCAACAATGGCATCTTCCCATGTTGCTGCAATAGTACCAAAGAGTTCCCAGTTGGTGGTCATTCTGGGAGTTCTCTATTTGAACTTTGCAGCCCTTTCTCCCCGCTCTGTGAAGTAGAATTTTGCACGAAGGAGACGGCTTTCCGATCCCGTTCGAAATTTTGGGACAACAGCAACATCAGTCAGGCAAAACCGTCGATTGAATATGATGTGGTCTATTTCGTTGTGGAATCGTCCACCGGGAGACTCCCATGTCCATCGTTTAGATTCTGCCTTCTGGAACTGTGAGTTACCATGAATGGTCTTGGTCGACATGATGAACTCAGACAGTCTCTCACCCTGTTCGTTCCATTCTAGGCCATGGGTCCCGATGTGAAGTTCTTCAGCTGATCTTCTCGGTCCTATCTTGGCATTAAAATCACCCACAATGATCTTGTAGAAGGTGTGGTCTTCTTTATAGAACTTCTTTAGCTCCATGTAGAACTTCTCGATTTCTCTTTCATCATAATGAGATGTTGGTGCATAGACAACGAAGATGGAAACTGCAGGCAGTGAGCTACATCTATTCAAATGTAAACGTCCGATTCGGGTTGTTAGGCATTCGAATGAATCAATGCTCTTGGCCAAGTTTGTGTTGACAAGGACACCGACGCCTCCAACACCTCTTTTATCGCATGTTCCGAGGAATAATTCTTCTCCATTGTCGAAAACGGCATGGTGAGATTCGTGCCTTCTCGTCTCGGTCAGACCAATGATGTTGTACTTGATCATTCGCGCTTGTACCATCAGGTCCTCGATGGATGCATCTGATGCTAGCGTACGTGCATTGAAAGTACAGATGATCTTTTTTGTCTTCCTTCGTTGTGGCAGCCTAGGTCGGCCTTGAGATTTTGTCGGCCTCTCCTTTCTCATCCTTCTCAGTGCTGCCATGTCGGTGAAGCCTTCAGGGTCAGGTGAATGAGACCAGTTGTAGTTACTGGTTTTGGCATATCGAATACACAGCGGATAGCTTGCCAGGCTCTTCCGTGCGGGCGGAATACTCTCGGTAGCTTGCCAGTCTTTCCGAGAGGGATAGAGGCTTTTGGGGTGACCTCTAATCACCCTTGTAGGTGTTACCATATTTGAACCCTATCAAATATGGTACGACAATTCCAGAAGATGTGTATTTAGTGTCTTTTGATGTGTCGCGCGGCCGCTTGCGACCGCGCGGGTCCAGAAAGCATCCTGGAGTGTGGCGATGGCTGGGTAGTGGAAGTAGTGTCACCACATGTGTACAGTCACCACAAGTAAAATCATATATCTAAACAAACAAAATGAGTCATGTTTCTGTTAAGAGTTAAAAGATTATTACATCATCTGAGTTAGCTTTGAATAACATTTTTGTCAACCCAGTCATTATAATCTGGTGTCTATCAGAATGTCACATTTTGTTACTAAAAATAACTCGCTGCCCATTTAGAAGTTCTAAGCAAAGAATTGGGGTACTCAGAAATCACTGCTGCTTGCAACAGTAATAATTAGATTCAACCTGAAAATACAAAGACAAAAATGGTATTTAGCAGTTGTTATGAAAGATATAAACTGAATATCAAGACTAAGATCAAGCAAATGTCACATCAGTACTGACCAATCACAGTCACAAAGTTGCAAAATTGATGAAACTAAAGAATAAGTCATTAAAATAACTAAAATACCTAGTATGGAGACTACGATATTGATTGATGTTCTTTGCTCTTTGGTTATCATCAGTTCTTTAGCTATCATCAGTTCTTAAAAGTGGCATCATAAGTATATATATATATGTATATATATATATACATATATATTTACCAGAGCTTCAATATTGATACATCAAATACTAGAGACAAAAATCAATGAGCTGCTGAAAAATTTTCAACCATTTGCTTGCACTGTTTCAACTCCTAGAGATGTAAATCTCACATTGGAATTCTATCTCCTGTTGAGTAGTAGTTAAACAATTGCTTTTTAAATTTTTGATACGATGATATTTCTTAAGAATAGGGGTGGAAAAATAAACATTGTACATAACAGCCAAATGCTTTCATTAAAAGAAAACATAGCTATGATATTGCCCTCACACATGGGAGAACTCAAGAGAGATAGACTGTCCTTTTAATAACCTCATTTAAGGATTCAGAATATCATGCGAGTTTATCTCTTCTATCTTATAAAAAATTTTCTCCAGTTGACGTATCTTAGATGAAAATTAAGAATGTGTGGATATTGAATTTTGTAGACTTGAGCTAGAGGGGCTGAAGTGATAGTACATGCGTTAAGTACATACTTGAAGTTCGATCCCTAGTATCACATGATCTTTTAAGCACCACTAGGTATATTTTGGATACCCCTGAGCTGGGTGACGTGCGTAATCTCTGTCACCTCAGGGCCTGAACAAGCAGCATTGCATCCTTGGGGCTTTAGATTGAACTGCTGGCCCAGTTAGCCAAGAATTGACAGGAGAAATTTCTAGGCCTCCTGAGCATGGCTTGTGAGATACCTCCCCCCAAATGAGGTATATTCTACAAAAGACAAATATGAATTAGCCATCTGCTGAGATAGTTTGAGTCTAAAATGCAATGCTTAAAAGTTCCTGGTTTGTGGCTGGAGGTATAGCACAGTGGGTAGGGCATTTGCTTTGCATGCGGCAGACCCCGGTTCGATTCCCAGTATCCCAAATGGTCCCCAGAGCACTTCCAGGAGTAATTCCTGAGTGAATCAACAAGGAGTAACCCCTGTTCATCACTGGGTGTAACCAAAAAAGAAAAAAAGAAAGATTACTGATTTGTAAATGATCAACCTCATTGTAGAACAAATATGGTATTGGCATTGGCACACTGAATAAAGAATAGTAGAATTGTGTTAATGGGCATTGGACTGATAATTAAGGGTATATGCATATACATTCTATGACCACAGGGAGGCCAGAATATTAATTATGTAGCAACTTGCAAAGTTTTGTCCTATATACAAATTAGTAATGATGACAAAGCCTTGAAGTCACAATACTCAATATACCTTCTGTAGAAGATCGGTTTGATAGTGAGTACAGTTTGTTCTCTATGTGAATTCAGTTGGGTAGTAAAAACCTGGTGGCCTGAGTTTCAATGTGTCTCTGCTTACTGACTTTATACATCTTCAGAAGTGGAACTGGTAAAACCTGCAGTCTTTACATCTCCAATTGCGTAGAAGCCCCCCAAAACCCTTTAATACTCCCCAATTCCAGCAAGGCAGGGCCTCCTGCATATTAACATGTTTTAGTTTAGTGTTCCTTTGATCAACTTTGTGCCTATTAGAGACATTTCTCCATCCTCAAAGCATTGGCTTTTATCTGACCCTGGATGAGATTCCCATAAACTCACAGGAGGACATGAGGTAATGGCCCAACTGTATTTCAAAAGATTATTTTGGTTTACTAATTATACAGGACTACATCTAACATTCTAAAGGTTTTTATGTAGACATCATGATATGTTGACCATCATTCCAAACCAGCTTCTATTAAAGGGTTAACCACTTCAACTGAGTCTCTGGGACAGACATAGCCTAAGTCAGCAATAAGAAGAGTAAGACCAGCAAGTGTCTGTTTAACCTATTAAGTGCCAAGGGACCTTTGAGGTACTAATTCAGTTAATATATTCATCTTATTGATGATATCATCATTGTCCTCATTTTACAGATGGTGTAAAGAACTTAAGTAATTAATGTGCACAGTGACATCACAGCCAGTAAGGGCACACTTTTGATTTGAACATAGGCAAGCAGAAATCAGAATTGATTTGTTCTCTTTCCTGCACTGCTGATTTAAAAAGATGTCCATAATACAGGGTAAGGCAGATGCTTCCTGGTGGTGATTCCCTAGCACCCTTCGCTGACATACACGCTTTGAGCATCATTTGTGCAGCTGCAATTTATCTTTGGTCACTTCTTATCCATTTATTTGAGATGCTATCCCTTAAAAAGTTCGAACCTTTCTCACTGCTAACTCTCCTCCCAGTCTCTAGAGTTCAGAGCTCTCACTGGGATCAATCTTCCAGAATTACTATTCTTGGCACTATATCTTATTCAATCCGTTTAATCTTATTTGTACTTCTCTTCCATCTTTCCTCCAATGTGTATATGCATAACATGCCAGGGATAAGACGGGAAGAATTTAGGTTTTCTCCTACCCAAGGAGTAAATCTCCTCCAGGGTATGAATTCTAAATCTTACTAGGACGACATGCCATAATCTTAAGTGTTATGTGGTGATTGTGGTGATCTGTTTTATTCAGGGTGATTTTCACCATCTAAAGAAAAATGAGGTATTATCTGGAAGGTAAATTAGTTTGGACACTCCAGATAAACTTACCCAATTATATATAGTTGTAGATGGTATGCAGATTTACAATTACAATATGGATTCAAATATGGATATAATAAATATAGAATAGAGATAAAGAGGTACAGAGATATAAATATGTGTACATATCACTGCATCATAATATTAGTGAAGGAATGAAATCTTTGTCAACATAGAACAAAAGGATGTTGAGGACCTACATTCATTTGTTATTTGTGATTTCACATAAAATTGCCTTTACTGATTTTTTAAGCAATATTTTAAGGACAATACTGTACTATATTTTTGTCATCTATATATTTTATGTGCCTTTTATAATTATGTGTAACTTCTGTGCATAAATATGTATATATTTTGTGCATAAATATGTGTATATGTCTGTATTATGTACATATAAACACATTTATATGAAGGAATTGTTTCACATAATTGTGAGGACAGACAGATGTGAAAGGGAAAGAAATGTCTGGAAATAAAAAGAAATTGGTATGACCATTTTTCAGGCATAATATCTTACAGAAACCCCAGTTTATGCTTTTTTAATTAATTAATTCGGCTTTTGAGCCACACCCAGTGATTCCCAGGTCAGCGGTATGCAAGGCTGTACCTCTGTACCATGGCTTCGGCCCCTCAGTTTTTGCTTTTGAGGTCCCCAACTGACTATAGTAAAACTAGGAACATAATGCAATAATGTAAATTATTACGCAAACTAAGTTGGTTATGGGTTGATCACTCATCCAAATTTTTTTCAGAGAACTATTCAGGTTGTTGTTTGATGAAATCACTGAACATTTAGAGCCCAACTAAATTGACTCATGGAACAAGTAATTCAAAGAATGTGATAAATTAGCTTACTGAGCTACTTACCTAAGAATGTCATCAATTTGTGTTTTTTATCTGCATGAATATGGAATTTAAAAAAGTGGAGGTCAACTCTTAAGTTAGTTCTATATCACTGACGGAGCACTGCCCTGTAGCACTGTCCTCCCATTGTTCATTGATTTGCTCAAGTGGGCACCAGTAACATCTCACAACAAATTGTGAGACTTGTTACTGTTTTTGGCATATCGAATACATCACAGGTAGCTTGCCAGGCTTTGCCGTGCGGGCGGAATACTCTCAGTAGCTTGCTGGGCTCTCGAAAGAGGTGGAGGAATTGAACCCAGGTTGGTCGCGTGCAAAGCAAACGCCTTACCTGCTGTGCTATTGCTCCAGCCCATCACTGACGTATATTACTTATTAGAGATGTGAGTAGAAAGAAGACTTGACAACTAAGCCTAACTTCAGAGAAGTCAAGATAGTTTCATTCATCACTAATTGTGAGTTCTTAGGTCCATAAAATAACACATAAGTATGAAGGTGCCATCTAGTCTTGCATGTTTGACAAAGATATGTCAAAACAGAAAATAATTCAGTATTTATATAGGTGCCATGGTCTCAAGAGCAAAAGGACTAGCAGCCACAATGTCAGAAATACCTGAAAGCACTCTAGTGATGGATAAAAGTAACCAGGAGAGGAAATAAAACAGCGATTTCCAAACAATATTATTGCTGCGACATTGACATATTTGATATTAGTTCTCTTGCATCACAGCATTCTGTCTTTTAAGCTGACATATTTGATATTAGTTCTCTGGTATCTGAGAATTCTGTCTTGTCTGAAAATTCCAAGGTCTTCGGGTTATTTTTATTCCCACTAAGTGGATTACTTTGAATTTTTCTATATTTTTCAATTATTAAATTTGCCTTATATATTCTATTTCTTTATGGAAGAAAAGTATAACGTGAAAGCAGGGTCAATCTTTCCTTTAACCACATCCTTTCTAATTCTAAGTCTCTGGAGAGAGCTTGGAGTCAGCTAGAGGAAAGGACCTAAAATTGACCACAAATGACTATGGGAATGAATTCTAGTAATTTATTGTATTTACAGTATATAGATGTTATTTTCTAAGAATAAATGCAGTGTTTCATATGGACTGTTTAAATCTTAAATCTGGAAAATTATTCTAGCTATGATTGTAACAAAAATAAAGCATAAAATAAATTGAAATCATAATAGGTACATATCAATTTTAACAATCATCTACCACTGCAGTCCTGAGTGAAATAAGAAAGAACAAATATCCACTATAAGATTAATGAATTTCAATGTAGTTGAATTATAGTTCAATAATCATGAACTTCACCATGTAAAACCTCAATTGAACTGGAAGGAAAAATAAGTAAACATCACCTTATATGAGTGTATTAGTGGAAGAAGAATCATGAACCGACATAGCTAAAGAGAGAATGGGTTTTTCTTACCTTTATGGACTAGGCTATCAGAATTGTTTTTCTTTTCTAAATCTTTCAGGAAGAACAGATACTTTTTTTTGGTGGGGGGTTGAATTTTTTTATTGAATCACTGTGAGATAGTTACAAGCTTTCATGTTTGGGTTAATCATACAATGATCAAACAACCATCCCTCCACCAGTGCACATTCCCCACCAACAATATCCCCAGTATATCCCCTTTTCCCACCCTCCCACTACCTCCATGGCAGACATGATTCCCAATCTCTCTCTACTCTTGAGCTTTATGGTTTGCAATACAGACCTTGAGAGGTTATCATGTTTGGTCCTTTATCTACTTTCTGCACACATCTCCCATCCCAACCGATTCCCTCAGCCATCTTTTTCTTACCTTTATGGACTATCTTTTTTCTTAGTGATCCCTTCTCTATTCTAGCTGCCTTATTCCCTTTGTTCATGAGGCAGTCTTTCAGCTATGGAGCAATCAATCTGTCCCATGTATCTACTATCCTTAGGTGTCAGCCTCATGTTATGCTGTTTTATAGTCCACACATGAGTGCAGTCCTTCTATGTCTGTCCCTCTATTTCTGACTCATTTCACTTAGCATGATACTCTCCATGAGAGAAGATACTTTTTATGGCGTAAAATAGAGAGGAAACTGTTTTAAAGAGACAAAGGCATTAAGATAATCATAATAGTTGATGCAAATGTATAATTTTCTATTCTTATTTTTATTTGTATTTGTACTTTATAAACATTAGCTCTATATAATATTTACTATACTTCAACATTTACTATATTTTAAGATAATTAAAATTATATTTGATTTTCAGATAACAAAAAAGATTCAATGTTGTTAAATGAATTACCCAATGTCGTAGAGCTAGTGAATTCTCAAAATTGAAATTGGAACCCAAATGGTTCAATTTCAAGCTTTTACTTTTTAGCCAGTAAGATAAACAGAAAGACAAAAGGCATCTCAATATATGCATCTAATATAAGTTGAGTTAGCAAGACTGTTAACAGAGAATATTGTAATAAAAAGACTGTAAGATTGGAAATGAAGAAGGATAACTAGTGATGCAAAAGATGAGTCTTAGGTAAGGAAGATTTAAACCTCAGAGTTTAAATCTCAGAGAATTAGTAATAAATGAGTAGAAAAGTAAAATAATGAGGAATCACTTTTCCTTCCTGATTTTTCAAGTTTTGATTATTAATTGAATGGACTGAGGTTCAGGATGCAGAATTTATATGAGGAGTAATCTATTCAACAGAACATATTGGAAATTTAATTAACTAGAGAGTTACATTTGAAATATTTGAAAATATTCTTCTACTGTATTAGAAGAAAAATGAGATTGAGCGGTATTCCAAATTGTGTAAAGAAAATAAAAATTATCGATTAAATTTTTATGATTCTTCAGATAAAAAAACGCGTGTGATATTTTGTGCATTCTCATTTAAAAAATATTTTGTAAATCTGAAAGTCAAATTTCAAAGGGTTTTCTGCTATCCCTCCAGACTGGAGAGAGATTTGGCAGTTGCTAGATTGTAGAAAGTATTGATTCATTTGAGTGTTTTAACTTTATCTAACAAAACGTAATTTTTAAAAGGATAGGCTAAACAGTTTGATCTATGAAAAATTAACTTGTGTGAATTTCCACATCTATTCCTTTTGCATTAGAACTTTGTGACTTTTCCACACTCTTGGTTCTCTGGCTTAGACCTAAAATATGCTTTCACCAATAAAATGAGATGGGAATTGTCGAACATCAACTCTGGGCGTGCACAGGCAGTATCCGTGCAGACATCTATTTTCCTGCCATGTCCCAGCCATCTCTGTAAGAATACAGCTATTCTAGAAATTAGAGCTGTGTGCAGCAGACCCAATTTACCTGCTTACCATGCCAACAATCAACCAACACAGGTCATGTTAGTGAAGCCAGTACGACACTCTCACTCCTCCCAACTCGATTCAGGCGAGCGTTGCTTCTGTGTTACTCTTATTATTGTTGTTACTGTTATTTTAATTATTTTGGTTTTTGAGACATACCTGCGATGCCCATGGCTTACTCTTGCTCCAAACTCAGGGGATGCCACAGACAGAACCCGGGTCTGATTGGTTTTGTGCAAGGGAAGCATATTACCCGTTTCACGATTGCTCCAGCCCCTGAATAGATGAGCACTGCATTGCCACTACCTATCACTGAGGTTTATGATTTGGGGTATGAGTCACAGCAGCACCCACACTTACAAGCATCTAGATGTGCTCTCTATAGGTACATAAATGTCTCTAGGTTGAAAACATTTCACTATTTTTTTTATTAGTGAAACACCATGAGCTACATTTATAGACTTACAAATTTTTGTGCTTGGGTTTCAGTTATACAATGATCAAGTACCCATCCCTCCACCAGTGCCCATCCTCCACCACCACGGGTCCCAGCATCCCTCCCACCCCCCACCCACCCCCCATCCCATTCTGCCTCCATGGCAGGGCATTCCCCCTTGTTCTCTCTCTCTTCTTTTGGGTCCTGTGTTTTGCAAGAGAGGCATTGAGTGGCAGTCATGTTTGGTCTATACTCTACTTTTAGGATGCTTCTCCCACCCTGGGAGGACCCTCACAACACCCTTTATTTGGTGCTCTCTTCTCTATCTGAGCTTCCTTTTCCCCTAGCACGTGTGGCTGGCCTCCAAGTCATGGAGCAAAATTCCTGGTACTAATCTCAGACACTCCTGGGTGTTAGTCTCCCATTTTGTTGCTTTATGTTCCTCAGATGAATGCAATCTTTCTGTGTC
This sequence comes from Sorex fumeus, assembly GCF_029834395.1. Taxonomy (NCBI): domain Eukaryota; kingdom Metazoa; phylum Chordata; class Mammalia; order Eulipotyphla; family Soricidae; genus Sorex; species Sorex fumeus. The sequence goes on along the minus strand of NW_026606322.1, from coordinate 30,576,669 downwards.
TATCCCGCTCTTTCTGTCTCATTTCACTTAACATGATACTTTCCATGTAGTACTGCTTGTATGCAAATTTCATGACTACATCTTTTCTAACAGCTACATAGTACTCCATTGTGTAAATGTACCAAAGTTTCTTTAACCAGTCATCTGTTCTTGGGCACTCAGGTTTTTTCCAGATTCTGACTATTGTAAAGAGTGCTGCAGTGAACAAACAATTGCAGATGTCACTTCGACTATACTTTTTTTGCCTCTCTGGGATATATTCCCAGGAGTGGTATTGCTGGGTCAAATGGGAGATCAAATTCTAATTTTTTGAGAATCGTCCATACTGTCTTCCAGAAGGGCTGAACCAGTCGACATTCCCACCAGCAGTGAAGGAGGGTCCCTTTCTCGCCACATCCGAGCCAACACTGGTTGCTTTTGTTCTTGTGGATGTGGGCCAGTCTCTGTGGTGTGAAATGATATCTCATTGTTGTTTTGATCTGCATCTCTCTGGTGATTAGTGATGTAGAAAACATTTCACTATTTAATTTATCATTGACTATTTTCTCACCACTATTTTGTCAGATAATAAGGAATGTATTATTTTTTGTTTTTGAAACAAGGTAACTTTTTAATTAAAATTTACTGAGAGAGCACAGCGGGTAGGGCGTTTGCCTTGCACGTAGCCAACATGGCCGACCCGAGTTCGATTCCTCCGCCCCTCTCGGAGAGCCCGGCAAGCTACCGAGAGTATTCGATATGCCAGACACAGTAACAACAAAGTCTCCAATGGAGACATTACTGGGCCCGCTCGAGCAAATCGATGATCAATGGGAGGGCCTTTACTTTACTTACTTTACTGAGAGAGATGTGAGAGGAGATAAAGTGGGTGTCTATTCATTAGAAAATACAGACAGCGAAGGAGCATATTTACAAACCAGCAAGACACATGTGCAATGGAGAACACGGGCTGGAAGAGCAAGCTGAAGGTAACTTAAGCACATTAAACTATTTTCACATCAATTACATTAAAATAATATCTCTTAAATTCTGAAAATATGATTTAATAAAGCATATGAGACTTAATAAAACTCTATGTATATATGTATATTAGTAGTAGTAGTGATAATGAATTTGGATTATGCTGTCATATCAATCAGAGAATCTATAAGTGTGTTTGATAAGTTTATATGGATAACTTGAAACAATATATGCTGTTTAAGATGACAACACAAGTTGTTTTTCATTTCTATTAATCTAATCATTTTACCTTAAAAAAGGCTTTAAATTAAGATATCAAATAAATAAAATGTTGTTATTGTCATAGTGAATATGAATACTTATGAAAAACTCTTCTGTGTATTTCACAAACACTTAGGCATTCTATGCACTGTAAATAAGATTAATTTTCTGAACATAGATGAAATTTCCTGGGAAGACCCATACTATAAGTGAAACAAGCAAATAGATAAAAGTACTAGCAAGAAACTGACTAAAAATCTATCGGTTCTGAGATTTGTTTCTGAGTCTCTGGGAACATGGCCACTGGACTTCTATAGGTTACTGTTGCCGGGCCACCCCAGATGCGGGGCCTCACAGGATGGGGGTCGAGTTGTCCCTTTTCTCCCCCTCCCAACAAGACCCTGAGTCACCACCCTTGAACGGCCTCTCTGGCTCCTGATCAATCTGCTTAATGGCCATGATCCCAGAGGCTCAGGAACAAATCTCGGAACCCAGCAGGTTTTGGCAAGAAATCCCTCCAGATTTATTTGCTAAAATTTCAAAATTTCAAAATCACGCGGCAACTACTGCAGCTGGACGGCATCATATGTTATTCATAGACAGCAATAGAAAACAAATTGTCTACTGTTGCCTTTTTGGCAGATCTGAGTGTTGGGGTAAAATCCCAAATAATAATGGTGGGTCTTGTGTCAAAATATTGAGTGTAATCAAAGTAGAGAGAGAGTGATTTGGAAATCATCTGCCCCACAGGTAGGGGGAGGCTATGGGATGGGGGTATACTGGGGTTTTTGGTGGTGGAGAATGGGCACCCGTGAAGGTATGGGTGTTTCGTTGTATGACCGAGACTTAAATCCGAAAGCTTTGTAACTGCTCTCATTCAATAAATAAAATGATTCAATAAATAAAATTATAAAAAACGGGGGGAAAAGTAAGATGGAATTCATGCCCAATTCAACCAGCCTAATGAGTGGCTGAATAAATAGCATACTCCTACATTTAAAAAAAAATGAGAGGCCAATAGGGTAGTCAAGAAATGGTGTGTGGTTGTCTTGCTTCTGGGAGACCTGAGAGCTAAGGAAATAAATCTTCAGAGAAATTACAACTAGTTTGGTTCCTGAAAATAAATAAAACTCGTTATGAAATGAGAAGAGCATAGCATGTAAGATGAAGAATGAAAAGATAGTTAAGACAGATTATGTGTTATTTCATAATTGCATGCACTAGTCCAGTCAATGATTATTAAACAGCATTTCTAGCAAATCAGATTTATGGTTTAGGCTCTGGTGAAAAATTGTTATTGATGGTGGGGCAGTTGGGGCAACTTGGCCGTGCCTAGGATTTACTTTTAGGTTTGTGCTCAGGCATCACTTTTAGCGAGGTTGACAGATCAGATGCGGTACTAGAGATCCAATTCAGGTTAGCAACTTGCAAAGTAATATAATTCTGTTCCATAAAGAAATAGGACAAATAAGACACAATTATTAATTGAAAAATAAAGTTTCAAAATAATCCATTTACTGGGAATATAGATAACCCAAAGATAGAACATAACCGCTGCAGCTTTTGGTGTCAGTGGATACTAAAATGAGAAAAGGTCCATAGAGTCTTTCCAAATACTGACCAGATTCCGATTTGCTCATAAAGATCATAGCTCCACTATCAATCAACAAATTGAGCAATATACTTAAAATAATTTCTATATCCCATAGCATGGTGCTTGGCAGAAATTTGAGTAAATATAGACTAATATTAAGCCTTGGAATCTATTTATATTAACACAATTCCTGGCCTTAAACTAGTCTCCCTGCTTCAGAGAATAACTATTGAATCTGTTGAGAATCTTCAAAAGAGCTTTTAAGATAAGACTCAGATATCTAATCAGGCATTCTCAGTTTTTTTTACCTTATACAAAAATGATAAATATTCACCAAAATTTTCTTTTGTATTAGTTGATATTTTTAATTTATTATTTTTATGTTATATATGTCATCAGTTTGTCTCTGATCACTTTGAAAAAATGAGATGTTTCTTTGTTATTCTCTCAAGTCCTTTCTGTTGAAGATAAGCTTTTGGCTTTATTTTTTTGTATCCACGTTCCAAGAAATTATTCTACCACAGTTTAATACTTTTGCATCAATAATAAATCATAAATGAAGCAATCTTTATTTACTAGCTTAAAAGGATTGACACTAATGCACTTTTTTTCAGAATTAGGAAATATGTCTAATCACGATATATCTCTCCTACTTGTATTCAGAATAAATTCATATTTTAACATTTTACAAGTATAATAAATTAAACAAGATTTATCTCAACAAAACTATTTAGTAGCCACAAAATGGGAAAGCTTCTGTTCCTAACACCCAATTCTTTAGGGATCTAACCAAGAACATCACGACGATCACGACCACCCTGTTGTTCGTCGATTGCCTCGAGCAGGTGTCAGTAATGTCTTCTTCGTCCTAGCCCTGAGATTTTTTTTTTTTTTAAGTGCCATATTCAAGGCTTTTTCAGGGTTAGGAGAATGAGACCCATCATTGTTACTGGTATTTGGCATATTGGGTATACCACGGGGAGTTTGCCAGACTCTGCTGTGTGGGCATGTTACATTTGGTAGCCTGCCAGTTTGACCAAATTAGGAATGAGATGATAAGATGTCGCGCGGCCGCAAATGCGGCCGCGTGCTTCCGGGAGCTGAGTGTGATGATCTCTGGATCCTGGCCGTTGTTGGAGTTACACGGCAGTTGGTGGGTGTAACTGCCAGTAACTCTGGCAGGTCCAGTCCCAAACTGTGCAGGCTTGGAGATCTCAGCCCCGGGTCCCACACACCTGGGTTCCTCTGTCAGTTCTTTTATGTGTGAGGCTCATCCAAGTGTGTGGAGAGTGCTCCCAGCATGGCCTTGGCTGGGCCTCGATGGTCTTCAGCTGTTGGGCCCTGGTGGAAACAGTCAGGCATAGGGTAGGAGACTCTGTCTTGTTCTCTCCCAGGAGCTGAGTGTGATGATCTCTGGATCCTGGCCGTTGTTGGAGTTACACGGCAGTTGGTGGGTGTAACTGCCAGTAACTCTGGCAGGTCCAGTCCCAAACTGTGCGGGCTTGGAGATCTCAGCCCCGGGTCCCACACACCTGGGTTCCTCTGTCAGTTCTTTTATGCGTGAGGCTCATCCAAGTGTGTGGAGAGTGCTCCCAGCATGGCCTTGGCTGGGCCTCGATGGTCTTCAGCTGTTGGGCCCTGGTGGAAACAGTCAGGCATAGGGTAGGAGACTCTGTCTTGTTCTCTCCCAGGAGCTGAGTGTGATGATCTCTGGATCCTGGCCGTTGTTGGAGTTACACGGCAGTTGGTGGGTGTAACCAAGAACATAAACATAGATTTTTCAATATGCATCTAAAACTATGACATACTAATTTTTTCAGTCATAAATAAAATTCAATGGCATTTGCATAATTGAGATCAAAATTAAAAAAGATCTTCAGGGGCCACAGTGACAGTTTACCAGGGATGGCACTTACCTTGCATGCAGCTAACCCAGGTTTGATTCTGGCATCATATATGGTCCCCCATGTTGTCCAGGAATGATCCCTGAGTACAGTCAGGATTAAGCCCTGAACACTCCTGGGTGTGCCCTGCCCTCCAAAAAAAATCTTCAGCTTTGAAATGTAATGGTCATGGTATAAAAGCTAATATTTAATAGGATATAGTCTCTGCAGAAAACTATGTTATGGAATCACATACACACAGCTAGTAATAATTCTCTAAAATACCCTTTATGTTTATACAAGCAAGCTTTATATATATATATATCCATATATATACACACACATACACCCCCTTATAAGACACATATAAATGTACATGTCAATTTATGTTATTCAATTTTAGACAGTATAAAATGAAAAATAATAATATAAATGAAATATAATAATATCTATAATTATTATTACTATCCTTATTCAGAGATCATTTTAGAGTACTTTTTTGTTAGAGCACAAGATAATCATTTAAAATACTCTTCTACTTTAATCCCGGGAATTTAAACACACTTGAATTTTGATTTCTAAGCTTTTCTATCAAGATGAAATACATGTAAAGGAAATCAGCTGGCAATTCTTTGGATCAATGAACTTCTATTTTAATAGTTATGTTGTGGGAGAACAAACTCTGGGAGGCCATAGAGATATGGGAGATAAATACCAAATCATCCCTGAACCTCACAGAAGAGAAATGTGCCTGGAGAATTCATTCAGATTGCTGGGAAAATGCCCTAATAGTTCCATAAGGTGGCCAACAGGCCATATTTATGTCCATTTAATCTCCTTAGGCTGGTAATTAACCCCCGACACCCTGAATCTTTGAGGAGCCCTGCAAGTGGAAAGAGATTTAGCTCTTCTAGATATAGAAAAAGACACAAAAATTGCTTTCAACTAGTTCCTTACTTGGAGAAAGAACTGAAGCAATGTTGATAACAGCAGAGATATTTGTTAAAGAGAGCGCAGCGGGGCTCAGCCTTTGCTTCTAGGAAACCTGAGTTTGATCTTCAGTGCCATACAATTCTCCCAGCATCATGTGGAATGATATCCTGCACAGTGCAGGGAGTACCCTAAAAACAACCAGGTATGGCCCCAGTGCCTCTCCACCACCACAACAGAAGAGATCATGGTATCAGTAAAAGTCTTAAGTAGTATAAGGAGCAAGGTGTCTCTTAGGGATAGAGTATTTGCTTTGATTTGTGAGGCCTGGGTTAATCTTCCATATCACAGACACCACAGCAGAAAGAGGGAGGTGCTGGAGAAATAGGTCAAGAGGTTGAGCTCAGACAGAGCATGCTTCCTATTAAGAGGCATGGGTTTGAGCCCAACAACACATCCAAGCAAGCTTTATATATCTATATCTATATATCTATGTATATAATGTTAATGTTTATATTACATAATTTTAGACAGTAGAAAATAAGTAAGAATATAGATTAAATAGAATAAACTGCACTGTCCTCCCGTTATTCATTGATTTTCTTGGGTGGGCACCAGTAACGTCTCACAACAAATTGTGAGACTTGTTGTTACTGTGTTTGGCATATCGAATAAGTCACGGGTAGCTTGCCAGGCTCTGCCATGCGGGTGAGATACTCTCAGTAACTTGTTGGGCTCTCTGAGAGGAGCAGAGGAATCGAACCCGGTTCGGCTACATGCAAGACAAATACCTACCCGCTGTGCTATTGCTCTAGTCCAGATTAAATAGAATAATAGCTATAATTATTATAACAATGATTATTATTCTTATATAGAGATGATCCTACAATACTTTGTGAGTAAAGCACCAGGAGTAGTCAAAGAATGAGAGAAAGGGCTGGAGCTATATTACAGTAGGTAGGGCATTTACCTTGCACACGGCCAGCCCGGGTTCAATTCCTAGCATCCCATATGTTCCCCTGAGCACCGCCAGGAGTAATTCCTGAGCGCATGAGCCAGGAGTAACCCTTGTGTTTCACTAGGTGTGAACCAAATGGCGAAAATAAATAAATAAATAAATAAATAAATAAATAAATAAGGTAGGGAGAGAGAGAGAGAGAGAGAGAGAGAGAGAGAGAGAGAGAGAGAGAGAGAGAGAGAGAGAGAGAGAGAGGCAGAGAGAGAGAAACTGGGACTCACTAGAGAGATGAAATATTCATAAGGGCTTGGTTTTGAGCAACATGATGGGGTGGAGCCAAAAAGACCATGTAGCTTGGTATATATTTGAGACTTAAGGAGAAATATGAAATAACCAGGTTTATTTTCTAAACTTGCTCCAGCAACAGACTCGGACTGGTTTTCCAAAATCCCGCCTTTTTCTGCAAGTTGGTAACCAAAAATCTGTCTGACTTGTGAGTTGTGAGCTCAAGGTCCCTTTGTTTTTCTATTTATGTCTCATGATATAGTCCTTTTCTTTTCTTTTATTGAATCACCATGAGATACATTTACAAAGCTTTCATAATTGAGTTTTTAGTCATACAATGATTGAATGCCCATCCCTCCACCAGATTTCCCACCACCAACATCCTCAGTATTCCTCCTGCCACCCCACCCCACTCCTCCCCTCCTTATGGCAGACAATTTTTCCTCTTTCTCTCTGCTTTTGGGCATTATGGTTCGCAATACAGATATTGAGAGGCCATCATGTTTAGTCCTTTGTCTACTTTCAGCACACATCTCCCGTCCCAAGCGATCCCTCCAACCATCATTGACTTAGTGATCCTTTCTCTATCCCAGCTGCCTTCTCCTCCAGCACATGGGAAAAGCTTCCAACCATGAGGCAATCCTAGTTCTTGGATAAAGGAAATAGTCCTTTTAGACCCCTCTTTTGGGAGGGATAAGTCCTCCAAGCAGAGATCTGAATATTTATTTGTGTGGTTAGGTGGTGGGATTTGGGCAACACTGTGTGAACTTGGTGAAATCTAAACTAACACATAGGTAAAAAGATAATAGGTAAAAAAAAATAATAGTCAGTGTGTAGGAAGTCACTCACAGGACAATCTTCCCCCTAATAGATTCAGAGAGGACTGATAGGAATATGTCATCAGGGCCAGAAAGATAGTTCAGTGGGTAAGATGCTTGCCTTGCTTGTGTAGCCAACCCAGGTTTGATCCTTGGTACCACATATAGTCCCCTGAGTATGGCTTAGCACAGAGATGGGAGTAAGCACTGCAGGGTATGACCTTCTACAATATATACCATATGTATAATATATATCGTGTGTGTGTGTGTGTGTGTGTGTGAAAAGACAGCACATCAGGACTCAAGTTTGACTTCAGGAAATTCACACCTGTTGTTTGTCAGACAGTCAGGTGAAGCGGCCTGTCCTGCAATCCTGACCACAGGCTCAGGACAAGTAGTAAACATTGTGAAAGTTGACTAAGATACACTCTTTTGGCAGTTTAATCTGTATTCACTGTTAATATTCCAAGAGGCCTGATCCTAGTGTGGGATTAATGTGGTAAATATAAGAGAAAGTCCTTCTGATGGGACTGAGAAATTTTTTTTATATTGTTTTAAGGCCGCACTTGGTGGCGTTCAAGGCTTACTCCTGATTCTGTGCTCAGGGATCTCTCTCTCTCTCTCTCTCTCTCTCTCTCTCTCTCTCTCTCTCTCTCTCCCTCTCCCCCCCTCTCTGTGTGTGTGTGTTTCTCTCTCTATTTCTCTCTCTCTCCCTTTAATTGAATCACTGTTAGATATACATTTACAAAGTTTTACATGGTTGGTCATACAATGTTCCAATGCCTGTGCCTTCACCAGGGTACATTATTTCCCACCACCAATGTTACCACTTTCCTCCTGTCCCTCACGCTACCCCAGACTGCCTCTATCTCTATGGAGGCACTGTTCTCTGTCTCTATGTCTTTATCTCTGTCTCTCTGTCTCTGTCTTTCTGTCTCTGTCTCTCTGCCTCTTTTTCTGTCTCTCTGTCTTTATCTTTGTCTCTGTCACTCTCTCTGCCTCTTTGTCTTTGTCTGTCTGTCTGTCTGTCTGTCTCTCTCTCTCTCTCTCTCTCTTTCTCTCCCCCCCTCCTTTCAGGCACTATGTGGTCTGAAATATTGCAATACCTTTCAGTAAAGGTCAACATGTTTACCTCCTTTCAGAACTCAGTTCTTGTCCAGAGTGATCATTTCCAATTATCATTGTTATAATGGCCTATTCTTTCTCCTTCCCCACAACTTAGAACAATCTTTATACCATCAACCAATCCTCTTAACCCTATTTCTACTGTCTTTGAGTATTATTCCCGTACTGTTTTTGTTGTTTTTGTTTATATATCCAGCAAATGAGAAGGATTGATCATTCTATGTCTGTCCCTCTCCGTCTGATGCACTTCACTCAGCATGATATTTTCTATATACCTCTTGTGGGACAATATGGGATGCCAGGGAGGAAACCTGGGTCAGCCCCACACAAGGCAAGGCAAATATCGTACTCACTGCATTGTCACTCTGGCCCCAATACTAAGTAATTTTCTGAGGTAGAATAAAACTCAGTGAAAGAGTTGGGTATAACACCCTGGAGAGAATGATCAGTAAAAGTTTTTGGGCTACAGGGGAGGGTGTTTGTCTTGCACGTGGCCGACCCAAGGTACAATCCATGTAATCCCATATGGTCCCCCAAGCACGGCCAGGAGTAACTCCTGAGTGCAGACCCAGGAGTAACCCTTGAACATTGCTGGGTATGGCCTAAAAAGCAAAAAAAGAAAAAAAGTTCTTGGGCTAAAGTCATCCAGTGTTAATGTATTCTCAAACTTATGCAATATGGAAAATAAGGAACATTTTTTATGTTAACCATGTAACCACAGACCTCAATGCTGCATCAGTAAACTATGCTAAATCAGTAAAATATGCTAAAATAATAAAAACAAATAGCACAGAACACAAGTATTTATATTTTAAGACAGCTATTTATTAGACTAAAGCAAAATGTAAATTTTTTTTAGGTTCTTGTTAGATTAAAAGCAACATAAAATGGGGTCACTAACTGTAAATTAATGTTGGAGAGACAGTGCCGTGTACTGAAGGGCATGCTTTGAGTATGGCAGGCATGGGTTCAATCCCCACCACCACATGGTCCCCTGATTATGTTCCCCAACCCCAAAGCAGGAAATATCTCCTAAGCACTTCCTAGCATCAAAAAAAGAAGAAGAAGAGTAAATGGGATCAAATTAGAATGGTTACACATAGACGTTAGAGGCAAAAGAGGCACAGTTTAACCAATGATTTAAGGGTTATCAATTAAACTTGGCAAGACTTGGAGGAGTATTTGAGGATTGGAAGTTCAAGATAGGACCAAGCATAGTGAAGGATTCTTGCATCGCAACATGTCCATTCTCAGTAGAAGTTGGAGAATCCGTATCCTCCACAGCAGCATGGGCGGTAACAGCCACATCCGAAGCCACCAGAGCCATAGCCATATCCCCCATAGCCAGAGCCATAGCCATAGCCACCACAGCCACAGCCACCACCATAGCCTCCATAGCCACAGCCATAGCGCATGCCACAGAAATTGCCACAGCCACAGCCACAGCCATAGCCACGGCCACCAAAGCTGCCAAAGTAGCCAGAGCCCAGGCCTCCGTAGTAGTTGCCGTAGCCGTAGTAGCTCATGTTGTCAGGAGAGGAGACAGCTGTGCTGTTCAGATAAGAATCAGAGTGTGAATGTCCACGGCTGTGCAGGAAGGCTTATATACCCTGCTCCAAGCATGTGCGAGGACACCGGTCCCACCTTGAGTGTCATTCCATGAATTATCTTGGCCTGACACAGCTCGTTAATCAATAATCTACTTACAACACCCACTAAGAATGCTTCAACTCCACAGCTATCGAGTGAGGCTGTTCCTTGGGGGTGCTGTTTGAATTTTCTTAGAAGAAATAGTTGTTTCTTCAAAGGAAGAACATACCACGCTCTAAATAGAAGTCTTGACAGCTACTGGCCAAACGTCAGTGTCAGTAAGCATTCTTGAATTTTTCATTACATACTGTCTCATCACAGGTATTTGGGGGTTTTGTTGCAATCAGTTCTATGAAATACCAAACAATCAATGTGAAGAGCCCTGAATTTTTTTCCTTTGAAATGCATACGTTTCTGGCAGCATGAGAAGCCAAGTATTCATTTCTCTTTAGATGAAAGAACCTTTTAAGTCATGATGATTTGGCACTCCTGCTATGTTTATCAGAAAATAGCAACCAAAAAGTCATATGATTTTTTTTAGAACTTAAGAACTTTGACCATTACAAATGATAGATTTATTTTAGGGTTTATATGCCTGCTTTTTTTTCTTTTTTTTAAATTAGTGAAACACAGTTGTAGACTTATAAATATTTGTGCTTGGGTTTCAGTTATATAATGATTGATTACCCATCCCTCCACCAGTGCCCATTCTCCACCTCCAGTACTCCCAGTATCCCACCCAATCCCCCATCCCCCCATCCCACTCCACCCCTGTGGCAAGGCATTCCCTTTTGTTTTCTCTATCCTTTTGGTTCTGTGGTTTGCAAAAGAGGCATTGAGTGTATGCCTGCTTGTTTTGTCCTTAAAATACAGCTCATCATTAGACTCAGAATTGGAGACTATCCCTGTAATTAATGTTCTTCTGTGAGACTTGTGGCAGTTCTCTGTATTCTGGTCTTTCTGCTAAACAAGCTCTACTCTTGGTGCAGTTACAAGGGCACATTGCCTCTTGCCTCCATATACCCATCACCCTCCTCTTTCTTTCTCCTTGATTGTTTACCCAAGTATCTTACATCTTTTTCAAATCTCACTTTAAATCTCTTTTAACACTCACCCTCCTGGATCCATCACTGTATCTAAATTAATATGTGAGGCAGGTAAAGTGTTTCTGGCCCCATCTTATATACATATATAAAACCATCAACGCTACTTTATCCCTCATCTGCATCTCCAAAGTCAACACTAAACATTTACCCCATTTTCTCTTTGCCTAAAATTTGATCATTTTTCCCTTGATTTTTTTTTTCCTTCACAGTTTTTATTTTGACACTGTCATTTAAAACACTGTTAATCATGGTCTCAGGTACAAGATGTTTCAGCACTTCTCTCAAAACAAGTGTCAGCATCCCTCAAATGTCTAAGGTACCCTCAACTACTTGATAAAATCTATTTTTTTTAGTGAAACAAGGTAGGTTTTCTTAAATGTAACTTATTAGAAAAGTGTGAGGGGAGACAAAGTGAGAAGTGTGTGTCCAACAGAGAACAAAGCCTTCTCCATAGTGTAAATAGGCAAGCAAAAAAGTACAGAGTCAAGAGAGAGAGATTCATGGTCAGGGAGAATAAGGGCTTGAAGCGCCACCTGATAAGCTCATTTGAAAAATTAAATCATTATAATGTGGGTCAAGTGATTATAATAGTGCTAATGTCTATGCTTTTGATGTAATGATGTCACCTCACCACTGCCAAGATAACTCAAAACCCTCCACCTTTATCATTTTGCTATTTACAGTCTTTATAATCATCCCCCCATACAAATTACCCCCCCCACTTAAGTTGGCATTCTCAGTTCAGAATTCCAAGACCAAGGGTTTGTTTATCATTTGATATCTTCCATTTCTTTGTTGTTTCTCTACACAATTCAGATGAGTTATATCAACAGTGATTTGTTTTTTTCTGATAACTGTTTTTCAGTTTTACAGAAATGTTTTACTAGACCTTCTTAAGATATAACAAAAGGTTTTCTGGGATTAATTGTTTAAAACATATATATTAGAGCTGGAGCAATAGGACAGCAGATAAGGTGCTTGCTTTGCTTGCAGCAGACCTGGATTCGATCCTTGGCATCCTATGTGGTCCCTCAAGCATGCCAGGACTGATTCCTAAGTGCAGAGCTAGGAGTAACCCTTGAACACATCTGGGTGTGTCACCCGAACAAAAACATCTCCTAAAGTCACCTAAATTTTTTTTAAGAATTTCTATAACCTAGATATTTAGGAAATTCTTTAAATAGATGTTGTGACTATAAAAAAATAAAGGGACTCATGAGACAGGAGAGACAGCTCAAATGGATGGAGGGTGGCTCTTAAAATCTTTAGGCCCCGAGTTCATTTTCAGTGCCATGAGAATCCCAGCCTGACTAGAGTGACACAGGTGGTCCCCCAGCTTTGCAATATTTAAGCAACAGTGCCCGGCTGAGCCATAATTCTGAGTTGTCAGGTTCTGGCATCACTGAGTGTTAACTTAGAACCCTCGGGCCACTGCTGGGAAGGCGCCTGAACATTAAAAAAAATAATGGGAGACATTTGGTCTCCTATTCAGATTCCTTACCTAAACCAAAGGGCAGGCTAGTAATAATTACATCTTTGATCAAGGTCTTGCAAAAGAGATCACATGTTGAAAGTCAGGGCTCAGATACTTGTTTCACATGACTGGATTGTTAGGTTTTGCTGAGATTTATGAGGAATATTGGTAGGGCACATTATAATGGGTTTGTTCACTTACCTAAACTACTATCTAAACAGAACATCACATTTAGTTAATACGCACCCTTACATTTTTGGTTGTTTATTGTTGCAGAAACCACACCTTTTGGTACCCTGAATCCATTAGGGTTATAACTGTGGCTCTGGGGAATAGGACATAAGGGTTAGGGGTTGAATCCAAGGTCTTACACATACAAAGTCATGTGTTCTACTAATTAAGTGATGTTCCAAGATTCTCAAAAATAATTAAAGACAAATCATTTAATTTATTGGCATTAAAGTGAGTGCTGTTATAGCAGATCTGAACAGCTAAATGGCTAATCTAAGAAGCATTTTAATGTTTATCAGAGACCCAGTAAACTGTATAATATTACGATGGCTACTATGGCATTTAGTACAATATTATCCTTTAATCAATGTGCTATTCAATGGAGTGGTATTGCCATTTCATAAAATCAACCAAGTGATGAAACAAATTCTTTAATTTTTATAAGAATAATTTAGAATTGTGAATATATTCCAAAGTATTAAGGAGTTTACATTTTTGCATGAGCACAGAGAATGTGACTATGATTGAAAGGCTTATTTTTCAACTTGTAATTCAAAAAGACTATTCCTACTTTGATATGGAAATTATGGGATAGAATAAAAATTTCAGTAGCACAATAAATTATAAATTTATCTTAGTAAAATTTATAGTTGTAATATTTATATAAGGTAAAGGTAAAGGCCCTCCCGTTGATCGTCGATTTGCTCGAGCGGGCCCAGTAACGTCTCCATTGGAGACTTTGTTGTTACTGTGTCTGGCATATCGAATACTCTGGGTAGCATGCCGGGCTCTATTTTAAGTGTCTGTTAGCAATTAAAAAGCAGGAGTTTTGAATCAAATTTACATTTAGTGTTGCCATAAGAGGAAAAGTCATTCTTCTATGCTGTTATTAAATTTTCAGTCGATTGAGTAGATCAAAGGCAGGTTTGGATTATCTTATTTCTTTTAAGTTTCAATTCATTATCAAAGTCTCTATTAATGTGATGAATATGGTGAAAAATGTTATCTGGAAGTAAAGAAAGTTTTTGTTAAAAATTAAGAACATTTTTCATTGCCTCGGAAATAGATAGATGCAATTATAAACAGAACAAAAATATTTAATATTGATTATATTGGAAGTAATAAAAAAAAAAGGCCCTCCCGTTGATCATCGATTTGCTCGAGCGGGCCCAGTATCGTCTCCATTGGAGACTTTGTTGTTACTGTGTTTGGCATATCGAATATGTCACGGGGAGCTTGCCAGGCTCTGCCGTGTGGGCGAGATACTCTCGGTAGCTTGCCGGGCTCTCCGAGAGGGGCGGAGGAATCGAACTCGGGTCGGCTGTGTTGGCGGCGTGCAAGGCAAATGCCCTACCGCTGTGCTATTTATTTTGGGCTGGAGCGATAGCACAGAGGTAGGGCATTTGCCTTACAAGCCGCCAACATGGCTGGACCCGAGTTCGATTCCTCCGCCCCTCTCGGAGAGCCCAGCAAGCTACCAAGAGTATCTTGCCCATACGGCAGAGCCTGGCAAGCTACCCGTGACGTATTCGATATGCCAAACACAGTAACAACAAGTCTCATGATGGAGACGTTACTGGGCCCACTCGAGCAAATCGATGAACAACGGGAGGACCGTGACCGTGATTATTGCGTACCAGACCCCTGAAGCCTTTTTTGGTGGTATTAGCCAAAGGAGAGGAAAACAGAAATCCCACTTTGATGGACTAAAGTATATTATTCAATAGAGAAAATTGGCTTCACTTCACCGGCTCAGTCGACTGTGATGTTTTCTACAACCCCTATAGCAGTGATTGAATGAAGAGGTTGTGATAATGGTTGGTATTGATAATGATGATGATGACAAGCAAAATCCCCATAAAAATACAGTGATATGAGCAAGCTGAAAAACCAAAGTTCACATTTTGTTATTCCATTTGTGTTTTATTACTCAGTGACCTTTGAGTCAGGCTCACTTCATATACATAATGAACTAGATGAAATCATAACCAAAGAAGTTAATAAATAGATGAGATTCATAGAAAAGCAGAGCTTACTTTCTCTAAAATTTAGAAATGCTGATTACTTATAAAGATTTTCTCTGCATGCAATTTTAATATGAATGTATAGCAACCGAGAAATGTAAGTCTGCCATTCACACATAGAAATATGAAATAAAATTATATAATTTTGAAGACTGAGAGGATTTGTACCAAAATTTTAACTTCTTTAAGAAACAGACAAAATATAGACCATGTAAACTTACTTCCAAAGCATAGAGTTAAAACTGCTGAGCTGGTATTTTGCATCAGTATCAAGTCTGAAGTTTTATACCAATAGTAAATAGAATAACATATTACTGTTTGTATTACTAATTCTCCTAAAGGGTTTCTTTCTGTACTAATTTAAACTTACATATGCCTATATATATATATATATATAATTTGTATGTCTTGTATTTCTAATAGACAAACAACAAAGTTGTTTTCTTATAAGTATACAAAATAATGTAATAAAATGAATCAAAAGAAGTCATATTTTCAAATCAAGTAATTTATTGTGAATTTAACATAAGTCATTTGCTTGTAATCAAGCTGAGCATAACAGGATACATGGTGCAATCAGATATAAAATAATAAATTATTTAAAATTCTTAAGTATACTCATTGACGAGACTAGAATCACCATCCATTGACAAAGTGTTTTGTCAAATCCACTCATGCAACAGATGCTGAGATATTAGGGCAATTATTTAGTAGAACCCGGAGATTCCGTAACCTCCACAGCAAGTTGGGCGGTAGCAGCCACATCCCCAGCCTCCAAAGCCAGAGTGATAGCCATAGCCTCCAATTCCAGAGCCATAGCCTCCATAGCCACAGCCATAGCCTCCAAAGCCGGAGCCATAGCCTCCATAGCCACAGCCACAGCCTCCAAAGCCGGAGCCATAGCCTCTGTAGCCACAGCCATAGCCACAGCCTAGACCACCGAAGCCTCCATAGCCGTAGCCCAGGCCTCCGTAGTAGCTGCCGTAGTAGCACATGGTGTCAGGGGTTGTGAGTTTAACTTGCTGTTGAAGTCAAGGTCTTGGTGTGAATGTGGACAACTGTACAGGAGTGTTTATATACTCTGAGCAGAAAAATGCAACCCAACAAGTGGGCATTCTTTTGTATCATTTCGTGGTAATCATTTACAAGAGGAAACTCATTAATGTTTGCTAACAAGAAGAGAGACCAGCATTCATTAAATATTTTGTACTTGCTTTACTGCCTACTTAGAATGCCTTGATCTATTTACATTCCTTTATTTTTAATGAGACAAAAAAATCTGCTTTCAATCACAAAACAAAAATTCTTCAAAATAGACTTCTTCATTACTAAACGTGTTACATCATTCCTAGTGGATGGTTGATTTCTCATTAAATAGTTCTTATTTCCCTTCATCATGCCATTCTCTGGGCTATTTTATTTTACCTCCCATCCAAATTCCAATCCACTAATAACATTTAAAACTATAATCTAACAATTCTCAAATGTCAGATTTACTTTTCAAGTTGAACATACACATACATATCCCCGCGACAAGCTGTTTGATATTGCATATTAGTGTGCAAAACATTCACTCACTTTATTAACATAATGCATTTATTTCAGAAACTAAGGAATTATATAAGACAATAGGCTCACTTTTATATCCAGTCTGAAATGCAGTTTGTTAATACGGTCTTAATAATTTTACCCACTATTGCAGAATGGATTATATCCAAATTATATTCAAAATTGATATTTTTTGCTCCAAGCTTTCTCATTACTTTCTTCTTCTTTCTATATTCTTCCACAAAATCTGTATATAATTTATTGAACCATATCTCTCTTTAAATTTAATTTTAAATGATTTAAATTGAATGACTTAAATTTAAATTTAGCACTGTAGCACTGTCCTCCCTTTGTTCATCGATTTGCTTGAGCGGACCCAGTAACGTCTCCATTGTGACAGTTGTTACTGTGTTTGGCATATCGAATATGTCACGGGGAGCTTGCCAGGCTTTGCTGTGCGGGCGAGATACTCTCAGTAGCTTGCCGGGCTCTCAAGAGGGGCGGAGGAATTGAACTTGCTGAGCCAGGCTGACAACTTGCAAGGCAAATGCCCTATTGCTGTACTTTAAATTTAAATCATTCTTAACTGATTTCCAATACATTCTTGTACCAGCTAGATTCTTATCTATTTTTTTTTTTTGCCAATCTGGACCTCATTTCTCTACTCAGATTATTCACTCTTTCCTCTCATTTTTTTACATTTTACTTACCAATTCTGTGTTTTCTAGCTCTTTATCTTCTGTCAGTAATGGAAAAGCATTTTTCCCAGACATTGCTTATTTATTGAGGTGCTAATTTTTAAAAAATATATATCTATACTTTTAAAATCATCTAGTCTTAAAATATCAATGACTTGAAATTTTACAAAGCAGACGTTTGGTACTGAAAAAGTTGAGATAGGAAACCAGAACATAAAATTGTCAATTTTCACTATCTCCTCAGTTCAGTCCAGAAACGTAGCATAAGCAAACCCATATCTACTTCCATCTAGAATGCAGCCTATCTCAAACATGGGTATTCAATAATATGTTTATTTTATGTGACTTAAGGCATGCTAGTGAGGGTTTTGTTTTGCTTGGTTTTCCTTTTATTGCTGTTTTTAGTTTTATAAGTAGAATTAATTTTAGACCTTTCTTTTTAGAACTGAAAAGTCCAGGGCTCATATATTTAAGGCAAGTGCTCTAATGCTGAGTTATATTCTTGGCCTCCAATAAGTTATATTTTCCAACTTAATTTGTTTATTGGACTTGTAAATAAAGCATGCTTGTTGAATAAAGAAAAGAATAAACCCTGTTTTTTATGATTGTTAACTGTCACTGTCACTGTCCTCCCACTGTTCATCGATTTGCTCGAGCGGGCCCAGTAACTTCTCCATTGTGAGACTTGTTGTTACTGTGTTTGGCACATTGAATATGTCACAGGTAGCTTGCAAGGCTTTGCCATGCGGGCGAGATACTCTAGGTAGCTTGCCGGGCTCTCTGAGAATCTCAAAAATGGAATATGACCTCTAAATATTCAAGTTTTAAAGGACTGTTTATCCTGATGTCTGCTGTGACTGTTAGACCCCTTTTTCTTAGGTATCAATTTTTTCCATATTTGCTTTCAAATCTGTAAAAAAAAATAATGATTTTCAAAAATTTACATAGTCAATGAGTCATTTTGAAGCCAAACAATCTTTGCTATGTCTAAGAAGTTTAAGAATCTTAGGAATGATCATAAATGTCTACTCGGTCCTAGGTTATTGGAAGAGGTAATTTAGTTTGTTTCTGATGCAAATAGCTATATCCACTTCAGAGAAAACCAATATTTCTTAAATATTTTATAAAACTTCAGAATAAAATATGCCAAATTTATTTAGTTTCAAATAAAAAATAGAAAAATAAATATCACATTACATATCACATTATATATCACAAAAAGTATATCACATTATCTATTATATATCTCTGTATATCATAGAGATCACAATTAAGTATATGCACACATATACATTGGCATATAGCATATAAGCACATACGAATACAAAAATACATATGCATGCAAATTTTGTGGCTAATAAAAAGTTGTGAAGTATATTAATGATTTAAATTTAATGGATTAAATTTAAATTTAGCACTGTAACACTGTCCTCCCTTCGTTCATCGATTTGCTTGAGCGGGCCCAGTAACTGAATAAGTTTCATTGATATTTTATTTGGTTTGGGGACCATCCCAGTTGTGCTCAGGACTTACTCAGCACTTCTTAGACATTGTCATGATTTGTTTGGCTCTGCATTCAGGGATCACTCCTTATAGGCTCAGGAGACCGTATGGAGTGGTGGGGATTGAACCCAGGAGGACCACTTACTTCCATCGCAAAGACTCTTCTGCTGTGCTATGTCTCTAGTCCCTTTAGTGATATTTTTATGGATTAAAGAACAATGATATCTCTAAGAAAATAATTATTTTTTGAAATGGATAAATTAAATATTTCCTATGTTAATTTTTTATTTTACTACGAATTCAGTAAAGTCAAAGACTTGAACAATGATATCTTTGTATTCTCTTTGGGGGAAACTTTCTAAAATAAAGACAAGTTAATTTTGAGGGTCACATCTTATTTGAAATGTAAAGGTAAAGGTAAAGGTAAAGGCCCTCCCGTTGATCATCGATTTGCTCAAGTGGGCCCAGTAACATCTCCATTGGAGACTTTGTTGTTATGTGTTTGGCATATCGAATACGTCACGGGGAGCTTGCCAGGCTCTGCCGTGCGGGCGAGATACTCTCGGTAGCTTGCCGGGCTCTCCGAGAGGGGCGGAGGAATCGAACTCGGGTCGGCCATGTTGGCTGCGTGCAAGGCAAACGCCCTAACGCTGAACGCGCCCGATTTGAAATGAGGAAAATATTATTTTATTGACCATAACATAGCTTTATTCTGGAAATTGTGAGCACTGTATCTATAGATAAAAATGTTTTTCCTCTATTTAGGTGAAAATTTAAGCAGAAATTAAGATAGACTGAAATATACTAGGAATGTCATTATTTTTCCATCTAATGCCAGTGATGATTGTTTTGATCTTTAACCTTATAAGGAATGTCCATCAAACAAAGGACTTACCTAATCTATCTAATCATGTGTAAAAGAATGGAACCATACAATAATATCTCACTGGCGCTGCACATTGAGGATCTAAAGCACCCAGGTTGGATTGACTGGAAGGTGAAAAGTGAAAACTGAAGGCTGAAAATATTTGCCTTTATGTGGGAAAATGAGTCTGACTTTCAAATGAAGTCTTTCATATTTTGATATATACATATATATGCATGTACACATACAAAGATCAGTAAAAACTATATAAAGCTAATGTTAGAGTTTCAGTTCTCTGTATCATGACATTTAAATAAATCATGATCTTAGAAAAAGAATCCTTCATATTCCATAAATTTAACTATGATCATAGAAGTTGAGCAAGACTGGTCAGATATATATATATATATAGATAGATAGATAGATAGATAGAGCTATAGATATACATATATATGTATACACTATTTGACTATAAGTAGTGATAAAATAGTAATTGAATGGAAGGAGACTAGAATCTTGCCCTTGATCCTTATTCTATCATTAAAGTATAATTTAATTCCATAGTAGTTAATTTTCCTCTCTCCTCTCTCTCAGTCTCTTTCTCTGTTTCTGTCTCTGTCTCAGTCTCTTTGTCTCTCTCTGTCTCTGTCTCTCTATCTCTGTCTCTGTTTCTCTCCTTTTCTTTGGCTTGTTTTATTTTTGATTCACACCCGGCTGTACTCAGGACATATTCCTGGCTCTGCACTTAGTGCTTGGGGAATAATTTGGAGTACTAGGGATCAAACTCAGTTGGACCCATGCAAAATAATCACCTTGCCCATTTAACTATCTTTCTGGCAGAGACATCAATTTTCTGACTATTCCTTCAGACCATCTAAGTTTATTTTTAGCTTTCAATGTGAGAAGCCTGTGACTGCTTTCACTTAATGTTTATCTGTATAATGTCCCAGGGCGGCCATGGGGAGAGCCATGGAGACTCTCTCCCTCTCCTCCCGAGTTGAGGAAGGGGGGAAGTCTTGGGCCACTCCCCCTGCTAGGACGGCTCATGTCATAGGGCAGACAGAGGATAAATGAGGGCCAAGCTGGTTGGTTAATCAGTTGCCATTTATTCCATTCTCCCCATGTGCCTATTCCAGTCTCTCTGAGCCCCCCATTCTAGTCTCTCGCTGCTCCTCATTCCCGTCTCCTCCTGTCTCTCCCACTCATCTCTCAGTGCTCCATCTCACAGCCTGGGCTTTCTCTCTCCTGTATTCTCCCCCTACATTCCTCTCCCTCTGTCCCCTTGCTATTCTTTCCTCACTCCATCTTGTTGTCCTGTTCTCTCTCTCATTTCCAACTCCTCTTTCTCTCTCTCTCTCTCTCTCTCTCTCTCTCTCTCTCTCTCTCTCTCTCTCTCTCTCTCTCTCTCTCTCACTCCCCAGCACTGGGGGCAGATGCTACACCCAGCCCCAGTCCAAAATCAACATAAGAAAGCCCTTCCTGACTACCCATCAGGCTCAAGGGCAGAAACACCACCTAGTAGTGTTTCTCTTCTCCTTAGTCCAATAACTTAATTAACATCTTAATCCTACTTCTTAATATTAGTTATTTTTGTTTGGATACAGTAAGAGATACATTGAGGCTTATAGGGTGGCTCTCCTGGGAACATCTTGCCACAGACTCAGACTACAGTGCTCAGTCCAGATTAATCCTTTCTATCCCTAGCAGGAACTGAATCTAGTTATTACTTTTTGTATCATGACAGAATTTGCCCATGACTATGCTATTTAACTTATAGTTTAGCATTATCTCACTTTGGCCATAATACCAGGATAGCACATAGCTTACCCTTTGCCCTGGGTCCATCCAGTCCCTTGTCGGGACCCAGCTTTTGGGGTGCTAGGAAGTAAGGGCAACTGAGGCTTAAGTTGAGAGTACAGATGCCCAAGAGGTAAATATCATTGAGAGTCAATTAACTCCCACGTTACAAAACATTTTTGTAACATTTACTATCTCCTTGTGTCCATATAGAAAGGACATTGCTCTAAATTAACTATACAGAGGACTTAAGGAGAAGAGAAAAACAATATTTACAAGTTAACAGAGCACAAAGAAAGAAGTTACAAATACACATAGAGGAACGGGAGCACTGTGATGGGAGTAACCCAATAAACCTAGACTCCCTACAGCAAGGCTGAAAGGACAAACCAATGTTATCCTACACATATCCACCTTTGCAATTTAATAAATTTAACTAAAATTGAACATTTTATTTAATTTAAGAGTATAACTTTAATAACACTATTACCTGAATATACTCTTTGTTCTCATAAAAAAACACTGATATTTGTTTCCAAATTATTATTCTTTCATTGATAAACATGTATATTATTTTGCCAGGGCAATATAAATTCTGCTAAATAAGAAAGCTCATTAGATTAAACTCTGCTTGAGATCTATATAAATATAATTAAATTAACCCAAAATAGGGCTTTTCCCATTTCCTTGGACTGAAAATTTTTTATTGCTGTGATAATGGTGAAGAAGAATGCCCTGTCATATTATGAAAATCCTTTTAGCTTATAAAGTTAACTGAAAATCTTCTTAATATCATAAAAATGACCTCTATGAATTATCAAATTGTTAATGAAAATGTCAAATTATCAAATGGTGTAACTTCAAATACAAATATTCATGTAAAAATTTACTAATAATTAGTAAAAATTATTTATTATTTTAATGTTATGATTTGATTTACTACATCTTCCTGAACTGACAATATAAATGGCAAGAGCCCTGCAAGCTACCGAGAGTATCTACCTTGCACGACAAAACCTGACGAGCTACCCCTGATGTATTCGATATGCCAAACACAATAACAAATGCCACAATAGAGGGGTTACTGGGCCTGCTCGAGCAAATCAATGAACAACGGGAGGACAGTGACAGTGACAGTGACAAATACATTTGAAAATATGGAAGCATTTGATATACAATTGATCCCAATTGAGCAGTGTGAGTTGAAATGAATATTAAATAAATAAACTTATGGATAGGTCAAATGGTTATCACATTTCTATTGTCCCTAAATTTTGGATATTTCCTAAATCAATTTAAGGGTAGAAATATTAAATCAATAATCACTTTAACTCATTTCAATTTTTGTCTAAGCTAGCCTTTGTGTATGTATGTGTGTGAGAGAGAGAAAGAGAGAGGTCCATGAAAAGAAAAAAATATCTTAAGTCAAGAACATAGTTTGTTTCATTGAATACCAAGTAGAATATGATCACATTAATAGAATAGGCTTCATAAACAAAACCAAAGTCATGCTTTTTTTTCAAATACTTTATTGGAAGGCAAGTGGATAACCCATTTAATAAATTAAAAAACAAATGGATAGGATTTGAAGACTATATGGGCATGAATATAAAAATTAGCCAAAATTGGTACAAACTATTTCTGCACAAATAACCCTGATCAAGAATGTCCATTTGCTGAGCCCATATTCAGAAAGCTTCATTTAGTTCCAGGTGTTAAGATATATGCATGCAGTTTAGTAGAACCCAGAGTATCCGTATCCTCCACAGCAAGTTGGGCGGTAGCAGCCACATCCCCAGCCTCCAAAGCCAGAGCGATAGCCATAGCCTCCAATTCCAGAGCCATAGCCTCCATAGCCACAGCCACAGCCTCCAAAGCCAGAGCCATAGCCTCCATAGCCACAGCCACAGCCTCCAAAGCCGGAGCCATAGCCTCTGTAGCCACAGCCATAGCCACAGCCTAGACCACCGAAGCCTCCATAGCCGTAGCCCAGGCCTCCGTAGTAGCTGCCGTAGTAGCACATGGTGATGGGGTGAGTGAAGTGGTTTGCTGTTCAAGGCAAGGTCCTGAGTGTGATAGTCCCTGTCTGTGGAGGTGTGCTTTTTATACCTTGATTAGATCATGTGACCAATCACCTGCCACATATTTGGGGTTGTTCTCCCTGCTACTTGCTACAATCCTTACAAAGAGGCTCTTGAACTCATTAAAGTATTTAGCTTGCATTATCTCCTAGTCACGGTGTCACTTAAACACATTTCATCCCTTTTATGAAATGGAATTTGAAAATCTTCAAAGTCTGGTCATACCAAACTAGATGTATTTCTTCATAGTCAGGTGTATTTAACTCAACATATTTCAATGTGCTATGCTTTAAAAATTAAAGATTGAATCATCTCTGGCTTGGTTTGAATTGTTATTCCCTACTTAGAATAACATGAAAGAAATTGTTTAAATTCCAGTGTCTAAAATTTATCTTATCATTTCAAGATATCCAAAACTTATAGTGAAGTCTCCTTTCAAAGTTAAAAAAAAAACTTAGAAAGCCTGAAGGCATCAACTCAACTGATGGAAATAGTTTGGAAATTCAGATAAAAATGTTGGAATAGAAATTGAGCCACCTTTTTCTATGATTCATATACTATTGACCATCATAGACAATTTTCTTTTGTTTAGTTTGGCATACTTGTTTGACCTCTTATCAAAATTGAATTAACAAGATAAAATAATATTGTCCAAATACTCAAGATACATCATAGTAATGAAATATTTTATAAAAGACTAAAAACTGTTATATATCCTGCCTTTCTTTTTAGCATGTAACTTATTCAAAGTACTCTGAAAAATAAAGACTGATTCTCCTTTTCTGCCACTTTCTCCCCTATTTTCTCCCTTTGCTCTATCTATATAGCTGATTTTTCAGTCTATCCATTTCCAAATATCACTTTGACTCAGTTTCTCTTTTGGATCTGGAACTAGGTGAAATAGTGAGGTACATAATTCTTCTTTTATGTACATCATTTTTACACACTCTTTAGTTAAATTCTTCTCTATTTTTATTTATGTCTATCATATATTTTTTTAAAAAAAACGTTTTGAATTCTCTTTACCTGTGATTGGTTAAATTTATTTTCTCTCAGAAAACAGAAAGTCGGTCTCTTGCTAAGATATCAAATATTTATCAAGATCTTAAATGTTAAGAATATATCATTTGCAAAGACCTTGTGAAATTTATTCAAAGACAGAATGTCTTCAGAATTTCCAAGAGTAAGTTTGACATAAAAATGTATAGAATAAATAAAAAGTTGAACACAAATATCCTTCAGCTTAATCCAAATAGTGTATCACCTAGAACCTAGACACCCATATATGCACTTAATTTTAAATAAACATCTTTCTTATTAACTCAATATGGCATCAAACCTAGTCAAGCTTTTGGTGAGACTATAAAAAATGGTTTATTTTTCCAATTGGATTGACTGTTCACTGACTAATCTGAAGCATGAATTGAATAAATAAAGTATTAAATAGGTTAATGCATCCTATGATTCTTATAAAGATGGCATCTGTTATAGACACAGGTAACTTACTATGATGTATTCAAGTATTTAAAAAATCAATTTAAACTTCTTGTTTTAATGAAACATATAAGCCATTATTTTATTTGTTTCTTCTTGTTGGTATGCAAAATATATTAAAACACAGAAATCTAAAATATGTCATTTATATTTTCATATATTAAAAGACTATCTAAATAAATCATGCTGAAATTTCTAAAATATCTCTTTTCACTCTACCAGAATTATTTCTTACAAGTTTGATCTGGGTATTAAATAAATGAAATCATGCATATATAAGTACTTCTCTCAACCTCCTGAATTATTGTGTATGTCTTTATACCTGTGAGATACACATGTGCTATCTGTGGAGTTAGTTTTATTGTTTTTATTATGGCAAAGTAGTCCATTGTATGAATAGACTATAATTTCCCATTATAGCTCTTGTAATACTGTATTTGTGCACTTGCAGTTTATTTGAGCATAGAAAATGTGGAATTATTATAATAATTTTTGTCCTCTTTCCTTTTATTTATTTTTTAAAATGTTTTTATTTACTGGATAAAGGTTCTATGTATTGTGAAGTATTCATTATTTTATATGGAATAGCGATAGTGTGTTTGCCTTGCATGTGGATTCGATTCCTCCATCCCTCTCAGAAAGCCTGGAGAGCCCGGCAAGCTACCGAGAGTATTCGATATGCCAGACACAGTAACAACAAAGTCTCCAATGGAGACGTTACTGGGCCCGCTCGAGCAAATCGACGATCAACGGGAGGGCCTTTACTTTATTTTAGTTTAACAATTGCATTGGGCAGCTTACATTTTATATATGTCACTTCAGTCTGCTTGATTGTTCAGGTTTTTTTTTTCAGTTTTTTCTTCTCTCTTAGGAACTGGTTCCATTATTTATTACTTTAAAAATAGAACAACTGGTAGATTGTTTAGATTGTTCATTTCTTTCATCTGCTTTCTCCAGAACTGCTTCCATTATAATGTCTTACTCTAAAAATAAAAGTTAATAGTTTGAATATTTCATGCTTTTAATGAAGGGATGGGGTTTGGCTACATCCAGTTCTGCTCAGGGCTCAGTCCTGTCTTGTATGCATGAATCACTTCTGGTGGGCTCTGGATGTCATATGTGCTGTGAGGGGAACTGGACCAGCAAGTAAAAGGCAAGTGCCTAACGTACTGTACTCTCTGATTCCTAAATATTCAACTTTTATTGTGTTCAACTAAAACCCCAAAGTGCAAAATAGCTTAATAGATTTCAGTATATCATTCTTCCTTCTAACTCTGATATACACCAGATAGGGGCTTGAAATGATGAGACTGATTTCATGCAGATAAGCAATGGTTTATCCTTCTAAAATAAGGATGCACTGGAGTGACAACGTTGTTTTTAGTTATCAAAATTTTCTTTTGATTCTGATTATTTTATGAGAAATGCACATTTAAAGTAGGTAAAGTAAGAAGACTGAGAAAGGAAATCCAAGGGATACTCTAGGAAGACTTCAACTTTAAATAGATGGTCTAGACTTTTACAAAGGAACAGTTCCAAGAATGGCTGTAGGCTCTTGTTTATGCTATGAGAGGATTTTAAAAACATTCTTTCATGCTATGACATAGGGTATTCTTTGATAAAATAAAGACATTTATTTTAATTCTCCTTATAAATTTTGTCCTCAATAGGACCAGTCTCTGAAGTTTGTGACTCAGAAAAGTAAAAAGATAAGGATCCATCTAAGACCAACCCAGTATATAAAGTAAAGAATGGCTTGAAGGAAGCAGTGGTGTTTCTACCACACAGAACAAGACATTCCTGCCCTCTTAGGAAAATAAACACTAAAGCACAGAGAAAGAAGATAAAAAGCAAAAAAATGCTCAACAATTTTCCTTAAATACAGAGAAGATCAAAAAATTCAGTAAGTCCAATTTCTAAAAATATGATATTACATTTGCTGGGAGTGTCAAACATATTTCCAATTAGTTATCTTTATTACCATTTTCTTTTGAGCTACAGAATTCTTTTCCCCATATTGTGGAGAAATGCTATTAGCCATTAAGAAAACAGAATAGCTGACATTGTACTTCTGTCAGACAAAGTGGTACACTGATCTGATAAAGTCATCAAGCTATTAATTTCCTCATCTACTCAATGTAAAACCAATGTGTTAGGATTGGATGTTTGACTGATTGACTAGATTTAATGATTGACTAAAATGGGTAGCTGTTCGGAGCTTGCTAAACCAATTTATTCTTATGTTTAATTAAACAAGTCTGCAGTTTTGTACAAATGCATTCCAGCATTTTCATAGCATTTAAATTAGCACTGCCTAATCACTTTTCTCTCTTTTTTTTCTTTTTGTAAATCTAGTAACCAAAACAACAAATATACTTCAGGATTCTGTTTTTGTTTTGGGGCCACACTTTGCAGTGCTCAGGGCTTATTCCTGACTCAGCTTTCGGGGTTCACACCTGGCAGAGCTCCAGGGTTCATATGGGGTGCTAACTCTTGAAACCAGATTGGCTACATGCAAGGCAAGCATAATACTCACTGTGCTATCTCACCAGCTACCATAAAGGTTCTAAATTGAAACTAATGCCAAATATTAAAGTGAGGTACAAAATGCATAAAGTGCACTACTTCTTGTAACATCTATCTTTAAATACCTATGTTGTTGCAGGGACATATAATCAACATTCAAGGTAGTTTCTTTTTTAAAAAGTGGGAGAAAAATAGGGGACCGGAGTCATAGTACAGTGGGTAGGGTGTTTGCCTTGCACATGGCCCTCCTGGGTTCAGTTCCCAGCATGCCATATGGTCCCCCGAGCACCGCCAGGACTAATTCCTGAGTTCAAAACTAGGAAGTAACCCCTGGGCATCACCGGGTGTGACCCACAAAGCCAAAAAAAATGTGAAGAAAATTAATACACAGTGCAAGGGAGAGTCAGTATTTACATAAAAGAAATCATATAGCCACAGGTGTCATTTCAAAGTATTATAGTTTATTGCAGCAAGCATAGAAAAATCCTAGTTATGAAAGAAGACAGGAAGCAAACAAATTTAGGAAGATAATTCTTAAAAATATCAGATATTCAAACAGGCATAAATCTCAGTTTGGGTTTAGTCCTCGGAGATTATTTTCGTTCAACTTTTGTTTATTTGAACAGAGCTTATCATCTCATGACCGCAGATGTTTGGCGCCCAGCATGGGATTTCAGTAGAAGTTGGAGAATCCATATCCTCCACAGCAGGACGGGCGGCAGCAGCCACATCCGTAGCCACCATAGCCCGAACCATAGCCGTAGCTTCCATAGCCAGAACCACAGCCACAGCCACAGCCACAGCCTCCATAGCCAGAGCCATAACCAGAGCCATAGCCTCCATAGCCACAACCCCAGCCATAGCCCTGGTTGCGGAAGCTGCCAAAACCACAGCCATAGCTAGAGCCTAGGCCACTGAAGCCTCCATAGCCATAGCCCAGGCCTCCACAGCAGTTGCCGTAGTAGCTCATGGTGTTAGAGGTGGAGGTATTGGTTTTCTGTGCAAAGCAAGATTTTGAGTACGAATAGCAGCTCGTGCAGAGGGATGCTTATATACCTTGATCCAAACATGTGACAAATCACATGCATCCCCTCCTTTTGTGGCATTTTAAAAAATTATTACACTGGGAACAACTCATTCATGGTCCTGTGACACAGCATTCGGTTTTCACACTCATTAAAATGTCTGAGAGAGCTTTGTTGCCTAGTTTGGGTGGCCTTTATAAATTACTATACCACCATGCTGACACGAAATATGACCATTTTATTTTTCTCAATTATACCTTGATAGAGTTGGAGGAAAACTTCTTGCATCACATTATATTATCAAATGTTGTCGACTCAAAAGCTGGATATTTCAGATCCTAAGTAGGTTTTTTGTAGTCAAGCATATCAATTGATTTGGGTAACGTGGTTTTCAGCTGAAGATTTCTTCAATGCCATATGTCTTTGAGTTGTTTTACTCAAAATTTGTAAGCCTATAACTGTACCTCATGGTTTTTCACTAATAAAAAAAGAAAAAAATGTTAAAAAAATAAATAAAATAAAATAAAATATATATAGAAGGAAGTCAAACATCAAGATCTATAATGTATCCTTTCATGAATTTTATTCCTTCATTTAAAATGTAGTTTATCTCTTTCAGACAAGTAAGCAGTAGAAAAAGTGAGAGCCAGGAAGAATCAACTTGATTCTTAAGAGTAGTACAGTGGGTAGGGCATTTGCCTTGCACACGGCCTACCTGGGTTTGGTCCCTGGCATCCCATATGTCCCCCAAGCACCATCAGGAGTAATTCCTGAGTGCAGAGCAAGGAGTAACCCTTGATCATTGCTGGGTGTGACCCAAAACTAAAAAAAAAGACTGAAACAAAGAAAAAAATTAGGAAAGAAAAAGATGGGTTATTTTTATTTAATTTTAGAATTTTTATCATACTAACTGGCATAATTTTTCAATTTTTATACAACTTTGAAACAATAAACTCCAATTATGCCTGTTACAATTGATGAAACAATGTTAACCTGAACTTACAAAAGCCCATTGCTTACTGTTCAATCTCTGTTCTGTCTTCTAGGCTTAGATAAATACGGTACAAAATTGTTC
This sequence comes from Sorex fumeus, assembly GCF_029834395.1. NCBI lineage: Eukaryota > Metazoa > Chordata > Mammalia > Eulipotyphla > Soricidae > Sorex > Sorex fumeus. The sequence goes on along the minus strand of NW_026606322.1, from coordinate 30,546,818 downwards.
AGACACCTTGGGCAGATCTCATTAATGGAAACACTTTAAATGTAGCTTCAAAAACAGATGATAAGTAATTGTCTTGGATTCTCCCGTTTCTCTGGTATGATTTCCAGCCATGAAGCTTCTGAAAAAGCAGATTACATCTTTTTTATCTTCACAGTCACCTGTCCTTCAACTTTTTACTCATATGTATGAGAGTTTACATACAATCTCTTTTTGATAAATGGGCTTAATTTTCAGAAGAGTTTGTGTGGAGGGTTACTACACCCAGCAATGCTCAGGGTTTACTTCTGGCTGAAGGAGCACTTCTGGTGGTGCTCAAGAGGCAATATTCATATGTCATGCAAGGGATGAAATCACGATTGGAGTGCAAAACAAGCACTCTCTGTACTATCTCTCCATATAGAAGACTTTTATGCACCCAACCACCTCATATTTATCTTTCCCCTCAATATCAATGTATTGAATTAGTATGATACATTAATTCAATAGTGTATCAATAAGTTTTCTAAAAATCTCTTCTGTTCTCAAAAATATCTTCTTTTCCTCAAAACCTGGATACCCACTTATCTTTTTTTCTGCCTCCGTAGCTTTTTTTATTTTATAAAATTTCTTGGGTATACTCATATAGTATTTAGCTTTTTTTATGTTGCTGTCATCCATTAATGCATACACTTTTGCAATTCATCTCTATTCTTCTATGGCTTGTTATTTTTTGAATAATTTGTTTATCACTCCATATAGTCTTATCTGAATGCAAGACTGAACGTAATATTTTATTCTCCACTCATTTATTGATGAGAACCTTGATTACAAATTTCAGCAATTATGAATACAACCTCTGTAAATATTTGTCTTCAGGTTTTGTGTGCAGCAAATTCTCAACTAAGCCTTTGTGATGTCTCAGTATGTCCTATATAAAATAATATATTTAGCTTTGGAAGATAGCATAAGACTTTCTTCTCAAACTATTGTATCATTTTGCATCACCATCAACAATTAATAATGATTTTATTTTTCTCATTCCTATTGGCATTTGTTGTCTGTGTTTTGAATTAAATTTTATATACACATATATGCAATATACATATATACTAAATACGTCCTCCAGGTATACACAGTTAATGGTTTGGTGCTAAAGGTCCACCCAAGCGGTCCATTATACCTGCTGCATATCACTCTGATCCTGCATTTTAACACTTGAGCCATATCCCAGCCTTATGATTTCTTTTATAACCTCACTCACCCTCTATATGATCACTAACCAATTTTTATATTGTAGGTGAAATTGGGAAGTATATAAAACTTCTTTATGACATCAATTTTTATTTAATTTCTAATTGGCCACTTCCTCCTTCTTCTTGTATATTTACCTCCATTAGAACAATTTTCTTCTTGTATTTCTCTTCTAATTTCTTATTTTTTCCTTTTATTCTACGTAATATGACAAACAAATCTCTGTTAAGTTAGTAAATAGGTGTAAAGGTCAGAGATATTAAAAAGCTAATATAACAAGGTATTTCTCCATAAGATTCAATAGGATAACATCAGCACTGGAAAATTTTCCAGAATATCCAAAATAATTTTAAAAGACAAATATTTATAGAAATAAATTGAGGTCAAAAGTTCTTCAGCTGACTTCAATAGCTTAGTCACATATGGCCAAAGTTAACTCAGAGCCTAGTTAAGTCTGAGCAATCTAGCCCCTAACTTCATGCATTAGCCTTTGAGAACATGTTAATGTTATATATTGCTTCATATGTGCTCTTCAAGTTCATTTAATCTTATAAGTAATTTTCAAATGATGAATTTTCTCAAATGTATATGTATACCTGTATTTCAAAGTTATCAGGTAGCTGAAACACACACACAAACACAAACCCAAATAACTGCTACAAGGATAAAAGGATTCTAAACTTTTTAAACACAAGTGTTGCTTCTCACAGGCATTCAGGGCTCTCTGATTTCACTTGAGTAATATTTGGGGGCCCGGCAAGCTACCGAGAGTATTCGATATGCCAGACACAGTAACAACAAAGTCTCCAATGGAAACGTTACTGGGCCCGCTCGAGCAATATTTGGGAAGGCAGGAAGCTCAGACCCTTTCTAGCCTTAAAGAAATGTGTAACCACTATTCCATTTGCCTTATTATTTTAAAAAATTATAATAATGGATAATATATGTGCAAGTTGAAGTGTACATTTTTCAATTATATATTTCCTTCCTAAACCAAATTAGTAAATATGTTTTAAGGTCAGAGATATTAAAAAGCTAATATAACAAGGTATTTGTCCATAAGATTCAATAAGAAAACATCAGCACTGGAAATTCTTCTGGAATATCCAAAATAATTTTAAAAGACAAATACTGACAGAAGTAAATTGTAAAACCTAATGTCCAACAGGTATTTATTGCTTATTTTCGTTAGTGTCACTTAAATGTGAGAGCCAATCTCCAAGAGTTTTTTTTAAATGTTGTAGGTACCATATACCCAGTGATGCTCTAGGGACCTTGCAGTGCTGGGGGATGAGTCCAGGGCCTTACATATGCAAACATGCTGTCTGTCTCTTGTGCCTCACCCACAACCCTTAAATTTCTAAATTTTGACTACAGCACGTATAGATCTTGTCAATCGTTTTCAAAATGTTCAGTACATTTACAGCTCTACCAAAATGTAGGAAATGTGAAATAGCTTTACCTCTTTGATAGTACTTAACATGTTCAGGTTAATTTGGATGACTATTTTATATGTATCTAAATGTTGCCTGTTTTTTAAGTGATGAGTTATAACATTGGAAACTATTATATATTCTTACTGATAATGTTGACATCCCCCTCGTTAATGTGCCTGCTCATCCATTTTGTCAATATTTAAGCTGTATAATTTTATTATTATCATTGATATATTGAAGTTCTTTATATACTTGAGTTCAGTATTTTGTCAGATATATGTTTCATATGTTGGAAAATTTGTTTTTTAACTTTTAAATGATGTGATCTAAGTTTTCATAATTTCTTCATATACTGCAGTGCAATTGATTATTTTTAAATTGTATGTTTGAGGATTCATTGTACTAATTAGGAAATATTTGGCTGCCTCACATCTTTTTAAATTCCTATGTCTGCTCTCTTGGATTTTGTTCCACTTTAATCATTCATCTGAAATTAAAAGGCAGTTGAGAATTTGAATATTCCATCCTCATTAGTCAACAGTAAGCTTTCAAATCACACGTAAGTCAGACAGTTTTAATGAGGTCATATTCTGCTTTTAAACTCTACCAGATCTTCCATTCATCATGGGATTGAAGATCAAGGAGTATAACTCTGGAAAAGGTACAACTATTTCCTGGAAAGAGTTAGATTGGAGAGCTATTTTAATTCCAACAAAATCAATACAATCTAATAATAAAAGAAAATACAATAATACAATACAGAGAGTACTAGTTCACCAAACAGTGATACTGATAATTGTTTTCTTTACATGTATTTCTTTCAGTTTGTGATGCTATTTTCCAATTAAGAATTGATGTTTCATGAAAAATTATGGTTTTTTTTAGTAAAACTAAAGATTACAGTTCACTATGGAAACTATGAAATATATCTACCTGGCTGGTTCAATGTGAGGTCACAGTTGCTCTTCTGTATTAATAAAAATATTGCTGATATGCTATCAATGAGAAAATATGTAAACAAAATTGAGAATTTTGAAAACATTGCAACAATTCTTTCTACCTAGAGCTTTGTTTTGGCAGTACTGACAAGTAAATTTTAATTATACAGCTGGATTAGATTTGCTATCTCTATGGGAGGACAGTGCTACAGTGTTACAGATTCTACATAAGAATATTTAAAAAGTCAAAATTGAGGTGGACCGTCATCTTTTTCTTTTCTTTTTTTTTCTTTTTTTTTTCTTTTTGGGTGACACTGGCGATGTACAGGGGTTACTCCTGACTCTGCACTCAATAATTACTCCTGGAGGTGTTCAGGGGACCATATGGGATGCTAGGAACCGAACCCAGGTTGACTGTATACAAGGCAAAAGCCCTACTCACTGTGCTATCACTCCAGTCACTGGACTGCCATCTTTAATATTCATCTATGATAATTGCACTCTTCAAAGGCATGTGACCATAATTCGGATTGTTTATTTGTTTGCCAAAACCAAAAAAGAAAGTATGAGGAGGGGAGAATAATCAACATAATGACTAGAAAACCTAGTTTTGAGTAATACTGGATTCAATCCAAGACTTGAGTGTGCTTGCAATCTTTTATTCTTGTAAATTTATTTTAATTTCTAAATGTATTAAAGAATTATTATTTATGCATTTTTCACTGTTTAGTTTTAGACCTAAATATATTGTTCAAGCACCAATCCCACCAGCAGTGTCAATTTCCTTCCACCAGTGTCCCCAGATCCCTCCCACCACCAAGCATGCCACCTGACAGACACTTTTCAGAGTTTTGTTGTTGTAGTTAAGGATACAACTCCAGCTTTACATCACAGACTCACCCATTGTCTTTTACCTTGCCCCCCTTACTTCCTGTCCCTTTTTACTTTTTGCCTTCAATTCCGTTTGTCTCTATTCTTCCTATGCACTGGGGAGATGGGTGATCTAGATTAGCCTCTCTTGATTAGCATGCCCTTGTCCAGTTATTTTATATAATGCAGGGCAGTGAGAACATCCTGTATTCTCCATCACCTAACTTCACTCAACATAATTTCTTTCAGTTCCACCTATGTTGCCGTGAATTGCAAGATGTCATTGTTCCTTGCAGCCACACACAGTCACACAGATTGATTCTATACCTTAGTTATTATATTAAGTGCTGCAGCAAAAAGAAGTGTACATATGTCTTTTAGGATTATTGTTTTTGTGACCCAGTGTAGATATCCAGAAGTGAAATTGTTGGGTTGTATGGCAGCTGAGTTGTTAGTTAACTGAAAAGTCTCCAAATTGTTTTCCATATTGGGTGACTCAGCATTCCATCAACATGCGTGAGAGTTCCATTTCCTCCAAATTCTGACCAACACAGAGTGTTCCCAGGATTTTTTTTTTATATTTGCCATTCTCACTGGTGAGATATCTCTTTGTTGTCTTCACTTGAATTTTTCTAAGAGCAAGTGAGATGATGATTTTTTCATGTCCCTATCAGTCATACATTGCTCTTTCAGAGATGTCTGTGATCATTTCCTCTTCCAATTATTGGATGTAGATTTGGATTCATTCTTGTTAAGCTTAGTACTTTATTTAATCTGATATCAACTCTTTAACTGATGCTTTGTGTGCAGATATTTTCTCCTATTCAGTTAGATGTCTTCTTTTCAGTATGTGTTTTTTTGCCATGTAGAAACATTTTAAGTTGAGGTATTCCCATTTGTTCTTAATTATGTTGCCTTTGTCAAAAGCATTGCATCATTGAAGATACCATTAAGATTCAAATCTTGGTGCAGTGTGCCTATATTTTTCTCAATGCACTTTATAAGTTGCAGCCTGATCTGAAGATCTTTGATACACTTTAACTGACTTTTGTGGAAAGTGTGAGATATGGACCTAGCTTTAATTTTTTTACAAGTGGTTCTTCAGTTCTCCAAGAGTGATTTCATCTAAGAGAAGTATTTACCTAATTTTATTTTATCCACTCCTTTGTAAAAAACTAGTTGACCTAAAGGTCAGAGAAATAGTACAGAAGGGAGTACACTTGTTTTAAACACAGCTGACCAAGGTTGGATATCAGGGATCCCATAGTCACCCAAGCACCTCCAGAAGTCGCGCACAGAGCAGAGCCAGGAATAATTCTTGAACACTGATGAGTGTAGTGCCCAAACAAACAAAAATTATCACACATGCACACACACACACACACAAATTTGTACTTTCCCTTCAAGGTGGTTTTGGGGATAACATTGCAGAACATCTGAGAGCTACACAAATCTATCATAGTATTATTATAGCAGTTTATTCGAGGGTCATACCCAGCTATGCTCATAGTTTACTCCTGGCTCTGTGCTCAGGTATCAGTCCTGATGCTGCTTGGGCAATCATATGTGGTGCCAGGGAACAAAGAAACTGAGGTCAACTGCTTGCAAAGCAAGTGCCTTATTCATGTCCTATCGCTATAGCTCTGTGTACTTTGTATTTTTCTTGAATTACATTATACTTAAAAAAATCATCATCATGTTGTTTTTCTTGAATATTGATAACTAAAATAACAGATATGCACCTTTGTTCAATACCTAAAATAATACTTTTGAATATTGATATTATTTGTTTTTCATATGCAAAAATCATTTGAAATCCCTTAAAGAAATTACCCACTTACGTGGGTTGTTGTTTTATGAAGGTCAGCATTGGAGCACATCAGCTGGAATAAACACAGCTTCAGGTCAATATTTGTATTCAGTCATTGCCACAATAAAGATGACCTCAGTGGTAATGACAATGAATTTTAAAGTCCCAGAAATAAATGGAAAATATTTCAATTAGTTGGCAATGTTGAAGAACGAAGCTATGTAACACCTTAGTGTACCAGAAGGAAATATGACAGACTCACGAAAGGAGGTTATGTTAGTGGCCATTTAAGGATATATTTTACTCTATAATTACTTCTTATCACTACAATCAATAAATGTGCATAAAATGGGGTAAAGGAAGAAATGCTTATTTTTCATTGACCTCACATTAGATATAAATCTTTTTTAGTAGCCTGGCACTTTCTTTTTCTTGTTTTTTAAAATTTTTAATTGAATCACCATGAAATACAGTTATATAAGCTTTTATAATTGAGTTTCATTAATGATCAAACACCCATCCTTCCAAACGCACATTTCCCACCACCAATGTTTCCAGTATTCCTTAGGCCACTACCACCCCACCCCACCCCACCCCATGCCTTTGTGCAGGCAACTTCCTGCTTACTCTCTCTCTACTTTTGGACATTAGGGTTTGAATACAGATACTGGTAGGTCATCATGTTTGGTCCTTAGTCTACTTTCAATACACATCTCCCTCACGAGAGATACCTCTAGCCATCATTGACTTAGTGGTCCTTTCTCCACCCAACTGCCTCTTTCTCCAGCACATGAGGCAGGTTTCCAAGTGGTGGAGCTATCATCCTGGCCCTGTTGCTACCGTCCTTATGTTATTCTCATATGATGTTATTCTATATTACACAAATGAGTGCAGACATTCTATGTCTGTCCCTCTCTTTCTAATTTCACTCAGCATGATACTCTCCATGACCATTCATTTATAAGAAATTTCATGACTTTATGTTTGCTAACAACTGCATAGTATCCCATTGTATAGATGTACCAAAGTTTCTTTAACCAACCATCTGTTTTGGGGCACTTGGATTGTTTCCAGATTCTGGCTATTGTGAGCAGTAGCCTGGCATTTTCTTTACTGCTGTTGACAAGTACAAATAGTCAGACATGTTAAAGAAAGTCATTTATGCACTTTTAATTTAGGAGAGTTTATTGTAAAAGGAAAGGAAAAATTATAGTTATGAAAGCACAACATGGACAAGAGAGAAAACAGGGAAAATATTAGAATAAATCTAGTATCTCAGGTGTTACATATTTTGGTTCTTGGATTGATCCCAGGTCACCTTGTTTAGTTCAATTTTTGGTTATTTGAACAGAGTTTGTCATCTCAGGGCCTCAAATGTTTGACGCCCAGCATAGGATTTCAGTGGAAGTTAGAAAATCCATATCCTCCACAGCAGGATGGGCGGCAGCAGCCACATCCATAGCCACCATAGCCAGAATCATAGCCGTAGCTTCCATTGTGAGAGCCACAGCCACAGCCTCCACAGCTAGAGCCATAACCAGAACCATAGCCTCCATAGCCACAACCGCAGTCTCAGCCCATGTTGCAGAAGCTGCCAAAACCACAGCCATAACTAGAGCCTAGGCCACTGAAGCCCCCATAACCATAGCCCAGGCTTCCAGAGCAGGTGCCATAGTAGCTCATGGTCTTGAGGTGGAGTTGTTGTTGTATGTTTTGTTGTTGTTGTTGTTGAAAGCAAGATCTTGAGTATGAATGACAGCCAGCATAGAAGGATACTAGAAATCTTGATCTGAACATGTGACAAGTCACACACATCCCCTCCTTTTGTGTCATTCTGCCTGCTACCTTTAAAGTGCAGCTCATTAATCTGCTATTCTTGACACAGAGACTCTGATTCTCCTTAAAATATCCATCTTGCATACCTTACTATTTCGGGTGCCTTTGAGTTTGTTGAGTTGCTTTTATGAAAAGAAATGGCTGACTCTTCAAAAAGTATGGACCATCTTAAGTTGAATTGTATATTACATCATTTACACTTAATGAGAGTCCTTAGGTAATTAAACCTTTCTTCTGTTCTGTCACTGCAGAATAGTGAGCTCATGTCCATGTAAATTTACACGCAATTAATTTGAAAACGAAATTAGTCAAATATATTTGTTTCATGAAGAAAATTGTTTAGTAAGGTAAAGACCTAAAATACCTTCATTGAAAACATAAGAAGACAGTTAAAATTTTAAAAAGAGAATTCACATGTTCAGTTTTAGCATATTATCACAATAGCCTCGATATTTTTATCTTTATGAGTTTCAGCACAAGTGAAAATTAATTTCAGAAATTGAAGGCAAAAATTGCTTCTCAGATGCTGGTTTATCAGAGAGCCAGTTTAATACTCATTTTTAAAACCTAAAACTCTTCTTGAAAATTGGTCCTATTGAAAGGTCTTTTGAAGCTTACATCTGCTTCTATGTTTTTGCACACACCAGCTAATTCCTTTCTTTAGTTTTCTTCAGTAATCTATACATGATCTCTATTCAAGCTTGTTTTAATATTTATTCAACTTTTTTTGCTTTTTTTTTTTGGTGAAACACCCAGCGATGCTTAGGGGTTACTCCTGGCTCTGCATTCAGGAATTACTCCTGGTGGTGCTCGGGGGACAATATGGGATGCTGGGGATCAAACCAGGATCGGCTGCATGCAAGGCAAACGCTCTACCCGCTGTGCTACCACTCCAGCCCAATATTTATTCTTGTTCCTTCTACTGAGGAAAACTTTGAAGATGACAATATCTTCCCCTCCTCTCAGTTTCCATTCATTTATTCCAATAAATACACATTTTCTCTGCTTCCTTATTCACTATATTTTTGTTTATTGATAAAAGTGTACCCTGTGCTCCATAAGTTCTTACTCCCCTCTACTGGAGTATTGATGGCTCTTTAGTTATCATTTTAAACAAATCACCACATTAAAAAATAAACAAGAAATTTTTACAAAGGAAAAAAAAAGAGAACCAAAAAAAAAATCACCAGAGCCAGAAAGATATTACAGAAGGTAAGGTATGTGGTCTAACTGGATTTGATCCCCTGCATCCTATATCATCCCCTGAGCACTGCCCTGGTAAATCCTAAGTGTAGAACCAGGAATAATCCATAAGGATTGCTGTCTGTGGCCCCAAAGTCAAAATTACTTAAATTTTTTTTAAATAAAAGAAAATAAATTCACCAATTTTTAGGACATTTGAAAATAGAGTATATTAAAATTGAGTATGCTCTCAAACAATTTTATATGAAAATTCAATGGTGACATAACACTGTACTTAGAACTACAAACAAGTACATTTGTTGAGTCCCTCAGTAATTTTATTGAGTCAGTTATCTAATCCAGGAATGCGCTTCCACCTTACTCATATCCAGAGAGCATGTATTTTATTAACATGGCTACATATGCCATTAAGATTCTGGGACATTTATAAATATTCCATAAGGGTTTAATTTTCTCAAGTGAACGTTTCTGTTTTAAGCAGTCATTAATGAAGTTTAAACTGTTTATTAAATGGAAAAATTTATGAGTAATCAGGAAAGAATTCTTGGGATTACCTCAATGTGCTAATTCTAAACTTCAGTGAGATACCTTTTAAGATCAAAATACAGTTCAATGGGTCATGATTCAACATGTTCTGATCTCTTTTCTTTAAATTTTTAAAATTATTTCTCATTCTGAACTATAAAGAGTTCAGACAAATTTTTTTATTTACAGTGAAAATTTCTAAGATAAGGCCATGCATAATTCTATCGTATTCTGTCAGGTAGGAATAATGCTATCATATTTTGTGCACAAAACATCCACATCATGTGACTAATGAGCTAATTTTTGGTTTGAGGGTAAGGAATCATTCTACTAAATTAGAACTCTAATAAAAAGAAAAAAGTCAAGAGTCAGAAAAAGAATTAAATTTATTTCAAAAAGCAAAAGTTGATTATTTTTCAACAATTAATGGTCATCACAATAAATCACAATTGCAACCATCCTGTTATTCATCGATTGCCTTGAGCAGGTCCCAGTAATGTCTCCTTTGTCCTAGCCCTGAGATTTTTTTTAAGTGCCATATTCAAGGCTCTTTCAGAGTTGGGAGAATGAGACCCTTCATTGTTACTGGTATTTAGCATATTGGTTACACCATGGGGAGTTTGCCAGACTCTGCCGTGTGGGCAGGTTACATTCGGTAGCCTGCCAGTTTGTTCAAAGTAGGAATGAGATGATAAGACGTCGCGTGGCCACAAATGTGGCCGCGCGCTTCCGGGAGTTGAGTTTTATAGTCTCTGAGCCTTGGCCGTTGATGGGATTACACGGCGCCAGGGAGCCAGTTAGTTGGTGTGACCCCCGCCTACTGAAATTTTGAGGATCTGGGTGGAGGATGCTCAGCCCCGATCCAAGTAGGCTTGGAGATCTCGGCCCCAGGACCTGCGTGGCTTTGTTCCTCTGCCGGTACCTTCATGTGTGCGGAGAGTGGTCATTAGAATTATAAATACAAAAATATTAGTAAATATAGAAAGCAAGCATTTTGTATTTGTCCTTCAATGACAAAAATTAAATGAAAGCATAACTTGGAATTTGAGAGGCATATAATTCTTTTTGGGCTGGAGCGATAGTACAGTGGTAGGGTATTTTTCTTGCATGCAGCCAACATGGCCGACCCGAGTTCGATTCCTCCACCCCTCTCGGAGAGCCCGGGAAGCTACCGAGACTATCTCACCTGCACGGCAGAGCCTGGTAAGCTACCCGTGATGTATTCGATATGCTAAACATAGTAACAACAAAGTCTCCAATGGAGACGTTACTGGCCTGCTTGAGCAAATCGATGAACAATGGGAGACAGTGACAGTGACAGATAATTCTTTTTAGAAAAATTAACTGAGGGTCAGTTTTTAGTCCCAAAGTAGACTGAACAGTTATCTTCTTTATTATTTCCTTCTTCTCTTTATGGGGCACCATTATTTTGAAATACAGGTTAAATTACTCTAAGACAATAGTAAATGTTAAAGGTATTTTCCGCTGAGAATAAGTAATAGCATTAATGTATTGTTTATATTAAGGAGACATTTGTTATACATTCCAACTTTTCCGGTATATCAGAAGTCAATTAAATGTGAGAAATACAGCACTGTAACACTGTCCTATAGCACTGTCCTCCCATTGTTCATCGATTTGCTCGAGCGGGCACCAGTAACCTCCATTGTGAGACTTCTTGTTACTGTTTTTGACATATTGAATATGCCATGTGGAGCTTGTCAGGCTCTGCCTTGCGGGTGGGAAACTCTGGGTAGCTTGCCAGGCTCTTCGAGAGGGACGGAGGACTCAAACCTGGGTCAGTCTCATGCAAGGCAAACGCCCTACCTGCTGTGCTATTGAACCAGCCCATATGTGAAAAATATACATTTGTACATTGTAAAATACAGTGTATCCAGGACAGATAGATTGCTCCATAGCTGGAAGCCTGCCTCATGAGCAAAGGGATGGGGATCACTAAAAAACAGATGGCTGGAGGAATAGGTCAGGATGGGAGTGTATGCAGAATATAGATAAAGGACCAAACATGATAACCTCTCAGAGTCTGTATTGAAAACCATAATGCCCAAAAGTAGAGAGAGATTATGGGGAATCATGTCTGACATGGAGGCAGAGGGAGGGTGGGAAAGGGGGTTATACCCGGGATATTGGTGGTGGGGAATGTGCACTGGTGGAGAAATGGGTGTTTGATCATTGTGTGATTTTAACCCAAACATGAAAGCTTGTAACTATCTCATGGTGATTCAATAAAATTTTAAAAAATTACACTGTATCATGCTATAGGTGTCACAGTTTTGTGGTTTTTTTTTTTTGATCAGAAATATATTGAGAAGTCTTTTTTCTTTACAACCTTAAAATACTTCCAGGATGTGAAGACAATGGAGTGGAATAAAAGACATGTGAGTGGAATCTTTTCAATTGAAATTTAATGACCTTAGTCCAAGTCCCAAAATTTACCTACTGTGCTTTTACCTGTGAAAAGTGCATCTAAAAGAACAAGGGAAAAGAGCTTACCCAGGATATTTATTCTTTCTGTTGTATAAACAAATCCAAATATTTGTACTAAAAAGTCATGCTTTTGAGATTTGAGTTTTAACACTATTATTTATTTGCCTCGAAGTACAAGTAGATCAGAATTTAAGAAGATTACATGTAATAAAATAATATAAATTAAAACGTAACCACAATAGACAGCACTTAATATGGGGAACTGAACCCAAGAGACAACTATAAAATTGTAGTTGTTGATAGAACTATAAGAACTTTATAAGTGATAGTCACATTTGTGAATAAACAGTGAGAGAAAATAAGCATTGGGGAATACAGTATCAGGATTTTGGTAAACATTTTATAGATACATGATATTTCTAACTCTGTTTACCACTGTTTAGAGTTATTTAATACTTGTACAATCTCTATTATTGTATCCAGCTTGCATTTTTATTATTGTCTTTATATTATTGCATTTTACCAACTTGAAATAAAAAGTCCTTTGATACCATATCTAGGGTATGCCACTCAATAATTTTGAAAACATATGCGTTATTCATGATTTATTATCATAAAATGCAAAATACCAACAATTAAATTCTTGCTTTATGATGAGTGGTTATTGATTAAAAGTATAATATTTAGAAAATTTTGGAAGAATGGTGCTTCTCACCAAGGTGCAGAGTGATTTATTCCTTGAATACATGTAGGTGTTTCCTCACACATTTACAAGAGGTCTTAACATTATGATGTGCTGTTGGCAATAAGAAAACAGAGCTTCACAGTGAACCACAGAGAAAAGTAGATTAGTTTATGATGTGGTAACAGAATTCAGAAACCATGACACCATTTTACAATTTTGCCTCCCATATTCAAGCTGAATTATTTTTTTAAGCAGATTAATTAATATTGATTTAGGATCTATAACATAATTACTGTGTAACACATAACTATATAAGTATAGAACGACTTGCATTGCTACTACTATATTCATTTTAAAAGAATTATTTAATATCTTAATGTTGCACATATTTTTAGTATGTAATATGAGATACTTTAAGTCACTTAATTTGATAAAAATCAATGATTGTCAGACTACAGAGATAGTCTAGGCGTTAAAGCACCTGCATTCATGTAGTCAACCTAGCTTGGTCCTCAGCAACACATATAGCACCCCTTTCAGCACTGAGTGATCCCAAGTCCAGAACCAAAAGTAATTCCTAAGCTCCAGTAGGTGTGGCTTAAACTTTCCCTAAAATAAAAATAAATCACTTGTATCACTTGTCATCTCATTGATCATCAATTTGGTCGAGTGGGCACCAGGAACGTCTCCATTTGTCCCTGCCACATGCTAGTATAGCCCAGTGGCATCTGTTCGCTCCAGAAACACAAAGAGACTCAAAGTGTTTTGACGAAGAAGTCTGAACATCTCATAGGTGGGCGGCCACAAGTCCTTTTGACGTCCTGTGAAATCCAGTCTGTAACAGCTCTAGTTTAGTGGTTGTCTCTAAATCACATTACATGTCCGGCTCATCTGATTTTCGATGCTTTGGCAAACAAGACAGCATCCCTGATTCCTTATCATCAACGGAGGTCGGAACTCCGGATCCCTTCTCTCACTTGAGTGAAATGTGGTAATCCAAGCACAGCTCTTTCGATTCTTCTTTGGGATACCCATATACAGTTCTCATCGTGTATCCGTAGGGCCCAGGTCTCTGAGGCATATGAGGTGTAAGGAATAATTTGAAAGATCCAAATACCTATCTTTTTACTCATGAAAAGATAAATTGCATCACATTGATCAGTAATGTTTATGAAATATAAAATTTATTTGATACACTTTGAGTGTCTTTTTATCACCATAAACATGTGGTTCAATTTTTATGGCTTAATTTTAATTTCCTTGATGTAAAATTCTAAAGATTTTATTTTAATTAAAAAACTAAAGTTATATTTGAGTAATTATTATTCTTTTCTGTAAAAATTTATCATTGTTTTTATCTGTTTCGATCTATATTATATTAATAATCACGATCACCATCACGATCATCCTGTTGTTCATCAATTGCCTCGAGCAGGCACCAGTAACGTTTCCTTTGTCCTAGCCCTGAGATTTTTAAAAGTGCCATATTCAAGACTTTTTCAGGGTTAGAAGAATGAGACCCATCATTGTTACTGGTACTTGGCATATTGGGTATGCCACAGAGAGTTTGCCAGACTCTGCCAAGAGGGCAGGATACTTTCAGTAGCCTACCGGGTTCTCCAAGGTAAGAACGAGATAATAAGATGTCTTCTGGGAGCTGGGTTTTATAGTTTCTGTGTCGTGGCCGTTGATGGGATTACTCAGCGCTGGGGGGTCAGTTGGTGGGTGTGACCCCTGCCTACTGGAAGATGGAGGATCTGGGTGGAGGATGCTCAGCCCCAATCCGAGCAGGATTGGAGATTTTAGCCCCGGGACCTGCATGCCTTTGTTCCTCTGCCTTCATGCATGTGGAGAGTGGTCTCAGCATGGTTGTGGTTGGTTCTGGAGGTCTTCAGCTGCCGTAGCTGTGCTCGGGACGGGGAGGGAAACTCAACCCGCCCCCCTCCAAGGTGCCCTGGCAAGTACAGCCAGGCACGGGGGCAGGAGACTCTGCGCTGTTTTCTTCAGGGAGCTGGGTTTTATAGTCTCTGATTGTCATAACTGTCATGATTGAAATCTCCCCGATAATGATTATTAATTACCATATTAATGATATGGTAATAAAAATATACTCTTATTTACACACAATTTAGAATAAATTCTAAAAAATGTATTTTTGTCTTTATAACATTGTTTAAATATTAAACATTTATTATAAAAATTGATATAAAATTAATAATGTTTTAGCTAGAAATGCAGTTTAGAACTTAGTGTTAATTCTATAGAACAAGTATACCTCTCGCAATCTGGGTTATTCCAATGGCTGAAGTTAGATTTTTTTAGTCCATTCATGAAACCAATATTAGATTAGCACTGTAGCACTGTCCTCCCATTGTTCATTGATTTTCTCGAGCGGGCCCAGTAACGTCTCCGTCATGAGATGTGTTGTTTCTGTGTTTGACATATTGAATACGTCATGGGTAGTTTACCAGGTTTTGCCGTGCAGACAAGATATTCTCTGTAGCTTGCTTGCTGGGCTCTCCAGAGGGGTGAAAGAATTGAACTTGGGTCAGCCATGTGGGCCGCGTGCAAGGCAAATGCCCTATCCACTGTGCTATCGCTTTAATAAAACATATTCAGTTAGAAGACAGTCCATATACTCCATGATTATAAAAATAATAAAAGAACCAATATATTTAATTGCACAGTGACATCATGAGTTAAAAAGGCACAAGACTGACATTTATAGAGGCAATTTAATCAACGATAAATGGTTATCAATTGCTCTGGAGAATATTAGATAAATGCTGAGGATAGATCTTTTCTTCTACACTCATTTGGGAGGAAAGAGCTAGAGAATCCATATCTTCCATAAAATGATGGGCAGCATATCTGCCTTTATAGAAGCTTCCACAGTCACAGCCATAGTCACACCTTGGGCTACCAAACCTCCATGGCCAGAGAACAAGTGTTCATAGTAATTGCCATAGCCATAGTAGCCCATGTGTCAGTAGAAGGGACAGCTATGCTGTTCAGGACAAGATTTAGCATGTAAATGTTGACAACTTCAAGAGCTGTGCTGGAAGGCATATACACTCTGCTCCAAGCATGCGCAAAGCACATGCCCTGTTATTGGTGCCACTGTATGAATATATTAGTCTGACATAGGTTATTAATTAATGGTCCACTGACAACACTCACTCAGAATGTCTAAACTTGTGACCATCCATGTAGGCTGTTCCGAGGATTGTCTCTTTAAATTTTTTAGGGAAAATAACTCTCTATATCAAGCCCTATATAAAATGTTTTCTTGCCTATTGCCTAACATTAGTCTCATTAAGTGTTGTTTAATTTCTCATTCAATTTCTTCTCATCGTAGGTATTTGGGGGTGGTGTTATCATTCATTCCACAAAAAATCAGAAAAATATCAAGGTTGAAACTCATGAAATTTAACAATCACTTTAAAAAGCACACTTTATTTATTTTTTCTAGAATGAGAAGGTAAACAATGGTGACATTTTTCTTGAGAAGATGAAAGAAGATTTTTCAGTCAAGAATGTCTCACAAGTTGTGTCTACCAAAAAAACTAACAGCAGAAACTTATCTGGATGCTAGAGCTTTTAAACTCTAAGCAATATATAATGAATATATTGAGTTTTGGTTGCAGACACATCCCACTTGTTTTTGTTTAAATGTATGTTGTAATTCCTTGATTCTTACTTTTTCAAGAAAACTCCATACTGTTTTTCATAGAGGCTGTTCTAGACAGGATTCCTGGAAGTAATAAATGAGGGCTCTTTTTCCACCACATCCCCATAAAACCTGTTTCTTTCCCAGTAATTTTATATAGCACATTCTCATTAGAATCAGATAATATATAACTGTCATGATTGAAATCTCCCCGATAATAAGTGATTCAGCATATATTTTCATATCTTAGTGACCATATGGCATGTTATGGGACCACAGCCAATGGTGTTCAAGGTTTACCTCTGGCACTGTGCTAGGGATCTTGGTGAGACTATTACTGTAGATTTTTTACCAATCATTTCCTTTTGGAAATTTGGCTTGTTTCCAGATTTGAGCTATTGTCAATAGTGTTGCAATGACTGAGTAACATAGGTGTCATTTATGAAATAAAATTTTGGGGTTCTTGGAGCAGATACCAAGTTGTGGCATTGCTGAGTCATATGGAAGCTTAATTTTTAACTTTTTCAAAAGTGTCCATATTATTTTCCAAAGAGGTATTTTTGGATCCAGTTGATTTTTGTTGTTTGCATTTGGTTTGGTTTAGTTAATTTCTACAAGTGTTTTATGTATCTTGAATACTAACTCTTCATGAAGTAAGTTGTGGGAAAATATTCTTCCCAGCCTGTCTCTCTGGTGTCTTTAATTCTGGTCATTGTTTCTTTTTCATTGCAGACGCTTTGTAATTGGATGTAGCTCCATTTGTTTATATTTACTTTTGTTTCATTGGTCAGTGGGATTTGAGTCACGAAAGACAGCTCGAGATTCATGTCATGAGGTATGATTATTATGCTTTTTCCCCAATAACACTTATGGATTCAGGTTTGATACAAGCATATTTAACCTTGAGTTTTATTCATAGTGCAAGAAAGAAACCTGAGTTCTTATTTTTACAGATGACATCTAGATTCCCTAACACCATTTGTTGAGTAGTTTCTACTTGCTTCACTTCATCCTCTTCACTCCCGTTTTTAAAGATTAGTTGTTTATATACCTGGAGATTTATCTCTGGATTCGCGATTCTATTCCACTTCTATTCCATCTTTATTCCAGTATTACCTTGTTTGGGCTACAATAACTTCACAGTATAATATAAAGTTGGGGAATGAGATACCCTCCCCCATCTTTTTTCAGGATAGTTTTGTCTATTGTGAGAGAAGAAGTTATTACTCCATATATATTTCTGTTCTGTTTTTGCTCTGTTTTTGAGCAGAGCAACTACAGTTTTGCTCTGCTCAGTTTTGTTAGTTTTGCTCTAATTACACCGAGAGATTTTTAGGGGTTACTCCTGGCTCTGCACCCAAGAATTACTCCTTATGGTGTTCAGTACACCACATGAGGTGTCAGAGATGCTGACTGAATACACGGGAGCATGCTACCACTCCAGCCCCAACTCCATGTAATTTCAACAGTCCTTATATATTTTTTAATTTTAATTTAATTTTTATTAGTGAAACACCATGAGGTACGGTTGTAGACTTACAAACTTTTTTGCTTGGGTTTCAATTATACAATGATCAAATACTCATCCCTCCACCAGTCCTTATATTTTATCCCAAGTATTTTTACTAGACTTGCATTTAATCTATTTGTTGCTTTGGTTAGGATTATTATTTTTGACAATTATGATTTGTATCATCTATGAACAGGAAATTATTTTTTCACTTGTAAATTTAATAATTTATGAATTTGCATAGGGAAAATGATGATCTCTGCATCATTCCAATTTTACTGTGTGTGCTGCTAAAGCAAGTATTTTGTTTTTTTTTTTTTAATTTTTATTAGTGAAACACCATGAGGTACAGTTTTAGACTTACAAATTTTTGTGCTTGAGTTTCAGTTATATAATGATCGGGGTCCCATCCCTCCATCAGTGCCCATTCTCCACCACCCCTGATCCCAGTATTCCTCCCACCCCCCATCCCCCATCCCACCCTGCCTCTGTGGCAGGACATTCCCTTATGTTCTTTCTCTCCTTTTGGGTGCAGTGGTTTTCAAAAGAGGCATTGAGTGAAAATCATATTCGGTCTATAGTCTTCTTTCAGCATACATCTCTCATCTTGGGAGGATACTCCCAACACCCTTTATTTGGTGGTCCCTTCTCTATCTGAGCTGCCTTTTCCCCCTAGCGTGTGCAGCTGGCCTCCAAGCCATGGATTAAACCTCCTGGTACCTATCTCAGCTATTCTTGGGTGTTAGTCTCCTATTTTTTTACTTTATGTTACCCAGATGAATGCAATCTTTCTATGTCTGTCCCTTTCTTTCTGGCTAATTTTACTTAGCATGATACTTTCCATGTAGTACCACTTGTATGTAAATTTCATGACTTCATCTCTTCTAACAGCTATATAGTACTCCATTGTGTAGATGTACCAAAATTTCTTTAACCAGGCATCTGTTCTCGGGCACTCAGGTTTTTTCCAGATTAAAGCAAGTATTTTAAAAGCTTTAAAAACAAAATTGAAATAGCAAAGGTTTGGGGAAAAAAATCTCAAGTTTTGTCTGATGGGAAGATAAGGTAGTTCTCACACTAAAAATAAGTAGTGAGACAGAAATTAAAATGAATAACAAGGTATGTATGATAAGATTAACAGATTTCAGTTCAGTGGTTCAATATAAAGTTTTCACATAAGTCTTTGATACAAGTATTCTTTTAATCAATCTCCTTTTCATTGTTATCAATTTGCATATATTAAGATACTATGGATATAACAATATTATGAATGTATCCAGAGAATAAGTGGTAAAATAAAATTATAATGAAGACTATTAAGAATCAATATCTCAGCCTTGGGATTTTCATACTCTAAATAATTTTCATAAATTGAAATTTACATTAGTATGAATGTTGATTAAGAACACAAAAGGCCATGCAAAGAATAATTACTCTTTTCTATGTACTTCATAATGACTGAAAAGGCTACATGGGGTTAAAATCTAAATTCTTAACAAGAATACATAATACAGAAGAAAAATTACAAACTGGTAATGACCAACAGTCTCTTTCTAAAATTAAATCTATGATATTTGTTTTTCCCAGATTTAATAATAGGAATAAATGGTATCCTCAGAAATGGAAACAGTTCCCCTTTTTCAAATATCATGAAAGTAAGGAAACTTATTAAGATAAATGACTAAAGTTATGACCATATTGTAATGCTATACTAAACACATTTATTAGAAAATAATTATAGAGATATCTCCCAGTGTAAAATACACTAAGAATTTTCAGATGAAAAATTATTTTCCTGAGAGTGAAAGGAGAAATAATTGCTGTGATAAAATATCTAATATTTATCAAATAAGTCAAAATTGCTATTGAGCTGCTGAACATATACAGACAGCTCTTAAATCTTATGCCAACAAGCTTGTAGGCATGTAATTTGTCTTTTCTGCCTGAAATGAACTGGAAATTGATTTGATAGGATGAAACCCTTGAAAAGTTGGATTTTGTTGTTGGGAGAACTTCCAAGAATTCTTAGGTCTTGAAAATCTGCAGAGTTCCTGCAATTGCTATAACAAACTCACTGTAGACATTCCTATGCAACACCCATCCCCCTAATCACAGTATATCCCCTTCTCAAAAGCTAGCTCCTCCACTAAAATCTCAATAGTTCACTGAAGCCAATTCTCACATGTAATTACAGTCATTGCCAATTAGCACATGGTGTAAACTGTTGAGATTTGATGCTTTGATATGTTTATCTTTATACTTTTAGTTTGTTATGAGTCTTGGGTATTCTACATAAAATATTTACCCCCAACCAATAAAACACACATGATATATTTAAACCGTGTAGAAAAATATGGAGTAATTTTTTAATTACATAGAGGTAGGCCACTCATCTGTTAAAACTAGACTTGCGTCAATGAACCAATAATTCCATTAAGGCTTTAAGTTTCTGTTTTTGTTTACCTAATACTAATTTTAGTATATATTTCATACTCATTTTTGTCTTCCAGAGCCTTAGAGTAACAGATTTTTTAATAAAATTTTATTTTTTTCAGAAAAGATATCTTCAGTATATGCCAAACTCAGATAATGAGTACCCTGCTGCCAGTCCATGGCCATCTGCCAATACTTGTGATAAGTAAGGTTTATTGAACTATAAACTTCAATAAGCTTCACTCTTGTTTGTATCTTGCTGGTGACTACTTTTCTGCTACAACAGAATTAGTTGTTCAGGAGAATATTTGGCTAGAAAGTGTACTTTCTGCCTGCTCCTTTAGAGATATAAATGCTAAGTTATCATGCTATTGGTAATGAAAGTTTACAGAGATATCTAAGGAGGGAAAGTGACTTAATCTATTAAAGAAAATATTTTTATACTCAGAAAAATTATCTGTTTATGAGGCATTTAGGAAAAATGTGCATCACTTTCTCTTTTTATTTTTTAAGTGAGAAGCATTCTGGTAGAAAATGTTCTGAGAAACTTTGTATGTGTATTGCCATACTCAAATAATTCCATTTAAAATATTTATATAGTTTGTAGAGTTGTATTAAGACCAACCACGTACGACTGTAACTGTTTTCTGTCCACTGCATTTGTTCTTTGTTTCTTTTCTCTTTTTTCAGCTTCTCTGATACCGATATTTTGTTTTCTCTTTAAGACAGCATTACAATTATATATATATATATATATATATATATATATATATTTGTGGGGGGTCACGCCAAGCAATGCCTAGGGATTGCTCCTAGCTCTAAACTCAGGAACTAACTGCCCCTGACAGTGCTCAGGGGACCATATGGGATGCTGGGAATTGTACCCAGGTCGGCCACGTGCAAGGCAAATGCCCTACCCGCTGTGCTCTCAATCCAGCCCCAATTATTTATATTTTTAAATAGCCCCAATTATTTATATTTTTAAATATTTGCTCTTGGAGTTTACAATACACAGTAGTTTCAATTATCTAAGGCAATATTTCAAGAATACCACTACTCACATATTTGAACAGATGTAATAACATATACATACTTATGCAATAACATACTTTTGTGCTTTATAACAATTTACTCATTTATATACTTTTCACCCAAGGGATTACTGTTATCATTATTGTCTGTAATGGAGAATAATGCTCTATATCAACTGAGGTATATATCATAATAAAAACAAAGGAAAACAAAATAACTTCATTAATTTTTCCCCACTCTGTTACACCTTTTATCTTACCTTTCTCTATGTACTAAGTTTCTTTGTCAATTCCAATATGCCTGGAAAATTTCTTTTAACTTATCTTTCAGGAGTTCTGGTGATGGATTTCTTCACTTTCTATTTGGTTTAGGAAATATGTATTTGCCTTCTATTTTAAGAATTATTTTGGGTTGAAGCCTCTATATGATTTTTCTTTTAACACTTTAATTTTTTCATTGTTTTGATTTGGGGGTCACGTCAAGCAGGGCTCAAAGCTTACTTTTGATTGTGCTCAGGGATTATATCTAGCTTTTCTCAGGGGATAATACATGGTGTGGGGGATCAAACTCAGCTTAGCTGGGCACAAGACAAGCTCGTCCCTGCTATACTGTCTTGCTTCTCTTCAACCCTTCAACTCTTTAATATTTAATGTGTTCTTTAACGCACCTCCAGATATAGAGTACACTGTACTACTTAAAATTGTTTCTCTAAAGCTAAGGAATTTTTATGAAGAAATTTCTATTTGCATTAATTTTTCTAAAGTTTGAAAAGAATAGCCCTAGATGCAAGATGTATGCTGATTTCTTACATTTTGTCTGTTTTATTCAGATTGACATTTTCTAAATTATTTGAAACTATCATTTGTTGCAATCATAATGTTAGAAACCTAGTCATTATTACTTTGAATACCACCTCAATTCCTCTCATTAATATAAGAATGAGTACATATATTATGCATTTTAATAATACTCTGTATGTTACAAATACTTATTTTCTCTCATTTCATTTTGTTATGGTAAATTTAGATAGATATGAATTTGAGTTCACTATTTCTTTTCTGATTAGTGTTGGAGCTACTGATAAACCTTTCAGAGCAAGTATTCAATTCTGATACTATATTTTCTGTCCTACTTTGGTGGTGGTGGTGGTCGTATGACTGTGGTTATGGATGATATAGGCTTCTGTCTGTCCTAGGAATTTGTCCCAGCAGTTCTCAGGGTACTACGTAAAATGGAATTATGCTTAGCCACATGCAAAGCGAGCAGCTTAAGGCCTGCCTGTTCTTTCTAGCTTTTGTTTTCTGTCCTTTGCATTGCTTATTGATTCTGCCTTAGTTATCATCTTTTCATTTCATTATCCATCTTTCCATGGCGTTTAATTTTAACAGTAACACTCTTAATATATTAATCATAGTTATTTCAAATTCCATGTTTATTAATGTAGTATTTTAGTCAGATTATTGCTGTATGCTAATTGCATTTTCTCTTTATCCATTTCTTACACTTTTTTTTGTGAAAATTTGGCACAATTTATTAGTCAATAAGAATTGAACTGACAAAGGTAGAAAGGCTTTCGAGCAGTGTTTATCTAAATTTGCTGAAGGGGTGACATTTTGTGACTTCGGTTTTGTTAGAGATACCAGAGGCTTCAGATTCTTGTAGCATGGTTGTGTGTGTGTGTGTGTGTGTGTGTGTGTTTCTTACTCTTGACTTTGGTTTTCTTATGAACTCTTCCTCAGAGATATTCTGAGTCTTGTCATTTTATCTAAATTCACTTGAATTCATTGTATCAACTCCCTGATGCTCACCTGGTAAAATCAGGTTTCACTCCTGATGAAATATCATCTTTTTCTAGAAATGTGTCTCATCATTGTGACTCGTACATTTTTCTCCAGTGGTACAGATTTTTGATATCCTGTTTTTTCACTGACACATTCTTGAAGCCCTACGTTCTTGAAGCCCTCTTCATGTCTGTGTTTGCCTCTCACTTTAGGTTTAACAGAACTGGAGTGACAGATGTGAGCCATTTTCTTTTCTCTGCTGGAGGAAAGTCTCAGAATTGCACTCGGAAACAGCTCTTTCTTTCCTCTCTTGGATATTAGTTCTTCCTTCTCTCTCCCATCCCTCCCAAAAGCAATGGGCATATTTCACAATGAAATCCTAAAAGCAGCAATATACACCCAATGGGTAGATGAGAGGGTGTTATAGACAAAAAAAGGAGGGATATGGACCCTTTGGTGGTAAATAAGGTGAGGCAAAATATTACCCTTAAACACAGAAAGGTTGCATTCTTAAGGTACTGCCATCTCAACAAAAATAAGTACAGTTACAGATGATGCATAAAGAGAGCAAGACAGAGATACTCCCAAGTGTAAGGAATGCACTCGCAAAGGATGTGTGTTTGCAGGCTCTCTGGGTGGCTCTCTCTCACCGCCTTCATTTGGTGCTCTCAAACCACTGTGTATGGACAGGATCAGAATGGCTGTAGGCAATGGGCAGGTGGAGGAAGAACAAGGACCAGGCTGGTTGCTTATTAGTTATCATTTACTCAACCTCTTGTGTCTCTCCAATCTCACTCATTCTTCCTTCTTTGCTCCTCAATCCCTCAATCCCATCTCATGTCTCCTTCCTGTGTCTCTCAGCTTGGGCTCTCCCTCTCCTCTCTGGATTCTGACTCTGATCCCTCTGACTTTGACCCCCTCTGTTTCTCTCTCTACCCCTACTTATATCTCTGCACACCTTGCCCTCTGGGCCCATGCTCCACCTGGTCTAGAAGCATAAACAACATGAGGAAGCCCCTGATGATGGCCCATAGGCAAAATAGCTCTTAAAGTGTTTTTCTCCTTTAGTTATTTTTATATGGACACAGTAAGAGATGCATTGTAGCTTGTGGGGCAGCTCTTCTGGGAACATCTTGCCAAAGACCCAGACTACAGCGCTCAGGACAGATTAATCATTCCTAAACCTAGCAGGATCCAAATCTAGTTATTACTTTTTGGATCATGATAGCATCTGTCCATGAGAAAGCTCTTAACTTATAGTTAAGCATTAGGCATTTTGGTCAGCCCCATTTCAATGCCAGAGTAGATATAGCTCATGGTTTGCCCTGGGTCCATCCAGTCCCTCATCAGGACCCTGCTTTGGGGGATGCTAGGAACTAAGGGCACCTGAGGCTTAGGTCAAGA
The DNA here is from genome assembly GCF_029834395.1 of Sorex fumeus. Lineage (NCBI taxonomy): Eukaryota > Metazoa > Chordata > Mammalia > Eulipotyphla > Soricidae > Sorex > Sorex fumeus. The sequence goes on along the minus strand of NW_026606322.1, from coordinate 30,522,007 downwards.
GAACAGATGACCAGGAGGAAAATATCATTTAGAGTCAAATGACTCTCACATTAACAAAAGCATATCATTTGCTACTATCTTCCTATGCCCATACAAAAAGGACATTGCTCTCAATATATTATACAAAGGACTTAAGGAGAAGAGAAAAACAATATTTACAAGTCAAGAGAGCACAAAGAAAGAAGTTACAAATAAACACAGAGGAGATGAAGCATTCTGATGGGAACTACCCAATAAAACTAAACTACCTGAAGCTATGTTATCCTATACCCAAGAGTGGATCACAGTGTCATTTTCTTGCAGAGAAAATGCTTAATTAGAGTCTCTTGAGGAAGCAGAATTTGACCTATGTTTTGAGATGTGTAATTAGGCTAACAGATACTTAAAAGAAGAGAAATCATCTATGACAAGGAAAACACTAAGGGAGACTGAGGTGCTTAAGAAATACATGAGAAAATAATGCTTTCCTTTGCTAGTTTTAGAATCAGTTCTATAACCTACTAGACCAAAGGAACAAAGTATGCAAAGGATCTGAAGCAGAGGAATGTGATGAAACTGTTTTAAAAATCACTTTATGAAGGAAACCAACCTCAGTATAAGGGTTGGGAAAAAATGGGGCTGGAGAGATACTACAGTAAATAAAGCATCTGTATTGCATGCAGCCAACCTATTTTTGAGCCCCAGTATCCCATATGACCCCCTGAGAACCAACAGCAGTAATTTCTGAATGCAGACTGAGGAGTAAGCCCTGTATAGCACTGGGTATGCTCCCATCCACACACACAAAAAAGTTAAATTCTATGTATCAAGACAAACCAGAGATCTCAAACTTAAAACCAGTATGTCAGTGCTGGTATGGTAGAACATTAACCTGAAAGTACAACCCTGATCATGTTGGCAATGGGAGACCTGGTAAATACCAATAGCACCAGCACACATGCACAAGCTCATGTTCTTTATAAGCAAGCTTGTTTCTGACAAAAAATAATCTCCTTGACCAAACTGCACTTAGATTCCTCTGTGTTCTCTTCTGAACTTTATCCTTGTTCTCGAAGAACTGCAATACTCAATTCCATTTTCCACGTCTAATATGATTGCCTGAGGAATCTCACTGTTGTTGAACTGCACATAGCTGCCTTCTTGACATGTGTCTTCTTGTAAAGACTTGCACATGACTCTAAAGACTGTATATGGCCCAGGTAAGTGCCAGTAGGGCATTTGCCTTGCATGCGGTCGACTTGATTGACCTGAATTTGATTCCTCCACCCCTCTTGGAGAGCCTGGCAAGCTACCGAGAATACTGGCAAGTTACCCATGACGTTTTCAATATGCCAAACACAGTAACCACAAGTCTCACAATGTTACTGGGCCCACTCGAGCAAATCTGTGAATAACAGGAGAAGAGTGACAGTGACAATGATGTATTATATATTATATATGTGTTATATAATTATACTTATATATTTTTAAATTTTTTAATTCTTTCTTTACAGGTTATCTAGACCACTTTTGATTAAGAAAACTGTAGAAAGTAACTGCCACAAGCGAACACCAGGCAGTGGCACATGTAAAATTTCCACAGAGTCCTGCTTTGCGGGTATTTGAATGCACTGCTCAGGGTCTCTGCTCACACTTGCTGGAATCAATCATGACAGATTTAGTCCACGGGTCGCTTTCCCCCATATTTCTTTATAAACTCTTCAGCATTCTTACAGAATTTTTTACGGTCCTTAGAGTATTCTTCAGCTAGGTCAGCCTGAAGTGGGTGCTCAGGCTGGAGGTCATTCACCAGTGCAGTGAGGGACTGGATTACTTGGTCGGTTTTGGTTGCTTGCTTCCAGTTTTCAGCACTAATTACTGACAGACAGACCTGCCCCTTTTCATCAATGTTTGGGTGATAGATCAATGTTTGGGTGATAGATAGATAAATGTGATCTTCAGTGGTTTGAATGGATACTCTGCTGGGAAGTTTATTTCGATTCTGAAGACCCCCTCATCATATGGAGGATTGTCAGGAACAATAAGCCCTTGCCAAGTCAATAAATTAGCTTCATTAACCTGGATGTTACAGAAGTTTTTCATTCCACATTTGCGGATTTCTTCAAGCTCCTTCATCAGCCTGCTGCTGGCTGCCGTCTTGGATCTGGTGCTGCTGCTTGCCCAGAATGCATCGCCAGCTCCCGGAAGAGAGCAGCGCAGAGTCTCCTGCCCCTGCATCTGGCTGTCCTCACCGGGGCCCCTTGGAGGGAGGCAGGTTGAGTTTCCCTCCCCCCATGCCAGGAGAGCCACAACAGCCGAAGACCTCCAGAACCAGCCACAGTCATGCTGAGACCACTCTCCACACGTCCAGACAAGCCTCACACACTGAAAAACTGGCAGAGGAACCCAGGCATGCGGGTCCCGGGGCTGAGATCTCCAAGCCTGCTCAGATTGGAACTGGGCCTTCTCCACCCAGATCCCCCATCTTCCAGTAGGTAGGCGTCACACCCACCAGCTGCTGCCAGTGCCAGGTTGGTCCCATCAATGTCCAAAATGCAGAGACTATAAAACCTAGCTCCCAGAAGCAAATACACCCGGCCGTGTGACATCTTATTATCTCATTTTTCCTTTGGAGAACCTGGCAGGCTACCGAAAGCATCCTGCCCGCACAGCAGAGTCTGGCAAACTTCCCGTGTCATACTCAATATGCCAAATACCAATAACAATGATGGGACTCATTCTCCTAACCCTGAAAGAGCATTGAATCTGATTCTTTTTAAAATCTCAGGGCTAGGAGGAAGGAGACGTTGCTGGTGCCTTCTCTAGGCAATCGATGAACAACAGGATAATAGTGATTGTGATATAATTATATTATATATGTATATATTATATATGTGGATATATGTGATGCATATATATATACATATATACACATATATAATGCTTTGACTAAGGAAGTTACTGCTTGGACATCTTAACTAGGGTTATGTGATACTTTTTATAATTTAAAAATAGCTATACATGAAAATATTCATGATGCCAATTTTTCTTTTGAGTTTATTTGTGTCAATTAGTTATTATATGGAACAAATAATTCTTATATTCTAAAGTAGTTTCAAGACATTTTTCTATATTTAAAATATGAAAAGAAAATTTCTGGCACTGACAGCCTTTTGGAATTTCCTGAGGATTTAGATTTTTCAAATAATTTTTTTTCACTTTGGCTACAGTAAGGTTTATAATCATGCCAAGTATTATCTTTTTCTTTCTTTTTAAAATGAAGTAAACTGGCACACAAATTATAAAATTATCATGCATAATTATACAGTATTTTGAAGCAGGAGACAGAATTTATTCAGAGAAAACAACATTCTACCTCCTTGCATATTTTAGCGACAAAATTTTATTAGATCATATTCAAATTCTGTTGCAACACAATAATTAAGCTGAAACATTCTACCATACAATATTATCCAAAATACTTTGTTTTGGAAATCTCTTGAACAATGTAAGTCCAAATTTATCTGAAAGAAAATTTATGTTTTTTTCCACTATACTTTTCCTTTAGCAGTCGTTTCAGTAGCCATACAATCTCCAAAGTCACTGAGTTTCAAAACTTTTCTTTTCCCCCTAAATTCACAGTAGTCTCGCTGATTCACCTTTCAAATATTTCTCTTTAAAAGCACCTTCCAGTTCCATTCATGTTTCAGAGAAAGTGAGGATGCCTAGACCACCATTGGCTCCAGAGTTTAGGAAGGAAAAAGACAGAGAGGGAAAGAAATCAAGAGAGGAGGATAAGTTTGATGGGAAGCAAAGGGGAGAGGGACTCAAAGTACATTGTGGCTGAGAATGAGTGGTAGAGATAAATATCCAAACAACAGAGTGAACTGTACTGAAAACAAGAGATCCGAACTTTAATAGCCAAAGTTAGAAACAAATCTGTCAAGATTGTAAACTGGGAATGGGGGTTGGGGTGGGGGGAACCTGGAAACACTGATGGAAAGAACAAGACACTGGTGAGGGGATTGGTGCTGGAACATAGAGTGCCTGAAACCCAGCTGTGAATGACTTTGTAATTTATGGTATTTTAATAAAATTTTAAAAAATAAAAATAGCACTGTAGCACTGTCCTCCTGTTGTTCAATTTGCTCAAGCAGGCACCAGTGACATCTCCAATGTAAGACTTGTTGTTACTGTTTTTGGCATATTTAATATGCCACAGGTAGCTTGCCAGGCTTTGGTGTGTGGGCGGTATACTCTCAGTAGTTTGCTGGACTCTCCAAGAGGGATGGAGGAATCAAACCCGGGTTGGCCGTGTGCAAGGCAAACGCCCTACCTGCTGTGATAAATTAAAATAAAAGGAAAACAATTGCATATGACCTGAAAATATATATATGTATATATATGTATATATACATATATATATATATATATTTTACAGTCACTGTCCTTCTGTTGTTCATTAATTTGTCTGAGCGGGCCCAGTAACATTGTGAGACTTGTTACTGTGTTTGGCACATCCAATACATAATGGGTAGCTTGCCAGGCTTTGCCGTGCGGGCGAGATACTCTCGGTAGCTTGCTGGGCTCTCTGAGAGAGGTGGAGGAATCAAACTCGGATCAGCCATGTGGGCCACGTACAAAGCCAAACACCTTACCCGCTGTGCTATTGCTCCAGCCCAAATATATATATATACATATATATATATTTATATATAATATGTATATATGTATTTATTCCTTCTTTTCTGTTCCAACCTCCAATGCTCTGTAGAGAGGATGAAGCAGTTCCCCATTACAGCATATTTTGTCACTCAACTTTTAGCTGGCTAACAGTTTCATGTTTCATTTGGTCTTATAAATTTAGTCTTTCATTTTGACACTCCTTTTCCTCAAAATACCACACAATGACAATGTGAAACAGGAAAGTTATTATATGTTTGTTATTTGTTTTTTACTAAAAGCTTTATAACATTATCAATAATTAATACAGTGTGTCATATTCTTACAATATTATTATTTTTTAATCCCTGACTCTTATTCTCTTCCTTCATGAAAAGCCAAGGTTCTCCTTTGAAGCTAGAAATTTTGTTTTTCTGTTTACTTCTGGAAATGAGTTTGATGCTATTTAAGTTCCTTGTTTGAGAGTTTCGTATATGGTTTCACACAAACTTTCTGTTAAAATCCTGGCTCTATGTATCACACATTGTATGAACTTGAGTTGCCAATTTCTTAAAATATCTTTGTAGACATATGTACAAAGAGAATGATAATTTTCATCAGTGTTTTTATACTGATAATGAGGTTCTCTGAGCGTAGAGCAGAAAAATCTATAAATTTTTATCTCAGCTCACAAAAGTAACCACATCTCAGAAATAAATATGCTCCTTTTCCAGATAGCTTTGAAGACACTTAAAGATTCACAAACAAATTAAAACAATGCAGCAAAAGAGAATAAATGATTATTAAATTAATAGACTCTCTTCATCATTTGGGAGAAATCTATACTTCTGAAATATTTTAATTTTAGTAATGTTTATCACTGAGACACCATAACTTTTGATGAAACATTTTTAATGTTTTATATTATAAACATAAATAAGACATAATTCAAAAGTAAGCACATTGTTCTCTGTTATGGTGATACCTTTTTTTAAAATTCTGTTTTAGATGAACAAATAAAATTATATCACACAATGTGTCAATAAACTAATTTTAATCAAAACATGAATATATACATTTTTGATTGAAAAAAGAAATGAATACAAAATTCATAATACAGCATTGATGAAAAATTAGACTGGTTGAAATCCTAAATCAGAGAACAAGGTCCTCTTATCTTAGCTTAGTTCTTGTATAAACAATCTGAAGCACAACTGCTTCACTGGTGATCTTGGTTAGGCTAACAAAATCAAGTTTCTGCTTAATTTTGATGATGTCTTTTGAAGGTACAAAATATGCAATTGAAAGTCCAAAGACAGAGAACAAAACAATGAACTGTCAAAAAATGATGTATTACCCCTAAAAGTGTGATTGGTGGTTATAGCTGCAGTCTTTATAATATTGTAAGCCAAGGTCATGGTTAACCATTGCCTAATTTGCCTAACCATTGCCATATTTGCTACCAGAAGGAGCCAATGGTTGATTTGGATAGTGAAAGTGTGCCTTCCAAATTCAACTGTATATCAACAAGTGACTTCTATAATTCGTCTTTGAGAAACATAGCTAACATTACCAAAATATTTTAAAAATTAATCCCCTAAGAGACACACAAAAATAATCTCTCAATTTTATGGGCAGAAGACACATCTATGAAGATTATAAAATATGTCTATGATAAACATGATCAAGATTTTCACTAAAAATATTAATATTAGATCAATATTATTCATCAGAACAATGAGGGAAATCACTGATATTTGTGAAAACTGTTTTTTCATGATGAAGTAGTGATAAAATTGTGGCTATATTATAGTTGATAACAGTATGTTGGCAGATAAATTCAGGCAGCTATAATAAGGTTAGGGTACACAGGATTACTAAGCCCTGAAGATAATTTTTTTCGTGGTATTTTATAGTAGTGAAAATTTATTGAAGACCAAAAAAAAAAAAAATAAAGGCGAACATAACCTTATTGGTAGCTTGCTACACTACGTAGTTCATTCATTTGAAGCATAGATAGTATGGGAAACTGTATGTAAGGTATGAAGGCTCTTCAAATAATGAAACCTAAATATATCTAGTCAGTCTACTTAGATAGAGAAGCAATTGAATTTTCCACTGATGGATGAATACATAATGAACACAGTGTACATATGTGTATGCATTGACATGTGTATATGTACTTGTAAACACATATATATATCTGTTAGAATAGTATTTAGCCATAGAAAGGATATCTTTCCTATTACAATATTTCCTATTGCAATAAATGGACCTGGAAATCATTATTCTAAGTATTTTGAAAAGTATTGTGTAGTATCACTAATATGTAGTTTATTTTAAAAAGTTAAAAAAAAGAAAAATATCATAGATGCAGGAAAGAAATTGGAGATTACCAAGAGCAGAACTAATACTGATTCAAAATTGGAAAAAAAATGGTAAAAAGGTACAAATTTATAGTTCAAAAGCAAATGTTAGGTTGCAAGATATAATGTACAACATAGTAATACAGTAACTAATATTGTATTGTGCATTTGAAAGTTTTTGAGATAAAAGTTGAAAATTTTCACTGCAAAAATAAAAATTCTTATAACTTTGATCAAGACTTACCATGGTGATCATTTTTTGTAATTTATGAATATTAAATATATATACTATATATCTGAAATAATATGATTATTTTATGTCAATCATATCTCAATAAAATGAAGAATTAAATTTATTTAAAGGCTAAGTAAGTAGCTACAGCAATAGATGATTCACTTGTAGACATATAGACATATGTGGTAGACCTAAGAACAGAGAAATTCTGGCTACATCTTGGTTTGAATTTAAGAACTTTGTTGAAGGTTTTTGACTTTCTGAAGAGGAAGCCTACATGACAGGAATAATGTAATAACTTCAAGTGTGCTATGTCATGAACATAAAAAGTTTCCATGTTGAATACTGCGTAGATAGGTAACTTATACAGTCTAAAGTTTGAGAAAGGAGACTAACAGTAGAAATGTGATATAGGAACTTGAGACACATCATTACTCAAATGATGTTCGGGTTACTCCAAGAACAATTGGAGACACATGTAATATTCCAGTTTCAGGAAGCTCTAACAGGGAATGGAAATAATGACACAGATGAGAATTAGAATGAGGAAATGGGTGCGGGATATTGAGTACTTTGGTGGCGGTTAGGTGTGATGACTACACATCAAGAACATAACATTAACCGTTGAAAGCATATTACCTTAACTAGAAAAATAATTAATTTTTTTAATTAAAGAAAACAAAAGAATGCTGTTAGAAATAGTACCAAGATAAAGGCTTTTGCCTTGTAAGTTATAAATCCTGGCATCATCCCCAGGATACATATGATCTCCTGAGCACCACCAGAAGCAACTTCTGAGCAATAAATCAGAAGTAATTTTTGGTGACATCAAAACCAAATGAAAAAGAAGAAAAAGCAAAGATAAGCATCTAGAAAAGGAGACTGAGATAAAGTGGTCAGTACTATAGGAAGAAAACATGGTGAGTATGGAGATCAGGTATGCAATAAATAAAAAAGAAAAGACTTTAAATAAGGGAAAATCAGTAAATTTAGTGCCAGCCAGTGCACAGATTTAAGAATAACTTTAGATAGATCAAAGACCATCCTTGAAATGTATCATAGAGGAAATTTTGTCAATGAACAAATATGTGGGAGACAAAATTCTAAAGCTATACCATAAATGTATCTGACTACTGCCTATTCAATTGAACATGGTTCTAGGTAATGTCATGAGAGAAATTAGCAAATAAAATTAGTTATCAACTAGCTTATCTCAAAATAGAGAAATTAGAGTGGATTATTTCAGTGAGTCCAGGAATATCAAATAGTCCGTCAAACTAGAAGAGAAAGACAGAAAAATTAGAGTGATGTCAGGTAATATGAAGCAATAATAAAGGTCAAGAATATCAAACCATGAAAATTAGGCCAGTCATTGTTCATTTTATTTATTTATTATTTGGTTTGGAGACCACACCCAGTAATGCTCATGAATTACTCCTCGCTCTGCACAAAGGAATTACTCCTGGTGGTACTTGGGAGACAATATGAGATGCTCAGGATCAAACTCGGGTCTGTTGTATGCAAGGCAAGGGCCCTATCCACATTATTATCAACTCCAACACCTTATTGCTCATTTTAAGGTAGCAAATTGGAATCTACAAAGGATCTCTTACGTTGTCAAGAGGCTGAAAAAGGAAATGGTGACCTTAGTCTTGCCTCTACATGGAACTGACTTTTGCCAACAGTAAAGGGGATACAGTCATATTGGAAAATAGTCAAGGATATAATGAGAGATAAAATTCCTGGTTTAAAATAAAGAAACATTATATGGAACATTTGATGGCTAAAATCCATTCATTAAAAACTTTATGACTGTGTATCTCACTGTGATTCAACTTAAAATATAAATAAAAAATGAAAATAAAATATAGAGAATCGATGCAGCATCTACATCTAACAGTAAAGGGGAGTTTAGAAGCTAAATCATCCCCACAACCTCCTTAAAGAATTCATCCTTACCAATATTGATTCTGGCTTTGTTAGACTCTAAGCAGAGTCATCCTTGCCACTTCATGCAAAGAACTCTGAACTATAGGACCAGAGAATTAGTAGAAAGGGTAGTGTGTTTGCCTTTCACAGTTCCGGTACTTCAAGCCCTGCCAGGAGTGATCCATGAGAACAGAGGAGTTAAGTTCTGAAGACTGCCATACATGACTATATAATACAGTCATATTGGAAAATAGTCAAGGATATAATGAGAGATAAAATTCCTGGTTTAAAATAAAGAAACATTATATGGAACATTTGATGACTAAAATCCATTCATTAAAAACTTTATGACTGTGTATCTCACTGTGATTCAACTTAAAATATAAATAAAAAATGAAAATAAAATATAGAGAATTGATGCAGCATCTACATCCAAATACAAGAGGAAATTTTGTCAACAATGACAAGTATCATATTCTTATTGTGAGAAATACCACACTTGCCACCTGTTTAAGTGAGTTAGAGTTATGATCCTAAGGTTGGATATGTAGGAAATCAAGGGAATAATCACACAAAGGTACACCCCCCACCTTCTTTGTAGCACTCACTAATTCTATAATGGATAAGAAAATGATACATTAAGTTTTGTACTTTCTTTTTTTTTTCTTTTTTTGGGTCACACCCGGTGATGCACAGGGGTTATTCCTGGCTTTGCACTCAGGAAATCACTCCTGGCAGTGCTCAGAGGAGAATATGGGATGCTGGGAATCGAACCCACATTGGCCGCGTACAAGGCAAATTCCCTACCTGCCATGCTATCACTCCAGCCTCGGTTTTGTACTTTCTACCTAAAGTATCCCTCCCCCGTGGCAGAGCTTGCCAAGCTAGCCGTGGCATATTCGATATACCCAAAACAGTAACAATAACAGGACTCATTCCCCTGACCCTGAAAGAGCCCCCAATATGCTAGCATGCAACAGGGACGAATGAAGACGTTACTGTTGCCTGCTCAATCAAATCAATAAACAATGGGATGACAAGTGATATAAGTAATACAAGTGATTTGTGAGAATAGAGAGAAAAATTTTGGAGAATGTTAGGAATATCTGAGTTTGTTGAATCTCTTGGATTATCTCGCAGATAAGAAGCATGTCTGAGCAAGTTCAGAACAATTGTTCATTGTAGAAACCTCTGTGGGTATAATTTCTTAAATAATAATAAATAATAATGAAGTAATGATATTTATTAACATAAAAGATTTTACATTTCCATGTTTAAAAATTATTACTTAGGTATTTTGATATATATGTAAATATATATCTAAATTTGTGTATGTAATTTTTTAATATAAGCACAAAAAGATGAAACTAGTTTTGTTTTGCTAACAAATAAACTACTAGGAAATAGGCATAGAGCTGTCAGAAGTGGACTAGTGGCAACATCAGCCCCAAAATGCAGTCACTCTGAATGGAACTCCAGGTCCTTTGATGACATTCAGCTGAGAGGAACGAGTCCTTTCTTGCCCTACTTTCTTCAAAGTGCCTTCTCTAATGATGTGTGACGTTAGCATTCTCTGGAGTTAATGAGGTTAACAATATGCTTGACTTTGAAAACAGGAGAAAGGAAAGAAGTTCACAATCCAGAATAAGAATGCAGATTGACAGAAGTTTGTTTCGCCTGCTCTGGTGACAGTTTCCCCATGGGATGCAGAGGACCAGTATCTCTTACAGAAAGAAGGACAGTAGCAGCAGTAGCTGTTATCAGCCAGTTTAACCTGAATGACAGCAGCATCTCTCGATTTTCCTACAGAAAAACTATACTAGAGCCAGCAGAGTTCTTGACATGAAAGCTCTAGGGTAGTTGTAATGTTGAATCTTGTTTCTTTAGTTGATCAGCTATTTCCCTCAAGGTTTTTTCCAATGTTCCAGGAACTTTTTTACATGCTCCCATATTACTCTGTGATTATCAGGGAATCTGAGACTTTGATATGATTGCGTTAAAATATTGAAAAAATTTAAAGAGAATGTAAAATATTTAAAATATTAATATTTAAAATATTTTAAAAACTAATTGGGATTCTATGGTTTACGTAGTCATTAATAATGATTTCTTATGCACATAAATACAATACCACACACTTCACCAGTGTACCCTTTCCCTCTTTCAAGGACCCAAATACCCAGCCTCCCAATCGCCCCCAACTCTGTTATGTTGATCAGTTCTCACATTATGTTGTCTTTGTTGCTTGCTTGCTAGCTTGTTGCTAGTATATTTTTGAGTTCCATATATGAGAGAGATCACAGTTGGTGAGAATGCCATCTGCTTCAGCCTTTATGGAAAAAAAATGACGATCTCTGTGAAAAATAGAACTATATGACCATGTCTTGGCCTCTATACTTCAAACACAAAAACATTAATTCAAAAGGACATATGCACACCTAAGTGTTCTTTGCCATACTTAGTCCAGTAGGAAAGATATGGAAACAACCCAAATACCCAAGTCGTGTATATACACACAATGGAATAACATGCAGTCCTAAGTATACTGCATTTTTTAGTACTTTTTCTGATGGTTTTCCATACTGATAACTATTCTCTTCTCTGTGTTACTCATTATTGGAAATAGTGAGAAACAAAGTAGGCTACAGCATCCAACCATTGCTACCCTCCTCACTTCACCATCAGAATGCAAAACAAGTAAGAAAAGGTGAGATTGAGTTCTGTTTTCGTAAGATTAATAAACTATAAGCTTATTCTTGTTCCAAACTTTAAATTAGTAAACTTTATCTTGTTTATAATAGAAGGTGGATCCTTTTTTACATTAATATCTGTTTTATTGGACATATTAATTAACCAAAAATCCAGGTAATATATTTATATTTTATTTTTAGTAATATAGCCTATGCCTTGATTTCTTTAAAAATTGCTTTTATTATAATATCTATTTTATGATTATGCTGAGATCATTTATTAAATTTGGGCATGAGGGTGAGTTTTATATACTATAGGATTGACTACATATACAATCATGAAATCTGTGAATACAAAATTTAATTAGTTGTTTTATATCTATGCCCTAATTTCTTTTACTCACTCTATAGGTCTTCCTGTTAGGTATTGAATATGAGTGCTGAAAGATGATGTACTTCCTTCCATCTTAGGCATTAAATATTCTATTACCATTGAGTATGATGATAATTGGATTTTAATACATGCCTCTCAGTATTAAGTGTGCTGCTTTTGCTACCCTGGCAAGCCATTTGTATAATTATGTATAATTTTTGTAATTTTCCAGTATTAATTAAAATTATTGTCTTTAATTTTTTATCATTTCTAATAACAATTATCATTGAATTTATTCATTTATTTAGGGGAGGCATACCCAGGAATGCTCAGGGTGACTCCTGGCTCTGTATCAATGAATTTCTTAATTGTAAAAATTCAGTCAGCTTTGCAATTCTAATATTTGTCATGTAATTTAATTTTCCATATTTATGAATTCACACTCCCAAAATGTTATGACATCTATTTTCATGAGATAAATTTTTACTTAGTTTTTCTAGATTGCAGAACTTCTGCCTTTCAGCATTGGGTTATATAGCCTTAGTCAATTGAGTTGAAGTATTCTTTCTAATTCCCTTTTAATATCTGTTAGATCAATAGTGATGTCTCACCTTATCATACTGATTAGTTGTCTGTGTCTTCTCCCTTTTTAAACATACCTATACATTTTGCCAATTAGTTGTTTTTCTGGGGACAGTGATTTTTCACCTGTCATCTTGTCTTTCACCTAGCCGTGCTGGAAGCAGTATTCAGTATCATGGAGCAAAATCAGTGCCCCTCTGTGTGCAAGTCATGCACTCCAGCCCATGGAGATATCTTCCCAGTGATATATTTTGGATGCAGTGTAATAGGTTGGGCCCCACACCCCATGAAATCTTTGGAAATAATAATAAAACTTAAAGGGAGATTTCCTTACCCTGAAATAGCACTAAGGCATGATAACCACATCTCTTTGATGTTCAAATCTACACTCTTTGGAGGTAGGAGAATAGATATGCCACCCAAATAGAGAAATACATGTTTCTGTGTCTCAGTAAAGTGGGGAGTTGGAAGGTAGACTCCAGAAAAGAATATTTCCACCTCTCTGTTACACACACCTAATCCACAGGCTCTTGGGGAAATGCTTGGCTTAGATCAGGACTAGCAAAATCCATCCTAACTTTGGAATAGGTGTTGTGCATCCTTCACCTTACCTTACAGAAAAGAATTTCAGGAGGCGGCGAAGTGGTGATGCAAGAGAGTGTCTATTAAACTTACATTGAAAGATATGAAGGGAGAGAAGAAGAGGAAATAAGTATGTAGTAAGATAGAACATGAGCTTCTCCAGAGTGGAAAAAAAGCAGATACAAGCAAGCAAAATATGTGTTCAAGGTAGTCTTGAAAGCAAGTAAATGGATATACATAATAACTTTTCAGCATCTGTATCTCAAATTAAGATATTTTTATTTGTTTGGGGGCTTTCTTTCTGAGCCATGGATTACTTAAAGGGGGCTGGAGCAATAGCACAGTGGTAGGGCATTTGCCTTGCACGAAGCCAACATGGCCGACCCAAGTTCGATTCCTCCACCCCACTCGGAGAGCCCGGCAAGCTACCGAGAGTAGAGTATCTCGCCCGCACGGCAGAGCCTGGCAAGCTACCCGTGATGTATTCGATATGCCAAACACAGTAACAACAAAGTCTCCAATGGAGACGTTACTGGGCCCACTTGAGCAAATCAATGAACAACGGGAGGACAGTGACAGTGATATAATATTTAGAAATTTGCTAATTTTCTATTTATTTGTTTGGTTGGTTGGTTTCTAGTTAATATCATCAATCACATTTTGATGAACATACCATGCACCCAATAGGGAGTATATATTGATTGTTCCAGAACTACTAGGTGAAGTTTATTGATAATGGATATCTACAACTTAACACAATCTCTGTCCGAATGATCTATTACTGAGACAGGAGAATTGACATCCCATATTACTGTTATTCAAATAACTGTTAAAATTTCAAAATGTTTACTTTTTTCATTTATTTTGAAACTTTTACTCAATACATGCACATTTAAATGGAAGAACTGAAGTGCGAGATATGTCCTTATGATTTTTTTAAAAATGTTTTCTCTGGTAACTTATCTTGTTTTGAAAACTTTTTTCCCTTCAATTAATGTCATTACTTCTGTTTTTCCTTAAAAAGGATGTGCTTAAACAATGTATTTGTATTTTCCCCACCTCTTTAACTTTTAACCTACCTACGTTTTTGCATTCTATTAATTTCATTTTATACTCTTAGGTGGATCTTGCTTTATCTACTATTCTATTTTTATCAGTTGATATTATTATATGATTCATATTTAAAGTAATAAACTGCCATATCCACAAGCAAAGTCCATTATATAATAACCACACAAAGCCTGTTAACCCTGCAATCTACTTTGTCAAGTTCACTTTTAAAACCTAATTATCAAGTCAACATGGGAAGATGCCATTGTTGACAACATTGACGAGGAATACGATCTACTGGTTCAGCACCTCCATGAATGTGCGAGGAACGCCAAGAGAGAGATAGCCACAAAAAGTCGCCTATCTTCGAAAACTCTTGAGCTAATCCACCAGCGTGGTTTGGCGCATGCCTCAGGCAACCGCAAACTAACCTCCGAGCTTGTAAAGCAATGCAGAGATGCGATCAAGGAAGACTTCAAAGAGAGAAGAGCAGAAGTACTGGTAGATGCGGCAGAAGCCGGGAAAAGTATTCGTAATGCCCACCTGTCCTTCGCCAACTATAAGACCAAGATGACTGCCCTCCGACGTCCTGATGGATCCATCACATCCTCCAGAACGGCAATGGAGAAAATTATCCATGACTTCTACTCACATCTCTTTGATAGCCATGTCCACTTGCCGACATACCAAATTCCACAGGATGGGTATGTCATTCCCAACATTCTCCCTTCCAAAATCCGACACGCCATTTCGTCGGTAAAGAAACAAACAGCACCCGGCCCAGACAAGGTCAGACCTGAACACCTGAAGAACTTGCCGTCAGTACTCATCAATACACTGGCTCGGCTCTTCACTCGCTACCTGTCTGAATACAAGGTTCCGTCCCAATGGAAAACCAACAGGACCGTACTACTGTTCAAGAAGGGAGACATTCATGACATTGGCAACTATCGCCTGATCTGCCTATTGTCTGTCATCTACAAGTTGTTCACTCGAGTCATCCTGAATAGGATTGGCAGAACACTAGATGAAGGACAACCATGCGAGCAAGCAGGGTTCCGCAAAGGATTCAGCACCATCGACCATATCCACACGATACCCAAGCTCATTGAGGTTTCTCGGGAGTTCAAGATGCCACTCTGCTTAACGTTCATTGATTTAAAGAAGGCCTTTGATTCTGTTGAGACGGAAGCGGTCATTGAAGCCCTAGCCAATCAGGGCATTCAAGCCCAATACATCAGGATCCTCCGTGAGCTGTATTGTGGATTCACTACCAGGATCTCACCATTCTACAGAGAAGTGATCGTTGATGTCAAGAGAGGGGTGCGGCAGGGTGATACCATTTCACCGAAACTCTTCAGTGCCACCCTCGAGAACATCATGCGACAACTGGAATGGGAAGGAATGGGAGTGAAGATAGATGGTTGGCAACTACACCACCTCCGCTTTGCTGATGACATCGTTCTAATAACACCAAACATCAGCCAAGCGGCACAAATGCTGGCCGACTTTGATTGTGAGTGTGGAAAGGTAGGACTACAGCTGAATCTTACAAAGACAATGTTTATGAGAAACAGCCTTGTTCCTGACGCCCCATTCGCTCTCAATGGAACGACTATCTCCGAATGCAACAGCTATGTGTATCTAGGTCGAGAGGTCAACATGACAAATGACCTGGCACCCGAGCTGCGCAGGAGGAAGAGAGCGGCTTGGAACGCCTTCAAGAACGTCGAAGAAATAGCTAAGAGGACGAAGAACCTCCGGCTCCGGGCACATCTCTTTGATTCCACTGTTCTTCCTGCATTAACATATGCCTCAGAGACCTGGGCCCTACGCAAACAAGATGAGAACGCCATTCAGGTCTCCCAAAGAAGAATAGAAAGAGCTATGCTTGGAATATCACGTTTCACTCAAATGAGAGAATGAATCCGGAGTTCTGACATCCGTCGACGATCAAGGATCAGGAACGCGGTCTCATTTGCCAAGGTGTCGAAAATCAGATGGGCTGGTCACGTAATGAGATTTAAAGACGACCGCTGGACTAGAGCTGTTACTGATTGGATTCCACGGGATGTCAAGAGACCGCGTGGCCGCCCACCTACCAGATGGTCAGACTTCTTCGTCAAGATCATGAACGATCGGTTTGAGGCCCTTCATGTTCCCGGAGCGAACAGATGCCATTGTGCTACACTAGCACGCGACAGGGACAAATGGAGACGTTACTGGCGCCCGCTTGAGCAAATCGACGACTAACGGGAAGTTAAGTGATTAAGTGATTAAGTGATCAAGTCATCCAGGTAAATCATTAGAAACTAGACATCAAACTGCAAAGTGATATCCAGAATCCCTGGCACAGACTGATCCAAGCACATGTCATCATCCATAAACACCCTTATGCGATATTTTTCCTAAATAGTTTGTATTTTAGCTCATGATGTCAGGAGCTAAGAACCTATATACTAACATTATACCTATATAAATTATACCTATATGAATTATACCTATATACTAACATTAAAATGGGACTAAGATCCCAAAACGATGTATCAAATTTTACATATAGGTTTTAAAAACAAGTTGACATAAGGATTCGATTCCAGTCATATATAAAATGGGAACTGGATTCTTTTATATCATTTTATTACTTATCTTCTATCTTTTATCCTTTTTAACTTGTATTTTATCATTCTTTCTTAAATAATTATTCGTGGTTTTGAAATAGGAAATGACAGTTATACATCAGAGAACTCTTTTGTAAATTTAAATTTTTCAAATAGGTTTCATAATACATGTAGTTCTATAATAATTGGACTAAATAAACTTGACATTAGGTATACTATCTTGCTGAAATATTTTAAAAAATTAATATGCCATCTATATCATTTCCTTTCATTATTAAATAACAGAAATATATACCTAGCATAGAATTTATCTGAGAAATTATGCAAAGAAAAATTTCTTCCTATTAAAAAGGTGGAATTGAATTGCTTTTTAAATTTTCCTTCATGATGCATCAGTTGTTTTTAATGTACTTGTATTTTCTTACATTTTGCCAAGTGTAAGAAAATCAGTAGCAAAGCACACTCCCAAAGGTAAAAACAAAGCACCACAAATTTTACAAGTAGTTTTTAGAGGATACAGGAATAGCACTAACAGGAAATATTTTTAACCTAAATTTTTAAGTTTTGATTTTAATGGAGAATTTAGAAAATCTACGAGCTTCATACACCAATCTGTCAAGACAATGTTTTTAATTGTTATATTCACAAGTTTGAGTGTTCCGTACACATAGTCTTATGTGGACCTAAGAGGAAGTAGGAGGAGATTGCTGGCATCAAATATAAAGCAGAAAGATTCTGTAATTATTCTCCAATCAACCAAACATTTATCCAACAAAGGTACATGGAGACAAACCTAGAAAACTGATACTTCCCTGTGTTCACCAGAAACCTTGAAGAGACTAATATATTTGTAACCACCTGAATTCTTCTAGAGGATTAGATAATATGACAGCTGACAAAAGAAGCTTTGTAATAGTTTTAATGTTTTAGTTTTACAAATCTTGTAAGTGGCTTTCATTTATGACAGTATGCGAAAACAAATTGCTCAAAAGTCAAAGACCTGAATTTTTTTCTATTGCTTCTTATGAACTCGGGTCGGCCATGTTGGCTGCATGAAAGGCCAAAGAATACATAGAATTCTCCTGGAAATGGGGAAAGTATTATTATGATTGTGCACAATACTTTTTAATATTTCTATGAGTAGAAGTTTGATAAAACCTGAAGTGGAATTTTTAGAAGACTAAGGTTTGTGGCAGATAAGGAAAATATGGACACTTCTTCCCCATAATCTAAAGGTGAAATCTCATTGACAATGAAAATCGGGAGAAAGAATATGATGTGCATAGTTAATTTAAACAGATAGTACCGAATCACAAACCAGTTCTCTAAAATCAATTACAAGTTGCCCTGGGCTAATGCCTTCGGTTTTGTTGATGAGGCTGTTTGACTGACTGTACATGTTTATGAGAGGATATAAATTAAAGCCACAAGCTCGCTAATGGGCACTTGTAAATGGCCCTCTAATTGCCAGTTTAAACAGAGCCCATTCTTAGTCAAGTTCAACTTTGTCTCTACTCAAATCCATTTCAGTTACTGAATAAAGCTTTAGTATTATTTTTAAAATAAGCCAAATCAAAAGTCTGGCATGGAATCATTTCTCTATTCTAACTCATATTGATCTGAAAAGTAACACTAAACACAAAATACTGATCATGGTAACAAGTTAATAATGTGTTTATTAAAGTCCTATACTCTGAACACTCGCTTATGTGATTGTATTTAGAAATAGGTTCTTTGTAGATTTAACCAAATTCATGAGTTAAGATGAAGTCATTGGGTAAATCCTAGTTCACGATGATTATCCAATATGACTGATATCCAGAAAAAGAAATTTGGACATAAAAGAGATATAATTGGAGAACAACATCTGACAAAAAAAGCAGAGATTAGAGTTATGAGCTGCTCAGGAATGCCAGATTGCCAGAAACCAGAAAGAGATGCAGATTCTCTTATAGTTGCAGTGAAAATGTCATTTCCCAACACAGTTCTATGGACTCCCAGCTTCCAGAATGTAAATCAGTATATTTCTCCCATTTGACTTCACCCAGTTACAGGAATTTTATCACCATAGTTCCAGGAAACTAACACAACCACCTTTTGTGTTTTCACTATGTGTGTTTGAATATATCTGCATACAGGAAGGTGTATTAAACAATGGTCTTTGAAAACAAAGAAGTAATCAGACATAAATACATTATCAATGATATTAAGAAATGGAGATTTAACATAGTTACTAATCAAAAGAAGGCATCAATCCCAGTTTCTTTGTTTGTAAAACACATACTTTCCACTATCCTAACTACTTGTTAGAGTGCTTTAAATATTTTTTTAATATTTACATTCTCCTGTTTCTGAACATTATGAAAATTATCAACACAAGTATGTGTATGTGTATGCATACACATATGTTCATGCACAAACACACACAAACACACATATATCTAACTCCTTGAAAATTACCTCGCACATACATGGGTCAGAAGTCTTCATAACTGTTACTATGTCTCACTAATTAGATCTGTTTCTGCCGCATATGTTTATTGAGCTCAGGTTATGTGCAAGGCATCATTATAGAAACCTGCTCAGTGAAGGTTCAGGACTGTTTAACCTGCAAGCATATGCGAAAGGTATTTCTTTAATCTATGATTTTTCTTTTGTTCAATTGCCCTTCTGCTAATTCTATGCAAATCTTCAGGGAAATAATGACAAGCCATCACTTTAAATATTATATTATGCCATTTATGAAAGCAAAAGAAAAGTAATCTTTTAAAAGGTCCAGTAAAATGTTCTTCAAATAAGCTTTCTTCCTTCTTGCTGAACTCTAAGATGTTTCCTCTTCCCTTGAGAACCTTTCCATCTGGTAATTAGATGCTTTTAATTGGCTCTACAAAAACATAATCGGCTTTCCAAACATCACTAAGAATAAATAAATTTTTCCCACAGCATGATTTTTATTAAGACTCAGAAAAACTTTAAAACACCAGAAAGTGGCTTAATGTTAAGGCTAATGCTAAAGACCATGCATGTTTAATAAATTTATAACACAAAATCCTCAGAGAAGTTCATCTCGGAAGAAATAATTTCAAGAGTAAAATATTCAGCCGGTTTGGTAAGTTTGAAATTAATGAACTTCAGTTTGAGGTCAATTAGAAGACAACTATCCATTTACTGAACTTAGAGAAAACAGCTTTACTGAAATGGAAATCACTCATGGAATTTCCAATCACCTCATGTGTTGAAGCATCATTGTTGTAATTCCAGGACTTAGGTGTGAGTTTGGATTATTTCAGATAACCCTTTGGTCAAAGCATAATCTGAATATTGATGTAGGTAGAAATTCTTGAAAGAAGAACAGTGGGGCCAGAGCTAGAGCACAGTGTGCAAGGCATTTGCCTTGCTCACAGGTGATCCGCATAGAACCCTGGCCTCCCTTATTAGTACCATGAGTAAGCCCTTAGCACTGCAAGGTGTGCTCGCCCTCACAAAAAATTTGGAAGAGGAGGAGGAGGAGGAGGAGAGAGGAAGAGGAGAAGGAGCAGGAGATGAGGAGAAGGAGGAGGAGGAGAATGGGTAGAAGGAGGAGGAAGATGAGGAGGAGAAGAGGAGGAGGAGGAAGTGGAGAAGGAGGAGGAGGAGGAGAAGGAGGAGGAGGAAAGGAGGAGAAGAAGGAGGAGGAGGAAGATGAGGAGGAGAAAGATGAGGAGGAGAAAGATGAGGAGGAGAAGGCGGGGAAGAGGAGAAGGAGAAGGAGAAGGAGAAGAGTAGGTGGAGGAAGAGGCGAAAGAGGAGGAGGAAGAGGAGAGGTAAAAGGAGAGGAAGAGGGAGAGGGAGAAGAGGGAGGAGGAAGAAGAAGAAGGAAAAGAAGAAGAGAAGGAAGAAGAACAAGAAGAAAAAGAAGAAAAGAAGAAAAGGAAGAAGAACAAGAAGAATGAGAAGAAAAGAAGAAGAAGAAGAAGAAGAAGAAGAAGAAGAAGAAGAAGAAGAAGAAGAAGAAGAAGAAGAAGAAGAAGAAGAAGAAGAAGAAGAAGGAGGAGGAGGAGGAGGAGGAGGACGAGGAGGAGGACGAGGAGGGGGGAGGAGGAGAAGGAGGAGGAGGAGAGGAAGAAGGAGAGGAGGAAGAGGAGGAAGAAGAGGAAGAAGAAGAGGAAAAAGAAAAGAAGAAAAGAAAAGAAGAGGAAGTAGAAGTAGAAGAGGAAGAAGAGGAGCAGAATTAGCAGTAGAATGGTTTTAGGATTCTAAAGTTGAAAAGCACCAATCTTTTTCATTTTTCCTGTTTCAATAGTAGCTGGAAACTCCATATCCTCCATCGCATGATGGGCTGCAGCAGCCACATCCACAGTCATAGCGTTATCCACAGTCTCCAATTCCAGAGCTATAGCCTCCATAGCCACAGACTCCAAATCCAGACCGATAGCCTCCATAGCCAGTCACAGCCTCCAAATCCAGAGCCATAGCCACTGTAGTCCATAACCACTCCATAACCACAGCCAGTGCCTCCAAATCCGGAGCCATAGCCACTGTAGTCACAGCCATAGCCAAAGACTAGACCACCGAAGCCTCCATATACATAGTCCAGGCCTCCATAGCAGCTGCTGTAGCATCACATGGTAGTTGAATTGGGGATGGTTTGATGGGAGAGTCTATTTCTCAATGGAAAATGTCAACCCTCTGCCCAGAACTCTTATATAGATCAGAGAGGGTGTGGCAATCAAAGCAACTATCATAATCTTCATTCATGGCCTCAAAGACATGAAAGACCATCTTTAATCTTCTCTTTCAGTTCAGAAGTGTTTGAACAGATTCCAGCAAAATACTTCAGTCCATCTTAGCCATGATTATGGTATCTTCAAAGACCTTGCTGAAACGACTGCAGTCTATAAAGTCTATCTCATAGCTATTCAGAACTAAGGAGATAACCTGATTGAATCAACTTGATACTTTGGAAAATTAGAGAGGAATGTCCAGTAAGGTTGAAAATCAGCCTGTGCTACTTGTTAGAAAATCTCAAAATAAATCACCTTCTAGTTAATTATACTTCATTATGATTAGGAATTTTTTTTCTTACAAACACTCGTATTAGTTTAACCATCATAATTTTTGTAATTTTGTAAATAAAAGTAATTGCATTTTTAAAAACTTTTTAATATTCACCCTGAAATTGATGGTAAATTTAAAATGAAATTTAATCACAATTGAATTTAGCTTCTTCATTGAGATACTGTGAGAACCTGGGAGCAATCTCTCTCTCTGTCTCTCTCTCTCGCTCACTCGCTCGCTCGCTCGCTTGCTCGCTCTTCCTCTCGCTTCCCCTCTTGTTCTCCCTCTCGCTCTATCTTGCACACACAAGCTGAGTTTCAAAAATCATTAGTAAAAAAAAAAAACAATGGACTTTCCTTTATTTCTTTTATTTTTTTTTTTAATTTATTTATTGAATCACTGTGGGAAAGGTTACAAAGCTTTCAGGTTTATATCTCAGTCATGCAAATATCAAACACATTTCCCTTTACCAATACTTATTTTTTACCATGAAGAACCCCAATAAAACCCCACCCCCCACCCCTCCCCGTCCCTGTGAAGCAGATGAATTCTAGTTAACACTCTATCTGCTTTGATTAGATTCATTGTTTCAATAAAAGATTCACCACTATTATTTAGAGTTTACCCCCCCCCCAAATCAGACATGCTGAAAAAGCATTGTGAAGTGATTTGCTTTCTACGGCTGGGTTCAAGAATTAAATGTTGGTTTTGGATTTCTGCTCTTTTACCTATTGACCCTGGAAGTATTTCTACTGAAAGTCAGATAGTTAAGAAATTGGTTTCTGTGTTCTGGAGTCCTGGCCGTGCTGGAGAGCCGCTCGCGGGGGGCAACTGGTGACCTCGGTAGGGCGTGAAGGACGGACCAGAACGCCCCCCTTCCCATGAGGTTTTAGTCGCCCCCACACCCCTGGCTCATACCTGCTGTCCACAAGGCCCCCATGTGGCCACCATCTTTCTTTCCAGAGGGAGGAGGGCGGAAGGGAGCAACACCCTTTCCCCTCTGGGCAGAAATGATTGCCTGGATCAACGCATAGTCCTTTCACTTTTCTGCTCCAAGCTGCTGGGTTCTGCATTAGGTCATTGTGCTTCTGGGGCTGTGGCCGTGCTGGAGAGCCGCTCGTGGGGGCAACTGGTGGCCTCGGTAGGGCGTGAAGGGCGGACCGAAACGCCCCCCTTCCCATGAGGTTTTAGTCGCCCCCACACTCCCGGCTCATACCTGCTGTCCACAAGGCTCCCATGTGGCCGCCATCTTTCTTTCCAGAGAGGAGAGGGCGAATGGGGCAACACCCTTTCCCCTCCGGCAGACTTGATGGCCTGGATCAATGCATAGTCCTTTCACTTTTCTGCTCCAAGCTGCTGGGTTCTGCATTAAGCCCTTGTGCTTCTGGGGCTGTGGCCGTGCTGGAGAGCCGTTCGTGGGGGGCAACTGGTGACCTCGGTAGGGCGTGAAGGACGGACCGGAACGCCCCCCTTCCCATGAGGTTTTAGTCGCCCCCACACTCCCGGCTCATACCTGCTGTCCACAAGGCTCCCATGTGGCCGCCATCTTTCTTTCCAGAGAGGAGAGGGCGAATGGGGCAACACCCTTTCCCCTCCAGCAGACTTGATGGGCTGGATCAACGCATAGTCCGTTCACTTTTCTGCTCCAAGCTGCTGGGTTCTGCATTAAATCCTTGTGCTTCTGGGGCCGTGGCCGTGCTGGAGAGCCGCTTGTGAGGGGTGACTGGTGACCTCGGTAGGGCGTGAAGGACGGACTGGAACGCCCCCCTTCCCATGAGGTTTTAGTGGCCCCCACACCCCCGGCTCATACCTGCTGTCCACAAGGCTCCCATGTGGCCGCCATCTTTCTTTCCAGAGGGAGGAGGGCGGAAGGGAGCAACACCCTTTCCCCTCTGGGCAGAAATGATTGCCTGGATTAACGCATAGTCCTTTCACTTTTCTGCTCCAAGCTGCTGGGTTCTGCATTAAGCCCTTGTGCTTCTGGGGCTGTGGCCATGCTCCAAACTTAACTCTGATTTTCAGGGAGAAAGATTGGGTGGTTTACTTCTCATTGATCACTTTGTATATAGAGAGATGTCGCGCGGCCGCGTAAGCGGCCGCGCGGTTTTGAGAAAAAGCCCTCGTTCCCGCATACTCGAGCTGTGTTTGTAGAGGCTTCTGGTCACCAGGGTTCCATCTGGGGGAGGCGGGATGCGGCGCCTACTCCATCTGGAACTTCCCGGTGCTCTCGGCTCTTTTTGGAACCTGTTTTTTCTTTTTTCTTTTCCTCCGGGATCCCGCACCCTCCATGTGTTCCTTCTCTTATTCTGAACGTTTCAAAGATGGCGCTGGGGGGGCGGGCTGTGGGCATGACTTCCGGGATCAGAGGTTACCTGGGAGGTGTAGTCCGGCAGATTTGAGAAAAAGTCCTCGTTCCCGCATACTCGAGCTGTGTTTGTAGAGGCTTCTGGTCACCAGGGTTCCATTTGGGGGAGGCGGGATGCGACGCCTACTCCATCTGGAACTTCCCGGTGCTCTCGGCTCTTTTTGGAACCTGTTTTTTCTTTTTTCTTTTCCTCCGGGATCCCGCACCCTCCATGTGTTCCTTCTCTTATTCTGAACGTCTCCTTTATTTCTTTTGCTTTTGGGCCACAGCTGGTGTGCTCAGAGATTACTCCTGGCAGGGCTCAGAGTTAATATGGGAAGCCAGGAATTGAACACAGGTCGACTGCATGCAAGGCAAATGCCTACGTGCTGAACTATCATCTAAGCTCCACAATACAAGTTTGTTTCCAGCACAAGACTTGCTTTATCCTTTAGGCTATTGTTACTGGGATGATTTGAGCATTTATTCTTGCAACTTATTTGTCTGCAAACTTGATTTATTTGCATCGAAGGCATTAGAAAATCACTGGAAAAGATTACAGTGTTACTTAAGAGAGGAAGATTCACTTTGCTAGTTGTCTAGAGATGGGACCACTCCAAGATTAATTTTTGTAATAAAAATATCAGCAAAAGAAGGTCCTGATTCAATGATCATTAATTATTACTATGAGAAAGATAACACAAATCAGCAGTTTCTTTGTTGATGGTCAACAACACATGTCTTACATTCAAATCACAGTGTGTACTTATTTTAATTAATTATAGTATGTATTTAAATTATACATCAAGTATTTCAAAATGTAATGAATAACCATTGTTCCTTAAGGAGTAGATGAGTCAATATTAAAATTACATATTCAAAATATTTTAAGTAAGAAACTCACCTTTATGTCTCCAGTGTGAAATGTCCCTAAAAGAAGCCACCAATAATGTCACTTCCCATAGGAACTTAGAACCCAAGATGCATAAACATGATGTAAATCAATTTTATTTGACCTACAAGAAAATCTATAAATATAAATTCTATTGTCAAAGGTAAGAAATTGTTATTTCAAATATATATTCAGTATGTTTCTTCAGTAATTTTGTATTTTTCTGAATAAGCTATACTAAGAAGACTGCTGAAAAAGTAATTGATTCATATGAATTCAATAATATTTTTAGTCAAGTAAAGAATATTTTTTTGAAAGGAGAGAATAATTGTAAAGACTTCAAGAGAGCAACAGACTTCTCCATATAGAGAAGAGTCAAGTGGAGTAAAAGACAGAAATTATACATTCCACACTGGGACATGGACAACTTCAGAGTGAAAAGCGCCCAAAATAGTAATTATGAACACTTGCACATATATATCTTCCTGTCACGCTGCCAACAACTCTCTGAATTTTTGTTGGAAAATAGTTTCTCCATTTTGGAAACATATTTTGTATTTGGAAGTAAAATTGCCCAATTTTATTCTTGAAAGGGTAAGGTTTTCTTTAAATTACATAACCAAGGAAATGAAATTTACATAATTCATATGCTTCACTACTAGGGTTATTCAGATCATGTTTTTTTAAACTTAACTTTTAATAACCAAGAAATAATAATTAAGAATAAAATTTGGGTGACATTAAACACACCCGTGGTACCATACCCACATAGGTGCTGTGCTGGTCAGCAAAGTTGGTGGCCATGGGGAGACCTCTTGTCTGTGTCTGGTGGCGAAAAGCTGTTTCCTATTGCGTGGAAGAGAAGCTTCCTCATCACTAAGGATTACCAGGAAACTATGTAAAGGCTCCTCCATCCTCTAAAGCCAAAATCTGCTCCATTCTCCACCGGTCAGAGTGCCAGTGATACCGGGAGAGGAAATTACTAATACGGTTGCTTCAAAAGGGCCAGGAAATCCCAGAGACTATCTCACTTGAGATGCTTGATGCTATGAAGAAGAGGATGTGGGTGAAGATCAGTTATTTAATGATTGCCCTGGCAATGGTAGGATGTGTCTTCATGGTTTTTGAGGGTAAGAAGGCTGCCAAAAGACATGAGACTTTAACAAGCCAGAATTCAGAAAAGAGGAAGCTCTAAGGGCCAAAACAGAGTAACAGAGGTAACCAGGTGGATTGGATTTTCAAGGTTCAGGAGAAATATGCTGCATTAAGCCTGCATTATATAGAATGTGGATCCATGTCATAGAAATACAGTTTGCTCAATTTTACACAGATAATCGGTACAAATAAATGTTCTTAAAGAAAAAAATTTGGCTTCTAAATATTTGAAATCAATGACCAGTATTTTTTCATTTTTTTAAACTAGTACTTTAATTCTGTCAATAACATAACCCATTATTCCTGTCAGTAACTCTTTTGGATAACAAAATTCTATTAAATTAGTAACCTTTTATTTCAAAATTTATTGAGGCTATTTCTGTCTTGGGTATAAGGAATGGAAACAGAGTCTGACCTCAAAGTTTGTATTAAAATGCACTAATCATCCAGAGCATCAAGCCAGAATCACTAACAGTAATGGTTAGAACAGAAAACCAGTGTATCTGTTCTATGATCAATCTAAAATTCAATCAGGGCACTGGTGATTTTAAATTTAAAAAAATTCTTTATAAAAGGGATAATTCTATTTCACAACTATTTGACTAAATGTCCCTGAATTTCAATTTCCTCAGAAAGAGTCTTAATGTCAAAATTAAGAATTAGATATAAACTTATACAGCTATCACATGACCTTACTGTAGCAAAAGACAGTTAACAAGAAACCATAGAAACATATAAACAGCACCATTTCCATCATTGTTAAGAATTTGTTTGAAGTAAAACACCATGAACTACCTAGATAAGCATGATGTTCTTTCTATTTATTATTTCATCTTTAAAACTGCCAAAACATCTCTCCCAGATATGGTTCCAAGAGTTCAAAGCTGTTGTAATAAATTCTAGATAAAATGAACTGAAGAGTTAAGAGCATCTAAAAGCTACCAAGACATTTTTCATTAAGAGATAATGACACTATCAAACTTGGACACATCTATATATCCCTGTATATATGCATATACAAACATATACAATATGGAAATTTAATATTAAGAACAGGTGAAATATTATAGCATTATAAGACCTTAAATATTATTATATTATTTTTGATCACTAGAGACGTACTATTTTACAATAAATCTCATAATTCAATCCATGTTAACTGGAAATTAATAGCTTAGCTAGATTGAGCAATAAAAATAATAATGTGATTATTGATTTTATAATAGTTAAATCACATATGAAAAGCACTGAAATTGAATAAAAGGAATAATACATGAAAATTTATTGGGGATGTTCTTTTGGGAATCTGTACATATCATTAAGACACAGAAAGAACTTCCAATGCATGGACACATGCAGTAAAATTGGTTGATTCGTATTCATTTATGAATGAACACATTGTTGAATCAATCCACCAATTCAGTAAAGGTAAGATTAATATCCAAATTGCACTTTCATACACCTATTATAAATTTCTGAAATTAATGACAAAGCCATACTTCTTGTGTCAGCTAAATATCTTCATTGAGCCTATAGACTGCTCATGTTTACAAGTGTTAGTAACTAATCACTGTATCACTGTATTACTGTCATCCTGTTCGAGGAGGAGCCAGTAATGTCTCCATTCGTCCCAACCCTGAGATTTTAGCAGCCTCTCCTTACCTGTCCTTCCCAATGCTGCCATATCGGAGGCTCTTTCAGGGTCAGGGAATGAGACCCATTATTGGTACTGTTTTTGGCATATCAAATACGCCATGGGGAGCTTGCCATGCTCTGCCAAACTAAATAATAATAGGTTATATTCTAATAGAATGGAAAGGTCTAGGTTTATCCAGAAGCAAGAAAAGTAGGTTCATTTCTAGAGTTATAAAATTAATAAATGATAAATATTTTCTCCACATTAAGAAAGGATACAACACTGTACACCTGAACATTGGGGCTAGAAAGTCTGAGGACCCCCAAAATGTTAGTAGAATCCAGAGAAAGTACCCCCTCCCTAACAAAAGAGTTGCAGCAGGCACATCTGTAGTTTCCATAGCAACAGCCACATTCACCTCCCCCAAAGTCACAGCCACTGGTCAGACCTTGGAATCTGCTAAGAATGTCACAGCAAGAATCCCGACCACTGAAGCCTCCGTGGCCAAAGACCAAACAACTAGTAGTTGCCTTAGTAGCTCTTGGTGTCAGAGTTGATCAGTTTGATTTAGTACTGGAAATAATTTTTCTCAAAATGCCTCTTGCTTCCCCAGTTGTTTTCTTTTTTTCTCTCTTCAGAAATGGGTGTGACCAATAAAAATGACAGGTTATCTCATTTCCATATAACAGAATAATTTAAAGTCTAAAAATTCTTTCAGCTTTTCTCTCATTTTCCCACAGGTCTAAAACACTTGTTAAATAACTTTTAGTAATAATAATAAGTTTGTTAATGAGTTTGAATTCATCAGAACAAAATAGTTTCCAAGATGAAAAATGACTTTATGGAGTCTGGAAAGGTCCTGCTGGTGTTCTAATTAAAGTGCTCTAATCTGGCTGATAGCTTCCAGTAGGCCTGTAATTACATAACCTCAGATTGATTCTCTCTTTAATTTGTATATCATTGTCTTAGCTACTTAACATTCTCCAAACAAAGTTTCTTTCTTTCATGGTGTTCAGAGCATAAATTCACAGTCACTTACTGATATACAGATAGTCAAATTTAGGATAAATGATATAACTTCAAACTATGGTTTCTTAGTTTGCTTTTTTGTTTTGTGTTATTAAAGTCTCGAACACTTGGAATGACTGATGTCCTCTCCATTCATTATTGCTGTCAAGCTTTGTATCCCTTTAATTTTTTATGATAAACTTTTAAGTGAATTTCCTCTACCAATTTCTTTCTTTGAATTATTTCTTCACTAGTTTAAAAGTATTCTCTTTCTTTCCTAGGCATAATATCATGTTAAATATTTAGGTTTAGATTTTGCAAGATTTATCTAAACATCAACTCCATTAATGAGGCCATGGGTTATACCCCTTAAGACTACTCTCAAATTTTATGTCTGGATGAACTCAACTTTTTCCATGAAATCAACTCTCTTCTTTAATCTAGTCATTCAAACCCCATTCCATGGCTTGATGATGGAATTCTCTTTATTATTTCATAAAATTATTATTTTATAAATATCATAACTATTCATATTTATGCATATTTATTCATATTCATATTCATAAATTCATTATTTCATAAATATCACCATCACTTTATTTCACCAAGACTATTGCCAATTGGTCACTAAGTAAACTACTTCAATGGTATTACATTCCTATTACTCATAAGTCCACTCATTATCACATAATTCAGTTCTCTTCATTTTGTAAAATTCACCATTCTCAAGAGGCTTTGCACTGGCACCACAGTCCCTCAAAGAGAGCCTGCATTTGATATTTCCTCCTAACTTAGTTCTCCATAGTGTTTTCCATATAATTTCCACGAACACTTAAACTAGGTAGACATTGGAAATCAAGTCTGATTATTTCATTAAGTCATGTTACATGATAGTAACTAAGAAAATGATTACACTGTTAAATTCATAACGTTTTTAACCACCTGTTTTTCTCTGCCTAGGTTTCTAACAACCCTGTATATTTCTTTTACTATATAAGTATAAGTAACAAAAATATTCACTTGTGTCAAGTTTTTGAGACTTTCTGAGAGCTACTCTTTCATTTTAAAATCATCTTTTGTACATTTTTACCATATTACTTCAATACATATTTCAAAATATAGGCAAGATATCATCTTAGCAGTGCTTCAAGGACACTGTCAGCTTTTCCTGGTTTAGAAACCTATTCACATTGCTGCCAGATACCCCAATCAGAATTCTATCATTTAATGTCATCTAATTTTAGTCTACAAATTATTTTAATACTGTATTTGTAGGCAAAAAATCATATAGGGAAATTATATACATGCCTCTCGGAGAGACGGACAAGCTACCAAAAGCATCCCTCCCGCATGGCAGAGCCTGGCAAGCTACCCATGGTGTATTCGATATGCCAAAAGCAGTAACAATAACGGGTCTCAGTCCCCTGACCCTGAGAAAACCTCCACTATGTCAGTGTTGGGAAAGATGAGCTTTAAGGAGAAGTTGCTAAAATCTCAGGGCTGGGACAAATGGAGATGGTACTGGCGGCTGCTCTAGTAAATCAATGAAAAACAGGATGACAGTGATACAGTGATACTGTATTTTTCATATTATTTTACTTCCTAAGAATGAAAGAATGTTTTTAGTAACTACATTGTATAACTTTGTGGATGTAATAGTATAGATAGTAGGTAGATGGTTGAATAAATAGATTTCTCAATGGACATGTCCATAGTGTACAATTTCCGTGAACTTTCTGCCTTTTAGATCTTATACGTGTCCCATTCTTCAGCTGTCAACATACCTGGACTTTAATGTGCTTGGATTTTCTGCTCAATTTAATTCTCTAAATTTAAATTAAAGAACAATTCTAGAAAAATGATTTGGTAACAATTAGCAACTTAGATGACTTGAAGAAGAGAGGCAGAATCAACTCGAAAGGAACAAATTTTCTAACATATCCTCTAACAAATCTATGTACCAACAAAAATAATAACATACAGGGGGTCTAATTTACTATTTGAGGAGGGTATTACAAACTTCAGGGAAAATACACAGACTAAATACCCATTTTAGTGGATATAATTCTTGAGTTTTTCTACCACTTTTTGTGAATAATTTACACCATGAGAAATAATTTCAACCATGAGAAAAAAATAATGGTCTGAGACTAAACAACTAAAGAAATGTATCAATAACAAGAAAATCTTATCTCTATGGGGAGAAGTATATCAAGGAAAAATATTGGGAAATGTGGGAAAGAACATAGAAATAGAGTCCAGTCAATGTTGGAAAGGCAATGATTCTGAAAGGAGTAATGTAAGAAAGAGGTAAGTAGCCTTTGGTAGCTACAGTTAACAAGACAAACGGAATGAAATGTAGAGTTCAGGGTGAAAAATGGGGTACAAAGTACCAATTTCCTTCCAAATAGAGCCATGCAATTATTCAACAATGCTTGCTACTGAAACAAGAGGGTATAACTAAAATAGAAATGTCACAAGGAACTTCAAGTCTCAACTCCAGAAACATTGGTCTGACAACTCCTCTCAGAATAAAAGTCAATAAATAGGAGAAAACAAAACATTTCACACTGAATTAAATATAACAAAGCAAAAAGCCACAAAGATATTAAGAAATAGGAGTTAAACATGAAAGAAATAAAATGATGAAGCTTTGTCAGATTAAAGACGGAGTTTCATGATACTGATGGAAATAAGGGATTTAAATAAATAGTAGATGGCAGGAAGGAAATTAAAGAAAATAAAGGGAACAAGTATATGATTAAAAATAAAACACAAAGTGTGAGAAGGTGGGTAAGATGAAAGACACACAAATTCAATTTACTTTTAAGTAGAATTTTAAAAAGAAAAAAGAAAAATGGACAGTCGAACCTTTACATTATAATCTGAGATGTTATGAAATTAAAGACCTCAACATACACTTATTTATAGACATTCATTTCCTGGGGAATGAGCAACTTGAAAACATATGCTAGTAAAGTTTCTGGTGATGTATTGTGGAATGGACTTACTGCAACAAAAATGTCTATTTAAAAGCAATAAAAATATGTTTGGCATACCAGAAAACATAAACTAATTAATTAATGACCACTAAAGAATTCTAATTTGTTTCCATTTTTCTCCCAGAAACAACCCAAAGCCAAACAAGCCATACTTTTTAAAATTTTAAATAAAAAATTGTAGCACTGTAGCACTGTCCTCCCATTGTTAAGTAAAAAGAAATGTAAGTCAACTATTTTATATCAAACTAACTATTCTATTCTTCAAACATCTTAATAACAGTTAAAGGAAAATATTTCTAACTATATAAGATAGTATAAGAAATTGAGTCTATAAACCCTTCTAAACCATCAACTTCAAAAAGAATTGAAGCTATTTTAACAAAGTATTTTTGTTGAGAATTTAATATTTTGAATACTATATCTAAAACTTAAGCAAATATGATGAGAGCAATATAAAATATAATATTAGAATAAAATAAATTCAATGAGGAATGAAAGATGAGAGAGAATGATAATAAAATAATTTGATAACTGATTAAAAATAAGTCAATTCTTATTAAAATGACAAGTCATAAAGGAAAAATCTAGATGATAAAATAAAGATATAAGAGTATTTTTACCATAAAAGCATAATTTCCTTAAAGATAACCAATAAAATATTAATGACTACATTTTAAATATCACAAGAAATGTATGATATATTGAGCAAGTAAAATGCAATATTCAAAGGTAGGAAAAAATAAAATATTAATTAAAGCAAAATATTAATAATTGGTATTAAAACTAACTACAACCTATTAAATGTGTAATTTTCTAATTAATTAAATTAATTTTCTCTTAATTAAATAGACTAATTGAATTCACAAAGAATTCTAAGAAAAGGAAGATTTAAAGTCTAGTGATCAAAAGAACCTAGACATAGAAGCATTTACCTCTTGCCTATTCTAATAGAATAAGATAACACTATATGCCTAGTAGAACTGTAAAACTCACAGAAAGTGATGACCTCGGTTGCTGTGAAAATGTAACAGCAGAACCCTCCATTATTAGAGGTAATGGGAAAATGATAGAGGCACTTGGCAAAAACATGCGGTTTCTTAAAAAGCTGAACATGGATAGGAAAGGTATCACAGGAGCTAAGACACATCCTTTACGGGTGTCCCACTTCTTTCTTACTTCCCAAACCACATGGTTTGGCCAAAAACCACGAGGACAGCCTGGTAATCCCAGTCCTCCTGGTCTTGAGCAAACTGTTGTTAGGCCCTTGCTCTGAATCCCAGCCACAGAACAACTTGGGGAACTTTAGCTCCTCGAAGAATACTGTGTGCTCACTTCCTAGATCCATGCAAATATTGTGTGATCATTTCACAGGATCCAGGAAAGTACTATGTAATCACTTCATAAATCCAGGAACTGTTCTTACTGTTTACCCAACTCATTTGAATATGTATGTCTAATCAAATTCCTGCTTTTGCATTTCTATAGCAATTTTATTTCTCATGTGTTACAAGTAGAAGCAATGTCATTTAATAAGTTGAGTAGATAAAAATCTGAAACACTTCTATAGAATTTATTCAGCAAAGCATCTAATTGATTTATAAAGATCAAAAGACATAAATGAATCTAAATGCATATTAATAAGAATGTTTCTAATGGTAGAGACATTTTGCCAATAATCTCTCAGCAAGTTGATAAGGTTAACATCAGCACTGAAAAGCTATGTCAATAACATGTGCCTTTGGTAGGTGATGGAAATAGGATTGCCTTTGTTACCAATTTTTCTTCAGATCATAATTCCAGTTTCAGCTTCATCAGTCACTGAGGGTCAAATCTGCCTCAGATTCTACCTAGAAGAGAGAAAGGTGTTAATTCTTTTCTTCTCACTATTTGATGTCTTGGCATTATTCTAAAGTATATTGATTTTTAATTTGCCTTCAAATTTCTTGTAAGTAGTGGAGCCACAGATGTTTGTATATTCAATGTGTTCTTGGGAAATGATAGATATATGATTAATTATAACATATAATTTCCCCATACTACTAATGCTGAGTGATAGCACAGCAGGTAAGGTCTTGCACACAGCTAACCCAGGTTTGATTCCTCTGCCACTCTTGGAAAGCCCAGCAAGCTATCCAAACTACCGAGAGTATTTCACCCACAGGGCAAAGCCTGGCAAGCTCTCCGTGGCGTATTTGATCTGCCAAAAAACAGTAACAACAAGTCTCACAATGGAGACCTTACTGGTGCCCGCTTGACCAAATCAATGAACAACGGGAGGACAATGCACCAGGACAGTGCTACTAACGCTGATGCTACTACTATTACTATGAGCAATTCTGATGTTGATACTATACTGACGCTACTATTACTTATATTGCTGCTGCTACTACTGCTTCTACTGCTGCTATTACCACTAGGAGCAACAGTACTAGTAATCAATACTACTGCTGGTGATACTCCCAACATCATTATTAAAACTATTGCTGCTATAGTAGTCGTCATCTACTATTATTGCTATTATTTTGGCTTGTGTAAATCATTATGAACTCAAGGATAATAAAAGTGGTGGAAGAAGAAATCTATGAATACTTTTCAAGCTGAGGAAAATATTTCATCATCGGCAGCATTTATTTTGTAGGAGACTGTATCTGTTATGTGGTGATTTTCATACGCCCTGTGTCCATTTCAGTTTTTTGGGTCTATTGTGTAAAGTCCTTGAAAGTCATAACCACAAATCTTGTAGAAAACAAAAAAAAGCCATAAAATCAATGACTTGTATGTAATCTACCAGGAAACTGACTGAGGTCAAACAAATCACCACCCAAAGCCCTCAGGACAGGCTAAAGTTGCAATCTAAGTCTGCTTACCTGGAACCAAAGCCACTACTTCTACAAACCAGAGTCAACATATAAATGGACATTTTGACAAATCACTGGGGTTGACTAGTGCTAGTGAGAGAATGAGAATAACTTTCAAGCCTTTAAAGGGCTCAGATCCTTACCTTGAACATTTTCATGAGGTTCTCCAGTTAAAGCTCCAAGATAGTTTGATTAAGGTTTCAGTGGAGGAAAAGATTAATAATTATGACTTTTTTTTTCATCACACTCGGTAATGCTCAGAGTTTACTCCTGGCTCTGTGCTCAGAGACCACTCCTGGTGAGGCTCAGGGAACCTTAGTGAAGTTCTGAGATTGACCTCCAGTCAGCCATGTGCAAGGCAAGTGCTCTACTATCTTCTTAATCACAAAGTCTTATCGAGAGCTTTCTCATCGTAAGAGTCTCTTATCAATGTCCTAGACCTAGAGGAGATTTATTAAACCTGTAAAAAAAAAAAGGAACTAA
Source organism: Sorex fumeus (assembly GCF_029834395.1). Lineage (NCBI taxonomy): Eukaryota > Metazoa > Chordata > Mammalia > Eulipotyphla > Soricidae > Sorex > Sorex fumeus. The sequence goes on along the minus strand of NW_026606322.1, from coordinate 30,486,523 downwards.
ATTCAGTCAGACTCCTTTTGACTTCTTGAGCTCAGAGTAAAGAATAATTGTTTAAAAGGGTCAGGATTTCCATTAAATAAGCATACATCCAGGGAGACAGAAAGGGTTAGGGATGAAAACATCTGCACCCTAGAAATACACTTGTGAATGTCAGAATTGAGAACTGAGAATTATAGTATGATTCCTTTTCCCAAAGCCATGCTAAATTATAGCAGAAAGAACTGCAAGATGCAAAGTGTCTGGAAAATATAGGAAAATCCAAAGTCAGATGGTAATTAGACTGTGATACATACAGCTGCAGCACACATGTAGTACAGCTCAATGGCCCATCAAACACGTGTGAATTCTCACACCAAAGGACTCTACCTTAGACTTGAGTATTATAGAAAATGTAAATAAAATGTCATTCAACAACAAAAATGCGAGCCAGGCCAAAAAGGAAAACCACACACCTACCATAGAAAACCTCTATGGAAAGCAATATGGAGACTTCTTCAAAAAATTAGGAATAGAACTCCCATATGATTCATCAGTATCACTTGTTGGCTTCTATCCCTAAAATACAGAACCATTAATTTGAAAGGCTATATCCACATCTATGCCCGTCACTGTACTTAGTACCTGATAGCCAAGACACAAAAACTATCCAAGGTGCCCAGTTCCAGATGAATGTATCCTGAAGTTGCAGTGGATATATATTATGCAGCTCTAAGAAAAAACAAAGTCAAGCAATCCGAAGTAACATGGATGAAACAAGAGGGCATCATGCTGAGTAAAGTCATCCAGAGTGAAAGGAACAGATGCAGAATGATCTCACTCACACATGGGACTTAAAGATACACAGCAAGGTAGCAGCAAAGACCCAAAGGCAATAAGAGAACTAACCCACACATCTGGGGGAGGGAGACAGATCCACTGGTGATGAGTGTTACGTTGGAATTATGTCTATGAGAAACCACTATAAATGGTGATTGTATACAAAATGTTTTAAGTTGTTGAACAAGAGGGCATATGGCATTGGAATTAACAGATGAATATTAAAATAATCTATGGATAAAATGTCTTTCTATTCATCTTGTTAATATTGGATGAAATGTTTTTCCTATTAATTTTGTTAACATTTGGACTATCTTTACAATTTTCTAATACTCAGCTTTTCTTGCATTTTAAAAATAAATCCCCATAATGACTTATTTTCTCTTTTACATATCACTAGATTAAATTTTTTTATATGTTCATATTATTGCTAATATGACTGAGGCTCTAGCTCAGTGATAGAGCAATTGCGTTGCATTAGTGAGACCCTGAGTTTAGTCTCCAGTGCACAAAATACTAACAAAAATAATACTAACAGCAAAATAATGTTGCAAATATGTTAATAAAATACCATGCTATAGTTTCCTTCATAGTTATGTACATTACATTTGCATTCTGAGATTTTGCTAGTTTCAAAAAGTGTATAAAAGTGTTACCTCTTTCCTGCAATTAAATTTATAAAGTATAGCTCTATTAATATTTTTCTTCTTCCATCAACTTTCATATAATTAATTTGATATAATGATATATATTACCTCATATATATTACTCTTGGATAAATGAGTTTTGCTTTGAATTTATATTTTCAATTTTATGAAATACTTTCAGTACCCCAAATGAGAAAAATAGTAACACAACAAATATTATAACATTTCTCCTAGACTTAATTATTGTTAATACTTTGATCTAGGTTTTCATGTTTATTTTAATGCAACTAATTTACATGCAAACTACTAGGTCTTTCCAGATAGAGGAAAATATTTCTGTGACTGATGATTATATTAACAAGTCATAGGTAATTTATTGTAATGAAAGAATTGAAGCTCAAAACACATTTGGTATGTCAGAAAAAGTTTATTGTTTGAAATCAGATATTGAAATGCAAAGTCTTACTGGAGTATGAAGTGTTTTTATCCTATACAGAAGCAAATTTGAGAAAAACATCACTAATCAAATGTCAGCATTTAATTTGATCATCCTTTCTTCATATTACACTCAGAAACCAAGAGATCTAGATTACACTTTAATTATTAAGACAGAATAAATAAATCAGGCAGACATGGAAAGATTTGTCTTCAAAGAAATAGTCTTAAAGAAGACTAAGTCCATAAATGACAAATTTTTGTTTTCATTTAGAAGAATCTATGGGCTGGAGCGATAGCACAGTCATAGGGCGTTTGCCTTGCACGCGGCTGGCTTGGTCAACCTGAGTTCAATTTCTCTGCCCCTCTCGAAGAGCCTGGCAAGCTACTGAGAGTATCTCGTCCACACAGCAAAGCCTGGCAAGCTACCTGTGATGTATTTGATATAACGCAGTAACAACAAGTCTCATGATGGAAATGTTACTGGGTCCTCTCGAGCAAATCAATGAACAGCAGGAGGACAGTGCAGTGCAGTGCATTTAGAAGAATCTATAAGACCAGTATCTGCCATAGAATGATGGACGGTAGTAGCCACAGCCATAGCCACCATAGCCAGAGCCATATCCATAGCCTCCATAGCCAGAGCCATATCCATAACCACCATAGCCAGAGCCATATCCATAGCCTCCATAACCAGAGCCATAACCATAGCCTCCATAACGCAGGCCACCAATGCCGCCATAGTAGCCCAGGCCTCCATAGTAGCCCAGGCCTCCATAGTAGTTGCTGTAGTAGCTCATGGTGATGGATGGAAGGATCAGTTTTGACTGGGTGCAGTGAGTCGATTGTAAGTGAGACAACATGAGCATATTTATATACACAGATTGTGAAAACCACATCTCTGTCAGCCAATAGGACACCATAGTTAAAAATTATGTCAACTATTTTGTTTCCTAACACCAATGACTTTCAACTTGTTTATGTAACCAGTTATTCAAGATTATGCAACATGTCTTATTTTTTTTTACTTTATTTGAATTCCTGCGGAAAAAATTTCACTGCTAATAAGATGCTTTTGTGTCTACAAATTCCATACTTATTTTGGTATCTGAGTTTCAAATTCTTTAAACAATTTTCTATAGCTTCAGGCATCTCCAAAGTACATCATATGGAATTACACTTACCTTCTAGTTCTGATATTTCCTTTAATAGTTGATGGATGTTGACTCTTTTCTAAGTCAAGAATATTATCTTTCTTCTCCCGGGGATTCACATCTTTGTTTTAATGATTTTCTGAAATAATAGTGTTATGAAAAATGGTAATAAAATATGATATATAATGTATGTATTAATACATGTACTTTTAAAATCAACTGAGAAGTCCATTTGATAGTTCAAAAATGATATTCAAGTTTTAGGGGAGCCACAAACTGATGTCAAAGAAATTTCTAAAGCATCCTGAAAAGTAAGCCTCCTTGGTAGAGATCATTGAAGACTGCATAAAAAGAGTTTCTGTTAATCATTGTAAAGGTTCCCTGTACACAAATATAATATTATTCCAGAATTTACATTCTGTATTATTGTTGGATCATAAATTTCAGAGTTCAAAAATACTTAAAGGACTGTGCATTTCAGTATCCTTTAGTTTTTTAAGTCAACTAAAAGACAACATCTCAAATAGAATTATACGACAGTAATCTCAATGACAGATGAAGACTAAAATTTAAGAGCTCTAATTCAGCCTTAGTTAATCACAAGTATATTAAATATAGGCTGTTATTGCCATTTAGAGAGTATGTTCTCCAATGGCAAGCAAATTCCTTATGTTTCATTTATTCAGTTTTTTATTTCCTATCTCATTAACAATAAACTGGTTCACATACACATATTTAGATAGTTCTGCTTTTTTAAGAGAGCTTAAAATAGTAAATAGAAGAAAGAAAATTTCTTAAATTGTATCAAATTTTTATTGGCAGTTTATTAAATATAATGTCCTTGGACATTTATATTTTTAATGTTAATAGAATGTTACAATATAAAAATTGAAGGGAATGGACTAAAAATTGTGGTGAAAGACTTTTCTTTGAGGAAGAGAACCATCAGGCAGTGTTCAGGTAACATTCTTGCAGGACTCAGGGGGACCATACAGGTGCTAAGGAATCAAATCGGGTTGGCTGCTTGCAAGGCAAATGCCCTTCTCACTGCACTATCTCTCTCTGGTCTTGAAAAACTTTTGAATCTCTTTGAATTAAGAGTAGTTCAAACAGTTAAGATAACTTTATTTTTTTACTTTATAAAGAGACTATTGCTTATAATGCTTGTAATAAGCCAGGAAAAGCTGGATATTTGCCTGATAGAAAACATCAAGAGTAGAGGATATCTTATGAGTTAACCAAAGAATCACCATCTATGTTCAGTTCTATTTCACTTATAAAAGCGTGCTTCTAGCCGAAAGTTACGCATTTTTATAAAACACCAAGTGACTCAGCTCTTCTTCTCACTCTCAGTAGCAACCCAGCAGTGTATAGACCATGTTCTCCCCAAATCCTCAGGACTCTGCTGGATTCTGTAGGGGGAAAAATCATGCTTTTAAAAACATTTTATCTTTTCAAGATACCACTGCATTCATATCTCAGAATTTTTGACAAAATCAACTTTCAGGTCTCTTTTAATTTATTCTAGCAATTCTTTATTTTCTCTCTAAACACAATGCATTTTAGGAGTATATTCACATAAGTCAGCATTCCACTGTGGTTTTGAAAAACTCAAATAATAAAACAGTTAATTCAAAGGGTATGAGGAAAATCAAATGCTCTCAAAATATCTTTTAATCAATATATACTCTCTTTCAATTAGATAGGGTAGTAGCATGTAAGCTTTACTTTATTTATAATTGTACCACTAATGAATAAAAGGAATGGGTGTGAGAACTTGCTAGAAATTAAAACTTAGCTCAGAGAATTTTCCATCATAATCAGGGAAGGAAGAATTTTGGAGTAGTTTGTGATAGAGAGCTCTATGTAAGTGACTTCTTAACTGAAGAAATAGCCTGCTAGGATTCTTATGAACCCCCTTATATAACTTGCTGTATTTTTATAAATCAAGGAAGAATAGCTAATATTTATTGTTACATAGAGGCATCTTCTGCAGCTCTTCATAAATTTGTATTGTTAACACTCCTTTACAATACAATTTTAAGTAATTGCAAATATAAATCCACAAAGCTGATCACGACTGAGAGACAATTCAAAACTAATTTTTTGTTGTTCAGAAGATTCACATTAACTCATCATCCAACACCGCTTCTATAAAACTAAGAAATGTTGTCTTCAGAAGGAAAGCAGCATTAGAGAAAAATATTTGACTAGATTCAAACAAGAAACACTTTAACAATTTAAAAATAGTTATAATTTAAAAGTTAATCCATTTGTACTACAGATTTTTAAAAATAAACAAATGGGACTACTTCAAATCAAAATGTTTTGCATCATAAAAGAAATTCAGTAACAATAAAAAGATTCCCTACTGAATAGGAGAAAAAATTTGCACACAATGCATCAGATAAAGGGCAAATATCCAAGATATATAAAACACCCACAAAGCTCAACAACAAAAGTGCCAAAAGTCCCATCAAAAAATGGTGAGAGAAGATAAATAGATACTTATCTAAAAATATATATATAAATGTCAACAGACATATGAAAAGCTTGTGTTTGTGGTATAGATGCTAAGTAGTGGGAATTCTGAGTCATATGAATGCTCAATTTTTACTTTTTGAAGAAATTTCCATACTTTTTTTTCTATAATGACTGAACCTTTATGACATTCCTCCTCCAACAGTTAAAGAAGGGTCTTTTTTTTTTTTAGCCTCGTCTTTGCCCACACGGTGAGTTTTCAGTCGGTTTGTTTTCATTAGTAGTTTTACCGGTGTGAGATGATATCTCATTGTCATTTTAACTTTGATTTCCCTGATGATAAATGATGGTGAACACTTTTACAAACATCTATGGAAATTCAGTATATCCTCTCAGGAAAGTCTGTTTTCTTCTCCTTCCCATTTTTATGGGGCTATTGAACAGCACATCAGGTAGGGCATTTGCCTTGCACGTGGCCGACCTGGGTTCAATCCTCCATCCCTCTTGGAGAGCTACTGAGAGTATCGCGGCCGCACAGCAGAGCCTGACTAGCTCCTCCTGGCATATTTGATATGCCAAAGACTAACAAGGAGTCTCACAATGGAGACGTTACTGGTGCCTCTCGAGCAAATTGATGAACAACAGGACTACAGTGCAGTTGCACAGTGCTGAAGTTTAAAAGTATTTTATGTATCTTTGATATTTGCTCTTAACTTCTGTGTTAATAATAAATATATTCCACTTCAGTAGGCTGTCTCTTTTGGGGCCCAAGTGTCTTTTGCCATGTAGTAACTTTCTAAATTAATGTATTCCTTTTTGTTTAATTATTTATCATTTTTTCCCAAGATTTTTGCTTACTTATCTTGGAGTAGCTTTTCGATTCTGGTCTAATCTCAGATTTTTAATCCACTTTTATTCATCTTTTGTGTATTGTCTGAGTTATAAATTCAAATTTTCTCCACCCCCCCTTTTTTTTTTCATGCTATTATACTGCTTTCCCAGCACTATTTGTTATTGACAATTCTTGCACAATTTCATGCACTCTAGACCTTCATCATAAATTAACTGTCCATAAATCTGAGAGGTTGTCTCTGGCTTATCAATTCTGTTTCATTTGTCTGAGAATTTATCTATATCCAGTACCACAGTAGTTTTGATTATATAGCTTCATAGTACAATTTGAAGTCAGAAAATGCATGATCTCCCATATTTATTTCCAGAATAACTTTGGCTATTCAGGAAGTTTTATGATTTCACACAAAATTTAGGAGACTTTAAGTCTTTGAAGAATGTCATTCAAATTTTAATGGGAATTGCATTGATTTTATATTTCTATATGCAAAAAATAAATTCATTGTAAGAAAGAAAAGACAACCTAGAAACTTTGTGGAGGCTACTTTCTAGGATAGAAGATAGAAAAGCATCATTATCAAGATTCATGTTGATTAATGAATTATGTGAGTAAAAAAGAAATTGACTGTAAAATCATCAAAGAGCTATGTTGGAGTCCAGATTAACTCTCATGCATATGGCACTGGAGTGATAGCACAGCGAGTAGGGTGTTCGCCTTGCACTCCACCAACCCAGGTTCAATTCCTCTGTCCTTCTCAGAGAGCCTGGCAAGCTACCAAGAGTAGCTTGCCCACACGGCAAAGCCTGGCAAGCTTCCCGTGGCGTATTCGATATGCCAAAAATAGTAATAACAAGTTTCCCAACGAAGACGTTACTGTTGCCCACGAGAACAAAACGATGAACAATCGGAGGACAGTGCTACAGACAGTGCTCCATATGGCACAGACTATAGCATAATCGTAGTTTATGGAATGGTTGTGTGGGTGCTTATCTTTTACCCAAATATCTGAAAAACACTGTGTTTCTGAGTTTGAGTTCATAACTTTTCCTTCTCTCCTCATCACATTTTTCTCAGTATCTTTCATTGATACATTCAATAGGGGGTAGATGATCTCTTCTTGTATAAAACATTGCTTCCTACCTCATCCTTTTGATACTGATAAAAATCTATCTTCTCTTTTATCTTTTTTTCATATTATGCCTCTTGATATTTCTCATTATTTCACCTTCTTTATCCACCATTTTTTGGAAATGTCAGATAGGTTTAGATTTGTCAGTGATGACCAGTCAACAATCACACTTTTTATGTTTTAATTTTGTTTAATAAGTGTATGTTCTCTACAGACATGAGATATGCCTTAGTAAGTTCCACACCTTTATTATGCCCTGAGCATTTATCACTATAGTGTTAAAAACAAAACACCAAAAACAAAAACTCTCTCATTTTCTGATTCAAGGAATATTGGTTATGAAACTCCTCAAGCATTATTTTTTTTCAATAACATCTTTGCACTTCCTATACTCTATATCATTTTCAGAAACTCCCACATCACATGAATGAGTAGATGTAGAGTTTTATATCTTTAGTCTTGGCTTAAAAAGTAATTTCACACACATGCAAACCTTATATTAAAAATGACATACAACCCATAGGCCTATAAAAAGTATTCATTGTCACTTCTTTTTCAGGAGTTGCACATCAAAACAATGAGATACCAGCTCACACTAGTAAGATTGGCATATTACAAAAAGATGCAAAACAACCTGTGTCAGCAGGAATGTGGTGAAAAAGGAACCCGTGCTCAGCTGTCAGTGGGATATCATCTGGTTCAGCTTCTGTGGAAAACAGCATAGAGACTTCTCTAAAAATGTATGAAGTAACTCAAAGGTAAAAGGACAAAAATCAGAGAACCTCATTCCTCTGTGCTATTAGAGAAATAAGAAAAGTTCACATGTGATATCAAATAATAGCAAATCTTTGATCCTTATTACAGAACTGAGAATATTAAGGAAGGGAGGATGGTTGGAAAGGATGATGAAGTTGACTGAAATTAACAATGGGACATTGATTGTGGGTCTTGGACACTTTGATGGTATATTGATAAGCTAATGATAAGATAATTGTGTACATCAAAATTCTACAAGTTGGGGCTGGAGAGCACAAAAAGTAGGGCATCTGCCTTACACGTGGCTGATTTGCATACAGTCCCCAGCATCACATCCCATGTGGTCCCTTAGCTCTGCAAGCAGTAATTCCTGAGTGCTGAGCCCTGAGCATTGCCAGGTGTGGCCCTCAAACCAAGCCAAAACAAAACAACTTTAGGAGTTAACTGTTGTAAGCATATAATCCAAACCATTTAAATCAATTTTTTTTAATTCACTTACTAAAGTGGCAAGAGAGGGATGGGACTGACCTTGAGACTTTGGTGAATGGTTGCTGATACTGGTGGTGGGTTTAGAATCAAAACACTGTATATCTCAAAGTGTATTATCAATGGTGTTATAAATCATAGTGGCTAAGTAAACATTTTTTTTTTTTGCTTTTTGGGTCACACTTGGCTTTGCACAGAGGTCACTCCTGGCTATGCACTCAGGAATTGTCCCTGATGGTGCTCAGGGGACCATATGGGATGCTGGGAATCGAACCCAGGTTGGCCGCGTACAGGGCAAACACCCTACCCACTGTGCTATCTCTCCAGCCCCCTAAGCAAACATTTTTGAAGAATTAAGTCAGGATAATAATACAGCAGGTACGGAATTTGTCTTGAACTCTGCCAATCCTTCTGGATACCTGCATCCCATATGGTCCCCTGAGCCCAACCAAGAGTGATTCCTTAGTGCAGAGCCAGGGATAATCCTGAGCATTATGCGGTATGGCTCAAAAGGAAAAAAACTCATCATTATTTTGTTGATTGTGGTGTGATGCCATATGTTTAAAGTAGTTTAATCTATACTTCTAATATAGAATGCTGCAAACCAATATTACCTCAATAAAGAATCATCATGCCAGTAAAGATAAGTATTGAAACATATCAACAAATTAAGCATACAGAATGATTTGTGTGAGAGTAAAAGTTAAAAACTCATAGAACACTGAGAACTAGACACATTGGAAGTTTGCTTCCTCTAGTACCATCTAAGCATTTAACACTAAAACTACTTTGAGGGCCTGAATAAAGTTGGGTAATGGTCTTGCATGTGGTCAACCCAGTTCAATCCATGGTGACACATAATGGTCCCCCAAGCATCACCAAGAGTGATCCCTGAGTGCAGAGTCAACAATAAGAACAGTCCCTGACCACCACTGGGTGTGGCCTCAAAACCAAAGAAATACACAAAAAACTATTTCAGTGCACAAGTTAGTTCCTTCCCATTTACCCACAGTCATGCCATAATTTTGTATTTCATTCAAAATACTGTCATACACTTGCTTTGAAATCTTGCTTCAAATTCAATATTAAAATACTCAAAAAATTTTAAACACTTAATTTTCACTCACTTCAGCATATAGTAAAATACATTGTAGATCAGTTTTGTAGTAATAACCCTCTGGTGACAGCATGAAAATGGGAACTCTTACAACCATAGAAACTATAGATTTTCAACAACTGATAGATCTAATGAGCATAACCTTCCTCAGAGCCTTCGACAGGAACTCCAGCAGGCCAATACCTTCAATTCTAACACAAAGAATCTGCCCAGAAGCAGAGTGTGGGTAATGGTGATTGATCAAACCTCACTCACATCAGTGGGAACTCAGAAATGGGTTCTTTTAAACTGATGAAAAACCGTCCCCAGAGGCCTGGGCAGGGGCACCTCCAGCAGCTCCAGCCACTTCCGCAGGCAGCGCTGGTCCATATAATCACCCCCCCACCCCACCCCCAGGTCTGTGGACTAGCATCTGGACTGGCTGGGGGCGTGGTCATTACTGTAGGGGCGTAGTCTCCATTGCAAGTGGGCGTGGCCTCCCCAAAAGTGGGCATGCCCTTCTTCGGGTCGCCCCGCTTATGGGGCCGCAGTTATATTTCCCACCCCCAGCACTCTGGACTCTCACCCCAGCCCTGGACATTTAATTCTATGGGAAAATATTCCGGCCACCCACAATATAATAATATTTCAATGGCCTAGTCCAATTCTAACAAAAGACCAATGCGCAATAGAAGCTGTATAAACCCAATACTAAAAGAACACCGCTTATAAAACTTCACTAGATGTCCGCCATAACCCAGAAAAAAGGCCAGAAAAGATGCTCAGACCCTAGAAAGATAGAAGGGTGTCCACCATCAACCTGCCTTATCTAGAATACTTTCCCACATTAAGAGTGAACAGTGCTAGTGAATTCCAGGGTTTTACCACTAGACAAACAAAACAACATGAAGAAACAACGCAAATCTCCACTACAAAGTGAAGATGAAGAAAAAAAAGATTCCCGAATCTTCAACCGGGGTCACCTACAAATATGCTGTCTCTGATAAAGAACTCCGGGATGAAATGAGAGGATGTTCAAGGACCTACTCAAAGAATCAATGGAAGAGATATCCAGAAAACTAAAAGAAGAAATGAAAGAAACAATAGAAAGTTTAGCCGAGAAAATACAGGAAGAAATGAAAACATAAGCAAAAAAGCTACAGAAAAAAGTGTCACAGACAAAGGACTCAGTAGATGTAATTAAAAACTTAGTAAGTGCCCTTAGCAACAGTATAAGCGCAGCTGAAGAGAGGATTAGTGAGCTTGAAGATGAGCGACAGAAATCCCATAGGGAAAAACAAGTAATGGCAAAAGATCTCAAAATGACTCTTAGGAGAATCAGAGAGTTAGGGGATGACACCAAGAGGAACAACATTAGAATCATTGGAGTACCAGAAAGGCAGGGAGGCAACCCCAATGAAAAAGCCACAGTCAAAGAAATCATTGCTGGAAAGTTCCCAGAGTTAAAGAATGCAGACATCCAGATCCAAGGAGCCAGAAGGATGCCAACGAAAGGAGACCCTAATAAAAACATTCCAAGGCATATCATAGTCAGAATGATGGATGCTGTAGACAGAGACACAATACTACAAGCAGCAAGGTCAAAGAAGGAAATCACGTTCAAAGGAGCACCCCTCCCATTAACAGCAGACCTATCAGAGGAAACCCTCCAAGCCCGAAGGCAATGGAGGGATATAGTAAAAAAAATCAATGAAATGACCGCCTCACAAGAATACTTTATCCAGCTAAACTCTCACTAAAACTCGATTGAACTATACACTATTTTGGAGATAAACAACAGCTCAGGAACTTCATAGACTCAAAACCAAAACTAAAAGAAGAGTTAAAGGGGCTCGTGTAGAAAGAAAACACTTAGAAACACAACCAACCCCTACAGGAACATGGCACAAAATCCCATGACAATAATCTCTCTTAATGTCAACGGCCTAAATGCATCAATCAAGAGACACAGAGTTGCAAAATCGAACCAGAAACAGAAACCAACATTCTTCTGTCTACAAGAATCACATCTGAACAATCAAAGCAAAAACAGACTCAAAGTAAAAGGATGGAAAACAATCCTGCAAGCAAACAACTCTGTCAAAAAAACTGTGGTGGCCATACTAGTATCGGACAACATTAATTTCATGTTGAAAAAGATTAGAAGGGACAGTGAAGGGCACTTTCTCTTCATCAAGGGATACGTACAACAGGAAGAAATCACGCTCTTAAATGTATACGCACTTAACAAGGGAACAGCTAAATACTTAAAACAACTGCTAACAGATTTTAAGTATGACATTGCTAGCAACACAATAGTTGCTGGAGACTTCAACATTGCCCTATCACCTCTGGATAGATCAACAAGACCAAAACTCAGCAAGGAAACATTGGCTTTGAAAGAAGAAATAGAAGAGAAAGGACTTATAGACCTGTACAGGGCTTTACACCCCCAAAAGAAAGAATACACATTCTTCTCCAGTGTGTATGGAACATTTTCCAGAATAGACCATGTGCTAGGCCACAAAATATACCTCAGTAGAATCAGGAAGATAGAAATACTACTAACAATTTTTTCAGACCATAATGCACTGAAAAGAGAAATGAATCACACACAGAAACGGAGAACCAAATCAAACACCTGGAAATTAAACAACTCCATGCTGAGCAATAAATGGATCAGGAAGGAAGTTAAGGACAAAATCAAAAGATACCTGAAAACAAATGAGAATGAAGACACAAGCTACCAGAACTTATGGGATGCAACGAAAGCCATATTAAGGGGAAAATTTAGAGCTCTGCAAGCATATCTCAAGATGGACAAAAGGATGCACATAAGCAACTTCAATTCACATCTCAAGATCCTAGAAAAGGACCAACAAAATGAGCCCAAAATAGGCAGAAGGAAAGAGATCATAAAACTTAGAGCAGAAATCAACAACATGGAAACCAAAGAAACAATCCTAAAGATCAACGAAACTAAGAGTTGGTTCTTTGAGAAAATAAATAACATAGATAAATCACTAGCAACACTCACAAAGAAACAGAGAGAGAGAACCCTAATAAACAGAATCAAAAATGATAATGGGGATATCACAACAGAAACTAAAGAAATTCAAAAGATCATCAGAGGCTACTTTGAAAGTCTGAACACCACAAAACAAGAGAACCTAGAAGAAATGTATAAATTCCTGGATTCCAATCATCTCCCGAAGCTGAATCAAGAATATCTAGAGTACCTGAATAGACCTATTAACATGAAGGAAATTAAAACTGTAATCAAAAGTCTTCCCAAAAACAAAAGCCCAGGTACAGATGGATTCACTAGCGAATTTTTCCAAACATTTAAAGAAGACCTATTGCCAGTTCTTCTCAAGCTTTCCCGGGAAATTGAAAAAACAGGAATCCTCCCAAAGAGTTTCTATGAAGCCCATATCTCCCTAATACCAAAAGGAAACAAAGACACCACCAAAAAAGAAAATTACAGGCCTATATCCCTGATGAACATGTATGCAAAGATTCTCAACAAAATACTAGCAAATAGAATTCAACAACTCATCAAAAAGATCATAAACCATGAACAAGTGGTATTTATCCCAGGGATGGAAGGATGTTTTAACATTTGGAAATCAATCAACATAATCCATCATATCAACAAAAGAAAAGATAAAAATCATATGATCATATCAATAGATGCAAAGAAAGCATTTGACAAGATCCAGCACCTGTTTATGATGAAAACCCTCGTCAAAATGGGGATAGAGGGGACTTTTCTCAATATAGTTAAAGCCATCTATCAAAAGCCTACAGCAAGCATCATCCTCAATGGGGAAAAACTAAAAACCTTCCCTTTAAGATCAGGGACAAGACAAGGATGCCCACTCTCTCCACTACTGTTCAATATAGTACTGGAAGTGCTTGCAATAGCGATTAGAAAAGAAAAAGATAGTAAGGGCATCCAGGTAGGAAAGAAAGAAATCAAGCTCGCACTATTCGCAAATGATATGATACTATACTTAGAGAACCCTAAAACCTCTACCAAGGAACTCCTAGATAGATCTGTATAGTAAAGTTGCAGGCTATAAAATCAATACCCAAAAGTCCATGACTTTCCTATATGCAAATAGTGAGAGAGAAGAAAATGACATGAAGAAAACAATCCCGTTCACAACTGTGCCCCAGAAATTCAACTACCTAGGAATTAGCTTAACTAAAGAAGTAAAGGACCTGTACAAAGAAAACTACAAAATGCTGCTTTAGGAAATAAAAGAGGAGACAAGGAAATGGAAAAATATCCCCTGTTCATGGATCGGGAGAATTAATATTGTCAAAATGGTAATACTTCCCAAAGCACCGTACAAATTCAATGTGGTCCCTATTAGGATACCCATGACATTTTTCAAAGAACTGGAGCAAACACTCCTGAAATTTATATGGAACAAAAAGCCCCCATGAATAGCTAGAGCAATTCTTGGGAAAAAGAAAATGGAAGGGATCAACCTCCCTAACTTCAAACTCTACTACAAAGCAGTAATAATTAAAACAGCATGGTACTGGAACAAAAGCAGAACCGCAGACCAATGGAACAGAGTTGAATATACTGACATCTCCCCCCAAACATATGATCACCTAATTTTTGATAAAGGAGTAAGAAATGTGAAGTGGAATAAGGAAAGCCTTTTTAACAAATTGTGCTGGCAAAACTGGACGGCTACATGCGAAAAATGGGCTCAGATCTCTGCCTAACACCATGTACAAAAGTAAGATCAAAATGGATTAAAGACCTCAACATCAGACCGGAATCTAGCAAAACCCTCCATGACATTGAAGCTAATAATGTCTTCAAAGATGTCACGCCACTGGCTAAGCAAGTGAAAACAGAGATAGACAAATGGGACTATCTTAAACTAAGAAGCTTCTGCACCTCAAAAGAAACAGTGACCAAAATACAAAGACAGTCCACAGAATGGGAAAGGATATTTGCCGAATACACATCTGACAAGGGGTTGATATCAAGGATATACAAAGTAATGGTTGAACTCCACAAGAAGAAAACATCCAACCCTATCAGAAAATGGGGCGAAGAAATGAACAGAAACTTTCTTAAAGATAAAGTCCGAATGACTAAAAGACACATGAGAAAATGCTCTACATCATTAATCATCAGGGAGAAGCAGATCAAAACAACAATAAGATATCAATTCACACCACAGAGATTGGTCCACATCCAAAAGAACAAAAGCAACCAGTGCTGGTACAGATGTGGCCATAAAGGGACTCTCCTTCACTGCTGGTGGGAATGCTGACTGGTTCAGCCCTTCTGGAAAACAGTATGGACCATTCTCAAAAAACTAGAAATTGAGCTCCCATTTGACCCAGCAATTCCACCCCAGGGATTATACCCCGGAGAGGCAAAAAAGTATAGTCAAAGCGACATCTGCAATTGTCCATTCATTGAAGCACTGTTTACAATAGCTAGAATCTGGAAAAAACCTGAGTGCCTGAGAACAGATGACTGGTTAAAGAAGCTTTGGTACATCTACACAATGGAATACTATGTAGCTGTTAGAAAGGATGAAGTCATGAAATTTACATGCAAGTGGTACTACATGGAAACTATCATGCTAGCGAAATGACTCAGAAAGAGAGGGATAGACATAGAAAGATTGCATTCATCTGGGGAACATAAAGTAACAAAATAGGAGACTAACACCCAAGAATAGCCGAGATAAATACCAGAAGGTTTACTCCATAGCTTGGAGGCCAGCTTCACATGCTAGGGGTAAAGGCAGCCCAAATATAGAAGGGAGCATCAAATGGGGAGTATCGGAAGGATCCCCCTAGGATGGGAGAAGCATGTTGAGGCTAGACTCTAGACCGAATATGTTGCCACTCGATGCCTCTTTTGTAGTCCACAGCACCCAAAAGGAGAGAGAGAATAAAAGGGAGGGCCATGTCACAGAGGCAGGGTGGGATGGGGGCATAAGTGAGAGTGGGAGAGGTACTGGGATCAGTGGTGGTGGAAAATGAGCACTGGTGGAGGGATGTTTACTCAATCATTGTACAACAGAAATCCAAGCACAAAAATTTGTAGGTCTACAACTGTATCTCATGGTGTTTCACTAATAAAAAAAGTTAAAAAAAAAGCCAATGGGGGAAAAAATAAATAAATAAAAAATAAACTGATGAAATTAAATTGATATCTGTAAATAATTGTTAGATAATTTAACTTCTAATTCTGGTTTCATCATTTAATGTGACTGGGTATTATGTCATAATTCACTATGAAAATTAGGATAAAATGGCATTGTATTATTCAAAAGCCATTTTAATTATATATACATTATATATATAATTGCTCCACACGTCTGAACGGGCCTCATGCATGAAAGAACTGGTAGAGGAACCCAGGCATGCAGGTCCTGGGGCTGAGGTCTCCAAGCCTACTCAGATTGGGACTGGGCCTTCTCCACTCAAAACCCCCATTTTCCAGTAGGTAGGCGTCACACCCACCAGCTGCCGACAGCGCCAGATTGGTCCCATCAATGGCCAAGACTCAGAGACTATAAAACCTAGCTCCCGGAAGCGAATGCGGCTGTGTGCCATCTTATTCTTTCCTTTGGAGAACCAGACAGACTACAAAAAGTATCCTGCCCGCACGGCAGAGTCTGGCAAACTTCCCGTGTCGTACTCAATATGCCAAATACCAGTAACAATGATGGGTCTCATCCTCCTAATCCTGAAAGAGCATTGAATATGGCTCTTTTAAAATCTGAGAGCTAGGTAGAAGGAGACGTTACTGGTGCCTGCTCGAGACAATCGACAAATAGAAGGATGATTGTGATCGTGATCATGATATATAGTTGCAAATTATATATACATATACAGAAAAGCGGTTTGAACTTGGTAGATATTTTTTTCTTAAAGCTTAGCTAAAGGAATAGTCAATAAAACCTTGATGTTACGTATTTCATGTTCAAAGTCAGGACCACCAAAGTAATGTCTTACTGATACACTTGGTTCCACATTTTTAGACTCTGTTTAGATGCGTAGTGGTTACAAAATGGGCACTGGTACTTCTACGCTAAATCTCTTCAATTTCAAATCCTACTCAGTTATTTCTAGGTAAGTACCACCATTATTTTTGATGATGATTATCACTTATGAAGTTAAAAGAGCTTCTCAGGCAATATAATTCCACCCCTTTATACTTTCCAAATCAATCTCTAGCAAAAACATTGAATGTGTACTTTGATAGTAAGGAAAAAACCCAAATATTTATTGGTTATATAGGAACGGGGTGATTAGAGTATTTAGGCTAAAAAACATTATGCCCTTGCTTATTCTAAATACTTCTTATCTGAACATTCTTTCAAGTTTGCATTAAGCATCATCTCTGTAGAAAATGTTCACTGACCATACAAGGCTTGAGCAAATGCTCTTCTGTGTGTTCCATTATACTCAGTACAGAAATCTCTTAACTGAGTACACAGTTATGATTATATAGTAAGTGAATTTTTGCTTGATCCATTTCTTAAGACCCTAGGAAAATTCTTTACATCTTTCTATTTAATACTCTTAACACAGATCAATCACATATGATAATAATTTACTTACGGGTAGGTGGTTAAATAAATCCACGATTGGACTCATCCTAGGAGAATTACCAAAGGTCAGAAAATTTAATAATTGAGGTACCCACTGACCCAACTAGCAACGATTTTCCCTTCAAATCCTAGTTATATTCATCTAACCACATGGGTATTTTATTTTATTTTTAAATTTATTTTTAAATTTTTATTAGTGAAACATCATGAGGTACAGTTGTAGACTTACAAATTTTGGGGCTTGGATTTCAGTTATACAATGAATGAGAACCTACCCCTCCACTATTGCCCATTCTCCACCACCAATGATCCCAGTATCCCTCCTAGTCCCCCATCCTCCCATCCCACCGTGCCTCTGTGGCAGGGCATTCCCTTTTGATCTCTCTCTCCTGTTAGGTGCTATGGTTTGCAAAAGAGGCATTGAGTGGCAATCATATTCAATCTATAGTCTACTTTCAGCATGCATCTCCCATCCTGGGAGGACCCTCCCAACACCCTTTACTTGGTGCTCTCTTCACTATCTGAGCTGCCTTTTCCCCTAGCATGTGTATGGACCAATTTTCAATTATTTTGTACAGTTTATAAATGTTACTGTTGGCTCATCGATCTTGATCTGAATAAAAGTTTTTCTCATGTCTAGTATTTTGTGCTGTTACAACATTATCAAGTTGAAAGCAAACACCAATATGCTTGGCAATACTGTCACTTTATTTGTCATAATCATCTCAAAAAAATTAAATGTGTCATCTTTCAATTTTTTTTCAGATTTCATGTGCTTCTGTCTTTGATCAGTTTGGTTTATAGACTCCAAAGCTACTAGATGCTACTGTCATAAATTTAGAAGTAGGTCAAATGTTGACCTATTTTGTGGTTTCCACCTGAATGAAGTTGGATTTACATTACCATTCCATGAGCTTTAAAGAGAATTCCTGCCTGACAACTGAATAAAAGCTTCCTCAGGGGAAATAAAAAAAGACATTTATGCTATCTCTATTTTTACTGAAGTTTACCCATGAAGCAATCTTTGTTTTAAAAAATTCAAGTGAACGGTGAAAACACCAACTAAAAAGTGCAAACAATAGATACACAGAATGACCAAAAGCAGTCACATCTGGTGGACAAAGTCATAATGGCACACTCATGCACAGACACACACACACATACACGCACAACTCAGACCTCTGAGACCGAGATTTTTTTGACCCTTTTAATAGATTCAAACATTGAGCCAAATAGGACTGATGCAATTATCAGGAAGGAAAAATGTCATTATCTGGAAGGTAAAGTCTTTTTAGGACACTTCCATCAAAAGCATCCACAGTACACACCTAGCCATCCAGGTAGAATTCCAGTCAAGGACAGGAATCTGACACAAGGATCCAAGCATAACTAGACTTTGAAGCACCTGGAAACCAGAATATCAATTCAACTGACCAATTACTAAATCATTCTGACGGCTATTTGAACTCCTTCAATGGTAGTTTACATGAGGCCAGATTTTGTTGTTGTTGTTTTTTAATGTAGCTACAGTAAAAGCCATTAAGAGCACAGCTTCCATCAACCCAACAGAGCTGTGTCCTGCTTGAAAACAGCAAAAGACAGCAGGACTTGGAGTACAACAATGGAAAACGGTGTGGTAATGTTGTGTAACGATCTCACTGTGAAGCTGGGAGGCTGGTTATGGGAAGCCTGCCGTGTGTCAATATTCTTTTAGCGAAGTGTGAAAAGAACTGCTGGACAATCTCTCAACCCTCGTGGTGACATTGATTACAGGTATGCCGCCCTCCCTCCTGAGCTTTCACAAAGCACACAGCCACAGATTATACGCTGACACACTCATAAATCCACGCACAATGCTGTTCCATTTAGAAAGCCTACTTAGGACGGCAAGGCAAGAAAACAACAACACATTTAAGATGCCAAAGTGAGTTTAATGTAGAATTTTTTCCCCCAGCCCTAACATGAACAAATTGGAATAAGAGTTAAACTAAAAATGTGTGTTCTAAAGCAGAGTCATTAGCCAAAATTGTAAATCCTCATCACCCCTCCAAATCCAAGTGCCTCGTCAGGTGTGTATCAAGTCAGCCTTGGCACGCTGATTCTCATCGCGTGAACGGTCTCATTTATTTAGTGGTGTCTAGTCTGTAGAACCAGCAGCAAGAAAATTCTCTGGAACTCCTCCGATGCCGGTCAGCTTTCTCAGTAGAAGCCCCAGCCCCAGTATCTTCCAAAGCAGCATGGACGGTAGCAGCAGTATCTAAAGCGGCCAAAGTTAGGGCTAAAGCCACAACCGCATCCACAGCCATAGCCTAGGCCACCAAAGCCATAACCCAGGCCGCCGAAGCCACAGCCCAGGCCACCGAAGCCATAGCCCAGGCCACCATAGTAGCTGCCGTAGTAGCTCATGATGTCTAGAGTTGAGGGTTTAGGTCAGGACAAAGTATTTCCAGGATATGGACCTCTGGGCTTCCATGGGACCTTTTATACCCCGCTCCGTAATGAGTGAGACAAACCACAAGCACCATGCCTTGCATTTTATCAATTAATGTGCTAAAAAAATGTCATTAATGTGGTCACTTAAAGAAGCCCCCATGCCTATTAATTTCAGAATTCCTTTATTCCTGTCTCTAAATTCTTTCAGATACAGCAAATACACTTAGTAATCAAAAATATTACTTCCCTTCTTTACCTCTATGTTCATTTCCTGAGTTAGCCTAATTTGAAAGCCTCGTGTGTGATTTAAGCTTGCTTTGTAATAAAAACACCATTCCTTTGCAGACTTAAAGCTTGGATACACAAAGATCCCGGATTATAATAAACAAGACTGAAAGAGGTAAAGGGTTAAACACAATTTCATCTATTTTGGGGGGTAAGATAGGAAGCAAGAATAGCCAAAAATGTCCACATTGTTTAGTGTTATTTTGCACTTTTTTGACAAGATTGACTTTGACATTTGATCTTGATGATTTTAGGTTAATTTATTACATTCCCATACTCACTGGTTTATATGTGGCTATGTGGTGCTTTGTTATATATGCATCAATATGTCCTAAGCATTGGGTTATCTAACACATACTTGCCAGTAACTTTGTCTATCATTTGTGTATAGCAGCCATTGGTATCATATCAGAAAACATGTATATTTAAAATATGTAGAGTAAAACACTATACATTGAGGAATAATAATATCTAAACTATGCATGCCTCTCTTAATCACTTCTCATAATTCTGAGTACTTGAATATTTTCTGGTAAAATTCTAGTTTTAAGAAAAGACTCATCAAGAAATGTTATAAAATGCTGCAAAAATCATGGTGAAACATCAAAATTACTGTGTAAAAAGTTTGATTATATTTTTAATTCTAGAGTAAGAGTTGGGCTGGAGTGAAAGCACAATGGGTAGGGCATTTGCCTTGCACACAGCCAACCCAGGTTCGATTCCTCCTCACCTCTCGGAGAGCTTGGCAAGCTACTGAGAGAATCCCGCCCGCATGGCAGAGCATGGCAAACTCCCCATGGTGTATTCAATATGCCAAGAACAGTAACAACAAGTTTCACAATAGAGAAGTTACTGGTGCCCACTCCAGCAAATCAATGAACAATGGGAGGACAGTGCTACAGAATAAGAGTTGTGAAGTTGTAGCTATAAGCACCAGTTTGGTGTCACAGAGTTTTCCTAACAAAATTAGTCAAAAGATCTTTATAAAAATTTCATCTTTTTGTTGCACACAGGAAAATATATTTTGGAGAAAACAAGAGTCTGAAATCTGAGCCAGTTTAAGGTCTGAAGGCCTTTGACTCAAAGGATTCATCTCACCAGGCTGGAAAGCCAGTGAGATAAAAAAAATTCCAGGCCAAGTGCAGGAGTCTGTGAAGAGGAGAGAGGAGTCCCCTGGGAGGAGAAGCTCCAGCCCTGCAACAAAGGACAAGTGGAGAAAAATCAAAAGAAGACTATCCACTGTCCCAAACTCCCTTGGCAACCACCAAGCAATGGACTGGGGGTGGGGGTCAATTCGGAGAAGTGTGCAAAAAGCCTGCTTGAAACAAATGAATCACCACATGTGCTGCTCCTGTTCACATGTTGCCCAAGCACATGAGAACCACATCTCCCCTCTTTAAAGGTGTACGCTTGGACCCCCTTCACTTCT
The DNA here is from genome assembly GCF_029834395.1 of Sorex fumeus. Classification (NCBI taxonomy): domain Eukaryota; kingdom Metazoa; phylum Chordata; class Mammalia; order Eulipotyphla; family Soricidae; genus Sorex; species Sorex fumeus. The sequence goes on along the minus strand of NW_026606322.1, from coordinate 30,464,916 downwards.
GAGAAGCCCCTGTTTTCTTTTGGGCATGCATTTTTTTGTCTCCTCCTGAAAATTCTTTTTTTTTCCTTTTTGGGTCACATCCAGTGATGCTCAGGGGTCACTCCTGGCTTTGCACTCAGAAATTACTCCTGGCGGTGCTCAGGGGAACATATGGAAGGCTGGGAATCGAACCTGGGTCAGTCGGGTGCAAAGCAAACGCCCTACCCACTGTGCTATCGCTCCAACCCCTGAAATTTTTTTCTGAGAGAAAAGCAAGGTAAGTTCTAGGACTCACTTTCCTTCCCTGCAAAAAGCAATTTTCTCCCGCTCCCTCCCACCACCACCCCCAAACCCCACCTGAGTCCATGGAGCTCTGAGAAATCCAGTGGCAGGGATTAATTCCCAGGCCATGCAGAATTAAGTAGACACGAGGTGCTGTTGATGATGCCCTAAAGTAGGGATAACAGGATAAGACTTCAGTGCGATGCAGGGGCTCAGAGCAGACTCTCATCAATTCCAGGGGTGATGGAGTGGGGAAGTGAGGGAAAGTAATAGATTTCCTTCCGGAGATGTCTCTGTACTCCTCACTTCACTTAAATTACCCGGGAACCCCTACCAGCAACATTTTGTTTTGTTGTCAAATGCAATATCGAATTTATACTGCTGTTAATAAAGTCTGGGCTGGAAGGATAGCACAGCTGGTAGGGCATTTGCCTTACACATGGCTGACCCAGGTTCGATTCCTCCGCCCCTCTCGAAGAGCCCAGCAAGCTACGGAGAGTATCTCACCCTCACGGCAAAGCCTGGCAAGCTACCCGTGGCATATTTGATATGTCAAAAACAGTAACAAGTCTCACAATGGAGATGTTACTGGTGCCCACGCAAGCAAATATATGAACAACGAGAGAACAGTGGACAGTACTACAGTTAATAAAATCTATATATCACTATGTAATTATTGAGATGGTGCCACAAGTATGTGGCAGAAAAGTTCTATTCATTCAACACATTCTCTTAATATTTTTGATTGGATGTAGTAGAGGTAAAAACATTTTTCTATGAATGGAGATATTTAATATAGAAGATATTAAATGTCTAGATTTTTTTGCATTTAGAATAATGATACTAATTACAATTTATAGACATATTTTTATTATTAAACAGTTGATAAATATTAAAATATGAACAATTTTTATTCATTTCTGTATTTTCAAGCTTCATATATATTCAAGCATATAAATTGATTTTATATTGTTTAATTTTTTAATTTTTATATTGTTTCTTTGGAACTTCTTATTTTTGGTGGGGTACAATCATTGGGCAGAGCTCAAAGCTTACTTCTGACTGTGCTCAGGCTTCACTCCGGCAGTTCTCAGGGAGTATATGCAGTGATGGGGATCAAATCTGGGTCTTCCACATGCAAAACAATTACCTTATTCCTGTATTATCTCTGAGTCCCTCTTTTGCAGTTTTTATAATCAGTGAAGTCACCATGTATATACTTTACACAACAGAAATTGAAATAGATCAGTAATTTTACAAATTAACACTCTTAATGTACATCTTTCTACAGAAAATCTTATTGCTCTTGGTAAAGCAAAATGACACAGATGATGTAGTGAGATATGCATTTTATTATAGGCTGATGACATGATCACAATTGGAAATATAAAAAAATCATTGTACATAACAAAAGAGTATAAATAGGCTGATAATTACAAAAGAAACATTACAAAACAAAAACTTTCATGTATATTAAACAAAATCCTTTAGCAATTATATTTGGAAAGCATCTTTTTCCAGTTTCATTAATAGTGTCAAATAGATTGATGGGTTTACTAAGAAATATGCACAATGTTAGTGAAAAGAATTTTCGGAGAATCTAAAAGAATAAGACGTTATGTATGTTCTCTGTTTCAATATATGAGAATATACATTACTATCCCATGCACTTCAATCTAGATAATAGGATCCAATAAGGATGGTTTGGAATCACCTTAACTTGAATTTATCATGGCAAGGGTTAGGTTAAAGGAGCCATTCTGGAATAGTGTTGGGTGTTGGAATACTGTGCCCATGAAACGTTGTCTTTAACTGTACTGTAAATCACAGTGCACTAAAATTAAAAGACTAAAATAACTTTCAAAACAAAGATAGTTTACTACATTAGAATCTTTCCAGTAAATGCTAAAATATGGAAAAGAAAATAGCATGGTATCATTGTTAGAATTTATAGTTCATAAAAATAAAATATAAAGTTCAATTTATAATTTTTTAATAATTTCATAATATTTTATTTAGAAATTTTACAACTATCAAAAAGAGCACTGAATTTTATTGTCGTTGGTTATCTTTTGTGATATATTTTTAAGGTTTAAATTCAAGAAAATAAAAATGTTAGATTTTACAAAATATATTTTCATGTTGGTTTTATATTTGAAAGCCCATAAAAAATAAACTTAGTAAAACTTGATGAAACTATTATTTTTTCCATAAATTAGTGCTTCAATAAAATTGTTCATTTATCATTGAAATGTTTGCGAAGTGAGAAACATCTTTATGATAATTTATATTCCTTAGCATGAAAACTATGTGCTGTTACCCTGTAATTTAAGCGGGTGGGTCCCTCCATTGCCAAATATATTATTTTGATTATACTTAATTTTGTAAACATACAATTTGTATCATGAGATTTTTTCCCCTATTTTGTGATTCTTTCAATCAACTGATTTTATCAATTTTTTCAACATTATTTTATGAACAATTTAAGTCTATACAATTAACATCTGAATAGTGTAATAATTTTAATTTATATTTTATTTTTATGATGCGCTTGTTCTTATTATATTTTTGCCTTCATTTTTTGGGGAATATAATTATTTGGAAGTTCTGAGAAGAGGAGGGAGAAGAGAGACACGTAGGCTTCTCCAGTGTAGAGAGAGAGCACCCCTATATTTTGCTATTTTTAGATACGTAGTCTTTTTTAAGGCATATGTTCACTACTGACATCTAGTGGCAGCGTCTATTAAATGCACAAATGTATTATTTTTGCTAGAATTACTGACTAGATCAGCATTCTGTTTAGACGGTAACATAATAATGCTTTAGGAAGCCACAAAACGTTATGCAAATTAAGTATATGTACTTCAGTTTTTCATATAAATATAGTATTTTTTAGAAAGAAAAATCATACATCCACAGCAGTTAAAGTATTATCTCAAGAGACATAAGACACGAAGTTAAAAAAATTTATGTGAGACTATTCCATTGCCACGCAGAGTGAAGTCTGTCAGAATACTCAAACCACTAAGATACTAAGATAAATAATATAAGGACTTTTGAATAGTAAAAGAATTAGCTTCCCCTTGTCTTTCATCCATAAACAATAGAAACATGGTCATTCTCATACATTTTAAGTCAAATCTGAGCTGTATAAATTCTTTCAGAAATGGATATATTCATTTCTCTATACATGCTCATACACACATACTTTGGAAATAAAAATCATGAGGTTTATTGAGGTATATAGATATAAGATATAAAGGACACACCATTATATCAAAATTCTCTCTCTCTCTCTCTCTCTCTCTCTCTCTCTCTCTCTCTCTCTGCTCTGGGGTCATACTCCAGAGATAGTTAAGTATGGAAAGGCTTGAATAAGCTTTCTTACACAAGCAGAACAGTTTGTCTAGCGGAGTTAAAAGTTATTTGCAGATAAATGAGGCTATCAAAGATTTAATGAGATTCCTCAAGGTGTTGGAATTGCCATGAGCTACCCAAGTGCTCTTCAGGGCAAAGGTGACCTTAATGTGGGGATTCAAATACATCTGGTCACTTTAGAATGATCGTATGTATGCAGGATGACTTGATTAGAGTTTCTGAGTCTATTGTTATTAAGCATTCAATTTCTGTAATTCCCTGCGTTCTAATTCTTGACCTGGAAAACAACTTTATGATTATTATCACTCTTCCCGTTCCTTAAGAGGAAAGGATAAACTCACATTGGGTTTAAGTTCTTTGGCCTTTATGACAATTATTTCTCAGGTTAAGTTAATAAATTTGCCTCTGAGTATGATTTTATCCCCCCTAGAATGAGACAGAATATTGTCATGAAATGGGTTTGAGTATTTCCATTTCCCTGTGACAGTAATTTGTCTCTGTAAATTAATAAAATGATCTGATTATAATTTGGATTTCCATGTAGGTTAACCATAGGGGGAATTCACAAATGAAGCCAACTCAAATATCACAGCTTCTGCAACAATTACTTCTTATTGCATATTAATGAATTGGCACTATGCTTTATAGATGATCCACTTGAACTTGTTCATATCCGTCAGTGCTTGAGTAAAGATTGGTCCTCAATGCATTAACTGAACCAAACCATCCAACTAGATATAGAAGCAGGAGAGCTAGAGCCAGTCTTTGTGAGAAGGTAAATGTATCTGGAGATGTTATTTTTCTATGAAATTATTTCTGTTACCATGTTTCTGAGGCTAAAACCTGTTAGCTTTGCATTGAAAAGTTATATTTATTTGGACCACTTTCTTTAATGCATTAATTCAACAATATTCTGACTACCCTTAAAGGAGAAGCGCAGATTATATCTTATTACCTTCTGCAGTGGCTCCTGTGCTCAGTGAGGCTCTCCACCCACTGAGCTTCTGTGACAACCACAGGTGGCCTCTGCTCTTGTTAACACTGGCTTCTTTGATGTAGTTTGTTAAACATTGCAGTTTGCTTGGTAACTAGACGTCAGACGCTTATATTTCTACTGGTTTTACACCATAAACTAACCATCAGGATCATTCCCCTTTGGTTTACATTTTTGGAATTTCTCCCTTGCACTCTATTACTTAAGGCCTTTTATGCTGCAATCAACATAATTACTCCCAGGTCAGTATCTTGGCAGTCTATGTTTTAGCAAATGCTGAGATGCTTCACATATAAACAGTCACGCAAAACATCAAAAACATCAGCAACAAGAGGAAGTTGTTAATCTTAAATTTCTCTTCTTAGACCAACATTAGATTGATGCTAAGACCATTATTTGGTAGAATTATAAATATAAATTGCCTTTATTAAATGCACAATTATAACAAGCACGATGACTTTATAAAAATCTACCACTAACAGCTAATTATTGAAGTACATGACTTCATACTTATCCAGAGCACAGAATTCCTAAATTTCTAGAAGTATTTTTAGCAATTTAAGATGAAACCATTGCCTAAAATCAGTGAAACAAGATTCCTACAGATTTCTAGATGTGAAGCTCAAGACATGTATGCTGAGTTCTCTAAATGAATCCTGCAATGAATTCTAAGTAGCCAAGATTTTAATGTGATGTTTAATGATGTTTCTCTATGATGTTTATCTCCAACCAGATCAGAATTCCATTGACCTGCTCTTTGTAACTGTCTGCCAACATGGAGAACAATTTTCTCAAGTTCATTCTTCAAATTACAGAAGCAATAAAATTGACTCAAGGAATTTAGCATTCTCTCTTTTTAGTGATTTATGACTGGAATGTAACAGTTTGTTATTTCAGATGGGTCAGCTTCACATCATCAAGAATATTTGTGTACATAGATATACAATTATAATGTATATATTACATACATATATGTATAACATATGTATATATGTCTATATGTGTGTATATATATCCATGCACGCACACACGCATATATATATGTGTATATATATATATATAAATATATATATATAGTCACTATGCTCACCTGAACTGGAGCAATAGCACAGTGTGTAGGGCATGTGCCTTGCATGGGGCCGACCCAGGTTCGATTCCTTCATCCCTCTTGGAGAGCCCAGCAAGCTACCGAGAGTATCCCGCCTGCACAGCAGAGTCTGGCAAGCTACCCATGGTGTATTTGACATGCCAAAAACGGTAACAAGTCTCACAATGGAGACGTTACTGGTGCCTGCTCTAGCAAATCAATGAACAATGGGACGACAGTGCTACTATGCCTACCACCAAATTTCCAGTGCATCCCATCCTAAATTTTCACTCTTGAACCTTAAGTACATTATACAATATATTATAAACATTTATGGAAGTTTTCTTTGTAAGGTGTCTGGGTCAGACATTATACCATCTGAAATGTAGATTTACTATGGACTCTGATTATTAATCAATGTCTAAGATAATTACAAGGAAATACAGAGCCAAAGTCATGAGGAATTCCTTGAAAATAAGCCAAAGGACTTCAAAGTATAAATATACATGCTGTAATCATACAAATTTATTCTAAAGGTGAGATGCAAAAACAATGATAAAATATGTGTATAAAGAGGTTCCCCTCAGCGGTCTTTAAAACAAAAAAAAGATAAAAATATTTGAAACACACCTAAGATAACTAAAATTTACAACTTAACTGTATAACAGAGAAATTAAAAATAAAGTACACTAATAACAGGGTAGTTATCAAGTCATTCACCTTCAAATTTATTCATTTACTAGATATATGGGATGGAACAACAGTACAGCGGGTAGGGCGTTTGCCTTGCAAACAGCTGACCTGGGTTCGATTTCTCTGCCCCTCTGGGGCAGACTAGCAAACTACCAAGAGTATCTCACCCTCACAGCAAAGCCTGGCAAGCTACCTGTGATGTATTCAATATGCCAAAAACAGTAACAACAAGCCTCACAACTTGTTGTGAGATGTTACTGGTACCTGCTCAAGCAAATAGATGAACAAGGGGAGGGCAATGCTACAGTGCTACCAAACATATATTATTATATACAAACTATCAGTTTCTTGTGTTTTCACTCATTAACACTACAGAACTTAAGTTTTTACTCTGCAATCATTTCAGTTCTTTTTTAAACATTGGTAGTCTACTCTATCAGAAAATTAGAACTTTTTTCTGCTTTATGAATCTCTTCTATTAAAAGGTTAATTGATTGCTTATTTAAGTGATCTATATTATATAAAATCTCATAGATTAAGAAACTGAGGACATAAGTAAAAAGATGTAACTGTAAGAAGACCGAAAATAGAGATGTACTATGTTAGTTCTTACAGTACAAGCCAGTTCTTACATAAATTCTGTGTTGGATATTATTATTATGCAAACTATAAAGAAACTTCCACCTTTAAAACATATGGAATGCACAGATTATTATTAATATTGGTGCATTTAGAATGCAATGCTTTAATAGTATTAGTACAGGAGCAGGAGAAATAGGTTAGTTTGCTTATCTTGCAGAAGAGGTGCCCCAAGGTTCAACCCCCAGCACTCTATGTGGACCCCCAAGCTTCTGAGCACAGAGCCAGGAATAAATTCTAAGTGCTACTGGGTATTCTCCCACCCCATAAAACAAACAAACAAAACCCATTAGTTCCTCTTGGCCCTTGTTTTCACTGTCCTTGGGTGTTAGTCTCATATTATGTTTTTTCATATCCCACAAATGAGTGCAATTATTCTATGTCTGTCCCTCTTCTTCTGGCTCATTTCACTCAGCATGATGGCCTCCCTGTCCATCCATTTATAAGCGAATTTCGAGATAGTTGGAAATGATCACTATGGACAAGAACTGAGTGCTAAAAGTGGATAAAGAGACAAACATGCAACATTTCAGTACCTTTATTGCAAACCATAATGCCCAAAAGGAAAAAGAGAGAGAGAGAAACACAGAAAGAGAGAGACAGAGAGAGAGGCAGAGAGAGAGAGAAGAAAAGTGTCTGCCACCTGCCATAGAGGCAGGCTGCAGGGGGGAGGAGGTGGTAGGAGAGAAACTGGGAATTTTGATAATGAGAAACCTACACTGGTAAAGAGATGGATATTGGAACATTTTATGACTGAAATCCAATCATAAAAAAACTTTGTAACTATATCTCTCACAATTATTTAATTTAAAAAGTTAATTTAGTTTTTAAAAAGAAGGCTCTCGTGAGATATATTCAGATAAATACCATAGGTGTGGGGGGGCAAGCTCGTGGATGAATGGTGGTGGGTTCTCAGAAGCTATTGGAAGAGTAGAAGTTTCCAAGAATGAGACAAGTAGCTAGCTAGTTATTTAGAACAGACAAGTAATAGGGTGTTAGAGCCCTGTCTCCATCAGTCATGAGTCAAGGCAGCCTGTAGAGGTCAGAAAGATGCATCACTTTCTGGACTGGTCTAGGTCTCCCCCTGGCTGAGCAGCACTGGGTACTAGCAGACTCTGTCAAAGAGAGGAGCACAAGGTTTTGGAGGGAAAAGCAACCAAAGATACATTATGCGCATATAACAAGTGGCAGGGAATCCAAGAAGAAATGGATGGAACACTAAATATACCTGTAGCATGCGACTTGGACAAGGGCCAGGGTTAGAGAGGTGAAGGTGGCAGGAAATGATCAGATTCTTGGTATATTTTGAAAGTAGAGTTGACAGACCTTAATAAATTATGTGTGGGTGCATGCTTTAAGAGGAAGATGTCAATGCAACAAAGGTACATTCTTTGGTTGGTTTTGTGGTGCTTGGGGATAAAATCCAAGTCCTTGCACATGAGGAAATTTTCTATATTGCTTAGCCACATCCCCAGCCTTGGAATTCAAATGATTGGGGCCTGTAATTTGGTGATGTTATCAACTCATATCACAAAGATTTGCAAGTTTCTTTGTCATAGAATAAGCTCAAAAGTTTAATCTGGGAAACATTTGTTTAAGAATGACTGACATGCAGAGATTTGAGTATATGAATTCAGTTTTCAAGTGAGAAAACTGGACTTCTAAGTAAAAACAATCATAAGCATTGAGATAGAATATAGCACTTTTAGATTGATTAGGATCATTGACTATAGAGTGTCTGACTATATCAGATCTATTGATATATTCCACCAAACTGAGTTTTTGAGATTAAGAAAAAGCTATTCTCAATGATTCTTGGCAACAGATCCTACAAAACCTTTTTCTCTAAGACCTATTTTTACTCAGGCATTTAAAGCACTTTCCTAATATTTTATCTGTTATGAATGGTCATGATCTTCTCTTTACATTTTAATTCTCTCAACTTAGTGGAGAAACAAGAAAGTAAGATGCCAGTACTTAGTCAAGGGGGAAGAAAAGGAAGTATAAATGTTTAACTAAAATTTTAAGACATTTTTTCTCTATAAATTTTCAATTATTACATTAGGTGTCTTATAAGTATTTAACCATCAATAATTCTATTTTCAATATTTTGAGGTGAGTGATTACATCCCCCAAGTCTACAATAAATAATAATTAAACTCTAATAAATACCAAAGACCTAATTACTAGGTGCAAAGGGAAAAACCTAGCAACAGATTGCTAGTTAAATCTATATTCATCACTATAAGTTTTTCTAATTTTTATGGTACCAGAGAACCTAAGGATTCATATAAGTAAGGCATAGCTCGTTTAGGCAGCTACATTCCTGGACCTATAAATTTGTTGTTAAGAGAGACCGTTTACTCAGATGCAAAACCACAAAGACAGGCAGAAATGAGGGAGATAAATTAAATCCTTGTTGATTCCAAAATTAAAGTATATTTAATGAGAAAGAATATTAAATGCATTCTATCCTAGATAACAAAATAAAATTAGCTCAACATATTTATTAAGGTAAAAAAGCTAAATTTTACAAGAAATCAGAATGATTCACTGGGTATGTTCAGTCTAATGAGATTGAAATTTCATGTTTTTATGTTATAGTTGAGAATATATTTGCCACTGTCTAAAATTGAACCTAAGTCATAAGGTACAAAATAACTTAAAAGTAAAGTCAGAGATTCAGAGATTCATGAATTCAAAGTATACATATATGTAAGAATTCTAAGTAAAATCTATAGGCCCAAAGTATTCCAAAGTAGTGTGAATGGCGTCTTGGTGATGACTTAAAGGGATGGAGCATTTTTTTGCATGTGGGTGACCTGATATCACATGGGTCCCAGAAAAATTGCTGGGGAACAAAGCCAGGAGTGTCCCTGTGCACCAGATAAAAAAAACAAATAACTAAAAAGGATTACTGGCAGACGTTGTAATGATATTTATATCCCCATTCAAAATACTTTTCAAGAAAGCAGAGGACTTTATCTTAGTAGTGATGGTGTTAGTTTGAAAGATTCCACTAAGTTTCTCACAGATGTGACTTCTGTACCGTATCATTAGAGGGGATTAAAGAAAGCCTTCCTTCATAGTACACAGAATTACCCATACTAGTAAAGGTATCAGTAGCATCTTTCTTCAGAGAAGGTACAATCTGCCTGCCCATGATAATAACAACTATTTTATTCTTATATAAGGTATATTTACTGAAAAATGTTTATGTTAGTTATAAAGCTGTTGCCTGGTCAGATTTTTATCAGGTTATAAAAGACTTTTACCAGGTCATAACAAGACTTCTGTAATTGATTAGATCCCTGTTTATGGACCTCTTCTATATGTCATATGGATTAGGACATTAACAAACACCTAAGATGGGGGTCAGAGACATCAGAGTACAGAGATATGAGAGTATCAGAGATGCCACAGTACAGTGAATAGGATGCTTGCTTTGCATGTGTGACCAGAGCTCAAGCCCTGGCATACCTTTATGGTCTCCGGAGCATGACAGTAGTTAGCCCTGAGTACCACCTAGTTTGGCCCCCAAAATCAAAAAACAAATGAAGAAAAAATGAAATAATCACTTTGAGTGTTATTAATAGCAGCATTATTAGTAATAAATGATAAGATATTTTGAGTGTTTTGAGTATTTTTCGGACATTAGGCTAAGTTTTTACAAACATCACTGCATTTGATTCTCAAAATGAACCTCTGATAGACCAAACATGATTGCCACTCAAAGCCCCTCCTGCAAAACACAGTACCCAAAAGAAGAGAGATAGAACAAGGGGGAATACCCTGCCACAGAGGCAGGATGGGACGGGGGGGGGGGGTGAAGGGTAGGGGGGGATGCTGGGACCCGTGGGGATGGATGACGGGCACTGGTGGAGGGATGGGCACTTGATCATTGTATAACTGAAACCCAAGCACAAAATTTGTAAGCCTATAACTGTACCTCATGGTTTTTCACTAATAAAAAAAAACCAAAAAAATGAACCTCTGAAGCTTCTCTTCCTTCCTTTATAGATTATAATATTGATGGCAGATCAAAAGGAGAGACTATGGGGGAAATTGTCTGCCATAGAGGCAGGGGGAGGATTGGAATTGGGGGATACTGGGGACATTGGTGGTGGAGAATGTGCACTGGTGGAGGGATGGGTGTTTTATCATTGTATGACTGAAACTCAAATATGAAAGCTTTGTAAGTGATGCTCACGGTGATTCAATTAAAAAATAGATTGATGGCTGAAAATACCATCAAGAAAAGTTGGTTTGGGGTTCAGTTAAGTGGTGAGAGAAAAAGGTATTATTAACAGTCTCCAGGGGTAGGGTAAGAAAAATTTGAGGAAGCCTTTCTACTTTCGGAGAACTAGACAATTGGAGGAAAACTATGAATATTAGAAAAAGGTGATGTTGGATGCATTTAAATTATCTTTGAAGAGTAGTCAAGTAGATACATGAGTAAAGATGTGTTGAGAGATCTGGATAGAGGTTTAGAATGGGGTATTTCATGAATATTTGGCATAGAAACAGAGAAGATTTGGATTTTGCTGAAAGGAGAAGATGGTGCTGTCCACAAGTTCCCCCTTTATCAGGTGGGCCACCCCAAACCAAGAGCTTTGTCATAATTGACAAAGCTAATTGGTCCCCAACTAGATGAAGAGTTGTACTCAGCCAATAGCACAAGAACTCAAAATTATTTATAAAAGGCAATTCAGAAATACCCTTCAAATTTTACTTTATTATTTCTTGGAGTAAGATATGGCTATTAAAACTTATTTAGAAAAATGTGAGGTGAGAAAAAAAGAGAGTACGTGTTCAAGATAGAACACAGTCTTCTCCAGAATGGAAATAAACTTGCAAAGAAACAGAGAGACAAGCAAGCAAGATTGGGTCCATATTAAAAAAAGAAATTGGTGTAAATTTTTGTAGTTAAAATATCAAAAAAGCCCATCCTTTCAAGTATACATAACTGCTTGATAAAAAGAAATTGCATGGCATAGCTATCTTAATTGGATATGTGTAGATCATTTAAAAATATAATCTTAAATATAAACAAAAATTGGGCAACCCAGAGATAGTACAGCTGGTAGAATATGTGCCTAGCACGTGACTGACCCAAACTTCATCCTTGGCACTCTATAAATCTATCAAGCCACACAAAGAGTAATCCCTGACCACAGACCCAAAACTATGCCCTGAGCACCACAGAGTGTGGCCAACCCCGTAAAAAAAAAAGTAAAATTGGGGGTGAGGGGAGTAAAATATGTAATAGTTCTTAGCAACCCTCTTTTTGCATAAATAGCTCTCAAAAAATCCAGTTAATAATCTAGGTCAATAATTTGCCTTTAGATAGCAAAGTGGGATAATAAACACTGGAGAAAGTACTTAGAGGAAGATGAGTCCAATAAGGTGAATATTTCTGGGTATTCCTCATAATAAGGGTGATGCAATTGTAGCTGTGGTCTCAATAGTATCACCTATAACCACAGCAGCCAACAGTCACAAGCATATCCACAGCCAGTTCACAGTGACGGCTGCTGTACTAGCAGATGAGGTCAGGAATGGATGGTCAATAGAAGGACCAGTTTGTTTCCTGAGATTGAATGTCTCATTCTGAACATGGCCTTTATGTCATGACTGGGACAAACCACAGATATTCTTGAACACCTCATAGTATGGTCTGAATAAGTTATTGTTTCTAAATTTTATGGTTTCTTCTTCCAAAAACTTCATCCTGGGGGCTGGAGAGATAGCACAATGGGTAGAGCATTTGCCTCGTACTCAGCCAACCCTGGTTGGATTCCCAGCATCCCATATGGTCTCCCGAGCACCACCAGGAACAATTCCTGAGTGCATGAGCCAGGAGTAACCCCTGTGCATCCCAGGGTGTGACCCAAAAAGCAAAAAAAAATAGCCTGTTCACATTGTGATACCCTACAATACTTAATTATGGTTATTCATTCATATTTTGTCTCACATTAGAAACTATGAACTGCTTCTGACCAGAGACCAAACAATATTAATTGCTATACCACTTTTCTCACAGTTTTCTTCTGTGTATTTAAATGTTTATATAAGGAAAAGGAAGGGAGAAAGAGGGAAGGAGAGAGGGAAGGAAGGAAGGAAGGAAGGAAGGAAGGAAGGAAGGAAGGAAGGAAGGAAGGAAGGAAGGGAGAGAGGGAGGGAGGGAGGGATGGAGGGAGGAAGGGAGGGAAAGAGGGAAAGAGGGAAAGAGGGACCAAAGGAAGGAGGGAGGGAAAATGGGAGGGAGGGGGGAGGGAAGGAAGAAGGGAAGGAGGGAACAAAGGAAGGAAGGAGGGAACGAAGGAGGGAAGGAAGGAAGGAAGGAAGGAAGGAAGGAAGGAAGGAAGGAAGGGAGGGAGGGAGGGAGCGAGAGAGGGAGGGAACAAAGGAAGGAGGGAGGGAAAATGGGAGGGAGGGGGGAGGGAAGGAAGAAGGGAAGGAGGGAACAAAGGAAGGAAGGAGGGAACGAAGGAGGGAAGGAAGGAAGGAAGGAAGGAAGGAAGGAAGGAAGGAAGGAAGGGAGGGAGGGAGGGAGGGAGGGAGGAAAAGAGGGAACAAAGGAAGGAGGGAGGGAAATGGGAGGGAGGGGGGAGGGAAGGAAGAAGGGAAGGAGGGAACAAAGGAAGGAAGGAGGGAACGAAGGAGGGAAGGAAGGAAGGAAGGGAGGGAGGGAGGGAGGGAGGGAGGGAGGGAGGGAGGAGGGAGGGAGGGAAAGAGGGAACAAAGGAAGGAGGGAGGGAAAATGGGAGGGAGGGGGGAGGGAAGGAAGAAGGGAAGGAGGGAACAAAGGAAGGAAGGAGGGAACGAAGGAGGGAAGGAAGGAAGGAAGGAAGGAAGGAAGGAAGGAAGGAAGGAAGGAAGGAAGGGAGAGAGGGAGGGAGGGAGGGAGGGAGGGAGGGAAAGAGGGAAAGAGGGAACAAAGGAAGGAGGGAGGGAAAATGGGAGGGAGGGGGGAGGGAAGGAAGAAGGGAAGGAGGGAACAAAGGAAGGAAGGAGGGAACGAAGGAGGGAAGGAAGGAAGGAAGGAAGGGAGGGAGGGAAGGAGGGAGGGAGGAAGGAAGGAAGGAAGGAAGGAAGGAAGGAAGGAAGGAAGGAAGGAAGGAAGGAGGTCGGAGTGAGGGAGGGAAGGAAGGAAGGAATGAGAGAGAGAATAACTATTGGCTAAAGGCATCTGAAACTAAGAACTATTCCATGAAACTGAATTTATCATGGTGGGGAGACCAGGGATGGGGTGGGAAGAAGTCCCTGGAATAGTGGTGGAGGAAAGCTGGTACTCGGGGGGAGCATTGTTGGAACAATATGCGTGGAACCCTAACTTCAAAAGTATTGAAAAACATGGTGATTAAAATAAAATTATTTCCTCACTTAAATGCCAGCAAATTTAGATTCCAGTTTTTGTTTGTTGTTCAACACATCTTTTAATTGGCAGTGTGTGTATTATTGAAATTACTGGAAGCATAAGAGGAAAACTTTATTTATTTATTTTTATTGAACCACCATGAGCTGGAGCGATAGCTCAGCACTACATCGTTTGCTTTGCGCGCAGCCAACCTGGCTGAGCTGGGTTCGATTCCTCCGCCCCTCTCGGAGAGCCCAGCAAGCTACCGAGAGTGTCTCACCCGCATGGCCAAGCCTGGCAAGCTACCCGTGACATATTCTATATGCCAAACACAGTAACAACAAGTCTCAAAGTGGAGCCGTTACTGGGCCCGCTCGAACAAATTGATGAACAATGAGAGGACAGTGTTTGTTGTTTTGTTTGGACCACCATGAGATACAGTTACAAGCTTTCACGTTTGGGTTTCAATCATACAATGATCAGACACCCATCCCTCCACCAGTGCATGTTCTCCACAACAAATGTCCCCAGTATCATCCCCTCCTTTTCAACCCTCTCCTATCTCTACAACAGACAATTTCCCCCATACTCTCTCTATTTTGGGGCATTATGGTTTGCAATACACATACTGAGAGGTTATCATGTTTGGTCCTTTATCTACTTTCAGCACACATCTCCCATCTTGAATGATTAAGAGGAAAAATTTAAACATAGTCTGACCAACAGTTCTGTTGTCTTGGGACCAAAATTTTCTATAATCAATAAAAGATTATTCTCTCCTCACGTTTATGAAGGAATGAGTTAGTTGACATCAATTCATCTATATTATCTTAATTTAAGGATTGATCAAAGACCCAGAAAAATGATCAGCTGTCTTAATGAGATAGTGACATAATATTTGTAAGTTATATTTACAAATTCATTAACGCTTGGGATACTGCTCCTCAGAGGTAGCATTATTATTGTGGTGAATGTGTAATGAAAATCTTTTATCTGGATAATAGCATGCTTAGATAACTGCATTACCTCATGATCCTGCTCCTCAGCTCTCACAGGAAAGCAGGTCATTGTACTTGGGGAGTTATAATTAGATAATGCAGACACTGCAGGAACTTTGAGCATAATCATATTGAGATAATCAAGAAAAATGAATTAAATGCCTTTAGAAAAATGACATAATTTCTTTTGAAAAATAATACGTATTTCTTAGTTTTTAAGCTAATTATTGACACAAAAAATGACAGGTTACACTTAATTATTGTTTAGCATAGATCTAATTATTTTAGACTAGTCTGATTTCTGTTCATTTAAAAAATATCCTCAAGATTCCTATCATTCTAATTATAATACAGACAAAATATTTGTACTCCAAATTTGACTAAATATTGTGTGGCTTTGCAAGCAATATTCCTTTCAGAACCTCCCGTACTGGCACTTTACTGGGATTTTTTTCATAGAAACTTTCTGTCTTTCATTGTTGGAAGCTGCCTCAATGACAAGCCCTCCTATTCCTGAAAAAAAGAAAAATGATTCTGCAATTTAAGAATTAGGAAGCAAGAGATATTAGTCACATATCTGCACTCTATCATTTACAAATATACGATATGTCTAGTGCCACTTTTTGTGCATCCTACAAAATTGTACTTCTCTCATATTGTCTGGCTGGTGATCTATCAGCTGGCACTGAAGCCATGAAGCAGAACTGATTTGTCAGTTACAATGACTCTCAGTCCTCCACTGGCTTTCGGATTTATTAAAAATCTTTATCATGTCCAGGGACAAACATTGGTTGAGAATTATCTCATCTCATTAAAATATCACCACATCCAAAGAGAGAGAGAGACATAGAGTCATTAGCCTCCATTTAACACACAGAACTACCACTGGAACGAGAGATAGAATAATGGACCCCAAATCACAGGAAAATAGAGCAGTGATGGTTTAAGTTCTTATCTCTCCAGTTTTATGACCTTGGCTTTCTTGTGTTTC
This sequence comes from Sorex fumeus, assembly GCF_029834395.1. Classification (NCBI taxonomy): domain Eukaryota; kingdom Metazoa; phylum Chordata; class Mammalia; order Eulipotyphla; family Soricidae; genus Sorex; species Sorex fumeus. Next base: position 30,448,515 of record NW_026606322.1, on the reverse strand, counting down.
ATTTGCATTTCTATTGCCCCTGATATCATATGTTTCTCTCCTGGAAAGATAAAAAAATTATAATATTTGTTTTCCTTTTATACCTTGCACCATTCTTTGAAATAAATTTGATCACAAGACATGGATATTTAGGTCACTATTTACGGTATCTTATTTTCCATAGATATTCTGTTAAGACGTGCTAAAAATTACCTTCAAATAAAGGAGTACCATCACTTTTGGTGTGAGTAAACAAGAAAGCTGACTAGTAGTCACATCATAAGATTCACAATATGGTATTTCAAATCTTCTAATGGCATGGTAAACAACAGCTGAAAGGATATCAAGTAGAAAATATAAATTATGACCATGAAGAAGCTTAACATTAAATGATATAGTGGAGAAATAGCCGGATAGAAAAATATCTAAAGGTCAGAAGTCAGGGTTTGTGAGTGGCAAGGATGCTATTCACTTAGACAACAACTTTGGTTATGCTATGGCTAAAAATGAGATTGAAAGTAAATCATATTTAGTGATAATTAGAGTCAATTGCTGAAGTATCATGCAGAACCTGGTTCTTAATAAGGTGTGATCTATGGAAAATAACTTTGTTCAGGACTTGGTACTTTCAGCTGCATAACAATAGTATTTTAACATATACATGCAAAAGTCATTGCAATATTGTTGTATATGATACAGATATACATCATTTTTTTCATAGATTTAACTCATGCATCCACTTTCATTAGTCCATCTGTTCTAGAAATTCTGCTGTCAAGAATGTAAAGATAAATAAGGCAAGACAAAACACTAATTATATGTACTTCCTGAGAGGAAAGCATACTATTTTATATGTATGTGTGCATTTCAATGTAATTTGCCTTTTACCTGTTAGGATTTCTCATCTTGTTTTATAACAGGCTACCTCATTGTTGTCATAGAAAAAAAAATGTGCATGTTAAGTTTTTTGGTGTAATTCATGTTACCACCATCCTGGTATATACTTTTAAATTCTATGATAATAACTCTGGGCCAGCTCTCTTAGAATACTCACCCAGAGTACAGCTGCATCTGTCTAATTCACTAGTCTTTAATCTCTTTTAAAGTGAGGATTATAATTGTATGTATGAGTAATAAATCAATAGATTATACTGCAGTCGTTGTAAAATAAGCAGCTATAAAAAACACGATGAGTCCTGTGATAAAGTAAGTTCAGAGTTCATTGGGCTGTGTAAAGAAGATAACTAGGTCTGAGGAAGAGAAAGTAGGCTGTGTGGGAAAGAGACAGGGAAACTGTCCTCGAAGGAGGTGATGCTCAAGTTCAGACACAACAGTTGGATGCCATCTAGGCTGGCAGACAGATGGCAGAAGCAGTCTCACAGATGGTAGAAGTTATCTGCAGACAAAATTCTAAGAACATTTGTCACAAAAAGCATATTCTAAGGAGGAGAAAGCAGGATGCACTGGCAATCAGTGTATGTGGGATTAACTGAAAATGACATTTTGCTCTTACCAAGGGTGGATTTTAGGAAGATATTTTCTGTCTTGCTTATATGATTAAACTTAGTCACTAATGATACAGTCAAAGCCCTGGGCAGATATACAATGGATTGATGAAAAAATCTTCCAGATAAATTAGTAGGTGACACTGTACAAACAAGAGAATCAAATCAAGAAAATCACACAATGGAGGTCTAAGGAGTTCCAGAGCTACAAAATTCGGGGGCCAAACGCCAAACATGTAAAGGAGACGGGGTCACACACAAGACTCTGGCCTGCTGAGTGACAGCAATCAAGGGTTCTAATGAGAACAGATTATAGACTCACTTGAGGAACTATTTGATTTCTCATGTGTAAGAGCAGATGAAAAGTTTTCCAGCGGTGATCTCTTATTGAGACAGTTATTTTTTTTATTTTTCAGTATCAAAGGACTTGGGCATGTTTATAGACTCCCTCCGTGGGGGAGAGAGAGGCTAAAAATATAGCAGAATGGTTAATTTATCAAGTAAGGCGTGGAAGGAGATGGCATTTAAAGCCAAGTGGAAGAGTGATTTTTCAGACAGGAAGGAGGACACGGTTTCCTCGGAGACTAAGATAAAAGGCTAAGAGACAGGTGCAAATATAGATAAGTGTGTGGGGAGGGAGTTAGTAGAGTTTCCCCTTGATAGATTATCTTTTCTCCATGAAGTAAGAGGCAAGTGCTAAGGAGGAGGAAGAGACAGAAGCAAGCATTGAACAGGAGGGTTTCAGGGATAATGGTGAGAGGGTGGACTGGCTACAGCAAAGAAAGAAACCTGAGAATTAAAAGGATTATCCAGTATCACTGAAGTCACTGCCAAAATAAGAATGCTGCATATGTGGGTATCAAGGGTCCTGGGAGTCACTGTGATATTTTCCAGAAGCATTAAGGAGTCCGACTGGAAAGTAAAAACACTTGAGGTAATACAAAGATGAGATTTATGGCATTGAAAAAGAAAATATATTAAAGGAAGTAGGACTGGCAAAATAAACAGGAGGTCACAGAGTTTGTCATCAAAGTTTATCCTTTAAAATTAGACATTTTTAATATGCAATAAAATGTATTAAACATTTCAAATGTATTAAACATTTGAATTGAAAGCAGATGGTAAAGAAAAAATGATCATGATAGTGTAGATGAAATGGTGTGACTATCATAAAGGTGAAAATAAATAAAAGAATAAGAAATTTAGGGATGTTGTGTTTTGTATTTTAAAAGACACACCTACTGAGACTGATTGACAGGTGTGATCTGGGAGTTTTTGATAAAGTAGAACAGAGCTGAAATGGGAGCCAAAGAATTTGGGAGACAGTAATGTTGGAATTGGTCATACACACAATAATTTTGAGGTACTAGACCTTGGCACCAGGCATCTGATCGTAGAGGTTTTGATTTGAAGAGTGAAAAGGTGATTCATGACAGATATGAGAACGTACAGGAATATTATCGATGAAGAGAAGAAAGGTACTGGCAGAGGGACAAAGTCTCGCGGGTTCCGGGGCCGAGATCTCCAAGCCTACTTGGATTTGGGCTGAGTATCCTCCACCCAGATCCTCCAAATTCCAGTAGGCGGGGGGTCACACCCACCAACTGGCCCCCTGGCGCCGTGTAATCCCATCAACGGCCAAGACTCAGAGACTATAAAAATCAGCTCCCGGAAGAGAACAGTGCAGTCTCCTGCCCCCGCACCTGACTGTTCTCGCTCGCCAGGACCCATTTATGACATCTTATTATCTCATTCCTACTTTGGACAAACTGGCAGGCTACCGAATGCAGCCTGCCCACACGACAGAGTCTGGCAAACTCCCCGTGGTGTACCCAATGTGCCAAATACCAGTAACAATGATGGGTCTCATTCTCCTAAAGAGCCTTGAATATAATCTCAGAGCTAGGATGAAGGAGACGTTACTGGGGCCTGCTCGAGGCAATCGACGATTAACAGGATGATTTGCGATTTGTGATTTGTGAAGGGGGGGGGGTGTCTTAACAAATCAAATAAGTATAAAGTTATTTACAGAGATGCCATTTTAAGTATAAGGTAAGCACAAAGAACTCAAAGGTTATCCGTCAAACTACATTCTTCTATAGCCCTTTACCTCTCCTTCTTCCCTAGAGTTTGATTCAATATAGGCTTAAAAACAGCAGCCAGAGCTTGACTGATGTTAAGTTTGCTATTAAAGAATGCATCTTCATTTCCTTGCATGGAGGGTTACTCAATTTTTCATTGGGAGACAATGAATTTTACTCTTGTGCATTACCTTTTGCTTATGCATAAAAGAAAAAATATATTTAAATTTTATCATATTAAATATGATATTAAATGAGTTGACATATGAAAGGACCTTGAAGAAATACATGTAACATTGCATGTATTAAAATTATATACATATCACTAGAATTTTACTTTTGAGTCGTGTTTTTTGCTTTTGTATAAGAGAAAAATATATTTGAATTTTTTAGTGTTATATAAGGTAACTTGTCATTATTTTAAAATGAAAAGGCACTGATTGGGAGAGAGAGCACTAGTGTGCATGCTCTGCACATGGGAGGCCCAGGTTCAGTTTCTGACACCTCAGGGTTCCCATGCAGCATACTGGGAGTAGGACCTGAGCACAGTCAGGTGAGGCACAAAAAAATGAAAAACAACAGAAAGAGAGCAGGAAGCCATCATTGCCGAGAAATAGTGCATGATCTTAAGGGACGAAACATCTCACTACAATTTCCGCAAGTTCCTTCCTAATTTGGTGGCAAAGGAGGTACCCCAGGGTCCTCAGGTCTTGGACCCAGCCTTACATGGGAGTTAAGTCCCACGGAACCCAGGTAATGTGGAACTTTGTGAACTTGGACGCTGATCTCAACAGGACTGGGAGCAGAGATCCTCTGCCTGCTTTCCCTAGTCTCAGGTGATCCAGGGATCACGCCCATAAGCCACACTCTGCTGACACAGGCTGTTCCTCCCAGATGGGTGTATAAAATGAGGCCCCCATAGCTATGCCAGGCTGTTTTCACTTGGAGTGCACCGGGGGGGGGGGGGATAGGGAAGAGTTATTCCCACCCTGGGGACCCAACCTTGACAGACGACCTCCACTACCCAACCGCTGCCATGTTCCAGGCCACTTTCTGGACTGTGTGGACATCAGAGGACACTTCCTACCCATTTTTCATAATTATGGCACCATGTTTGATAGAGTTCAGACAGTAGGCATCAAATCATAGAGAAATATATATATATATATATATATATATATGCCTCTCGGAGAGCCGGCAGGTTAACAAGAGTATCCCTCCATACAGGCAGAGCCTGGAAAGCTCCCCATAGCGAATTCAATATGCCAAAACCAGTAACTATAATAGGTTTCATTACCCTGACCCTGAAAGAGCCTTCAATCGTTGGGAAAGACAAGTAAGGAGAAGCTGCTAAAATCTCAGGGGCTGAAATGAATAGAGATGTTATTGGCGTCTGCTCAAATAAATCAACGAACAATGGGATGACAGTGATACATGATACATTAGGTATTAAATGAATTTTTATATATTAAACACCTAGAAGAAAAGTGCATACTATTCCATGTACTCAAAAATATATACATGCATCACTGATGATAAGTGTTGGCATTTATTTGTATCATCACGTGTTATCATCATCATCATGAAAATTATCACACATTAACAGCTGAGTTGCAGACTCTAAAATCCTTTCTCCATCACTAAGCTAAGAGTCTGCTATACTCCCCACACAGAGAGGTGTGTTTGAAGGGTTGTGAATAACCAAAGTTGTTTTGTAAATGACAGAATAGATCTGCTGCAGGAGCAAAAAGTGGAGGTGCAGAGAGCTGACTGGCCATTGAGGCTCATGAAGGGACATTTCTGTGGACATTATGGCAGCTTCTCTTTTCAGGACTCACCACATTCTAAGGGTTCTTGAATTACTCTTCATAAGTTTTGCCCTATCAGCAACTAGACTGGTATTGAGAAAAAGAATGTCGCAAACCGTACTGTTATTCCATGCTTTGTTTTCTCCACTCTTCTCTTTAAGATTATAATCCCCAATTTCTCACTTCACAAATGTTTTTGCCCTGTGCTTTAACATCACATGTAAGTGCCCTTTCAAAATGGCACAAGTTTGGTCCACAATCCCGCTTTACCGGGGGGTCAGGGTGGGGGCTAGGGGTGAGGTTTCAAAAAGTGATGTACCTTCTGCTTATATCACCAGATGAAAATCATATGAGGCCATAAAAACCCCAACAAGGACAATTCAACATGTAACAGGACCATCATTACTTATGTATGTCATATTTTGTGATGTTAAAATGCCCACTTCTAGTAAGCTAATGTAGTAATTGTAATAAATAGGCTATAAATATATTTTTTAAAAAAACCTATTCATCATTGGTTATAGGCTAGAGTGGTAAGGGAAAGGAATGAGTACCAAAGAAGAGTTGGAGATAGTGACCATATTAGAGAGCACTAATACTTGCTAAAATTATTTTTATAATCATTTGAAAAACAGATGAAATTGAGACTTCAGATGAAGACCTTATAAAACAGGATTCATTACTTTTACTTGATCATTTTGTGTTCAAATCCAAAGTATTTTTACCCAATACCCATCTGATAAAGGGTTGATATCAAGGACATACAAAACACTCGTTGAACTCTAAAAGAAGAAAACATCTAACCCCATCAAAAAATGGGGTGATGAAATGAACAGAAACTTTCCCAAAGAAGAAATCCGATTGGCTAAAAGACACATGAGAAAATGCTCTACATCACTAATCACCAGGGAGATGCAGATCAAAACAACAATGAGATATCATCTCAGACCACAGAGACTACTGGCCCACATCCAAAATAACAAAAGCAACCGATGTTGGTGTGGATGTGGCGAGAAAGGGACTCTCCTTCGCTGCTGGTGGGAACGCCGACCGGTTCAGCCCTTTTGGAAAACAGTATGGACGATTCTCAAAAAATGAGAAATTGAGCTCCCATTTGACCCAGCAATATCACTACTGGGAATATATCCTGGCGAGGCAAAAAAGTACAGTTGAAATGACATCTGCACTTCTATGTTCATTGCTGCACTATTCACAATAGCCAAAATCTGGAAAAAACACGAGTGCCCGAGAACAGATGACTGGTTAAAGAAACTTTGGCACATCTACACAATGGAGTACTATGTAGCTGTTAGAAAAGATGAAGTCATGAAATTTATATACAAGTGCTACTACAGAAAGTATCATGCTAAGTGAAATGAGTCAGAAAGAGAGGAACAGACATAGAAAGATTGCATTCATCTGGGGAATATAAAGTAACAAATTAGGAGACTAACACCCAAGAATAGCCGATATGAGTACCAGGAGGTTCACTCCATGGCTTGGAGGCCAGCCACACATGCTGAGGGAGAAGGCAGTTCAGATAGAGAGGGGAGCACCGAATAAAGTGTGTTGGGTGGACCCTCCCAGGATGAGAGATGCATGCTGAAAATAGACTATAGACCAAACATGATAGCCACTCAATGCCTCTTTTGCAAACCACAGCACCCAGAAGGAGAGAGAGAACAAAAGGGAATGTCTTGCCACAGGGGTGGGATGGGATGGAGGGTTGGGAGGTGGGAGGGATGCTGGGAGCATTGGAGGTGGGGAATGGGCACCAGTGGAGGGATGGGTACTCAATCATTGTATAACTGAAACTCAAGCACAAAAATGTCTAAGTCTACAACTGTACCTCATGGTGTTTCACTAATAAAAATTTAAAAATAAGTAAATAAATAAAGTGCAAGAAATTTAAAAACACTGTTATTTATTTTGCTCAAGTGAGAATACACAGAGTAAGAAATTGATAGAATAATTATCTGATATAAACTATTTAAATTTTAATCCAAACAAAAGTGTAGGATTTTTATAATTAGTTATAAAATTAAAATTGTTTTAGTTTTAAACTTATAGATTAAAATAAATAAATTTAATGAATACTAAATACTACTTTCAGAACAATAGAAAATAGGTAAAAATAATATACAACTTTCACACTATTGCCTCGCATCATGATAATCAATTGTGACATAATCATACAGAAGTTTCATATATTTTAATTTTAGTTTTATTATAATTTAAACTTCTTTAACATATTTTGAAAAAGAATACATCTCTTAGTTTTGACTGCACAGTTGGAATTATTTAGATGATTTCTCTTGACAAAAATATCTTCTAATTATTTTGTTTACTCAATAAGATTTTCAAAATCTTTCACAATTCTTAAATCAGTTCTATACCGTGGAACATAATTATGTGTTCTGTCAAAAGGACAATCCCCTTGAGATGAAGCTCTATTGTCCTAACATTAAACCATATGTTACTGTTTCATATAAATTGATGCTTTTTTGTGACAATTTCCTGCTGCCTATTAGCATATTGCTCCAAGATGTATATGTCCTGTCTGCAGACAGAGAAATCTTTGGAAACAGAAATGGTAACTATAGATTGGCTGTTTTTCTTTGTGCAATAGAGAAATTCGTAAATGTTCCTTAGAATATCATCGGTGCAAAAAGTGTTGTAAGCGGATGACGGCTAGGACAGTCCACATCTGTTCTATGAAGAGATAATGAACAGGGTCTAAAAAATGCTCCTCTTTAATTTTACAGGAATTCAGCTACTCAGTGAAAAAGTCAGTTTTCTGTTTAACCAAGGAAGGAGAAATTCTACATCCATTCAAGACACATTTGAAAAGCTCATCTGTAGCTGAAGTTTAAAGACAACACAGGTTTAAACTAGTACAGGTAAACAAAAGTACAGATTGTTAAGGGAAAAATTTTAGCCATTCTGTCTTGTTCTAAGATTCATACCTCGTTATTACAGAAGAAACCAATTAAACAATACAACTATATCACTAAATGTCAAATCCTATATTTTTTAATAAAAGTATAAAAAATCTTTATAATATTTTCTTTTATAAAATTAGGAACACTGCATACATCATTATTCAATTATTTTTTAGCTTAAGGGTCACACTCAGAGATGCTCAGAGATAACTTCTAGCTCTGCAGTCAGAATTAGTTCTGGGGGTACTCAAGGGATCATATGGGATGCTGGGCACCAAACCTGGGTCATTCATGCAAGGCAAGCAATTTACTTGCCTATGCTATTGCTCCAAACCATATGTTTTTTAATTGTACCCTAAAACATACACAGTCTTTAAAACCAGTGTTATCCAATATCCAATAAATAATGTTTTGGAAGTGGTGGTGAATAAATCTCCATTGTCCTTAGATCATAAAACTGAGATTACAAGTCAGGGGTGAATGAGTGGGGAGAATGTGAAGTCAGTGGGAGGTGACAGTGGGTTCTTGGGTGGTGGGGAAGAGATGCAGTAAATGGACAATAAGACCATTTACGTTGACACTATTATAAGCATGTTACTTAACTACAAATAAAAATTCTTTTAAAAAAGAAAACACCATTGACTCAAACTTTCTTTTTTTTTGGAGACCCAATCCAATAAAATACAACTGTATCCTAATTAAATGTTCTCATTAAATATTAAAATAATTAAATTCTTATAGCCTTAAATTCTAATTGTTATTTTTATAAATATACATAGTTTTTTTTTGGCTTTCTGGGTCACACTTGGCAATGCACAGGGGTTACTCCTGGCTCTGCACTCAGGAGTTAGTCCTGGCGGTGCTCAAGGGACCATATGGGATGCTGGGATTCAAACCAGGGTTGGCTGCGTGCAAGGCAAACGCCCTACCCCCTGTGCTATTTCTCCAGCCCCAATATACATCGTTTAAAGGAAAAAAATGTTGCATTGTATGTAACTAAGTAAATTGTGTATTGATAAAATTTTAATTAGATTTCAATATCATATATAAAATGTAATTTTATCAATTTTAAGAATTTTTTTCTATGTTGGGGCTGGAACCCTCAGTCTTGCACATGTAAGGCTATTAATCTGAAAAATATATATGAAAGAGACTCTTTTTCAAAATTTCACAATAGGTAAGTCAGAATTTCAGTGCCTTTGCAAAGGAAAAAATGTGAACCCTACTCTCACTTTAACTTTCTTCATATTATTCCTGAGGCCCACAATTCAAGGGAGAGGAGAAGCCAGGGAGAACATGAAGTTAATACTGTATTGAGTGAAAAAAGTTCAGATTGCAGTTAAAATTTTCAAGTTAGAACACAAAAGCAAAGATAGCCACACAGAGAAAGAACTCAATATATTGATTTAAGATTTCTCCTGTGGCCGTTCTACTGAACACCACGTTACTCCAGTGAATTACAAAATTCCATTAGGAGGGACAAAGAACAATTGTGCACTTGCAGATTAAATCATCCCCAGAGGTCTTACAGAACTGGAAGACATTTGAGTTCCACCAGTCAGAGTGAAGAGATTTCACAGAAAAGTATATCCCAGAAAGAGGAGCATTGAAGTAGTTGGGAAAACTACATCAAAGGTTACATTAGATTCCCAGTATTGTGAAAAGATAAAGGAATATACAAATTATATAATTACCTGTCCAATGTTTATATTATTTAAAGAAAGACAACACGATCTATATTTTAAACAACAAATCAATATTGGCTGGTATGTTTAAAAATGTATTAAAACAAAAGAATCCTGGTAGGTTCAATAGCTTCTCGGAGAAAAGTTCAGTAGCTGAGATATGAAAGCAAGCTAGGTGTGCAAGAACAAATGAATGCATTATAATTGTGTGGTATATAGACACAATGGAATGCTATGCAGCTGCGCAAAAGGATAGAATCATGCAATTTGCTGCAACTTGAATTGAACTGGAGGATATCATGTTAATTGAAGTAAACCAGAAGAAGGATGAACATGGTATGCTCACACTAATCTGTGGCATATAGAATAATTAGATGAGTGAATGCAATTTAGTAAATGGGAAATGCCTAGATCATCCTTGATCCCAGAATATAGGTGGGAGAAAGAAAGAGAAGGGAAAAAATCGAGGTTGGGAGTAAGAGGATGAGAGAGAAAAGTAATGGGGTAGTAAGGGTCAAGACTTTGGGTATGTCAGTCATGTGGGTGAGAGTTATAGTTCTATATCTAAACCACAGTTAACAAGACTAACAACATGAAACCCAGACTGTATGAACCAACCTATAAGATACATCTGTTAAGGTGGCAGGCTGAGAAAACTCGAGGGAACTTCTGAATGTTGGTTGTGGGGCTGGTTCTAGAATATCAAATGTCTAAAACACAACTATCAATAACTTTGTAAATCACAGGTCTTTCATAAAATAAATTTTTAAAGAGACAAGTTCATTTAGTAAAGCAAACAAAGGTGTCCAGAGAGATAGCACAGTGGGTAGAGCATTTGCCTTGCATGTGATTCACCTAGGTTTAATCCCCTGTACCCCAAGATGTCTCACCAAGCACCACCAGGAGTAATCCCTAAGCACAAGGCCAGGAGTTAGCCTTGAGCACTGCTGTGCAGAGTCTCAAAATAACAACCCAAAAGTAGGCAAGCTAATTAGAGATAATGAAATGGTCACATTGAGATCTTAAAAGCCCTAGAAATGTTCTCAGTAATATAAGGAGAGCTGGGGCAATAGCTCAATGGGAGGCTGGTGCAGGGGGGCCCAGGTTTTATTACCAGAGCTACAAGGTTCCCTGAGACTTGCCAGGGGCAACCCCCAAGCCTAGAATTGGGGGTAGCTTCTGATGATCACTAGTTATGTTCCAACCCCTCTCCCCAAATAACATAAATAAATACATGAAAATTAGAAGATAAGAGATGCAATGTAAAATTAATATTTCAATAATAAAATCTATGGGACTGGAGTGATAGTATAGTGGGTAGGGCATTTGCCTTGCACGTGGCCAACCTGGGTTCAATCCCTGGCATTCCATATGGTACCCCAAGAACCACCAGGAATAATTCTTGAGTACAGAGCCAGGAGTAACCCCTGAGCATCACTGAGTGTGATGCAAAAAGCAAAATAAATAAATAAAGATTTTAAAATAGAATAATAATAATGATGATAATAATAATATAATCCATGAGGAAAAATTCAAAGGATGGAATTGTAATCAAATCTAATAAAACTCATTGACAAAATCTACATCTGAGGCACCAGCTCAGAACATTCAAGTCTCACTCCTGTCATACTTACAGTGAATATTCTGTCTGAATTACCTTTGTTTTCTTGCCAGCACAACTTAAGAGTATCTTGTTTAATCTCCCTACTGTTAGTCTCTAATTTTAGTCTACAGTCCTGTAAGCATTGAGAGATGAGATGCTAGAGTCTAACCCGGGTCCACGAAGCTTCTTATTCCTCCCGAAGTGAAAAAGTTAAATTAAACTTGACTGCATTCTTTTGATTTTACAGTATATACTTGTCCAATGTGTAGGTTACACATTTAATTCTCATTCCTTTGGGTAGCTAGGGCCAAATTCTGGCATGACTATCTGAAAAAAAATTTGTTGTCCTTAGTATGATAAGCGTTTCAAAAATGAAAATTGCTGGGCTGATGAGGCCACAGACTCTGTCTCGTGTGCTCCACCCTTCTCTGGCTGAGTATAAAAGGGCTCAGGGCCAGAGAGGGCAGTCAGAATTCAGAAACTACCTGCTCCTCTGCAGAACTGCTGACTCCTCCCTCACTAGACACCATGTCTTGCAAAACCTCCAGATGCTGCCGTAGCTATGGTGGCTACGGTTCTGGATACGGCTGTGGCTATGGCTCCGGCTATGGCTGTGGCTATGGCTCTGGCTATGGCTGTGGTTATGGCTCTGGATATGGCTGTGGCTATGGCTCCGGCTATGGCTGTGGCTATGGCTCCGGCTATGGCTGTGGCTATGGCTCCGGATATGGCTGTGGCTATGGCTCTGGATATGGCTGTGGTTACGGCTCCGGCTATGGCTGTGGCTATGGTTCTGGCTATGGCTCTGGCTACGGCTGTGGCTATGGCTCTGGCTACGGTTCTGCCTGCTGTGGATATCCAATTTTTGTATACAGAAGATGCTACTGTTGTTAGATCATGACTGCCTTACATCTTTTCACCTAAAATGAAATTTTTGAGGCTTTTCTATCTCGACGCTGTGCCATCACATCAGATCCCGCTGAACAAGACCTGTGAGAAGCTTACAGAATAAATACTCCTGACGTCATCAGAAGTCTGATTGTTGTCAAGGGACCCGGGTTACTCCGGGATGTTTCTAGAAACAGAAGACTTCATTTTGGCTATATTCCAAGAGTAAATTCGTCATTACCTTGGTCTATATTTCTATGATGTCATCATTTATTTACAAATAAACTTGTTTCATTGGTCCCAATAAGTTTGTGCTTCTTTTGTGTCAAAAAAAATCTAATGATTTATACTTAAATCTCCTGCTTGTCTCCTCAGAAACTGGCAGTACTAATGCTGTTTTCATTCCAGCTGTGTACTCTTTGCTTCTGTTTCCACTATGCGTATCCATGACATACCTGTGGTTACATATCTTGAATTTCATTCCTGAAAAATAGTGTGAGTTTGTATATTTCTCCTTCATTTGACTTGTGATTTACTCTTATGTATTCATGCTTCATGATTCTGGGTCTACCCACTTCCTTCAATATGATCAAAAGTCATATATGGACTACAAATATACATACACTCATGAACAAATGCTTCAGAAGAAAATCCGTTTTAGGAAATTCTGACTATGGAAAAATAAAAGGGAAGATAAAATGGAAGATGGGTTCATAAATGAACAGAAAACTAATTATTTGGTCTTGTATGGATGATCACAAAAGAAAACTGAGATGGCCATGAGGGACTTTGTGAAAGTAGAATCTGTGAGATCAGACCCATCAACAATGAAGAAGAGAGAAAATCATAGAAAAGATATTGTCTGAAAATTTTTTATTTCATCTTAGCCTTTAAAATATTTAAACTGGCCTATATGGCTATGTATCTGAAAAACAGCTATGGCAAAATGAGAAGGACTAGCACTTGATGGACTGTGGTTTTCTAAAGATATTAGAGCAATGTGAATGGATAGTCACAGAATGTATGTTTGCTGGCACAAAAATGTTTTCTAATAAGTGACACTTTCTGCACCAAGAAAGACTTCTCATTAGGTGCTTTGTAGTTGGACTTGCCTACATCCTGGTATTCCTACTTGGGATATTGGGGAAAAGTTTCAAAAGCAAGAAGTAACCTTGTTTACTGTATTACATACTCATTTGTCTCTCCAATATTTGACGTTAAATTAGAATCAAATTTGAGTTTTGGAACCTTATCATGAAAGTGGCCCTGGTATTATGGTTCTCTATATGGGGGAATATGCCAGCTACTAAATATTTTGACTTTAGAAATTCAGTCCTTATTTGAGATAAGAAAATATTGTGAGAATTGTACTCAAGATTTAATTTAGTATTCCAAAAATTCTTTACATATTGAAGAAAATTCCATTTTGAAAGCAATAAAGGAAAAGAGGATGAATCGTTATTCTTGATGAAATTAAACCATATCTTATGAAATATATTAACAAGTCATCTCAGTTGTCAAACATTTACTTAGTGCCTAGAAAAGGCAGATTTTTATTATCTGCTACAACAAAATTAAAATACATTTTTTATTATCTGCTGCCACATAAAAGGATCCTAAAGTGTTCATCCCCACAATCTAAAAGTGTGAAAAAAAAACACAGTCGACAAATAAAAAACTCAAAATGTTGTTGTAATATAAGTACACATAAAGTTTTTGAAAAATAGGAAGAAAGAAAGCAGGGAATTCAGGTCTCAGAATATATAGAGATAACAGGGAGGAAACTTTCTTTTGAAAAAGAGAGACTTCTTGCAAAAATATGATGCATGAATATGACCACCCAAGAAGGAAATAATTCTTCAGAAGAAGAGGAAATATTTTTCATAAAATTTTTATATGTTGGGGCTGGAGTGATAGCACAGCCGTAGGGCGTTTGCCTTGCGCACAGCCAGCCTGTCCCAGCCCGGTTTGATTCCTCCGCCCCTCTCAGAGAGCCCGGCAAGCTACTGAGAATATCTTGCTGGGCAAAGCCTGGCAAGCTACCTGTGACATATTCAATATGCCAAACACAGTAACAAGTCTCAAAATGGAGACATTACTGGACCCGCTTGAGCAAATCGATGAACGACAGGAAGACAGTGACAGTGACAGTTCATATGTTGATAGTTTATTGCAGTAGTTAACTTTCCTATTAAAAAAGTAGTCCATTTTTTAAAGAAATATTTACTGGTGTGGACAAGAATGATGATAAATGGTCGGCTGTAGAGATAGTACAGTGGGTAAGGCACTTGCTTTCCACACAGACAACTCTGGTTGGATCCCCAACATCCCATATAATCCTTCCCAAGAACTGCTAGAAGTGATTCCTCTGCATACAGTCAGGCATTACCCCTAAGCATTGTCAGGTGTGCCCAATCCTCCACCCTCCAAAAAAAAGAATAATGATAAATTTGGCTAGAGATATAAGATAACCTTTTCAGGGGTTAAGGAACCCACTTTTTATGCTATCTATCCAAATATGATCTTGAGAACCACACAGGATCCCTTGAGCACTGCTAGAAGTAATCTCTAAGTACCAAGCCAAGAGTAAGCCTCAAGCACTGCAAGTTACTCTTGAGTGCCCTAAACCAAAGCCAAAGAAAACAAACAAACAAACAAAAAAAAACAATGATAAATAAATTCTCAATAATATATACCCTGGTATAAACCCCTCTTGGAAAAACAAAACCTGAAACCTGCCTCTAATTTTGGCAAAGTTTGTAGTTACTATTTCTATGATTGTCTTGCTTTAGGGTTGGTAAGTGAAACAAACCATGAATAAATTTTAACTCCACATAAAAAAGATAAAACTTTATTGTCATAAAACCGTTTAGTGCGACTATATTTTAAAAAATACTGGGAACATGTTTTCTAAATCTCCCAACTCTAGTTATGTGGCAAAGAGATTTTGTAGATGTTTTTGTAAAACCTGACTTGTAATCTGGAAACATCCTGAGTAGAGATCCCTATGAATCTATCTAAAGTCCTAATACATTAAGACTGAGCAAAAAAAAAAAAAAAATGCTGCTTGTATAATAGAGGTCCTGTAGTGTGCTCCAAATTATCTGATAAGAACATACTCAACTTGCATGACCTAAATTCCATACCTGCTTTATTAACACAGTTTAAAAGAACATTCATTCTAGCAAATATCCAGAATAGATTAACTCTGAGTGAAAGAAGGGTAAAATGAAAGACTAACATAGAGTCAGCCATCATTGATGGAATGGAGAGGTCAAAAAAAAAAACTTTGAAAATTAATTTTGTCTGATAGTCACAGTGACATTGGGAAGGTTGAGGGACTCTGAAACCTATGGAGATTTTGTAATAAGTAGTTTCATGATGAAATAGATCGCCGGGGAATTAATGAGATCCCTGCAAATATTCAAGACTCCAACTATTAGAAAGGAGACTGCATGTAGCATATCAAAGACCATATCTTGGTTATACATTATGTGCCAATTTCAGTAAGTCTCGTAACTTTTAAATTAATTTTTAAAATTGAATTATCCTGAGATGCACAGTTACAAAGTTGTTCATGATTGGGTCTCAGTCATATAATGTTCCAACACAGTGTCCCTTTACCAAATACATTTCCCACCACCAATATCCTCAGTTTCCCTCTTGCCACCCGCCCCCAGCCACTTCCTAACTTTTTAGTACCTCAGTTCTCAGTAATCTAACTTAACTATCTCTTTAATACTTTTTTTTTCTGTTTGGGTCACACCCGGCGATGCTCAGGGGTTACTCTTGGCTCATGCACTCAGGAATTACTCCTGGTGGTGCTAGGGGGACCATACGGGATGCTGGGAATCAAACCTGTGTCAGCCATGTTGGCTGCGTGCAAGGCAAATGCCCTACCCGCTGGGCTATCGCTCCAGCCCCCCTCTTTAACACTTTTGAAGAAAATCTGTGATTTATAAGATCAAGATTCAAAGAATATTAAAAATAAAAGAAAGAAAACCAAAAACTAAACACATTTTTAGCAAAAAAAAAGGAATATTTGAATGGCTGTTCTAGTTTGAGCTAAATGGCCACCTAGAGTTCATAAAAATTGACCAAGAAATGGTTCTTAGGATACAACTATGTTACAGGATGTTACAGAAAATAAAATACTCAGAGATTTCAAAGGGGAAGCATCATTTCCACTGAAATCTCTTACAAAATAATTAGTAATTGGTAAGTTAGATAGTCTCATTTTAATAGTTGTAGTCCTCAAAATAAACTTCCGTGAACTTTTCAGGGCCTTGTTAAGTAAAAATGTTCATAGACTCATGTTCAGATGACATGATGATTTATGAAAAAGTGATGTTATAGACTCACAATTGACTCAAGGCAATGCCTGGAGCAATGTAAAACATAAACCTTACTCTTCTGCTGTAACTATGAGGCCATCAAGTCTTCTCATTATAAATTGGCAGATGTGTCCTGTACATTCCAGTATTATGGTAAATATTTATTTCATGAATCACAAAGTTTATATAGTCTGGAAAAAGAGTGAGAATATATGATGAGCATATTTGCAAATGGTATATATTATAAAGGATAATAATTCAAACTTCAACAAGAACTTTTTTAATTCAGGAGGCAGAAAGTAAAAAGATTAAGACACGTTCCATGCCCAGAGTGACCCTAGTTCACTCCTTAGTATCACATTTGGTCTCTCAAGTACCACCAGAAATAATACCTGAGCACAGAGCCTGTCTTACACCCCAAATACCATAGAGTGTGACCCCTGAAAAAAAACTATTTCAACTTAATACCAATAGAAAGAAAGAAAGAAAGAAAGAAAGAAAGAAAGAGAAAAAAAGAAAGAATGGGAGAATGGGGGAAGGAAGGAAGGAAGGGGGAAGGAAGGAAGGAAGGAAGGAAGGAAGGAAGGAAGGAAGGAAGGAAGGAAGGAAGGAAGGAAGGAGGGGGGAAGGGGGAAGGGGGAAGGAGAGAAGGAGGGAAGGAGGGAAGGAGAGAAGGAGGGAAGGAAGGAAGGAAGGAAGGAAGGAAGGAAGGAAGGGAGGGAGGGAGGGAGGGAGGGAGGGAGGGAGGGAGGGAGGGGAGGGAGGAAGTGAAGGAAGGGAGAGATGGAGGGATGGAGGGAAGGAAGGAAGGAAGGAAGGAAGGAAGGAAGGAAGGAAGGAAGGAAGGAAGGAAGGAAGGGAGGGAGGGAGGGAGGGAGGGAGGGAGGGAGGGAGAATAGGAAGGAAGGAAGGTGGGAGGGAGGAAAGGAGGGAAGAAAGGAAGGAGGGAGGGAGGGAGGGAAGGAAAGAAGGAAGCAAGGAAGGGAGGGAGGGAGGGAGGGAAAGAGGGAGGGAGGGAGGGAGGGAGGGAAGGAGAAAGGGGTTGAGGGAGGGAAGAAAGGAAGGAGGGAAGGAGGGAGGAAGGGAGGGAAGGAGGGAAGGAGGGAGGAAGGAAGGAAGGAAGGAAGGAAGGAAGGAAGGAAGGAAGGAAGGAAGGAAGGGAGGGAGGGAGGGATGAAAGGAAGGTGAAGGAAGGGAAGAAATGACTAGGGTTGAAGCCACAGTAGAGGTGGTAGGGCACTTGTTTGAACACAGCTGACTGGGGTTCAATACTCAGCTGCCCTTGGAGTCCCCCGTGTCCCATCTGGAGTAATTCCTGAGTGCAAAGCCAGGAGTAAGCCCTGAGCAAGCACTGGCAGGTATGGACCAAGAACAAAATAACAACAACTAAACAAATGACTTGAGCAAAAAAATCCGCCAACTTAACAGAAAGGCTCCTCACAAAAGGAAACATGCAAATGAAACAAAGCAAATAAAAATGTTATACCATAATTCTATTCATCATGGGAATAAAAATAAAATAACTATACTACTGCATACTTATTAGAATGGCTAAAATATGGTGCATGGAGAACACCAAATTCTGGCAAGGATGCTGAGTAATATACACACTCTAAACCAGTGCAAATACACAAAGCAACCTCTCAGGAAGATAGTTTATTATTTACTACAAAGATAAACTCTTTTCTGACAACACAGAAAATCCACTGATACACATACAAAATATGCCCATGAAATTTGCTAATCTTTTATTCATCATGGCCAAACCTATAATAACCAACATTTTCTTCAGTAGGTAAGAAGATAAATTGTAATGCATCCATTCAGTCGATATTTTTCAGTTATAAAATGAATTATAGAGCAATAAATTTCAATCTAAAAACATAATATGCAATATTATTTAAACTATATAAAATTCTAGAAGAGACAAAACTACAAAAAATTGTCAGAATTTTAATGAGTGACAAGAGTGGTCCCCATCGGGGAGAACATGCGAGGATTTTAGAGCAGTACAAATAGATTGCATTATGTTACAGTGATTGCTATAGCTCATTATACATGTGTCCAGAAAACTAGAATGTATAATAGCAAGGATGAACTCTACTGTAACATTTATGTAAACAATGAACTTTGGCTGATAATGATGTGTCATTTCCTCTTAATAGCAAGCAGAGATGTCTACAGGGAGAGAGAGAATGTCTAGGGCAGGGAGTATTCTGGAAATATCTCCACATCCCTCTAAATTTCTCAGTAAAACTAACACTGTTTTTTTGAAAAGTAAAGTCTTGAAAAAATAACTGAATGTTGCCAAAGACAACAGCAGTCAGTTTGATGATGATAATAATAACATTTGCAGAAACTTAAACAGTGTGAAATTACTTCAATAAAACAGTAAATAGATCCTTATTTTTTTTAAAAATTTGTTGAATGTATTGAGCAATATGAATGCATATGGGAGCAGTAAAATTCTTCGAATAAAAACAGTTGAAAGTTTTCAATTTTGATTTCTTAAAATATATTAGATTCAAAGATAAAAGAGATGTATACTCATTTAGCTCAGAATGCAATTATAATTATGAATCAAACATGTTATTTTTTTTAAGGCAGGGTACAACCAGCAGAGCTCACACATCCCTAGCTCTGCACTCAGTGATCACTTGATGTGGGCCCAGGGCTGAGACGCAAACCCATCTTGGCCACGTGCAAAGCAAATGCCCTACCCGCTCATAGCAAATTCAGTAACTTGGGACTGGAGAGATTGTACAGTGGGTCAGGTGTTTACCTTGTGCAGCTGACCTATTTCAATCCTCAGTACATCTGATATGGTCTCCCCAGGAGTGAGCACAAAGCCAGAAATAAACCCTGAGCACTCCAGGTCTGTCCAAAACACACAACAACAACAACAACAACAAAAACTTAGATGAAAAATGTTTGAAAGATGCATATAGCCAAAATTAGTACAAAACAAATGTCCTCTTTAAATACACTACTTCAAACAGATATCATTTAAACACACACACACACAACTCTGTATGAAAACAACCAAAATGTCTAATAGATAAATGGTAAAAGAAGTTGTGATTTATAAACATAATGGGATACTATTAACCTACAAGAAAGATGAAATCATACAGTTTGCTGCAACTTGGATGGAACTGGAGGTTATCAAGCTGAGAAAAATAAGTTAGGGGAAGAAGGACAAGCAACAGATTATCTCACTAAAGTGTGGTGTATAAGGAAACAAAACAAGGGTATAAATAATATCAATTTATAACAAACGCTGGATACTAGAACAAACTCAGAGCACCAGATTAGAGGAGAAACAGGTAGACTTGAGTTAATACAGAGGCTGTGGGGGGTATGGTTCTTGGATTTTTTGTTATTAGCGAACACCATGATGTCAACCATTGTAAACACATTACCTTAGCTATAATACATTTTTTAAAACACTCATTTGCATGCACATAATGCACGGACACAACAAACACCGGAGTCGATATGGCTTAAACCAAAATATTCAATTTAAGCAAATCTTATACAAAGAGAGGAAAGATTTATCTAGGAAAATATATAAATTCAACACTAAAAGGGCATTGTGAAAAGTACTTAAATATTTATTAATATTTGATAATCTTTATCAATTACAGCTAAGCAAAGAATGCACAGTTTCTATGCCATATGGCAATCCATAACTTTTACTATATCAGCAGAACAAATTAGGCAAAAATAACCATTGTTATCACAACAAAGGCAAAAAATGTTCATAAAAATTATTTAGAGGTCAGATATATAGTACAGTGGGTAGGGAGCATACTTTGGCTGTGGCCAACTATTTCTACCTCCAGCACCACATATGATTCCCAAAATATCACCAGCTCTGATCCTGGAAGAGAATCATCAGTAAACCCAAAGCACTGCAGGGTATACTCACCCCAACACTCCCAAATTTATTTAAATGAATTCTACCCAGTATAATCATCATTCATATTTCCATCATAAATAATTTGCTTTCCCAATTTTTCCTATTTCTTTACAAATAAGAAACATATATTAAATATTTGGTACCACAATAAATAATTTGCATCATATTTGGTACAAAACTTGCTATTCACTGATTTAAGGTCTTTCATGTCAAACTTCATTTATATCAATATAGTAATTCCTTTATAGAATTTGTATGGTAACTTACCAATATATATATATAAAGATACATAAAGGTACAACATCATCAAGTTCATTTTTCATCAAAATTTTAGAACATCAGCTTGAATCAAGAGTCAGATATGTACACACAAGGCTAAACACAAATTACATTCAGTCCTGTACAGTATTTTCACAAATTCTTCAAATTTTCCTTTTTTAAAGGATTTAAGTTGACATAACTAAAATAGAAATTAAAATGCCTAACCTATGCATTGTTCGCTGATCTATTGAGATCATTTATGCAGAGACCCAACATATAACCCAATAAAGAGAAATAATTTTCATCTTCATTTTTTTTCTTCTTAGAAGAAAGATCACTCTTTCTCCAACCAGTTACAGACACGGAAAAACAAGTTAGAAAGAAATAATGGATCTTTTTTTAATATAGTGGAGAAGTGTACACCAACAGGGGTTCCTGCCTATTTACTGTCAGTCGCATTTAGAGGCTGGTAAATGATTTGCGAGTATCTTACGTGGATTTACCAAGTGTCATTCCTATGTTCTTCCTTAATAACTGAGAGGCATATGACAATCCTATGTAGTAAATGAAAGAATAGAAAAAATCTTCATTTATACTTAATTGTTCTTTTAATAATGTTAGCTGATAGTTATTTAGTATTAAGAAATGGATAGAATGAAAATTAGAGTCAGCTTGGGAGCTTCATTGATGCTCAGGATTGAGAACTGAGATTATAAGAATTCAACATTTAGGTCAAGGAGGTACTTTCCATGGTGTTGTTGTTACTAAGTCACTCACATTATAAATAATAACAGATTTTGAGAGAAGAAAATTCAAATTGAATTGGATGCACAAATTACTCATCAAGAGAGATATCCATATAAAACAAACTTTTCTCTGCAAACACGGGATTATTGGGCATATAATAGCAGCTGCATGTTAAATGCTAGCTGTGAGTGGAAAGAGAAGTCAGAGTTAAATTCCATCTGTCCAGAGGCATGTGCTAGAATGTAGACTGTCGGAAAACTGAAAAATGGCAAAAAAAATGGTATATTTGATAGGTAAAAGGCTATTGATTTTGTCAATAAACTGAATTAACATTAAATTTACCTAAAAGTGAATCTTTCACTACATCAGTGGGGAGCATGGTAATTCTTCAAATTGCACATGAAAATACTTGTGTACTTGCACAGACTCTCAGTGGAAAACATTACACTGCCATTAATCTTATGTAGATCTATGTTCAAAAAGACACAAAGGTGGCGATCTCTCTCGCTCTAAATCTTTTCTATACACAACGAAAGAAATGCAAATAATAAAGAGAAATAAATACATCTTACAAGAACTATTTTCATTATTGAAAAACAAAACTATGAACATTCCACTTGAAGATCATTGATTACGCACAAATATGTAAGTGTAGCGAGCTAACAAACCATTTTTTTCCTTTAATTGGAATGGAATTCCACAAGTTAATGCAATTATGAACCAGGTTTTCAACAATAAGTAAAATTTAGATAGACACTAACAATATGTGTACAACATTTTCAGAATGGAAATTCAATTCTATCTATGAGAAAATTTAGAGTAATGTGAGAAAAATTAGTTGTATAATAATGTTTCCACCAAGAAAGCCACTGAATAACATTTTCTCCCAATAATGTTAATATATTTTGTTTATGAAATACAGCTAAACAGCTACATGAATAACCGGGACACATTTAAATGAACTAAAAAGTATTTATATATTTATATTTTTTAAAATTTTTGTTTATTTTTTAATTGAATCACAGTGAGATACACAGTTGCCAAGTTTTTCATGATTGGACTTCACCATATAATATTCCAGCACTTATCTCTTCTTCACCAGCATACATTTCACACCACCAATATCCGCAGTTTCCCTCCCATGCTTACTCCCATTCCTCTATGGAAAGAATTTCTCTCCCCTTCGGGGCATTATTGTTTGCAGTATAGATACTGAAAGATTATTTATTTATGTCCCTTTATCTACTTTCAACACTCATCTCCTGTCCAGAGTGATTATTTCTAAGGTAAAGGTAAAGGTAAAGGTCCTCCCGTTGATCGTCGATTTGCTGGAGCGGGTCCAGTAATGTCTCCATTGGAGACTTTGTTGTTACTGTGTCTTGCATATCGAATACTCTCGGTAGCTTGCCGGGTTCTCCGAGAGGGGCGGAGGAATCGAACTCGGGTCGGCCATGTTGGCCGCTTGTAAGGCGAACACCCTACTGCTGTGCTATCGCTCCAGGGCCTATTCTAACAGTTATTATTATGCTGGTCCCTTCTCTAATCCTAACTGCTCTACCCCCCGCACACTTGTGGCAAGCTTCCAACAATCATATATGTATTTAATCACATTAGAACAATTTCTTTATTTGATAGTCTTATTAGGACAGAGAAAGTTAATAACACCAACAACAAAAGAGAATGTGTCTTCACATCTTGAAAAGGTAAGAGCTGAAAAAAATACTGAGTACCTTCCAACCTTAATCTCACCAGAATTATATAAACTACTAAAGCAGTTCATTATTTGACTCTGGAGTGAAATAGGAGTTAAAATATATTGTGAATGGGAAGTTTTACTTGGGGAGACATAGGAGAAAAAGAAATTAGTTTTAGCCAAGATGAAGTCAAGTGAGACCACTGAAAATATTGCCTACTTATGTGATATCTGGCTATGGAATATTAGTTTGAATACTTGTTATAAAATGTAGCTTTGTAAACAAAACAGCCATCTGATTAAGGTGTCAGCTGACTAAAACAAGTCTCCCAAATGCCTTAATTCACTATAGTCTACTCTCAAGCAACACACTGGTTATATTACTCACAAAATGAACCAATGCAATTTTCTCAGACTTGTCTTCTTCAAGAAATTTTAAATATATAGTATTCAACACCTTAGAAAGGAAAGATAGATTGATGGTATCAGTACAGACAAGCAACTAAACCTTGGATAAAATTAAGAATTTGTTTCATGAGCTGGGGGGAGAAATTCATCAGTTGAAGGAGTTTTTATCTTATAAAATATTTTTTAAAAAATTAGTGAAACTTTGGAAATGAGCAAATACAATTGAGCCTATAAAGCATAATTCTTCCTTGATACAAAAATAGGTACAAATTAAAATGAGAATCTCATCTGGGACAGAGCTTCATCAGTATGAGCTGTGCCCCGTCAGTCAAGCCCTCAATGGACTGGGCGGAGTCCAAAGTAGACACCAAGCAAGGCAATCTTCCTGAATCTCTCTGATGTTTAATCTTGTAGTGGAGAAATAACAAACTGATGAGTTTAGCCATTAAACAACCCAATGGCATGACAGCTATGTTGGGTCCCACCCATACTGAGGGCATATAAAAGGCCCTGTTCAGGGTCACTGGGCAGACCCAAGTAACTCACTCTCCTCCTCTACCCAAGGACAACCTCAACAACTAGCACCATGTGTGGCTACTACGGAAACTACAACGGAGGCTGTGGCTATGGATGCTGTGGCTATGGCGGCCTGGGCTATGGCTATGGAAGCCGTGGCTATGGATGCTGTGGCTATGGCGGCCTGGGCTATGGCTATGGAAGCCGTGGCTATGGATGCTGTGGCTATGGAGGCCTGGGCTATGGATATGGCGGCCTGGGCTGTGGCTATGGTTCCTGCTGTGGCTCTGGCTATAATAGATTTGGCTGTGGATATGGCTCTGGCTATGGCTGTGGCTCTGGATATGGTTGTGGCTTTGGCTACTACTGAGAACACCATGGAGACAAATCTCTAAGCGTGAACAAAACAACAAATTCAAGCTCCTAGGTTCTGGATTACTTTCTCCACATGATGTTTATCCTTCATGGAAGTCTAGTCCCACTGTTCCTGATTACAGTATAACTAAAAATTAAGTGGAATATGGGTGAATTAATCTACTCAATCATCCTTTCCTTTTTGAATGATGATGTCATTGCCAATTCAAAGACTTCTGTGCCAGAAATTGTTTTTCTGTTAACTTAATAAAAATAAAAAACTTCTTCAATCCAAATAGCAAACTTGGTTTTTATTTATTATTTTATTATTCTTTGTTATTTATTGTCCCAAGCTTCTTGCCAGCATTTTCCCTCTTTCTGTTTCTAAGAAATGTAACGGGGATCTGGAAAGACATCTCCATGGACTGAGTACATGTTTTGCCTGCAACAAATTCAGGTTGATTTTCAGCTATATGTGGTTCCCAGAGCACCACCAGGAGAAATTGCAAGAACAGATCAGGGCCCGGGAGTTCTTCAGAGCTCCAATATATGTAGGCAAAAAAGCTAACCAAACAAAAAAGGCAAGAAGTGAAGGGTATCAGTTGCCCACACAGGAAGATAGTCTTCTCTATTATTTCTAGCTAGCATCTTGAAAATTCCATTGTCAAATGTCTTAGAAAAGGAACTTATTTTTCCATAAACTTTATTGCCACTGATTCTATAGAAAAATAATATTTGCTATGTTGTATAACTTACCATAAGTCCGGTATTATTTTTTAAGAAACCAAGTATAAATACATGCCAAAATGATTAAAAAGTAATGTATTTTCCAATGTCAGCATTTATGATTGCTCTAAAATAAATAAGTATTGCTCTATTGTGCTCCTTTGCTTTCTATTCTCTATTATTATTTTACTTTAGCATCATTGTATTGTATGGATTTCACATGAACTTCATTGAAAATCAAGCCTATCCTCTTTATCTGGAAGTGTTTCCCTCTACCGCCCCCCCCACCCCCCAGCATTCCCCCTTTTCTTATGTTAACCGAATTGATCTTATTCACTAATATTTTATGGTTTGCCATCTTCAGCTCATCTATTTGTTTAGTTTCTCTTTATATGACATATGCATAAGTCATTTGACATTTGCCTCTCTTTGTCTGACTTATTCGCTTGGCATAATAACCTCCAGAACTATAGGTGTTATTGCAAATGGGAGATTTTCATCATTTCTTAATTCTATTAAACATATCTGAAAGATAAGAGATATACAGGTAATTGTCTATTTTTTATTTTTTGAGGAGGAATTTCTCAAGTGGTGCATAAGATACCAGAGACCCTCCCATTGTCTCTTGGTCAACCAGGTAAGCGGTTCAATGTGAGGCCCCAAGAATTCAGTGCCTGTAAGGATGTGAGACACTGCACATTACCTGGTCCCAGTATGTTGTGGTGCTCAGGAGTCTCCAGAATCAACTTGGTGATGTATGGAAGATTCTAGGGCTGCACTCAACAATGCTCAGGGAACCATAAGTGCCAGACATTGAACTGGGGCCAGCTCTATGCAAGGAATGTGCCTAAACCCCTTATTTCTTTAGCCATATTTAAATATATATATATATTTTTTTTTTCTTCAACAATGTTCAGGGATCTCTGACGACCATTTCTGACTACACTTGGTCAATGGTTCAATGCTGGGGCCCACAGATGTGTCACTGAATTTGTCCACCTTGTTGAAGGCCATCAGGGCCATCCTCAGGGTGTTTAGGAGTCAACCAATGACAGGATGAAAATCGATTCTTTGTGCATGCAAGGCATGTGCCTCTTACCTCTGAACTATCTCCATGGTCTAGTATGGTATATATTTTATATGCTGTATCTCTTTATTATTTTAAAATATTTTATAATTCCCACATGGTTTCTGTTTTGAAAGCCATGCTATCAATTCATAAAGACCTTTCACTCATGTTACTGAGATTTTCCTTCCATGCCTCTAAGAAAAAGATAAAGTAGATAACACAATATCAAACTAAATAGACTTTAAATAATTATATACTCGCTGTGCTAGCACAACAGTAGGGCATTTGCCTTGCACGCAGCCAACATGGCCGACCCGAGTTCGATTCCTCCGCCCCTCTCGGAGAGCCCGGCAAGCTACCGAGAGTATCTCGCCCGCACAGCAGAGCCTGGAAAGCTCCCCATGACGTATTCGATATGCCAGACACAGTAAGAACAAAGTCTCCAATGGAGACGTTACTGGGCCCGATCGAGCAAATCGATGATCAACGGGAGGGCCTTTACTTTACTATTACTAAAATTATATGTATAGGGACATATTGTAATTATCACAAAGATAGTTAAGATATAACAATTTTAAATCCATCTTAACCTAACAAGAATGCTTGAAAACAAATTTTAGAAGACTGACAGAATTGAAAGGAGAAAAATTAATAATGAGAGCTTTCAGTATTCAAGTAATGAATAGAATGACTGCATGAAAGATCATAACATAAATAGGCTTGAAGAATAATGTAACAAAAATTAATGTAGGATATTTCCAGAAAGACTTTTAAACAACTGTGTAAGAGAATATACATTACCCTTAAGTATACATATGGAAAGTTTTCCAAGATAAGCCAGAAACTTTATCAAACTGAGAGTCCATAAACTTAAAAGAAGTAAAATAATACAGCTTTATGTGATTTATACGTAACCCTGATGTGTGAAAAGGGACATATTTACATAATCTTTGCTTTATAACGCTTTCAGGAAACATGTTTAGGGGCAGTTTAACATTTTTACCACACTTTGCTGTCCAGAGAGTAGTAATTTTTCAACCCATTCTCAGTCTTAGGTAACCCCAATTCTAAGACTATTTACAAAATATTAATATATACTATTTCAATTTTATATTTGTTGATATATTATTAATATTTAATAATAAATAGAATGAAGGGAAGCTTTCAAAAATAGTTTTACTAAAGATTTTCCAGACTACCATAAACAAGGATATTCTTTTTTTTGTTTGCTCGTTTTTTGGTTCACAGTGACACTCAAGAATGACTCCTGGATCCGCACTGAAGAATTACTCAAATTACTCCTGGCAGTGCTCAGGAACCATATGGGATGCTGGAGATCAAACCCGGGTTAGTCGCATGCAAGGCAAATGCCCTACCACTGTACTATCCCTCTGGCACTGGCAAGGGTATACTTTTAAACCTATATCTTGGATTAGACTCTATCTGTAATATCTAGTCTCCCCAGGTAACTGCCTTATTATAAAGATAATCTCTTTCAAAAAAGTAAGCAGTGATTAATTCCTTTAAAGTGACATTGAAGCATCTCAAATTTTGTACCTCTCAATAACAATGTGAAAAAGATAGGCAGGGAAGTCATCTGTATGCAGAAGCACATGTTGTCAATGAATGAATAATATAAAATTTTGATGAAAAAATACATCTGCTTAGAGTATATCAAAAGGTCAAATATCAAAAAGGTTAAATATCAAAAATGGCAAATATGCCACTGGTGGGATAAGACGGGGAGGGGCAACGTCTGTGGTGGAGGAAAGCATTTAATCTGGAAGAGGAGGTGGTGCTAAAAGGTGCTATAAAGTGTTATGCATGAAACACTACAGCAACAATACTGCAAAACTTGACAGTAAAAAACACAGTCCCAAAACAAGCAAACTAGTGATAGGAGGCAAATGGTGGTTGAGTGGGGTGGGGCATTGGTGGAGGAAAATGGACATTGGTGAAAGGGATTGGTATTGGAACGTTGTACACCAGAAATCCAATCATAAAAAGCTTTGTAATTATGGTGACTAAATAAATGAAAAATTAGAGCAAAGAGGTTAAATATCAAGAATAAATAAATTTGAAATTAACAAAGTGGAGAGGAGAGTAGGGTACCAATTTTCCAACATCAATAATCAAATTTTGGTTATACAAAGATGAGGCTTTGATTAGATCAAGGTATGTAATATCATTCCTTAAATATAATCATGAAACCCATATTAAAATGTTACTTAAATGTAACTCCTCAATCACACATCTAAATGATCAACAATCACGCAAACAACTACATATTTTCACAAAAGTTCTAGATAAATAAAATGCTTGAAAATAAACTCAGACATTTTCCCCCAAATGGGAAATGTGTCTGATTATATTCCATTATATTATAGTTATACAAGATGAAATGAGAGATTTTGTCTAAGTTGTGGGAAACAGGCAATCTTAACAAAAGATGTGTTATTGCATGGTAGTTTTAGAACTGGTCATCTTTGTTTGAACGGATAATCACACAGTTAATTACAAACAATACAGGAAGTACACATAGTGACTCAAGAGACTTCAAGGATGCTCGGAGCATATTAGCAATGTAGATTTTTTCTGAAACCAGAGACAGTTATTTGACCCAGCAGCCTGGATGGAAACAATGGCCCCACCCACAGTCACAACCATGGTCACATTCCAGGCAACCAATGACATAGCCAAAGTGACCAAAATATAAAATATCAGAGTGTTAGGAAAGAAGACTCAATTGAAAGTAGAGGCAGTTTCTAGATTCGTAAGCTTTTAATCCTTAATTTGTTTACAAACTGAATGGTTTATGGAACAAACCACAGACACTATTAAGTTCATGTTTCAAACAAATTGGAATTGAAACTCTCTTAGGAATTCCTCATAATCATAACTTTGCCATGTACAAAATGCCTGTAATGGAATCATTTCCCTTTAAAAACATTTTGCTGGGTTGCTTATTCTATTTGTGTAATCTAAATTGTAGTTTTAATTACCATGAGATACCCTTACAAGTTTCAACTCGACAATTTTTAATTTTCTTTAATAATTTTCTCCTTCATGTCCACCAAGATGCAGTCTCATGGACAAAAGTTTGATCTCAGAGTAATATGGAAGGAAAAGATTGTGCATGAGAAGATACTGTGCAGGAATAATTACTATGTTTTATTATGTTTATAAAAATTAATCACTTTGACCAATTCATCACACATGTCACACATATATGTGTCTATTATTTTTCATGTGACCAAAAGCCATGGTAGAGCCCAGAAATTTAAAAACATGTACTGAGGTTACATAGAAATTTGAATTTAAATTTAAATTTATTCTATGCTAACAAGCTTAAAATACATACCAAAATTTTTCAAAGTTATGCTCACATTTTGAATTTACTATAATTAGTTACAACAAAATAGTGACATCTCTTTTGGTGTTTTTATTCAATATCTGTAGCCTAAATTAGTTATGAAACAATAACAAAAATTGAAAGAAAAAGCACTTATCTCATTTAAACTGTCAATGTGATTAAAAAAATTAAGGAAATACTGAGGAACAATCAGTAACTGGAGAAGACTGAAGATATAAGACAAACAATAGCCATGTGGATATTGAATTGGATCCTGAACATACAAAGGACATAAAAAAATGGTGAAATGACAAAAGGGCAAAGATCAACCTGAAATAGTGTACAAGTTTAGTTTCTTGATTTGAAATATTGCTCTTGGTTATTAAAAGCACTATTTAAATATGACTGGGTGAAGGGTTATAGAGATTTTGTGTGTGTGTGTTGTATCTTTTTGTGTGTTTTGCACACAGTTACACTCTGTCACTAAATTATTTCAAATTTTAAAAATGGGAGTGGGGGCCAATTTGATAGTACAGCAGGGACGTCACTTTCCTTGCACTCAGCCAAGTGGGATCCCTACCACCATACACAATTCCCTGAGCCCTCCAGGAGTGATGTCAAGTTAACAAATTAACTCTAAGAAGCAAGTTCTGCAGAGAATATGTAGTCTGAGGAGAAATGACAAATGTTGTTGTTAGAGACATTGCATACAAGAAATAATAATGTCTCTCATAGCTACAGTAATAAAATATCAAATACAAAAGAAACAAATAAACAAAGAAAAACCCTAAGTTAACCACGGGCCAGGAATAAGCTCTGCACATAACTGAGTGTGGCCTGAAAACCAAAATAACCAAAATCGGAATGAAGAATATTAAAATGCCCCCTCATGATTTTGATGTGGTTGTTTATTATATCACATATCAGACATTTAAGAATCAAGTGTGTGCTAGGCGGTATTAGGTTGGTCCTTTTAATTTAGGTATGGGAGCTACATTTCTAGGTGCTCAGTCTGCTGACCTTGAAGGTCACCAAGGTGACATGATGACCAGAAGAGAACCCAAGGATATAGTCTAGGATCTTGCACCGGCAAGATTCATTCTCTATGACTTGAGTCATATCCCAAGCCAGTTTTGAATGCTGAAGATAGAACAGTGGATATGATAGACTCTATTATCATGTGGATTCTTATCTTCCATTTTTAGCAGTGTTTTCCAAACTGGGTTTTCTTGCCCTGCTACCCACACACACTAGGAAAAAGTGGGGATAGGATAGGAGTGATGGTACTAGCCTCAGATGTAATTGGGAAGTACATTCTCTTTGTTTGCTTAAAGATAGTGTATATCCCAGAAGGCATTGACTCGCTTTATTCTGGAAGAAGAGAGGTAGGAAAAAAGTTTGGGAAACAATGCCCTAAAATAAGGACAATTAAAAGGGACAAATATTCAAAAATAAGTACTAAAATGTGAATATGATCATTTCTGAGAATAATTGTCCATTTGTATGATTAATCTAGGTAAGATAAGAGTACTGATAAGAGATTATTTTAAGTTGCATAGTTCAAATAATTCTGAGAGAAGTCAAGAGAAAAGATGCTAGTCATTCATGCCAAAAAAGAAGCTTTGAGTTGAAAACAATATAATATACATGAAAACCAGAAAGGCCATTACTTTCTGCTTACTGTAAACTGGTGAGTGTTGGGCACTTAAAGGGAATAGTGAAGGTAGGATCAGGGCATACCCTGGATGATGTGCTCCAAAGCTTTGTGTTGTTATTGATGGCAAATTAAGGTATGCAGAAACCAGATAAATGTGATCTTCAAATAAGCAATTGTTTGCATAAGCATATCTCATGCAATATCTGTGAAATTTGTATTTTAAATTTCAATAATCTAGACACAAAATTTAACTGTATATTCAATATAATGTAGTAATCTAATGAGAAAAGATATTAAAGAATTCACTACAGGGAGGGTTCTAATATGACTTAAGTCTTGCATTCTTGCATGATAAGACATAAGGAAGAAAGGAGCTAGACTCTGAGTATAAAGAACAATAAAAGTAGTTCCATGTTATTAAGTTTTGATGACCATTACCAACCTATGACAATATCAAATTTATAGAAAGAGAAAGAGGGAGAGAAAGAGAGAGAGAAATACGAAAATAGGTGTAAATGTGAGTTAAAATTAATCAATTAAAAGAATGAATTCAAAGGAATTAACCTATAAAGTTTAAACAAAGTATTAGAGGGGCAAGCACATGATTGGGCACCCTCACTTTCAAAATCTGAAAAAGAGGAAAAAGAAGGAAATTGCAAATCACCAAATAATTTTAAAAACAGCAGGTAGTGATATTACAACTATTCCAATTGTGTGGTAGGAAAGAGAAAAATGTATGGGAAGAGAAGTTGGTGAATGTGAATATACTCAGAGCCTTCCTCATAGGATGGAGGAAGGATCTCTCCTGTATCAATATTGAAATATTGGTGATCTCAACAAGAGTCTTTTTCTTAATGTGATGGAACCAAGGACCAAAGAAAGGAGAGGAAGACTTATAA
Organism: Sorex fumeus; assembly: GCF_029834395.1. Taxonomy (NCBI): domain Eukaryota; kingdom Metazoa; phylum Chordata; class Mammalia; order Eulipotyphla; family Soricidae; genus Sorex; species Sorex fumeus. Next base: position 30,416,086 of record NW_026606322.1, on the reverse strand, counting down.
AGTTCTGCTTTCTGATTATGGAGTGTGTGCAAGTACTTATTATGGAGTGAACATAGATTGTATAATCACAACAGAAAAAATTTAAGGACTATCTTTGGATGTGACGCTTTCATTGTTATGATTGGAGAGAACTCAGTTTCACAGAGGAAACAAATTAACTCTAAGAAGTAAATGCTACAGAGAATAAGTAGTCTGTGGAGAAATAACAAATGCTGTTATTAGAGATAAGGCATACATGAAATAATAATGTCTCTTATAGCTACATTAATAAGATACCAAAAAACCCAAGTTAATTATAGTATTTTTAATTGACTAATGCAATTTAGTCAGACCAATTTCAGGTGATGTTCAAGAATTTAGATAGCTTAGAGAAAGACTGATCATCAAATTATTTAAATTAGCTTTTGCTGAAAACTTATTCTAACTTATTACTTGATTGACTGCACAGTGATAGCTGAAGCTACTGCAATTTTCTGTATGGTAAATTAGAAAAATAATACGCAGAGATATTCTCTAATTCTAGAATCTAAATTGAGCAAATGGTGAACAAATTGTCACAATAATGTGTTTATTTTTATACAGGGAACCTATCAAAACACACATACGGAAAGAATATTCAAAAACAGATATTCGTGAATAAGTTCATTTGACTGACTCAAATTAAAGAATTGTATTTTATGAAGGCATATTTACAGTAATTTGTATGCTTATTACATGGATGGATTAGAAAATGTATAACCTAAAAGAGTCTTGATTGTTGTGAAAGGGTTTAACAAGTTGTACTCTGTTTTGAGCTAAGGTTAGGAGAAAAATAAAATAATATTTTGAAGCAGAATCATCATCAGACTAATTGAAATCTACCAATACATAAGACACATGTCACTATCACTGTCCTCCAGTTGTTCATCAATTTGCTCGAGTGGGCCCAATAACGTCTCCATCGTGACAATTGTTACTGTGTTTGGCATATCGAATACGTCATAGGTAGCTTGCCAGACTTTGCCATGCAGGTGAGATACTCTCGGTAGCTTGCCGGGCTCTTCAAGAGGGGCAGAGGAATCAAACTCTGGTCGGCCATGTTGGCTGCTTGCAAGGCAAATGCCCTACCGCTGTGCTATCACTCCAGTCCAAGACATATGTATGGAAATAATAATTTTTCCCTACATTCATTCTTTTGAAGACATAACAATGTTTTTAATTATAAACTAAAACTGCTTTTACTTTTCCAGTGCCTCCATACACATTGCATTATCACACTCATTTAATTAAAGGAAATAATGTTGCTGGGATTATGTAAAAGAACACAGTGTGTCTCAATACAAAGACAATAATGATTGAATATATAAATAAAGAAACATACCTCTGACTAATATATTGAAGATTACTGAAAGTTAGTGACTTAAATTCTAATATCAATTAGCTCTTTTTGTGTAATTTTATAGTGCATTAATTTATTATAAACTCAATTCAGAGATTAAAAATCAGAGAAGTTATATTAAAATTACAGCTTCCATTTCAAAGTCGTTTCTAGAAAAGCTGAATACAAATGAGAATGGCACTCAATGGTATACATAGAAAGATACAGTTTTTGTCTTGGACATGTCTGTTTTCTTTCAGAAAAACTATTTGAATAATAATCACCATCAAAGGGTGGAAAGATAGATTATGATTTCAGTGTAGAAAAGCAACTAAATCCTTGAGTATCTTTAATTTGGATCAAGAGAGGAAAAATTTCCATGAGTTAAAGGAGTGTTATTTTTGTGAAATATTAAATGGAGTAATAGCACAGCCATTAGGGCGTTTGCCTGGCACAGAGCTGTCCAGGGTTCGATTCCTCTGCCCCCTTTGGAGAGCCTGGTGAGCTACCAAGAGTATCTTGCCCGCACGGCCAAGCCTGGCAAGCTACCCATGACGTATTTGATATTCCAAAAACAGTAACAAGTCTCACAATGGACACGTTACTGGTGCCTGCTCGAGCAAATCGATGAACAACAAGAGGACAGTGCTACAGTGCTATTAAATGAGCGAAATTATAATCACGAGCAAATAAATTTCGTCCTTACAAACACATTCTGTCTTGGGAAAAAGGATAGGAATAAGAGGTTAAAATGAAAGTCTTATTTGGAGGTAGGGATGCAGAGGGATGAATGTACTCTGTCAAGGAAGCCTGCAATTGGATAAGAAGGAGTTAGAAGTTGAGACCAAGCACAGCATGATATTCCTGCTGAATCTCTGAGACTTTACGACTGAGTAATTACAAACTAATGTGATTAGTCATAAAATCACCCAATGGCATGACAGCTATGGTAAGCCCCTCCCACATGGAGAGCATATAAAAGGCCTTGTGCAGGGTCACTGGGCAGACCCAAGTCACTCACTCTCCTCCTCTACCCAAAGACAAACTCAACAACCAGCACCATGTGTGGCTACTACGGAAACTACTACGGAGGCCGTGGCTATGGATGCTGTGGCTATGGTGGCCTGGGCTATGGCTATGGAGGCCGTGGCTATGGATGCTGTGGTTATGGAGGCCTAGGCTATGGCTATGGTGGCCGTGGCTATGGATGCTGTGGCTATGGAGGCCTGGGCTATGGATATGGTGGCCTGGGCTGTGGCTATGGCTCCTGCTATGGCTCTGGCTACCGTGGTCTGGGCTGTGGCTATGGCTGTGGTTATGGCTATGGATGCGGTTCTGGCTTTGGCTACTATTGATTTTTACTCACTACCTTTGAACTCCAGAGCTCATCAATTCTGCACCCCATATGTACGAGTCTCCAGCCTGGATGATGATGTTATATCACTGACTTCAAATACGAATTTTCTGAAGACTGGCTTTCTCCTGTCCTGTAAATCTGGAAAGTAGGCTTTGCTGGACATCACTCAGGAATCTCAAGAGAATGTAACATTCATCCCCTAAACTACGATGTGATCTTTCCCTGAAACGATGTCACAGAATCTGTCTTTGATTTTTTTATCCAGATATTTTTCTCTGTTTTTCTAATAAAATTATTCAATCTAATTATTTAATGTCTAGAACTGTTTATTTTAGCTTTTCTTAATTGCATGAAGGGAAGCAAATGCTTTCTTAGGAACATATACTCTGTATATATTTCCAGTTCAGTTGCTCTACAAGTTCTTGATTGGTGACAATAACAAAAAAGTGCTCTACACAACAGAGGGTCAGGAAAGGTGGGAATTAAGTCTTTATACTCAACTTCCTTAAAAATGTTTAAGCACTGAGGGGTCAGAGAGACAATACAGTAGGTCAGTAGGTAAGATGCTTCCTTTGTGTGCAGCCAACCTAGTTTCGATCCTGGCACATGTGGTCCCATCAGGATTGATCCCTGAACACTGAGCAAAGCCAGGTGTGGACCCAAAACAAAATTTAAAAAAGTTTAAACATTGGAGGGAATTTTGAATAAAATGACATTTTAAGATTTTTGTTTCCTTATGGTCTTGATTTCTTATTAAGGAAATGGAAATAAGTTGTATAATATTAGTTATAAGTGATAATGTCGAAAGATAATACTATGTTGTAGCAAATTAATACCAATCTTCTCTTCAAATAAATTCTAGAATTTTGAAAAATAAATTTAAGACAGTAAAAATTTTCATTGTGGTCCATTTTCTATGATTAGGATGTAATGGCATGCTGGTTATTGTTGCCATAACAAAATATCATTTGTTATTTTAGTTAAGCATTACCCCAGAAAGAGTATGTACGTTCCAGCACTTTGTATATTAAAATTCCCTGTAAAATACTAATGTGGTGTACAGTATTTCTGAGTCTAATCTTTAGTCTGTGTATGTTGAAACAAGAGAAGTTTCCTACGCTTCTCTAGCTCAAGAGGTGGAGAAATTAAAACTATTTTTATTTGTCTCCACCTACTTTTGAAAGCTTTGCAATGGGCTCAATTCTATTTTGGTGTTGTTTGGGGGAAGAGGAACTCCTGAAGTCTGCTAAGGGGGCGAGGGCCAATGTTAGTGATTCCTCGCCACTCAGCCTTCTCTTCAATACTAGAGAGCCAAGAACTTCTCAGGTTCTGCTGTGCTGGGAACCACCATGGCCACCTCAGTGGTTTCCACAAGCTTTTGTGCCTTCATCAATACCCAGAAAGCTAGGGGACAAGCTAGGGTAGGTCTCATGCTGGCCATGTATTCTAACCCCTAAACTCTCCTAGAAATTTTATTTTTCATTTCAATGACATATGTTTTGGCTGGGGGATATTGCTCAATGGTAGAACATAAGCTTCACATATATAAAGGCCCTCCCGTTGATTGTCGATTTGCTCGAGCGGGCCCAGTAACATCTCCATTGGAGACTTTGTTGTTACTGTGTCTGGCATATCGAATACTCTCTGTAGCTTGCCGGGCTCTCCGAGAGGGGCGGAGGAATCGAACTCGGGTTGGCCATGTTGGCCGCGTGTAAGGCGAACGCCCTACCCGCTGTGCTGAATTTGGTCCCTGGTGCTACCAAAAAAAAAATAATAATTAAAAAAAGCACCCTTTCTACTACCCACTGTTTATTTATGTATGGGGCCAATGCAGAACTTGCTTTTGCAAATCCTGAGAGACTAATATTCTGTGATATGTTTATGTCACATATGTAACTGAACTCCTTTGCCTTTTCACTAAGTTTATATGATCAGATGTTTGCAAAGTTGTCAGTGGTTTTTATTTGAAAAAGAGATACCGCAGTGAGAATTTTGCTGCCGTGTATTTAGTTTAATGTATTGCAGATATGTCGATTCAAGTGGACAGAAGCATGAATTTGTCACACTTTGAAATTGGTGATGTCAGAAGTAGAAATTAGATCCCAGGAAATATATTTCCCTAAAGGAATTTCTTTCTCTCTGAGTCTGGCTATATGAAGATTTATTTGAAACTTTTTTTTATTTTGCTTTTTGAGTCACACTCAGCAATGCCCAGGGGTTACTCCTAGCTCTGCACTGAGGAATTATTCTTGGCAGTACTTGGGGGACCATATGGGATGCCCGGGATTGAACTCAAGTCAGCTGCATGCAAGGCAAATGCCTTACCTATTGTACTATTACTCTGGTCCTGAAAATTAAATTTTTTTAATTAAGATTTAAAAAATATTAAATGATAAATTAGCAATAGCACAGCGGTAGGGGGTTCGCTTTAAAAGTGGCCAAGATGACCTACCAAGTTCGATTCCTCCACCCCTCTCGGAGAGCCTGGCAAGCTACTGAGAGTATCTCACCCGCGATGCAGAGCCTGGCAAGCTACCCATGACGTAGTCGATATGCCAAACACAGTAACAACAAGTCTCATGATGGAGACATTACTGGGCCCGCTCAAGCAAATCGATGAACAACGATCCTCACGGGAGGACCGTGTCTATGGACTGTGTCATTTTAAAAATCAACATGATCTTATATCATCTAGGCTTCTACATTTTAAGAAATAGTGAATTCCACAAGAATCTTGACTTGGCTGGTAAGTCATAATTGTTATACATAAACAATGCCTTAGGCATAGAGTCACAGGTCAAACCCATTATGATTTTCTAAGATAAGTTTCCAACCACTTAAAACTTAATGGATAGTCAAAGCAGCTCTAGCGTATTAAATCTAATGTTAAAATACCACTATTATTATCCCCACTAAACACCACTTGTTCTTAAATTGCTTTCTTCAAGACAAAATATCCAGACTTTGTTTTCAACTGAAATTAAAATAGGCAGCTTCGACGTCTTACCCTGTCCTCAGTTGTGATCTGATTTCCTAAAATGAAATACCGGTGTATTAGCAATATCACTGCGCTTACTCTGTCCAAATATATACACAAAATCTTCCCAAATTCTTGAATTAAAACAAAAGCAGAGACCTGTCTCTTTTCCATGGTGGGACACTTGTCAAGTTATGTCATTTTGTTTTGCTTTGTTTTGTTTTATGGTATGTTAGGGTTGAGAAAGGAAAATAGAGGCTCTGAAGTACTCAGGTTTTAAGGTGAAAACATGGGTTGGTTGCTCAGGTCCAGTGGTGCTTGGGAACCACCAGAGTCACATTCAGAAGTTTTTGCAGGTGTCCAGGACTATACCCGTGGTTCTGGGAGGGGACCATGTAGTTCCAGAGACCAGGCATTGGTTTTTGTGCATGGGAACTTCTAACCATTAATTAATTAACTTCTGACCATTAATCTTCTCAGTGCTAAATTATGTATTATGTAAAAAAAAATAAGTGTAATGATAGTCAGCCTAGCTTTGGAATTTAGTAAGTGTAACAGTTTACTCGAGGCTGAAGCAATAGCACAGTGGATAAGGCGTTTGCCTTGCACGCAGTTGACCCGGGTTTGATTCCTTCACCCCTCTCAGAGAGCCTGGCAAGCTACCAAGAGTATCTCACTCACGCGGCAAAGCTACCATGACAAATAAGCCAAAAACAGTAACAACAAGTCTCACAGTTTGTAGTGAGACGTTACTGCTGCCCACTCGAGCAAATCAATGAACAACAGGAGGACAGTGCTACAGTGCAGTGCTACAGTTTACTCTAAGGTGTGTGACTTATTTTCTGATTGGTTTCCTATAAAGGGATATTTTGCTATCAAGCTTATCTGTGTTGCTTGTGTAATTCATGTTGCAAAGATCTGGGTAGTATAATGAAGTATGGTTGACAGCACTATTATCATTAGTAGTTGGGTGGTGGGATTTATTATCTGTTTATCAAAAAGCAATTACTTGTTTGATCCTTTATGTTTGTTATCTCAAACACTTAGAAGACTCTTTGAGTATTAAAAGTTATTTTTACTTTATAAGCAGAAAATAAAACAAATAAAGAGAGTGAAGTAATTTCTCTGAACATTTTCTTTGACTTGATTTGTTTCGGGAGGTTGGTGGGATTCGGTATGGCACACACCCAGCATTTATCAGGGCTACTCCTGACTTTTTGTTCAGGGATCACTCCTGGTGGCATTCAGGAAACGGCATGTGTGCTGGGGATTAAGCCAGGACCAGCTGCTTACAAGCCAAGTGTCTTACCATCTTTACTACCTGAGCCCCCTATGGGCAGCCTTCCTGGCACAAAGTGATGCCTCTTTCCTCCCCCTTTCGTTTTTTTGGCAGCTGTTTCTGCAATGATGCACAGTCACATACACACTTGGTTGGGGTGCTCACCAGGGTTGCAGAACTCAGCTGCGGTACTGGTTAAGTGTTGCACTCTTGTGATAAACACATTTTGATTGTGTGCTCACCACAACATTTTAAGAGGGCTGCATGCTTCAGTCATAATGTCCACACACACCTTACTTATTGTTTCAAAATCCCGTTGTTCCAACCCCTGGGGGTGGCAGTGAAGGTGGGGGAGCAGGCAAAAGCATTACCACTGTGTATGTGGACACCTCTTAGGATTCGACATTATTGCCTATGATGATAAATTTTAGTAATAATCATCAGAAATTCTGATATTCAACCTAAAATGTTGTGTGTTTTCCAATAGTCTTAACACACAATCATTCTTTTCATCATCTACTTAAACTTATTTCTCTATATGAATTTAGACTCCATTGAGGAAGGTGATACAATGTCACAGGAAATACCTGCTTGTCTATCTACTTATCCATCTAATTTCTACCAATTAAATATATTCCTAATCTCTTGAAAGGGACCAAGGAAATTTATCCAAGAAGTTGATTGCAAAAGAAGGACAATATCATTATGTTTAGATGGTATTGGTCAGTATTCACGTTTATATTTATAGGAATCACTTGTATCACTTATATCACTTGTCATCCAATTGCTCATCAATTTGCTCAAGCGGGCGCCAACAATGTCTCCATTCATCCGTGCCACATGCCAGTGTAGCCCAATGGTGTCTGCTCGCTCCAGGAACACAAAGAGCCTCAAAACGTTTGTTCAGGGTTTTGACAAATAGGTTTATATGAATACCTCAAGTATAATAATACCTTTTATTAGGCCAGAAACACACAGACCAGATGCCATCCAAATGGAGTCAAGACTCAAACATATGTTCTGTGGAATTAGCTCTTCTGTGAATCCATCTTGTGGCTATTTCTCAGTCCTGTGATCACTGAGAGGATATCTATACATAGAAGCTAAGTAAGGCTTTACATGGTCTCCTGACCATGGCCTCCTGACCATTACATTATTGGGAATCTTCAGATAGTAATCACTGAATAGGGTCAGAAGCCAAGATAGTATACCAAAATCATTGTCATACACTACATGCCTTTTAGTCAGTGTTCTTTGGATAAGCAGAACCATAGCATATATTCAATATAATTATATGCATGTATATATCAAATCTGTTTGAAATGTCTATAAAATAGGTATATAATATAATTTCATAGAGAGAGCCAGTGAGAGCAAGAGAGATCACAGAATCATCTCACACAGTTAGAAACCATGAATGCCCACACCTGATGTTGCCCACTAGAAAATCAGGAATTCCAGTAGTATAACTCCCCAATGTACAATCGATTTAAAAAGAGAGAAACGCTGATGCCAGAGATGCGACTCCACTGACGAGGCTGATTTAGCTTCTATTGGACCGTCATATCAAATATGAAAGCATCCGATTTCACTGAGACTTTGATAAATTGACAAACTTGCAGGATACCAACCAATTCTTCTTTATGGCAATTTAATTATATCATACACCTTTCACATAGATGGAAGCTATGATATAATGTGAATGAAAAATATTCTGGGTATGGTTTGTTTTTGCTTGGTGTATATTTTGGTTTTGTTTTGATTATCAGCAATGACGTGAAGAACACAAATATTTGAGATATATATTGTATACATCATGGAATCCTGCATCACATGGTTTTGGAGTGAAGCATTCTCTTCATTGAGAAGAAGATGAACCAGATGAAGTGATGAAATGATCCCACTGCTATGGAATCCATTGGTTTTTGCACATTGCCACATCAATCAGTTAAAATGGCTTCTTTTGATGCAACTAAATGAATGAGCTAAGGATTATAGTCTATAGGATTTGTTGCTGATATTTTTTCACATTGAATATTATAACCAATAGGACTTTGTCCTAATGTTTAGAATATAAAGTGAGTGGGGGTTGCGTGGAAGAAAACTTATTTCCTTCACCATCACTCTTAAGAGTCCATCTATGGTCTGTTCCCCTGGTGACTTGGGGTCCGCCATCTTCCAGTGGCCAATGGACATCCAGGTGGGGGCCAGCAGTGAGGAGACATGTGGGGCCTCAAGGGATGAGGGCAGGGCCAGCCCTTTCCTCCCCCACCCCAGTGAGACCCTGAGTCCCCACCCACAAACAAGCTCTCTGGCTACTCAAAAGTGGCTTAAACCATAATCCCAGAGACTCAGAAACAGATCTCTGAACCCAGCAGCTTTTGGCAGAAATCCCACCAGATTTAATTATTAAAATTTCAGAATTCTCAAATTGCACAGCTGCTATTGCAGTCCGCGACATTGTATACTATTCATTATCAGCAATAGAAAACAAATTGTCTAATGTTGCCTTTTCAGCAGATGTGAGAGTTGGGGTAAAATTCCAAATAATAATGGTGGATCTGGTGTCGAAATATTGAATGTAATCAAAGTAGAGAGAGAGTAATGTGGGAACTATCTGCCACAGAGGTAGGGGAGGGGGTGGGATGGGTATTATACTGGGGGTTTTGATGGTGGGAAATGTGGACTGGTGAAGGGACAGGTGTTTCATCATTGTATGACTGAGACTTAAACTCAAAAGCTTTGTAACTGCTCTCACGGTGATTGAATAAATAAATTTATAAAAATAAAAAAAGTCCATCTAATGTTTACGGTTTTGACCTCCCTAACAATATGGGATTCTGCATGCCATTATATCCACTGGGAAGTTAATTATTATATTAATGACTATGAGGATATCCAAGTTCTATTGCAGAATGAGGATTGATAGGCCTTTTCGGAAGTCCTAAAGGCATGCTAGGATATACTGGAATCTTCTCTGATTGCCTCCGTCCTCAGAGAACTGCAATCATACAAGAGCTCAGACTTCTTGGCATACATAGCTTTAGCTTATCCCAGCAGGGAAAATCCCTAAGCCAGTAAAACTGCTTTCTTAGGTATGAGTGCCACGGTTCAGTCACATCACATATTAATTTCAGCAAATCGGGTGCTTGGAGAGCCACACTCTTTGGGGAGTTAGCCACTAATCCTTGCCAAGATGGACACTTATTGAGTAAGGACAAAGGTGGTTCTGTGCTGAGGAAAAGGGGCTGTGTGGGGGAACAGAAAAATAGAGAAACTAAACACAATTCCTAATAAGAATGTGGGAGCCTACATTAGTGTCTATTTTCAAAGAAGACTGAGAAAATATGAGGGTTGTATGCAATATTCAGAATGTCTGGACAGTGAGACCCATGCGTGCTTGTAGACCCAGTACCCTGGAAGCACTGTCCTCTGCTAAGCAGTCCACACTGCTTTTGATCCTGCCATGTCTCCAACATTTGAGAGCAATATAAAATGTGCAGTGAAGAATTGAACTGATGGCTGTCAACCACTGCTTAGGAACAAACTTGTAAGAGAAAAAGGATTTTGACTTGCATCAGTTGGACATGTACAGTATCATGCTGAGTGAAATGAGTCAGAAAGAGAAGGACAGACATAGAATAACTGCACACATTTGTGGGATATAAAAAGACATAATATGAGACTTATACTCAGGGACAGTAGAAACAAGGGCAAGGAGAATGGGTCCACGTTGGAAGTCTGCCTCAAATGCTGGGGAAGAAGCAATTGGGATGGAGAAGGCACCATTATGACAAAGATAGTTGCAAATAATCACTCTGGATAAGAACTAAGAATTCTGCACTGAAAATAGGTAAAGGAACAAACGTGACAAGATCTCAGTGTCTGTATTGCAAACCACAATGCCCAAAAGGAGAGAGAGAGAGAGAGAGAGAGAGAGAGAGAGAGAGAGAGAGAGAGAAGGAAAGTGCCCACCATAGAGACGGGCAGGGGAAGAGGGGCTAGCAGGAAGGAAAATGGGGACATTGATGATGGGAAATGGACATGGTGAAGGGATGGGCGTTCAATCTTTGTATGAATAAAAACCGATCATGAACAGCTTTGTAACTGTGTATCTCACGGTGACTCTGTCTCTCTGTCTCTCTTTATCTCTCCATATATATTATATAAAATAAAATAAATAAACTTGTCTCATTGACCCTTTTGTTTTGTTGTCTAATTTTGATCTATTTTTAAGAAGTCATGTCTACTACTATTAGTAAGAATCAGTGAGAGAACAAAGTGAGTGTGACAAGACATAGGAGTGCATCTGAGAGGTACAAACTGTGACCTGTAGGCAGTACTTGCTTTCTCCCCAGTTCCCATTCTGCAGTTATGCAGATGTCTTTGAATTGCAAGTCATTGGGCCTCTCCGAATGCAGTTGGGTAAGAGCCATGATACTTTTCTCAAAATCTATGTAATGTGTAACACCAAATAAACACCAATGGCAACCTTACTTGATAATAACATGTCAGAGTAGGTTCATTGGTTGTAACAAGAGGCAACTCAGATGCTAAATAAAGATATAGCAGTTAATGTATTTGTCTAGGGACAAAGTATTGATGGGAATTCTCTATTCTCTGCAAAACTACACTGTTGTTCTAACCTTATGGTAAAAATTATCTTTGCTGATTTGAAAGGAATTTCATGGTATATAAAGTACCCTGCCTGACTAGAAAAATACATGCAAGTTCCTCATAAGAGATGACATATTCCTGAAAATAAAATCTAAGATATTTGCCTCAAGAAATTGGGGATTTCATGTTAAATGACAGTCTTTTCCGTAAGCATTTTAGCCAGTCACAAAACTACCTGCTGGATGATTATTTGCTAAGTAATACAATTTAGCAATATCTTTCCCGGGTTCATTAATTCATATAATGAATAACATTTAAGGATAGCACAGCAGTAGAGCATTTGCCTTGTATGCGACCTGCCCGGCTGACCCGGGTTCGATTCCTCCACCCCTCTTGGAGAGCCTGGCAAGCTTCTGAGAGTATTTTGCCCTCACAGCAAAGCCTGGCAAGCTCCCTGTGACGTATTGGATATGTCAAACACAGTAACAAGAAGTTTCACAATGGAAATGTTACTCGGCCCCGCTCAAGCAAATCCCGCTCAAGCAGTGCTAAAAAAATTAACGACTAGTATGCTATTTAAATTAAAAGTCATTAAAGATAAATGTTAATTTTTAATTATCATTTATTGTTGTAGACAAAAGTATTATACTTTTAAACAACTAATATTCTCTGCATGTAAAAATTAAAAACCTGATATGGTTAACATTTACTAAGAGGTTTTATGCCAATAAAGGAAAACTAAAATAATACATAATCATAATAATATGTCTGCTAAACATAAACATATTTATTAACATTTTTAAACTTTTAATTTTATTAAGCACCATGATTTATGAAGTAATTCATAGTTGAGTTTTAGATATACAAGGTCTAAACAGCAGTCTTGACACCAATGTCAACTTCCTTCTACCAGTGTTCCAAGATTCCCTCTTCTATTCCCTTATCTCAGTCTGCCATCTTGACAGGCACCTTTTTAAGTTTTGTTCCAACATTTGGATCTCATAACTTCAGAATGATGAAATCATGCAATTCTCTGCAACGTGTATGGAACTGGAAGTTATTATGTTAAATGATGTAAATCAGAAAAGAAGGATAAACACAGGATTGTTTATTTAAATACCACTTATATGTGGAATTTAAAATAACTGGATGAGAAATTGCAATGATGTAAAGGGGGAAATGCCAAGACCCCCCTCAGCCTCAGAATATAGGGAAGGAAAGAATTGAGTGGGCATAGGGGAGAAGAGACAGATGAGAAACAACAGGGGGTAAAAGTCAAGGGGATCAGGTACATCATTGGTGATTAAGAAAAGCTAGGGCTAAATACCCAACTCACAAAGTCATTGCTAGTTTTTTTACTGTTTCTTAAAATGCCTATTAGAGATGCAGAATCCACAGAAAACTAGGGAGAAAAAGCCACTGAGTCTCCTTCAAGCCGGAATTGAACCAGCAACCTAAGGATTGCCTTGTGCCACTGTCCACTACAGTCCTCCAGCTGAGCTATTGAAGGGAGGGATTAATGGCCTTTTATTCTGTCTAATTATTGTGAGGAAAACACTGCTCTGTTATATTGAAATGCCATTATATCATGATTTATTTTCTTATCAAATCAAATGGGGGGACTGGAGCAATAGTACAGAGGTAGGGGTTTACCTTGCATGCGGCCAGTTCAGGTTCGATTTCCAGCATCCCATATCATCTCCTGAGCACCGACAGGGGTAATTCCTGAGTGCAGAGCCAGTAGTGACCTCTGTGCATTGCTAAGTGTGAACAAACAGAAAAAAAAATCAAATGGACTGGGTGAATTACAAAACCTTGGGATCTGAATTTGAAAGGATTGTTAACTGAAAACCAAGTGGCTTCCTGTCTTGAACTTTCTTTCCTTAACCTAATCCCACTCTCTCTGGCTATGTTAGGTTTTCTGAGGCAAAACATAATACAAATATCTGATCTCAAAATACCCCTCGGTATCATCACCCTGATCCTCAATCATGTCTACATACATGTCCACGATCAGACATTCTTTCTGAATCCTAATGGCATCAATTCCAATAGATTTTGCATGATAACTGTATTCTCTTGGCTTTGCATTGCCTCTTTCCAATTCGAATTATCATTGCAAGGAAAATTCGGTGAAAGAACAAGTTGAGTGATTGACTCTGAAACTTTCATAGGCTTAAATTTAAATTATAAAAAGATTCTGTTTACTTTGCATTGCCTCTTTCCAGCCTGGATTATCATTGCAAAGAAAATTGGGTGAAAAATCAAGTTGAGTGATTGCCTTTGAGACTTCCATTGACTTAATTTTAAATAGATCACTTATTTAACATTGTGTGACTTTACAAAGCAGTTTAACTAAGATATTGGCAAAATCATATATATGAAGGCTACATCCTGATCCACAAAGTCGAAAATGTTTACTATTTATCCCTCAGAGAAAAATTTTTTCAACCCCTGTTGTGGTACTTCATGAGCTCAGACTTTTCTGCAGAAGTGTGCTTACTGATTTCTTATTTTGGAAAAATCTGAGTTTAGAATTTTGAATTATTAAGTAAGTTATAAGGCAAATTAATGTATTTATTAATATAATATCAAATTCATTTATTTTATATATAAATAAATTTCTCATGAGTTTATACAAATTCTACCTAAGCTTAAATATATAGGTAAAGGAAAAATATACCAGTTAGTACAAGGACTAACTGGTTATTACATATTCAAATGTGGACAAATCTCCCAGCTGAACAGTGAAGAATTATTTTTTCAAAAAAAATCATTGACATTTTATACATGGAAAGTTCCTGATAAAAAAAATAATGCAAAATATTAAACCGATTTTAAAATTCCCTGAGCAGATAAGCCTGTTTAAATCATTATAAAATATAAGAAAATTAAAGTTAGCTTATCGCAGGAACATAAGCGAAACTAAGGTTATTTCTTATAAATGCCTCAACCACTCACAAAAGAAATTTCAGTTATCTAAAAATAATATGAAACGATTGCTATTAGTGAATTCCTTCACATGTACATTTCCTGACTCATGCTAAAAAATAATAATGGTAAAAAATCTAACAAGTTTCTCTTTTTCCCATTATAACTATCTGGTAACTTTATATTTCTTAGATTCATAAAACTTCCTCTTTTCAGTTTTGTAATTTTTCAATTTGTAGCACTGCACTGTAGCACTGTCCTCCTGTTGTTCATCGATTTGCTCAGGCGGGCCCAGTAACATCTCCATTGTGAGACTTGTTACTGTGTTTGGCATATTGAATATTCCATGGGTAGCTTGCTAGGCTTTGCCTTGTGGGTGAGATACTCTCGGTAGCTTGCCGGGCTCTCTGAGAGGGGTGGAGGAATTGAACCCAGGTTGCCCGGGTAGGCTGCGCACAAGGCAAAGGCCCTACTGCTGTGCTATTGCTCCAGCCAATGATTCTCAAATAAAAAAAAAACCCTAATTATATATTATTAATTAAGCGGTTTTAATGACATTCCTGGAATTTTGATACTTTCAAATACATAATTGACAAAATTTATTTACTGTATCAATAGTTTAAAAACGGCATCTATTCAGGATGTCAAGTGACAAAGAAACCTTAATAAAATGGAGATCTTTATAAGGATTATTTCAGTTGTACATTATAAACAGAAATTAGAATCCAAAAATTAGCTACTTGGTGTTCTGAAAAGGAATTAGGCATATGATAATACAGCAGTATCAGAGCCCAGCAAGCTACCAAGAGTACCCCGCCCATACAGCAGAGCCTGGTAAGCTACCCATGGCATATTTGATATGCCAAAAAACAGTAATTATAACGGGTCTCATTCCCCTGACCCTAAAAGAGTCTCCAATATGGCAGTATTGGGAAAGATGAGTAAGGAGAGGCTGCTAAAATCCGAGCGCCGGGATGAATGGAGATGTTACTGGTGCCCGCTGAGTAAATTGATCAACAACATGATGACAAGTGATACAGTGATATATAAAGTAAAACATGGATACATAGTTATTCAGGCAGGTTCCTCCCCAAAATTGAATAAGCTTGCTCTGTATTAAAATGTATTACAGAGGAAAGGGCTGCGGGTTCTGTCCTGTGTCCTTTCATGAGTGGAAAACTAGCTACAACCCCTGTGAGGAAAACTGTCTCTGAAACAAGAAGCAAAACTCAATGGCTAAAATTGAGTGCCTTGATTTGTGAAACACAAGAATGTGAATTTTATTTTCTGCCAAAAACAAATCAACAGTCATTTTGTGCGAGGGCTACCTCTTGAAATAATACCTACTCATTAAAGTTTAAATGAGATGCAATGTCAGGCAGGGACAACTATTTGTACACCGCATTACTGGCTCTACTTTACTTCCAGGGAGTTCTGAGGAACCAAAGGAAACAAGTGACTTTTTCAGTGAATACCTATGAGGTTTTATCTTATGGCAAAGGAATGACAAACTAATTATATCAGCCATAAAATCACCCAATGGCATGACAGCTATGTTGGGTTCCACCCACACTGAGGGCATATAAAAGGCCCTGTGCAGGGTCACTGGGCAGACCCAAGTCACTCACTCTCCTCCTCTACCCCAAGACCAACTCAACAAGCAGCACCATGTGTGGATACTATGGAAACTACTATGGAGGCCGTGGCTATGGATGCTGTGGCTATGGCGGCCTGGGCTATGGCTATGGAAGCCGTGGCTATGGATGCTGTGGCTATGGAGGCCTGGGCTATGGGTATGGAGGCCGTGGCTATGGATGTTGTGGCTATGGAGGCCTGGGCTATGGCTATGGAGGCCTGGGCTGTGGCTATGGCTCCTACTTTGGCTCTGGCTACCGTGGTCTGGGCTGTGGCTATGGCTGTGGTTATGGCTATGGCTCTGGCTATGGCTCGGGCTTTGGCTACTATTAAGGGCTCCATGGGAGTCTTTACTTCCATGTACATAACATCTTGATTCACCGGGCCTGAATCCCAAGCTAGGTTGGGATCATCTTTATATCTGCAGACATTTGATGCAATTTCTGGCTTCCTACAACCAATCTGATGGGCCTTGCATGGATTCAACATTCACAGCAATTCATTTATTTCCAGAGTTGGCCTCAGAAGAAGTAAAAGGATGTGTAAATCCTCTGATGTGCTCTGACCTTACCTTAGTGAAACAATCACTGGTCTGTCTGATTTATTGTAGTGCACTGATGTTTTCCCCGTGGTAAAAATAAAAGTTTGGAATACAAAATTAAAATGTGTTTTCTCTTTATTACATAGCATTTGGGCTCTTATATTTTGAGTTGATTTCTAGAAGGCCTGCATTGATTGCTTACAACTCATATTCTCTAAATTTTTCTACTTCAGTTTCTCTATATTTTTAGATTTGTGACTTTTAAAAGTATTACAGATTCATTGCTGTGATAACAAATTTAATTTCTAATAATCTGAAATGTAAATCTATGCATTGTATATTCTTTTTATACTTTATACTATATGCTTTCATCTAGAAAGTTCCATGATTCCGCAAATCTTTTCTATGCTTTATTTTTTAATGACATGAAGAAAAGTCAATCTTAGAAATAAGGTTTTGTGATTTTTTTCAAAATGTATAGTGTTGTGTTCCAACCTGTCAATCAAGATACAAAATAATGCCAACCCTCAGTCCCCAAGTTCCTTAGTTTCTTTGCAGTCAATTCTTTACTAGGGTCCTAAATAATGATTGTAACTATGTATTGTATCTACCTGCAATTATGCCTTTTTCAGAAGTACATAATATATTGGAGGTCTCCAAGTTCATGACCACTTTTGAAGTTTGCTAGGTCTCATGGGATTCAGCATAAAAGTTTGTACAATTCATTATAGCAGGGTAATAAGGATGCATTGTCAGAATAAGGGGGGAAAGATTAAACAGATTATGGAGGAATAAGTGTGCAGGTCCTGAAACTCTCTTCCTTCATAAAGATTCATATAGAGTTCTCTCTTCCCCCAAGGAAATAGAAATGCAACGATGGATGAACATATCTGGCTAAGTTTTAATGGGAACAGATCAAAAATGGTCTAGTAAAATTCCAGGCCCCAGAAAAAAAGCATGTATTAAAACCACATCAAAATCACAAGTCACTTACCAGGGGAATTTCTGCCTAAACATTTCTGAACTCTAGTTCCCAGATTTAAAATGAACTTATTCTCTCTCTCTCTCTCTCTCTCTCTCTCTCTCTCTCTCTCTCTCTCTCTCTCTCTCTCCTCTCCCCTCTCTCTTCTCTGTCTCTCTCGCTTGTTTTCTCTTTTAAAGAATGTTTTAATAACAAAATATATTACATATTTTCCATTTTTCATTATTTATGTGACAATTAGGGTTCTTTTTATTGATTTCTAGATCAGGTTTCAGTGTTCTCTATCTTTTCAAAAGAAGCATGACAATTTCATCCAATTTGCTGCATTTATGGACAGGATAAGGTTCTGTGTGTGTATCCCATTGGCCTTCTGATGGTTGTAGGAGCTGTGGTGATGTCCTATTTTTATTCATATTCATGGTAGATTTCTACTTTATTTTCTTTTTGTCATTCTTTTTAGAGGGCTATAAATCTTATTAAATATTACAGAAAATCCACCTTGGTTTTTGTTTTTAACCTTCTTGAGTTTGAAATTACATTGATTTCATTTCTTATTGTCAATTATTTCTTTCCTTTATTTGTACTTCTGTGAAAATTATTTTGTGATAAGATTTCTGACCTAAAAGTTTTTATTGCTGCAAATTGCCCATTAGGCACTAATTTATTTGCAATTCACAAATATTAATACTTTTATTTTTCTCTAGTTCAGTTCAAAATGGTTTTACTATTCTCAGAAATTATCTCATTTATGCACACCCACCACAACAAGGAATTTTCTTATAAATAATTTTTCAGTGGGTCTCATTTTAGCCAATTTGACTATCTTTGAACTGTCTAGATATTTACAAATCACGGGAGTAATCACGGTCCTCCCGTTGTTCATTGACTTGCTCAAGCGGGCTCAGTAATGTCTCCATCATGAGACTTGTTGTCACTGTGTTTGGCATATCGAATACATCACGGGGAGCTTGCCAGGCTCTGCCATGCAGGCGAGATACTCTCGGTAGCTTGCCGGGGCTCTCCGAGAGGGGCGGAGGAATTGAACTCGAGTGACCATGTTGACTGCATGCAAGGCAAACGCCCTACCGCTGTGTTACAAATAACTTTATTATTCAGATATTGAATTGATTTTAGTTTTATGAATGTTTTCTGTTTTTAAATTTTTCCTTTATTGTTGCAAGTTTTTGTTGTTTTGTTGGTGCTAAGAATCAAAACAAAACTCACATATTCAAGACAAGTGCTCTCCTGCTTATCCACATCCCTGGTCTGTCAGTTTTCACTTTACTAACTTATTTTGTAGTCTTTGAATAGTTTAAAATTATATTCTAATCTGTCTAGTGGCCTTTTAAAGGGTATCTCTATTTTTAATATTTATTCCATAGATTGCACTATATGTAACTAATCTTTGATAGATTTCTCAGTAGTATTTGAAAATATTTTTAGTTTATTACTATACTTAGACTAAAGGTAAAATTCTTACAAACTCATATTGTCCTTCTCTTTCTTTGGTACCATTGTAACACATATAATCATGCTTCCAAATGACCTCCATTGTCAAGTTTTGCTCTCAACAGTTATATTTATTTTAAAGAACTTGAGGAAACATAAGGTGACATACACAGATGTTGATTTATACTTTAATGATGTAGTTCATTTTATACAAAAGTTTATAATTTTATAGTTGTCTTTATTTCTGAACTAACAATGATCATCCCTTGAGAATTTATTTTTGTTTATCATTTCGCCTACAAAGATCTCCAGGATATAAATTCTCTTAAACTTCTTTTATTTCAGAAAGCTTTTATTTTCTTTTTGTTATTGGAAGGTATTATGGTGGGATATCTAAATTTGATCCTTTTTTATTAGTACTTTATTTTTCTCACTGTCTTTTCAGTTCTGTCATGACCAATGGAAAGCCCTCAGTAATTAGAATCTTATCACCTCTGTGTGTCTAGGATTCTTTCGTGTCAAGAAGCAGCTCAAGGAGGAGAGCAAATTTGACACCCAGAACTCTGTGGTAGAATAGGTACTTTCTGGTGCTCAAAGCACTGAGAGTTGTCTTGAAAGTCCCTGAGCCCTCTAGGTGTCTTGGGATTCCAAGCACTGAACCATCCAGCCAGTAGATCAAATATCGCTGAGAGTGAATCACCTCACCCACAGAGACCCCTGAGCATTGCTTCGAAGACTTCGTTCCTCAATAAAGAATTTTTCTCTTTATGGTTAGCAGAAGCTAATGTAATATGGACATGTTTTTACTTTAGCATTTTTTCTGACTGATACTTATAATTTCTTGACCATTTATTTATGACTTAAACCAAAGCTGGAATTTTTCAACAATTATATCTTCAATTATTTATGTGCCAATTTATTTTCCTTCTCCATATGAGACTCCGTCATCAAATACATTTAAACTTTTGGTATATCCTGTTAATTTGAGACTATTCGTATTTAAATTTCTATTTTCTTGATTTTTAATATTCAGTCATGTTTATTTATTTGTCATTTTATTCTCAATTCTACTGACATCTCAATTCCACTAGAGAACAATTTCAATTGTTTCTTCTCATTTTATCTTTTGGAAAGTTTAGATGCAAAATTTCCATGTGATTATCTTACTATTTACATTTCCCTGTGAAATATATCCATTTGCTTTTTTCCACTTAAGTGGGTTGATCTTTTCCCATTATCATGATTATAATAACCACTTTAAAAATCTTTGCTCAAGCATTTGGCGTTGATTTCCATAATATCTATCAATATTATCTAAAACAGCTGTCGAAAATGCCCGCTTATTGTCACATACTTTCTCTTGATTTATATATAAGCCACAGTTGTTCTGAACCTTCAGCTAAAGGATTTCTTGCAATCTTTGAAGGTGAGAGCTGGGTCTTGATTTTGTATCCTGGATTGGCTGGAAAAGGATTCATTTCTTAATCCATATGAATGTTTAGTTTGTTACAGGTTATGGGACTGAAGGTAACAGATTACTGCTGGCTGCTAAGTTGAGGTCATTTCCAATTCTTTTCCCAAGAAGATATCCATTGATATCTCAATCAGAGCTCTTGCCTTTATCAAAGATGGGAGTATGGAAAACCTATGGGTGTTGTAATCTCTGATATAGTCATGGAAGTAATGTTCTGTCACTCTTTCTATACTCCATTGACTAGAAGCATGACACATTTCCTGTTGCTTTCCAAGGGAGAATACATAGAAGTAACCATTAGGAATGGGAGAAGATGGATGGAAATATCTCTTAGCTATTTTAAACTTTCAAATTTTATAACAATCACTGTTTATTAATGCCAGATTATTTTTTAAAATTCTGGATACTTAAAATATTATGTTGTGAGTATTTAGATTTTGCTAAGAAACTTGAGAATTTGTTGCTTGTTTCTGTCATTTCAGTAGCCTGAAAAAAATTCATAGCACCGTGATCTGTCTCTAATTCATAGCTGAATATATTATAAATAGCAAAGCCAAATAATAAACCAAAAGTCTAAAGGAAAGACTCTATATATTTTGTTTGGTGAATATAACATATTCTTAGTCTGAAATATTTCCTATTCAGGGTAACTTATCAAAATTATGTCAAATATCTTGTTAAAATATTGACCTCATGGATATCTATTACAGATTTAAATCTTTTAAATAGGACAACTGAATAGTCTGAACCATGTTATTACTTTCCCTTCCACTTATAAATATAATTTTTCTTTCTGATCCAAATGGTTGGAAGGACCTATAAGTTTAAGTAAGACTGGAGCTCAGTTTGGATTCCAGTGGTGGGAAATAGTATAGGGATTTCTCCACTGTGGGTTTTGCAAAAGTCTGAAAGGAACAAAAGAAATGATCCCATATATCTTGCCTGTGCTTCATAAATGAAAATCTTTGGCAGTATTAGCATTCATGTGTCCCTGGTCCTCCAAGGATAACTTGACTTCAGCTCAACATGCAAAGTCTCACCTAGGATGGGAAGCAACTGAGACAGCAAACAAAGGGCTGTATCAATTATAAAACCAATATATAAAACCAAAAATATAAAGAGATGAAATTATAAGAAAAAATATATCTCCCTCTATATTCCATATAGGAAAGGACACTTTTTTTTTGGAAGTAGCAAACTAGTAAGTCAGTACAGCAAAGAATAGACAAATATTGGGCAGCATGAAGGTTTTCAAGGTGGTGTGAGACCCAATCTGGCAGCAGCTCCAAACTGTTGGGGCAATCTGCTGGGCTCTAATATTCAGACATTTCATGTTAGAAGTAGGGGAAGGGGAATGTGGTCAACCTACCAACCTCCGGGCAATTTCACCTATCATATCCCATTACAACCACAAATTAATTTCTTATTCAGAACTCATTAGGGCAGCCTGACAACACTGATCATATTAAGCCAACAGTCCATTAGCCCCTACCCCAATCAACATTGCCTCCCAAAACACAAAAACAATGGTGAGCACAAGAATATAAACTTCAAAGGCCACAATAGTAAAGCAACACAGAAACCCAACAGGTTTAGTGATCAAAAATGCCAGCCCAGATCACCCAACCAGTAATAATTAACTATATAAACTCTCTGACACGGAATTTAGAAGGAAGCTATTAGGGATGCCCAAAGAACTCAAAGAAACAATGGAACACACCATCAATAAAATACAAGAATATATGAGAGCAGAAATGAGGAAAATACAAACAAAAATGCAAACAAACATGACCAATCTGAAAAGTCTGGAAGGGCTGGAGGCATAGCACAGCAGTTAGGGTATTTGCCTTGCATGCGGCCAACCCGGGTTCAATTCCCAGCATCCCATATGGTCCCCCAAGCATGGCCAAGAGTAATTCCTGAGTGCAAAGCTAGGAGTAACCCTTGAACATCGCTGGGTGTGACCCAAAAAGATAAAAAATGAAAAATCTGGAGGTGAAATGAAAAACTGGAAGGTCTCAGCAGCAAAGTAACAACTACCAAGGACAGAATCAGTGAGCTCCAAGATGAGATGCAGAGAATCTCCAGACTACAGCTGAAAATGGGAAAGAGCAGATGACAAGAGAATATGTGGATAAATTTTAAAACAACATAAGAATCACTGGACTACTAGATGGCAGGAAGGAAACCCTGATGAAGAAACAACCATCGAAGTCATCATTGCCAAAAAGATCTCAGGGCTGAAGAGTGCATGCATCCAGATCTAGGAGGCCCAAAGTGTTCCAGCTAAAATAAATCCACAAAAATACATCAAGATACATCCTAATCAGAATAATGAAAACCATAGATATATTTATTTAAAGCAGCAAGATAAAAGAAGGAAATTGCCTTCTTAAGGGAATATTAAGACTCACAGCAGACTTATCAGGTGAAACTCTCTGGGCCAGAAGAAAGTGGTGGGACATGGTGAAAAAACTTAATGAAATGAACCACTCACCAAGAATACATTACCTAGATGGACTCTCATTTATTTTTGAAGGAACAATATACCTTCACAGATAAACAGCTCAGGAACTTCATAGACTCAAAACCATTGTTATAAGGACTAAATGGTCTACTTTAAGATAAGGCAAATACACCAAACTCCTACAGGAAGATGGGATAAAATCCCATAAGAATAATCTCTTCCCATCCCAATGAAACACACCAATTAAGAGACGCAAAGTACCAGGATGGGTTAGAAAATTGAACCTAATACTGCTGCCAGCAAGAAAGACATATGAACAGTCAGAGTAAACATAGGCTCAAAGTCAAAGGCTGTAAAACAATTCTTGAAGCAAACAACCTGCCCAAAAAGTGCAGGATGGCCATTCTGGTATTGGACCACATAGACTTCAGGCAGAATAATGTTATAGGATACAGTGAAAGTCGTTCTTAATAATCAAGGCATAATGTGCACCGGGAAGAACTCATACTCCTAAATATATATGTACCTGAGCGTCCAGAAAATTACTTAAAACATGTTAAAAGATTTAAAGAGAGACATTGATAGCAAAAGACAAATATTGAACAAAGTTTATCTTCCAAATAACATTGTTACTCTAACATTTTTAAAATCAAAATACATATAATAAGGAGAAATAAAACCATAAGGAAGGATTGGAGTACAATGGGTAGGACACTTGCTTTTAATGTAGTCAAGACTGGGTTCAGTTCCTAGAACCACATAGTGACCACCAAACCTGCCTGCAGTGATGCTTGAGCAAGAGTCAGGAATAAGCCCTGAGTACAGGCATATGTGGGCCAGAAATAACAACCACAAAAATAAGACCATATTTTTCCTTTGAAAATTATTAGGAAATTGAAAATGTAATAGAAAAGCAGAGAAAAAGTTGCATAAAATTATAAAAATAAAAGCTATATAATATGTTGATACAAAAAGAACATGAATTCATAGGAAAATGCATATTCTTATACATGTATGTATATGATATATTCATATATAGATGAGAACGCTATTCAGGTCTCCCAAAGAAAGAATAGAAAGAGCTATGCTTGGAATATCATGTTTCACTCAAATGAGAGAACGAATCCGGAGTTCTGACATCCGTCGACGATCAAGGATCAGGGACGCTGTCTCATTTGCCAAGGTGTCGAAAATCAGATGGGCTGGTCACGTAATGAGATTTAAAGACGACGGCTGGACTAGAGCTGTTACTGATTGGATTCCACGGGATGTCAAGAGACCGCGTGGCCGCCCACCTACCAGATGGTCAGACTTCTTCGTCAAGATCATGAACGATCGGTTTGAGGCCCTTCATGTTCCCGGAGCGAACAGATGCCATTGGGCTACACTAGCACGCGACAGGGACAAATGGAGACGTTACTGGTGCCTGCTCGAGCAAATCGACGACTAACGGGAAGTTAAGTGATTAAGTGATATATAGATAAATATAAAATATATATGTATATATTAAACATCTATTCTGATCCATATGTGCAAATATTTACCCGTGGCTTCTATCCAGACATCAGACCATTAACAAATTGCATCTGAAATTTGTTGTGAGGTTGAGGAAGGAAACTAGTAAAGATGAGATCTCATGAACCATTAAGTGAAGGTTCAAAGAAGGAGCACTGTAGCACTGTCTGTCCTCCCGTTGTTCATCCAATTTGCTCAAGCGGGCACCAGTAACGTCTCCATTGTGAGACTTCTTATTACTGCTTTTGGCATATCGAATATGCCACGGTAGCTTTCCAGGCTCTGCAGTGTGGGAGGAATACTCTCAGTGTCTTTGCGGGGCTCTCCAAGAGTGACAGAGGAATCGAGCCAGGGTCGGCCCGTGTGCAAGGCAAATGCACCACCTGCTATGCTATCCTTCCAGTTCAGAGGAGGAGAGTCTTTATAATAGCAGCTAAATGCAGGGTCATCACAACAGTCACATCCATAGTGAGACCCGATTCAATAACAACAATCACAGAGACAACATGAGCCATAGCCATGTGCCAGGCCCCCATAGCCACAGCATCTATAGCTACAGCCTCTGTAATAATGTCTGGAGGAGCTGTCACACACAGGTTAAGTGGTTGAATTTGTCCTGGGGTAGAGTAGCAGAGTAGACGTGTCACTGCAGTATGAACAGTTCCCGCTGCAGAGGGTGTATATACCCTAAGTGTAGATGGGGTTCAGTACCTGCAATCATACCATTGATTGGTTTCCAGGACCAGTCTTGAGTAATTTGTTTACTCTTGATTTGAAACATGGCTTCATAAGCAGTGAGGCGATCTGCTTTGTTTCATCACGTCTAAACTACTCAGTGGAACATTAATGAGAATCTAATGTCTCATCCTCAAAGCCTTGCTTGTGAGACCTTCAAATTACCTTCTTGTAACCAATCTTTATGGCACTAAATAGCATTTTATTGACAATTTTTACCTGTTCCCAGCAAATAATAATTTAACTTTCTTTTTTATTGACACTCAACGGATCATTGAATGTCTTCATGTATAACGAGCTGCTTCAAACTTACTGTTTCCCTTAAGAGCTCTAATTTCCATGCAAGAGATAATACATTACTAAAAATAAAAAAAATTTACCACTAGCGTTTATGTGGGCTTTTTCCCCTTTTTTTTTTTTTTTGTTTTTTTTGCTTATTTGGGGTTTTGTGGGTTTTTTTGTTTTGGGGTTTTTATTTTGCTTTTAACGTTACACCTGGTGATGTTATAGAGTTACACCTGGCTCTGTATTCAGAAATTACTCTTGGTGGTGCTTCAGAGGACCATATGGGATGCTGGAGATTGAAACCAGGTCAGTCACATACAAGGCAAATGCTCAAGCTTCTTTACTATCACTCCAGACTCCCGTGTGTGTGTGTGTGTGTGTGTGTGTGTGTGTGTGTGTGTGTTTTACAAAACTCAAAAGGTGTGAAACTAAATCATCAGACTCAGAAAACTGAACTTTCATTTCTCATTAACATTAATACTTCTTAAAGTTCTAACGGTTAAAAACATGAAATTCTTTTCACATGGTTTCAAATAACTACCATGAATCTAGTTTGGAACAAATACGAAATTAGCTGTTACTAGATATATAAAATAATTTTATGAAATTATTTTTAATTTCTATACTAATATTATGGGCTGGAGCGATAGCACAGCGGGTAGGGTGTTTGCTTTGCATGTGGCCGACCTGGGTTAGATTCCTTTGTTCCTCTCAGAGAGCCCGGCAAGCTACCAAGAGTATCCCACCCACATGGCAGAGCCTGGCAAGCTTCCTGTGGCATATTCTATATGGCAAAAACAGTAACATCAAGTCTCCCAATGGAGACATTATTGGTGTCCACTCGAGCAAATCAATGAACAACGGGATGACAGTGCTACACTAATATGATAATCTGATTGGAAGTTGAGTCTGATATTTCTTAGCTTAAATAGTAATATTGTAATATTAATCGAATTGGATTAATACAAATAATCCAATAAAATAGTAATCGAATTGGAGTCGAGCATCCTCCACCCAGATCCTCCAAATTCCAGTAGGCGGGGGTCACACCCACCACCTGGCCCCCTGGCGCCGTGTAATCCCATCAACAGCCAAGACTCAGAGACTATAAAATCCAGCTCCCGGACAAGACCAGTGCAGTCAGTCTCCTGCCCCTGCGCCTGGCTGTTCCTCGCTGGGGTCCCTTGGAGGGGAGCGGGTTGAGCTTTCCTCCCCGCCCCGACCAGGGCTCCGGCAGCCGAAGACCTCCAGGACCAGCCACCACCATGCTGAGACCACTCTCCGCACACATGAAGGTACTGGCAGAGGGACAAAGCCACGCGGGTTCCGGGGCCGAGATCTCCAAGCCTACTCGAATTGGAGTCGAGCATCCTCCACCCAGATCCTCCAAATTCCAGTAGGCGGGGGTCACACCCACCACCTGGCCCCCTGGCACCATGTAATCCCTACAACGGCCAAGACTCAGAGACTATAAAATCCAGCTCCCGGAACCGCGCGGCTGCATTCGCGCCCGCGCCACATCTTATCAGGACATCTTTTTATGATATCTTATTATCTCATTCCTACTCTGGAAAAACCTGCAGGCCATCAAATATAGCCTGCCCACAGGGCAGAGTCTGGCAAACTCCCCGTGGTGCACCACATATGCCAAATACCAGTAACAATGATGGGTCTCATTCTCCTAAAGAGCCTTGAATATAATCTCAGGGCTAGGATGAAAGAGACGTTACTGGGGCCTGCTCGAGGCAATCAACGAATAACAGGATGATGAATGATGAATGAAATAGTAATATTACTAAATCAATATTTTCATGAAACCTATTACGAATTTGCAACAAATCAGCACTGGGTAATATATACTCCGTGCTGTAGAAATATAGTAAAAGTATATCAATGTCATTACTTTTATTATTATCATTATAAAACTGTAACTGTTCTGAATGTTACAGTTGAATTCACTGACTAAGTAAAAGAATTTTCTGAACTTTTCTGTTTTCAGAAAAATCAACTCTAGAAATCAGTAGAGCATAGTAGACAGAAATAAAACATAGTACTCTACATTTGTACATATACTCTTAAATTACACTAAATTCTAATTTGACATTTTACATTTTTTAAATCTCCTACAGATGTATTTTTAAAATCTCATTTTCACTTACTTAACTCCAGCATTTCTTTGACAGAACAAATGCGAATTCCATGCTTGTTTGTGGAGTGTGTGCATTTGTGCTTCAAGGCGGGTTGTGTGTTTAGGGATAGCTACTATTCTTCTAATCAAGCAAAGAAGACAATTTCGTGGCTATCAAATCCTTGCTTCAGGCAGAGATTAAACCTTCATTCTGAGTCTAAGACTTAGAGCAGGGTACCAGCAGTATGACTGGAATGATTAAATGCAGAGAAAGGTAGCAGAGACACCAATAGTATCTCACAGAACACTGTACTGTTACCTACAAAGTAGGTAGGGTTAAAAAGCAAATGGAATGGCGTAAAATTTGTCATACAAGAAAAAATTCCATCTAGGGAGACAACAGCCGAATTCAAGTGGAGCATCAACCAAATGTTCATAAAAATTGTTACGTACTATGGGAGCGGAGAACCTCTGCCCGTTTCCCCCCAGTCTCCAGTGACCCAGGGGTCACACCCATAAGCCACCTCCTGACAGAG
The DNA here is from genome assembly GCF_029834395.1 of Sorex fumeus. Taxonomy (NCBI): domain Eukaryota; kingdom Metazoa; phylum Chordata; class Mammalia; order Eulipotyphla; family Soricidae; genus Sorex; species Sorex fumeus. The sequence continues at coordinate 30,387,821 of NW_026606322.1, read as the reverse complement.
CCAGATAATCTCGTCATTGCCCACCATCCCCATCCCACAGCTGCTTCTCCCAAAAGGGACCATAACAAGAGGTTCCCATAACCATGCCAGGCTGTTTCACACGGGACACTCCAGAGGGGGGCAGGTGAGAGCCCTCCCTGCCCAAAGGCACCCAGCCAGCCTTAGCAACTGAAAACCGCCACAACCCAACTGCCACCACACTCAAGGCCACTCCCTACCCACTAGGGCAGAACCTCACGTATGAGTGAGCATGTTCTTGACAGCGTGGCCACTTTCGCATCATAAGACACTCCCTACCCATTCTCCATAATTACCACACCACATTTGATGGGGTTCAGACAGTAGGCAACAAATCAGGGACTGGAGAGATAGCACAGTGGGTAGGGCGTTTGCCTTGCATGCGGTCGACCGGGGTTCGATTCCCAGCATCCCATATGGTCCCCTGAGCACCGCCAGGAGTAACTCCTGAGTGCAGAGACAGGAGTAACCCCTGTGCATCGTCAGGTGTGACCCAAAAAGCAAAAAAAAAAAAAAAACAAATCATAGATATATATATAGAGAGATAAATATATGCATATGTATATACGCATATTTTCAGATATAAATACCAAAGCTCACATCACCCAAACTTTAACAACATGTTGATGATATCCTATAGAATGTCTTAATGACTCCTGCCAAAATAGAACAATCTTCACACTGTTTCCTTATATGAACACTTTTTTGTAAGCATGTTCAACAGTTTTTCGTAACAGAAAATACACAAAATATGTTATTTAGGTTGTGTTTTGCAACAGAGATTGGGGCTTGAGATGGAAACATCCCAAATTTGGTGGTGGGAAGGCATAATGGTGGTGGAATTGGTGTTACAATATTAAATGTAATCAAATATTGTGAACTAACTTATAAAATTAAAAAATTAAAAAACATTTGCATGCTATGAAAAATGACTAGTTCTCCATGTCATATTTATTAACTCTTCATTAAGAGTAATGAATATTCTTAATTAGGCAAGAAAAATCTATTTTTGCTTAAATTTGCATGATGTATAAGAAATGCTTATGTGAGAGAGAGGTTCATATATGTCAACGCAGATATTCTGAAAGAATAAATTTCTTGACTCAGTACTAGCTGTGTTTAAGAATCCTTGCAAAGGATAGAACTGTTTAAAAATAAAAAGCTACTAAAAATCAGAACCTGCAGAAAACTCTGAATCTCAACTTTTGAAATACTGATATTTTAAGAAAAGGGCTGAAACATGAATGCAGTCTTAAAGTTATCTAATGTTTAAGAGCTATGTAATTTCTGAAAGTATGACAGGCATGCAGATACAAGTAAAAATGTAGATTTACTTAAGATTATCTGAATATTTATTTGAGGTGAGATGAGAAACAAACTCAGAAATTGTTATAACGGGAGCAAATTGTAACAAATAGAAATAATACAAATATGAAAGAGACTTTCGAACAGATTCTAGATCTAATCTAGATCTAACTGGATAGGAATTGGATAGTAAGAATTTCATAAATAAAATGGTAGACAGAAAATGGAGAAAAATGTAAGAACTCACTGAAGTTCTTACTGGAATGTTTTTATTACATCTATCTGTATTTATACTACAGTCTTACCAGTTATACATTTTTATATAGCATTTTGTCATAAGAATTTCATGACTAATACCAGCCAATGTGAGCAGAATGTTTATGTATAAACAGAGAACAATTTACACATATATTAGCAAATAACATATTAAATTTATTACATTTCAGGCACATTCTAAGTCCTTTACATATTTTAGTATTAAATCATCATAAATATCTCAGAATGTGTGTTGTAATGTTTATAAAAGGTCAAAAAAGATACAATTTAAAATTTAAAAAAAAATTAACAGTCTGTTTTGTCTGAAAAAAATTAAAAGGAAGATACAATTTGCCCAAAGTTATAGACTTACCCCATGGTGAAACCTACATATCACACAATTAAATATATTTTTTATGAGTGAGTATGGGGTAGACCACTATATCATATATTATCAGGACTTTATATTATATGTTATCTCACCTAAAAGTAGTGACTACATGATTACCATTTTTGTGATGCAAATTTAAAATTAGAGAAACTAAAATTGAAAGAGTGAAAAAAAGGTATGTGCTAGATAGTAGTTTCTTTAATCCAAGAAATAAAGACAAAAGACTGCATTCATTATATGTTCCTTTATATTCATAATTCATTGGGTTCACTGATGTACAGAGTATAAATGACACCCTGCTATAGGACACAACCCTCTATTCCTTCTCTACCACACTTAGGTAACCACAATTGTGTCATAAGAGGAAGAATAAGAAAGACACTTTAAGAGAAAAAGAAAACACGTCTATCATTGGAGATTCAACAGGTTTATTAGAAAAACTGGGAAAAGACTATAGCAGGAGAATTGAAACATAGAATGCTGACAGCCTCATTCCAAATAAGACCATTGAGGATTGTTCAAGGTTAAGGTCAGGATTTCCCCCCTTGTTTTGAGCAAAATACTAGTAAAAGAAAGACTGAAGGTGATCAGAAGATGAGTTATCCACAAAGTTCAAAATATATGGGATTCAGAAATGGTAAATCCCAAGGTCCTTGTGTAGATACAGGTTGTCTTCCATAGTATCCTTAGTAGTAGTAGCCGAAACCAGAGCCATAGCCAGAGCCACATCCATAGCCACAGCCGTAGAGAGAGCCAGAGCCATAGCCATAGCCACAGCCCAGGCCTCCATAGCCACAGCATCCATAGCCACGGCCACCATAGCCATAGCCCAGGCCTCCATAGCCACAGCATCCATAGCCACGGCCTCCAAAGCCATAGCCCAGGCCTCCATAGCCACAGCATCCATAGCCACGGCCGCCATAGCCATAGCCCAGACCTCCATAGCCACAGCATCCATAGCCACGGCCTCCATAGTAGTTTCCGTAGTAGCCACACATGGTGCTGGTTGTTGAGGTTGTCCTTGGGTAGAGGAGGAGAGTGAGTGACTTGGGTCTGCCCAGTGACCCTGAACAGGGCCTTTTATATACCCTCAGTGTGGGTGGGACCCAACATTGCTGTCATGCCATTAGGTTATTTTATGGCTAAACTCATCCGTTTGTTATTTCTCCACCACAAGATTAAACATCAGAGAGATTCAAGAAGACTGCCTTGCTTGGTATCTACATTGGACTCTCCCCATTCCATTGAGGCCTTGATTGATGGGATACAGTTTATACTATGAAGCTCCATCGCAGATCAGACTTTTATTTTATCTTCTTGTATCTGTCCTTTGCACCAAGATAAATATATGTTTCAGGTTCTTAGCACCAGATGTTTTTTAAATTTTATAATATTTCACAAAGTATAACACTCTTTTGACTCATAATTTCTTTTCATTCTTCCTCAAAACTCTTTGTTCACACATGCAATGCCTGTTCTACAATTACTCAATTGTGTGTTATTCAATTCCATGACATTCACCTCAAAAAATTCACTGGGATTTGGGTTGAAGTTAGGGTTAGCACTTAAGGTTAGGTTAGCATCATGATTATGGGATTAGGGTTACAGTTAAGATTAGGAATAAAAATGAACAAAAAAACCACTCAAATTTATAGATAAATAGATGCTGAGAAAACACCTTGTGCTTCGTACTGTTCAGATGAGTTTCTCATTGACATTCAACAGTAAGGGATGGACAAGAAAATACAAATTTTCTTTTATTGCATGACAGTCCATATTTTCATTGACAGACTATACTTGCATATGCAGTGCTTAATTTGGTAAGGAATTATCCAATAGGTTCAGCTCAACCTAATTATGTTAACTTTGAGAACCATTCTTTTCTCATGACATCCAACAAGTAGGCTTGGTAACCCCAACATGCTACTTTCCTAACATAACTTATGGTTCTACAAATCCACTCAAATCTCTGTGCTGTAACATACCCTCTTGGTTAGTCAAAAGACAAGCCATGACTGAAGAGCTGGTACAGTGGGTAAGGTACTTGCTTTGCACATGGCCAAGTGTGATTTGATCCCTAAACCCCACAAGATGCCCTGAGCCCACCAGGAGTGATACCTGGGGCCAGAACCAGGAGTTAGCTTTGTGCCCTGCCAATTGTGGCCCCCAAGTAAAAAATAAACAGAGACATTTTACATTATGATTTTTTAAACCTCTTTTACACCTTTAAGAAAAACTTGTGGTGGAATATGGGGTGGGGTTACTGAGAATGTTGCTCATAGAGTGATAGAGCTAGAGCAGGGGCCCTCTAAGACAGGTCATTTGGGTTCAATTTCAGGGACCAAATACAACAAAGAACAGGTTGAATGATTCCTATGAATTTCTGATGTTCCTTTATATCTTCATAAAAAAAACCCTCAAATACTTTTAGGCAGATTTTAGAGAATGGAATTTGGGGCTGGTTGACATTGCAGTGAAGAAGTTCAAGAACCAGACACCCTATGCATTTTAATCAATTCCCTCTGGATATATTTAAAATAAGGACAGAACTTTTTTTAATTACTCAATTCAGCTAACACACTATTTCAAACAAGTCAAAAGAAAACTGCATCTTAATTAAAGAGAAAAAAAATGTTTTCCTTTAATGATCAGATCAACACATTCATCTTTTCAGTCTTTATATGTTTTTTAATCTACTTCCAGGTGTGCTTCTTTAGGTGCACTTTTTAAAATTTGAATGTTTATTGAAGTGATAATTTATTACACTACATAGATTTCAGGTGTATAGCATTATAACTTAACATCTGTATATATTACATTAATGATCGCCACCAAGAGGTTAGTCTTCCTCTTGTTAGATGTATGCTTTTTCACTTTGTAAAGTAGACACATATTATGACACAATATATTGTGAATATATTTTATTCTCTGCTTAACTTAGTCATTTGAAGCAGAGTGTTTCTTCACTTTATTACATCCCAATCTTCTTCTGGAAAATATATTGCATGTAAGTATATTCAATAAAACTTTTTTAATTGGGGGCAAGGGGTACATGGCTAATTTGTGTCTCCAGAGAATTCTTTTATCATCTCTGAACATACCAGTAAGAATTTTGTATTTTATGCTGCTTGTGTGGAGGAGGGTGGATACTCTTCAGTGCTCAGGGCTTACTCCTGGCTTTGTGCTCAGGACTCACTCCTTGTGAGTTTTATAGGATCATGTGGAATTTCTGAGACTGAACCCAGTTGGGTCCATGCAACGCTAGTGCCTTGTCCACTATACTCCTCTTTATGTTCTTCTAAATAAATTTTCCCTTGTATGTTATTCTGAATAAAATTCTAAAATATGTCCCAAAATATTCCAAAGAGTGAAATAATATTTTCACTCCTCATACCCTTAGAAATAATTTTTGTTTTGCTTCATACACAAAAACTTCACAGGTACATTTATTTCCTTGTCACTGTTCTAATATCTAATCCTTCTTTATCTCTTGCTCATACTTCCTGGTCTTTATTTCTCCAGAGAGGCATTGATAAAATCTTGTAGATATCCAGACATCAGTTCTATCAAATCTAGAGGTCAGAACATCATTATACTCAGGACCAGTCAGTATTCAGATTCACCATCCTTTCTTTTCTTTCTAAGCATTACCTTAATCTTGCTACATACATAAATTTAACTCCAACCTCAACAGATGCTTCTTCCGATTTATTTTTTGTCCTCAGATTTCACTCTCAAATATGAGTGTCGAGCTGTTTGTCCCAATTATCCTAGTCTAGTCTCAACCTAAACACTGTTTATATTGAAATTTTTAAATACATTATTTTTCTCAAATTTCAGTTCTATTTCTGGCATTACACAAGTATATCATGCTAATATTAAAATGATGTAATAATAAAATTAATTTACAGGGAACATTTGATACATTAATTTTCAGTCTTTTCATGTATATCCATCTCCAAATGTGTTCTCAATTTTGTCATAATCATTAAAAATTAACAAGACAAAATTAAATGTATGATTCAGTCTTTTAGATTTTTTTTCCCTATACTTAAACCATGCATGTCACAAATTAGGTCTCCTTCCTAAACTATCTATCATCCTTCAGTCTTCACATTAGAACTGCTAACATAGAGAAACAGCCCCTAGACAGCCGGTTTTCAACCCCTGATCTGCGTGGGACGGGCACAGAGGCCCAGCTCTGGGCAACAAAGCTGAATGGCTCCAATTCCAACAGGTACAGCCCGCCCCCAAGGGCTCTGGTCCCTCTCTGGGCACGCGCAGCTAGAAACAGCCCCTAGACAGCCGGTTTTCAACCCCTGATCTGCGTGGGACAGGCACAGAGGCCCAGATCTGGGCAACAAAGCTGAACGGCTCCAATTCCAAACAGGAGACTTTCCCAACTCCTCGCCTAGTGCCAGGGACTCTTTCCGGAGCCGCGGCCGCGTCAGCGGCCGCGAAATATTTTCCCACTACATATGCCATAGGAACCATAAGCTAACTTCTTAGATGGAAACTTCTCTATTTTAGCTCAGCCACTAGAAGCACAATAGCCAATAACTCATAAGCCTATCTTAACTCACACTGCATATCAAAGCAGAATAGTAACAGTGAACGTGAAGGACTAAACCACACCTCTCACAATGGTAAAGCAACGCAAAAGCCCACCAAACTTTCATATTGAAGAGTCTAGCCCAGATGACACCAACAGTACTGTAGTGTTAGACAACCTCTCTGACAAGGAATTCAGATGGGAGCTACTTAGGATGCTTAGGGAATTAAAAGAAACAATGGAAAGCAATGCCAATAGAAGACAAGAGGATCTGAAGGCAGAAATGAGGAAAATGCAATCAGAAATGTCAGACCTGAAAAATCTCATAGGCGAATTGAAAAGCTCAGTGGAAGGCCTCAGCAGCAGAGTAACAGCTGCTGAGAACAGAATCAGTGAGCTCGAAGATGAAGTTCAGAGACTCTCCCGAAAAGAGCAGAAAATGGAAAAGAGACTCACAATTCGGGAACAGATGGCAAGAGAAGATCGTGATGAAGCCAAGAGGAGTAACACAAGAATTATTGGAGTCCCAGAGGTACAGGAAGAAAACCTCGATGAAGAAGAAACTGTCAAAGAAATCATTGCTACAACATTTCCAGAGCTGAAGAAAACTTGTGACCACATTCAGGAGGCCCGAAGGGTACCAGCTAGAAGAAATCCGAATAAAAATACCCCAAGACACATTCTGATCAAAATGACCAAAACCTTAGACAGAGACAAAATTCTGAAAGCAGCAAGATCGAAGAAAGAAATCTCTTACAAAGGAGCATCCTTAAAATTCACAGCTGATTTTTCTGATGAAACCCTCATGGCCCGAAAACAGTGGTGGGACATAGAAAAAAAACTCAATGAAATAAATGCCTCCCCCAAAATACTTTTCCCAGCAAGACTCTCATTCATAATAGAAGGAACAACACACAGTTTCACAGACAAACAACAGCTCAGGAACTTCATAGATTCAAAACCATGGTTACAAGAACAACTAAATGGGCTACTTTAAGGCAAGAAAGGCCCCTCAAATACACCAAAATTTTAACAGAACAATGGGACAAAATCCCATAACAATAATCTCTCTCAATGTCAATGGGCTAAACGCACCAATTAAAAGACATAGAGTGGAAGGATGGATTAGAAAATTGAACCCAACATTCTGTTGCCTGCAAGAAATGCATCTCAATAGTCAAAGCAAACACAGACTCAGAGTCAAAGGCTGGAAAACAATCCTACAGGCAAACAGCTCCCATAAAAAAGCTGGGGTAGCCATCCTTATATCAGACCACATCGATTTCAGAGTGAGGAAGGTCATAAGAGACAGTGAAGGCCATTTCTTATTGATCAAAGGATCTGTACAACAGGAAGAACTTACAATAATAAATGTATATGCACCTAATGAGAGACCAGCAAAGTACTTAAAACAACTACTCATAGATTTGGAAAAAGACATCAATAGCAACACAATACTAGTGGGAGACTTCAACACTGCTTTGTCACCTCTTGATAGATCAACCAGACTCAAACTTAGCAAGGACATACTTCATTTGAGGGAAACAATGGAAGAAAGGGACTTAGTAGATATATGCAGGACACTTCATCCACAAAAAGCTGAATACACATTCTTCTCAAGCGTACATGGAACATTCTCCAAGATAGACCACATGCTGAGCCACAAAACATGCCTCCATAAAATTAAGAAGGTAGAGATTGTATCAACAATCTTCTCAGACCATAATGCGCTGAAATTAGAAGTAAATCACACACAAAAACAGAAAACTAAATCAAACACCTGGAAATTAAACAGTGCACTATTGAACAACGAGTGGATTAGACAGGAAATCAAAGAGGAAATCAAAAGATTCCTAGAAACGAATGAAAATGAGAACACGAGTTACCAAAACTTATGGGACACAGCAAAGGCTGTGTTAAGAGGAAAGTTTATAGCTCTACAAGCATTCCTCAGGAAGGAGGAGCGAGCACACATAAGTAACCTAACCTCACAGCTTAAGAGCTTGGAGAAGGACCAAAAAAAGGAGCACAACCCGAACAGGAGAAAGGAAATAATAAAACTCAGAGCAGAGATTAACGAGATGGAAACCCAAAAAACAATCCGAAAGCTCAATGAAACCAAAAGCTGGTTCTTTGAGAAAATTAACAAGATCGATAAGCCTCTAGCAAAACTCACAAAGAAAGCTAGAGAGAAAACCCTAATAAACCGAATCAGAAATGAAAAAGGGGTCATTACAACAGAAACCACAGAAATTCAGAGGATCCTCAGGGAGTACTTTGAAAAGCTTTATGCCACGGAACATCAAAACCTCGAGGAAATGGATAAATTCCTAGACTCCTACAGACTCCCAAGGCTGAACCAAGAAGACCTGGAATACCTGAACAGACCTATCACCATCAAGGAAATTGAAATGGTAATAAAAAGTCTCCCCAAGCACAAAAGTCCTGGCCCGGATGGATTCACTAGTGAATTCTTCCAAATCTTTAAAGAGGACATACTCCCGATGCTCTTTAAGCTTTTCCACGAACTTGAAATATCAAAAACACTTCCGAACAGTTTCTACGAAGCAAATATCACACTGATACCAAAAGCAGACAGAGATACCACAAAGAAAGAGAATTACAGGCCGATATCCCTGATGAACACAGATGCAAAGATCCTCAACAAACTACTAGCAAATAGAATCCAACTACTCATCAAAAAGATCATACACCATGACCAAGTAGGATTCATCCCAGGGATGCAAGGATGGTTTAACATTCGGAAATCAATCAACATAATCCACCATATCAACAAAAGAAAAGATAAAAAGCATATGATCATATCAATAGATGCAGAGAAAGCATTTGATAAGATCCAGCACCCCTTTATGATGAAAACCCTAGCCAAAATGGGTATAGAGGGGACCTTCCTCAACATAATTAAAGCCATCTACGACAAGCCTACAGCAAGCATCATCCTCAATGGGGAAAAACTGAGAGCCTTCCCTCTAAGAACAGGGACGAGACAGGGATGCCCACTCTCTCCACTGCTGTTCAATATAGTACTGGAAGTACTTGCAATAGCGATTAGGCAGGAAAAAGATATTAAGGGCATTCAGGTAGGAAAGGAAGAAATCAAGCTCTCACTATTCGCAGATGATATGATACTCTACTTAGAGAACCCAATAACTTCCACCAAAAAACTCCTAGAAACAATAGACTCGTATAGTAAAGTTGCAAGTTATAAAATCAATACCCAAAAGTCCATGGCTTTCCTATACGCAAACAGTGAGAGAGAAGAAAGCAACATGAAAAAAACAATCCCGTTCACAATTGTGCCCCAGAAAATCAAGTACCTAGGAATCAGCTTAACTAAGGAAGTAAAGGACCTGTACAAAGAAAACTACAAAACGCTACTTCAGGAAATAAAAGAGGACATGAGGAAATGGAAAGATATCCCTGCTCATGGGTCGGGAGACTTAACATTGTCAAAATGGCAATACTACCAAAAGCATTGTATAAATTCAATGCAATCCCTATAAGGATACCCATGACATTCTTCAAAGAAATGGAGCAAACACTCCTGAAATTTATATGGAACAATAAGCCCCCACGAATAGCTAAAGCAATTCTTGGGAAAAAGAAAATGGGAGGAATCAACCTCCCGAACTTCAAACTGTACTACAAAGCAGTAATAATTAAAACAGCATGGTACTGGAACAAAGGCAGAACTGCAGACCAATGGAACAGGGTTGAATACACTGACACCTCTCCTCAATCATATGCTCATCTAATCTTTGATAAAGGTGCAAGTAATGTGAAGTGGAGTAAGGAAAGCCTCTTTAATAAATTGTGTTGGCATCACTGGATGGCTACATGCAAAAAAATAGGCTCAGAACTCTGCCTAACACCATGTACAAAAGTAAGATCAAAATGGATTAAAGACCTCAACATCAGACCAGAAACCATAAGGTACATTGAAGATAAAGTTGGCAAAATCCTCCATGACATTGAAGCTAATGGTATCTTCAAAGATGCCACGCCACTGGCCGAGCAAGTGAAAACAGAGATAGATAAATGGGACTATCTTAAACTAAGAAGCTTCTGCACCTCCAAAGAAACAGTGACCAAAATACAAAGACAGTCTACAGAATGGGAAAGGATATTCGCCGAATACACATCTGACAAGGGGTTGATATCCAGGATATACAAAATACTGGTTAAACTCCACAAGAAGAAAACATCCAACCCCATCCAAAAATGGGGCAATGAAATGAACAGAAACTTTCTCAAAGAAGAAATCCGAATGGCAAAAAAGCACATGAGAAAATGCTCTACATCATTAATCATCAGGGAGATGCAGATCAAAACCACAATGAGATACCATCTCACACCTCAGAGACAAGCCCACATTCAAAAGAACAAAAGCAACCGATGCTGGCGTGGATGTGGTGAGAAAGGGACTCTATTTCACTGTTGGTGGGAATGTCCACTGGTTCAGCCCTTCTGGAAAACAGTATGGACGATTCTCAAAAAATTAGAAATTGAGCTCCCATTTGACCCAGCAATACCACTCCTGGGAATATATCCCAGAGAGGCAAAAATGTATAGTCGAAGTGACATCTGCACTTGTTTGTTCATTGCAGCACTCTTTACAATAGCCAGAAACTGGAAGAAACCTGAGTGCCCAAGAACAGATGACTGGTTAAAGAAACTTTGGTACATCTACACAATGGAGTACTATGTAGCTCTTAGAAAAGATGAAGTCATGATATTTACATACAAGTGGTACAATATGGAAAGTATCATGCTAAGCGAAATGAGTCAGAAAGAGAGGGATAGACATAGAAAGATTGCATTCATCTGGGGGATATAAAGTAACAAAGTAAGAGATTAATACCCAAGAATAGCTGAGATCAGCACCAGGAGGATTACTCCATAACTTAGAGGCCAGCCGGGTATCCTAGAGGAAAGGGCAGTTCAGAGAGAGAAGGGAGCACCAAATAAAGGATGTTTGGAGGATCCTCCCAGGAGGGGAGATGCATGTCGAAAGTAGACTATGGACTGAACATGTTTGCCACTCAATGCCTCTTTTGCAGACCACAACACCCAAAAGGAGAGAGAGAACACAGGGGATTGCCCTGCCACAGAGACAGGGGGGATGGGGGGATGGGGGTGGGAGGGATATTATCCATGGTGGTGGAAAATGGGCACTGGTGGAGGGATGGGTATCTGATCATTGTATAATTGAAACCAAAGCACAAAAAATTGTAAATCTACAACTTTAAAAAAAAATAAAATATAATAAAGGGGAAAAAAAAAAAGAACTGCTAACATAAACACTAGGCATGCAGTTCAATTTTAATTTTAGAATGATAAAATTCAAATTTGAAATTCAGATTATGAAATTTTTCAAATTTGTGAGGAAAACCTCTGAGGCAATGTGATTTTTCCAAGGTAAAGGTAAAGGCCCTCCCGTTGATCGTGGATTTGCTCCAGCAGGCCCAGTAATGTCTCCATTGGAGACTTTGTTGTTACTGTGTTTGGCATATCGAATACTCTCGGTAGCTTGCCGGTCTCTCCGAGAGGGGCGGAGAACTCGAACTCGGGTCAGCCATGTTGGCCGCTTGTAAGGTGAATGCCCTACCGCTGTGCTATCGCTAGTGATTTTTCTAACATTAAAAACTAAGGCTATCTTATATTTTTTTGTTTGATTCATCTAGCAACATGCAGCCTAGAAAACATAGCTGACATGATCTTACTTATTCCTACCTTAATTTCTTCTATGCTAATACTAGCTCGTCTCTATAATATGCATGTCATAGTCTTTGGATTCTTCAGATAGGCTCAGTTTGTTGCCTTTTGATCTCTCCTTACATAAAATCCTAAAGTAACAGCAAAATCATAAAGATTCTCTTAATTCTCTCAGACTCTCCATGACCAGCTGGTCTCATATCGTCACTCATAAAGAACCCTATATATTCCCCTATAATTTCCATATATATTTAGATGAACCCATTACTGTCTGGAATTATTTCATTCATTTTTTGAAACTTTGCCTTGACTTCCCTGACCCTTTTCATCTAAATCAACCCCACCCCAATTACAACTGAGTCCTCCTGACAGCGCCATGTTCATTATTGTGCCTAGTATGCAATTGGTTTCTAGTAAAGTTTGATACTTAAAAAAATTAATGGCTGTCAAATCAATGAAATGCAAGAGGTTTATTTCTTTTTTAATGTTATGTTTTAGAATAATTTTAACTTTATAGAAAATTGACAGAAGAGAGACAAAAAATTCCAATATATCTGCCTTGTTGGTTTCCTGAGACCAATTTTCAGCACTGATATCTGAAGGTTTCTCTCTACCAGCAAGCAATTCTCAAATACCAGCAGTGTTTCAAAAATATTCTTCTAAATTCTAATACTGTCAACCTAAAGAACTGAGACCCCATGTATGGAAGGGCTCAGTTTTCCAGAATCAATCTCCACACCAGATAGAGGTTCCAGCTCCAATTACCAACTGGGCTTCTGACCAGATGACAAAACACTGAAGATGTTCTGAGTCTCCTCCTCAGAATCCATGCTGGAGGTGACAAACCAAGTCCAATATCTGTGTTTTTGATTGACAGGCTATAAACCCAAGGTTCCCAGAGCACCTACCTCAAATTTAACTATTTTCTGGTATAGCACACAAATCTAAAGAGAGCGATTTGCTCACTAGGGCCCCAATATATTGCAAAACTACTACTTAAAGGAAACTCTGAAAATAAAAGCTACTACAGGATTTGTTGAACTGGATGAAAGAGATTCATGGGTCCGTTTAATAGAAAAGATGTGGAGTTCCAATACCCTCTCCTGGTGCATGATTCTCCCCAACTTTTACATGTTTAACAAGATGGAAGCTCTCAGGAACATGGGGTACTATGGTGTTTGTTATACATGTGTAAGTGCATAAGGGTATACACAAGGCAATTAAATGCAATGTCTAGCACCTTTCCCAACCTGGAGGACTTACAAGAGTTTTCAACCTTTTTCTTCTAGCAAAGAACTCAATCCCTCCCTCAGGTGTTTTTCAAAAGTTGCCTTCATTAACATAACAATATACAACTCTAATGCTCACGAAGCAGGAAATTTTCAAGACTGTGTGAAGCTATGACCCATGAACTCTGGAAGAAGACCAAATATGTATGAGAAATATACTTTGGTAAGCCGAATGTTTCTATCACCCATCTATCATCTATCCTGTAAGTCCATATATCACAACATCCGTTACTCAGTGATCCCAATTTTTAACATATTCATAACCATTGTGGTATATTTAGTGAAGCAAGTAACTTCAAAATATTTCAACAAAGCTATAGACTTCACTTCAGTTTTTTTCTATTTATGTCCATTTTCCTTTTTCAGAATCCAATTCAAGTTACTTCTGATTATCAATGTTTTTCAGTTTCTTCCAATTAGTGACTCTGACTTTCTTGACTTTGATAAATTTAAATAGCTGACTATGTGGTAGAAAATTTCCCAACTTGGTTTTGTCTGGTTTACCCATAACTAGACTGAGATATTCATTTTGACTAAAAATATAGGAAGCACTGTGCCTTCTCATGTGTGACCCAATATGGGGTACAGGATTTTATTAAGTCTTTTAGAGTTTCTAGAATCTTTTCAAAACTCATGTTAAGTAGAATATACACCCCCTTTCTATGTATCCTATGTTAATTTGCTAAGCAACGTGGCTCTGCTTTGGTTATTGGTCATATATAAAGTTATATATATATGTACACATATATATGCCCAAATAAAATATGTCATAGTGAATAATATATTACTCCATAGAAAACTACAAGACACAGAGTATTTTGTAAAGGTTATACTGCCACTGTATCTTCCCTCCTCAAACTTCATATCCTTCCTTTTCCCTTTAAGCTATTCTCCTGTTCCCAAATCTATATATGTGCAGGATTCAAGGGAATATTATTAAATGCAACTAGGTTTTCAACAAGTTAAATCTGCTTGGGTTACATTAGCTCATGGTAGTGACATCATTTTAGTTTGGAATCCAGTAAACAAGTCACTGAATTAGGAGAGTAGTCTCTCATTAAAGGCACAGAATTTTATTAAGAGCATCCTGTCACACAACAACACTGTCTTGGGTGTATTAGTTATATGAAATTCTTGAGATAGTTTTAATGCCAAGTATTTTGGAATCCATCAGCAACTTGAGGTTCATTCCACATATCCCTTAATTAGTATGCAAATCCTAAAGTAGATTATAAATTTAAAACTCTTGAAAGTGACTGTTCTTCAAATGAGGCTTCCTTTCCTGACACCCCGAGTTTCTATAGCAGCTATTAGGATAGGCTGACTATGATTACAGAGTCCTGGTATGTGACCATGGTTGTGACCATAGCAGCTTGAGGATGTCAATTCTTATTCATGCTACAATGAAAGATATTGGTCTCCTATGTTCCTGAGAAGTTCCAAAATTTTTATCTCTGCAGACTTTTTCTTTGAAGTACTATGTGAATTTCTTACCAATTTATAATAACATAATAATTTATAATGTTCAAATAATGACAACTGAATCTCAGTCTAGAAAGCCACATCAGACTTCTTTAATAGATTATCAGAATTTTTCAAAAATTTAAATGAAGACAAAAAAAGCCTTTTTGTGTTTATAGTGTATAGCTGATATATGCTTGAACATGAACATATTTTACACATATGCATATATATATACATACACATGTGTAGATACATAATTTGGGACTGTTTGTGCATGTGTATATCTATATGTGCTTGTGTTTATGATCAAAAAGAGAGAGAGAAAGAGAGAGACAAATTGTTCTCCTTGTGTCAATCTATAATTGATGGTGTGGACATACTGGAAAAAATAGTCATAGTCAACCAGTCGTTTAATAAAATTAATTTTCATAAATTGACTCAATAACTACTGTATCTTGTCAAATCCTTGCCCTCAGTATGACCAATGTTTAACTAGAATCAATGGCAAAATCAGTACTTGCTTTCTCAACACTTCAATCTCTTTTTCACTTGTATTTCATTCTTTCTTGATGACCAGAAGTAAATCTGTGCCTCTGTGTAGCTGTACTCCTTATTCTAAATTGTAAACTATGGCAGCTTGTTTCTACAAGCTAGCAAAATGTATCTGTAAACTGGTTCTATGTACTTTGGTTCCAAATATAGCTCTTTTGTCTGTTATGCCCATGTTGTCACAGAGAAACCACCAAATTTACATGCATTTCAGTGAATTTTTCTCAGAGGTCAGTTTAGCTATGCTTTGAGGCTAACAACTTTTTGTCACTCATTACAAAATAGTACCTTGGAGAGACTAAAACAAACTCCAAGCTAAAATGTGGAGTTTTGTTCCTTCCAGCCTGATTATGTTCAGCAAATATTTTCATCACAACTTCTCTTTGTTAACTCTTTATAGTATTAGTCATCGCATAAGTGGTGATATAACATAAAAAAACAATACCTTCTTACCTCTAAAGGGCTAATGTTAGAATTTTCTTATACCTGGAAGGCATGATTAACTGGTAAAATTTTCTATCCAAACAAAATTTTCTGACTGGAGATAAAAATATAAGGCCAGTGAAATGCTTAACCAGTCCCCAAGTAAATGTACTCCAAAAATATCTAGGAGAAAGGAGGGCAGATTTATCTTTTCTATCCTTAATCTATTAAACATAGACAACACGTAGGGCTATGCCACCTGACACCTCCAACTGACAGGGACATTCATAAGAAAGAAATTCAAATACTTTTCCAGTAAACCTGAATTGAATCTTAGAAGGCAGATCACCAGAGGACTTTGGCCAAAAATCTAGCGTGGAAGCCTTTTAGAAGTTATGAGAGTTGACTCTGTGAACCACTATACCACCCCCAAAGAAGCAGAAATTAATTATTAGATCCATATCAGAAACTTGTAAGTGCAAGTCTTGGAAATTTCCTTAAAGACACACATTAAATTAAAAATATAGTTTAACAAACATGTTTAAAAGGGGTTCAGTGAGATATCTGATACCCCTGATCCACACCCTACCTTCTCCTGCCTTCCATCTCCATAAACTCATCTCTGGATACAGGAGACCAAGAAGACAATATTTTGTTTCACTGTCAAAGAATATGTGGTATTTCACTTTATCTCAAAAGACCATTCTCATATCCCAGGACTTTCATTTCTACATGCTGAAAATCTTGAACACCAAATAATGTTAATCAAGAAGTATGTTCCTTCTTTCTTCTAACTAGTTCCCACAGATGGTTAATAAGCTCTACCTATAAAACAGCAAGTGAACAATCTTGAGTCAATCAAAATGACTTTCCTGTCACTCCAGATCATTCATTGGAAGAATCAAGACAGATGTTTCAAGCCTAAAGCCTGGAGAGCCCAGACGAATGAGGCTTGTTCTCCGTGAGAGAACAAACATACATCTCCTCCTATGTTCAAATCTATAGTTATTTGTGAAATATAAAATTAACATAATATGAAACTAACACCCAAGGACAGTAGAGACAAGGCCCAGGAAGAGAGCTCCATGGCTGCTAGACTGCCTCACGAGCTGGGGGAAAAAGCAGTTGAAATAGAAAAGAGATCACTAAGTTTATGATGGTTGGAGGGATCACTAGGGATGAGAGATGTGTGCTGAAAGTAGATAAAGGACCAAATATGATGACCTCTCAGTATCTGTATTGCAAGCCATAATGCCCAAAAGTAGAGAGAAAGAGGAAAATTGTCTGGCATAAAGGCAGGGAAGGTGTGAGGTGGGGGAAGAGGGCTAATACTGGGGACATTGGTGGTGGAAAATGTGCACTGGTGGAGGGATGGGTGTTTGATCATTGTATGACTGAAACTCAACATGAAAGCTTTGTAACTCTATCTCATGGTGATTCAATTAAAAAGTAATCTATAATAGTTTGTTCCTGTATTTGTACAGGACTAGAGATGTCATAAAAACATTAAATTTTTCCCAAAATTACTTAGTTTATTTACAAGTTCAAGATTGGTTAGGAAATTTAAAGTGAGGTGCACTTGAAAACTACAAAGATTTTTGATGGTCAATAATAAAAATGAAACTGATTGTTCTAAGATTATAAGCGGCTATGTTATAGCCAACTGGTTTATCAAAATGAATTGGGGGGAAAGAGAGCTTTGAAGAATCATCCCAAATGGAAAACACATCTCAAATCCTGCCTTCAAAAGCTACTCTTACTAAGGAGTTCAAATATCATCAAATTTGACCATAGAACAATTTATGCCTAAAGGTGTTGTTGATAATAGAGTTTAATTAGTTGATATATAATAAACATCATAGAGTAAAACCAACAAAAGGGAGCCTGCCTATGAGAGAAATAAGGGGAAAAGAAATATATTTTATTGCATGTAAGTGCCTATGTGGTTGTTGTCAAAGATTGTGGCCTCCATCTTTTTAGATTCTTTTCTTTGTTGACTCAGAAACAAGAAAACCATGTTGAGAATTGATTTGTGGAGAACTATAGATTCTTTCTTTCCATGCTGAGCTGAAGGTAGTAACTCTTCATTCCAACAAATGAACTGAGTTATTCCAACAACATGATCATGGAAATGGATCCTTCCATTGCTAAGCCCCAAATATGAGGCAATCCATGTTCAACATCTTGAATTCTAATCTTGCAAGATACAGAATCTTCTGTGCCTTTAACTGATATAATGTTTTTAACCATCTATTCATCCAAATTTGTGCTAATAATAGATTCTAAAATCTACTCTAAAATCTATTCTAAAAATCTATTATTAGGTAGTAGTGATGCAATATGTTATTAAAACATTGCTTAAGTCATAAGTCTTATACTTTAAAGTGGATAATTTGGGGTTCAAGAAGATAGTTTTAAAAATGAGAGCACAGACTTTGCACGAAAAGGGAAAAGGTATGGCCTAAGGATCCCATATTCTCCTGGACACCTCCAAGAGCAACCCTCAAGCACTGAGCCTGGGGAAGCTCCTGAATATCTCTGGGTATAGTTCCTCCTAAAAATAAAAAGGGATATTTTTTAAACCTATTTTAACGCGGCCAACATGGCCGACCCGAGTTCGATTCCTCTGCCCCTCTCAGAGAGCCCGGCAAGCTACCGAGAGTATTCGATATGCCAGACACAGTAACAACAAAGTCTCCAGTGGAGACGTTACTGGGCCCGCTCGAGCAAATCGACGATCAACGGGAGGGCCTTTACCTTTACCTTTAACATATTACATTTTGAGGGACTGAGAGATAGTACATAAGTGAAGACACTTGCCTTGTCCACGGCTACTTTCTTCTATTCATGACATAAAAGCACCAGGAGTGATCCCTGAGCACAGTGTCAGGTGTAAGTCCTGAGTATTGGCAGATATAACCTCTCCCCCAAATTAAATAAAATAAAGTAGTACATTTAATAAATAATATTAAAAGTTAGAAGGATGTCCCTTGACAAATTATTTTGAAAGACACGGCTACAAAAACTGGGGGAAATTTCTTTTTCTGTACTACATAGTGCAGTGAGACAATGCCTGTCTTAATGCATAAGAAATACTTGATTTAAAAATAAGTTACCCAGCATAGTAAATATGCCTTAGTAGCAGAATATATAATCATTTTCAAAACATAAGAAAATTTCCTAAGACAACTGATGCTTGAATCAGTAAAGAAACAAACCTTAAGAAATCTTAAGCAATAAACATTACTCTCTCCCAAAGAGAGTAATAGTGAGCTATCTTTAAAACATAAACAAACTGAAAGAGTCTTTAAGTAAAACTGGACACTAAATGATTGTCATAAAATCCAGGATTGCTTTGAATTGAAGAAATTTATTGGGTCAACACAGAAACCAATGTTAATATGAAAGTCTTCAAAGCAGTTGTTTGATACCATCATTCTGATGGAAACAGAATGATGAGATGAATTCCGCCAGCTTCCACTCTTCCTGAATCAAATATACAGGAAATGGAGTTATTCGTATACTGGAGAGTACTAGAAGGTAAGTCATCCCCAAGTTTCAAAAACAGTGAATCTCAGTGTTCCAGTAAACAGTGTAGGTGTCTTCTATGGCATTCTCAATAATAGTAGCCAAAGCCAGAGCCATAGCCAGAGCCACATCCATAACCACAGCCATAGAGAGAGCCAGAGCCATAGCCATAGCCACAGCCCAGACCACGGTAGCCAGAGCCGTAGCAGGATCCATAGCCACAGCCCAGGCCACCATAGCCATAGCCCAGGCCTCCATAGCCACAGCATCCATAGCCACGACCTCCATAGCCATAGCCCAGGCCTCCATAGCCACAGCATCCATAGCCACGGCCTCCATAGCCATAGCCCAGGCCTCCATAGTAGCTTCCGTAGTAACCACACATGGTGCTGGTTATTGAGGTTGTCCTTGGGTGGAGGAGGAGAGTGAGAGACTTGGGTCTGCTCTGTCACCCTGCACAGGGCCTTTTATATGCCCTCCCTGTGGGAGCGACTCACCACATAAATCATGTCACTCAGTAATTTGCAAGACAATCCGAGTAATTTGTTGACTCCTGGCCTTAAGGCATGCCTCAAGGACATAGAGGGCATGACTATTGTTCAGCCACACCTGAATCATTTATGAGTCATTAATTTGAATTGTCTCCTTCAAAAGTGGACTTACACAAGATCTTCCAGGAACCAGCATTTGTGGCAAGAAATCGCATTTAATAGACATTCTGACCTACTCCAGACAACCTATAAATTTTACCTTCTTTTGGCTGACATTCAAAAGGTCATGATAATATGTTTTGATTTTAAAGCTCTTCATTTCTTGTCTGCTGTTTCTAACCCCCTCAAAGGTGAATATAAACAATTAAGTAATTAAAGACATATAAAAAATATAGACAATATTTTCTATATTCTCTATCTTTAAATAATATAGACAATTATTTTAAGACACAATACTGGGAGAGATCTCATTTACAGTTCTGTATTTTTATAAGCAAGAAAATTTCCAGGAAAATATTTCATTCTATGCAAAGTGATTTTGAGCAGCCATTTTCTTTACGCAATTAACCTGAGATATAAATTCAGTGATTAAGTGATCTCTTCAAATACAAAATCTTAGTAAGATTACTTAATGGGACTCAATAGGAAAGAGAAAAGAGTAAAACATCTCTAATCCACTCTCTGAATTCAAATTTTACCTCAAAAAAATATAGCTCTATGACCATTATAACTATGTGCCTCCATTTCCCCATCAACAAGTGTAATGATAACCATAATACTTTAAAGATAAATTTGAGAATTATATCAGCTACTTTGTGCCAAACAATTAGAACTGCATCCTGCACATAGTTGATACTAGAATAAAATATCATTTATATTTACAGAATAGTAATTTATTTAATTATTTTCTTGGGTATAAGCTTTATTTGAAAGTTAATAAATTAAGCAAGAGAATTCAGACATAGCAAAGTCTTTTTTTAAAAGTATTGTACCTTTGACTAAAGAGAAGAAGCAGCATACACCAAGACCATACATCAAAAAGCAAAGAAAGACATATTGATTTTACCCCAGAAACAGCAACAAACACTAGTTACTCAACAAACAGTATTAGAAAGAGTTCAACAATTAATGTCCACTGAAATGGACCTCAGAGCAGACTCATTAATCTCACTCATTAATTAATTTTCACCATCAGGATATAGGTAGGAAATGGATTAACTAGACTTTTGTGTTGTGGCCATGGCAAATGATAATATGAACTATGCTGATTGCATGTCAACCAAACAAATGAAAGCAGACCCTGCCAGTTAAGAACACACTTGCGCACTTTGAACTTTATCATGGGAAAATAAATATTGGTGAATCATGTTTTAATTCAAATGACTAGACTATACTGAGTTTTGCTGGTTTTACTCAAAAGGTACAAGAATAAATGCTTTATCATTTAGCAGGAATAGTGACTCAAAAGAGAATTTAGTGAAATATAAAAAATAGAAGTTTGTTCACATAAAAAGAGGTCTAATCAAACTACCACCTTAACTATATATTTTAAATACAATTGTCTTAACTATATAAACAAATTGAACACTACACCACCTTTTTCACACTTGAAATAAATATTTTCCCTAAACATATCTACTTCGACAAAATTTAAGAGTAATTTCCTGGACAGAAATGAACAAATACATTTATGATATTAATAAATTCAATATTGAATCAATTGGTTTGCATAATTTCTGTAACTTCTTAGAGATTTTGTAGAATTTAAATTTAAGGCCTCAATGGAAATAGATTTAAAACTAGGTCAGTTATCTGTCATAGAAAGCACATGATTTGATTGTGAAAATCTTGACATAACCTAAGAGTAATTGTCACTATGAAGGTTTTACTATGACATAAAGTAAAAGATTTTTGAATTATGTGTTGTAAGTACTATTAATGGTTAATCAAAATAATTTGTTGATGAGAACAGTATTGCCTCTGCTTTTCATACCAATTACTTGAGAGATGTAATTTTCTAAAGTTGGGAGTAATTAAGAAACTCTTCATATTTCGTACCTGTACCATCCACTCCTGAGACTGGATCTAAAGATTCCCTGGACCGTATGATTCATAATTTCAGCTTCTCCTTTTAAACATTTAAAAGCTATTTTTATATTTAGTACTTTTTTATCTATAACAAAGAACAAAAGGTAAAGGTAAAGGTAAAGGCCCTCCCGTTGATCATCGATTTGCTCGAGCGGGCCCAGTAACGTCTCCATTGGAGACTTTGTTGTTACTGTGTCTGGCATATCGAATACTCTCGGTAGCTTGCCGGGCTCTCTGAGAGGGGCAGAGGAATCGAACTCGGGTTGGCCATGTTGGCTGCGTGCAAGGCAAACGCCCTACCACTGTGCTATCACAGGTCAGACAATACATCTTTCAAATTCTTCTTTCAAATTCACTGGTATGCCGAGCAGCAATAAGAAGACAGGAAGCATGCTTGGTTCCGAAGAGCTGGGCCACCGCAGTGAGTAAAGCCATGGTGGGCGCATTCGGGGGTGTGCTTGGGTGGGAAGAAGGGGAGAGAGAGAGCTGCGCAGGAACCCGAGCCGCTGAAGCCTCAGGAGAGACCGCGGTGGCACAGGGACAAGGTTGAAAGGAGGTGGCTGAGGGAAAGGGTAGAAAAGGGGCGGTGCCCAGACCAGGGTCTTCGGCGAGGCCCTGCCCAGTACTAGTTTTTAAAACTGGGTCATAAGATTAATTAAGGACATATTTGGTTTGCCACAACATAAGTCATGCTTTTCACATTTTCTCAATATGCAAAATATTTTATATATATAATAGTATAATGAAATTTTCTTAAATGGCTCTCTAAAAATAGCACAATCAATGGTAAGAGAGAAAAATAAAAGGAAAATTAAGACTGTAATCCATAGATGTAATACATGGTTCTAGCAATTGGGACATAGGCTACAGTAGTATGATCATATTTTGGTTTTATTCCATTATGTTATTATTTATTCACTTATTTCGTTTCATTTGGGGATCACACCCAGCAATGTTAAGGACTCCTTCCAGCTCAGAGCCTGAGGTCATTTCTGGTATTGCTCAGATGACTATGGGATGCTGGAATTAAACCTGGGGCCTCTTACATGCGAAGAATTTACTCCAACACTTTGAGCTATTCCCACAAGTACTATTACCTTTTTATAATGAGTAAATGAAAATTAAGTAAATTAATGAATACAGCTGACAGATGTTTGTTAAACTCTTACATGATTTCTTTAATGTTCAAAATGTTCAGATGCATCCATCGAGGATCTGATGGTAAAAGCGCGAAAGATCAATTACGACACCATTGGTCTGACCGAGACAAGAAGGCACCAATCTCATCACTCTGTTTTCGACACTGGAGAAGAATTGTTCCTCGGAACATGCAATAAAAGAGGTGTTGGAGGAGTCGGTGTCCTTGTCAACACAAACTTGGCCAAGAGCATTGATTCATTTGAATGCCTAACAACCCGAATCGGACGTTTACATTTGAATAGATGTGACTCACTGCCTGCAGTTTCGATCTTCGTTGTCTACACACCAACATCCAATTATGATGAAGGAGAAACTGAGAAGTTCTACATGGAGCTGGAGAAGTTCTATAAAGAAGACCACACCTTCTACAAGATCTTTGTGGGTGATTTTAATGCCAAGATAGGACCGAGAAGATCAGCCGAAGAAATTCACATCGGGACCCATGGCCTAGAAAGGAATGAACACGGTGAGAGACTGTCTGAGTTCATCATGTCGACCAAGACCATCCATGGTAACTCACAGTTCCAGAAGGCCGAATCTAAACGTTGGACATGGGAATCTCCTGGTGGACTATTCCACAACAAAATAGAACACATCATATTCAATCGACAGTTTTGCCTGACTAATGTCGCCGCTGTTCCAAAATTCCAAACAGGATCGGACCACCGTTTCCTTCGTGCAAAATTCTACTTCACAGAGCCGGGAGAAAGGGCTGCAAAGTTTAAAAAGAGAACTCCCAGAATGACCACCAACTGGGAGCTCTTTGGCACTATTGCGGCAACACGGGAAGATGCCATTGTTGACAACATTGACGAGGAATACGTTCGACTGGTTCAGCACCTTCATGATTGTGTGAGGAACGCCAAGAGAGAGATAGCCACAAAAAAAACACCTGTCTTCAAAAACTCTTGAGCTTATTCGCCAACGTGGTTTGGCGCAGGCCTCAGGAAACTGCAAGCGAACATCCGAGCTCACAAAGCAGTGCAGAGATGCGATCAAGGAAGATTTCAAATAGAGAAGAGCAGAAGTGCTGGTAGATGTGGCAGAAGCCAGGAAAAGTATTTGTAACGCCCGCCTGTCCTTCGCCAAGTACAAGACCAAGATGACTGCTCTCCAAAGGAGATGGTGGTGTGATCCCGTTTGGAATTTTGGGACAACAGCGACATCAGTCAGGCAAAACCCTCAACTGCATATGATGTGGTCAGTTTCGTTGTGGAACCGTCCACCAGGAGACTCCCATGCCCAACATTTAGATTCGGCCTTCTGGAATTGTGAGTTACCGTGAATGGTCTTGGTCGACATAATGAACTCAGACAGTCTCTTGCCCTGTTCATTCCATGGGTCCCTATGTGGAGTTCTTCGGCTGATCTTTTTGTTCCTATCTTGGCATTAAGATCACTGACAATTATCATGTAAGAGGTGTGGTCTTCAACACCCAAACGGAGAGAGAGAACACAGGGGATTGCCCTGCCACAGAGGCAGGGGAGGATGGGGGGATGGGGGTGGGAGGGATATTATCCATGGTGGTGGAAAATGGGCACTGGTGGAGGGATGGGTATCTGATCATTGTATAATTGAAACCCAAGCACAAAAAATTGTAAATCTACAACTGTAAAAAAAAATTTAAAAAAATAAAATAAAATAAAATAAAGGGAAAAAAATTTTTTAAAAAAAGAGGTGTGGTCTTCTTTATAGAACTTCTCCAGCTCCATGTGAAACTTCTCAATTTCTCCTTCATTATAATTGGATTCTTCATAGGTGTAAACATTTATCTCTCTCCAAAGTCTCAGTGTACAAATCATTCTATTTTGTCAAATTTGTATTATTTGTGTACTTTCAAGCTTAAAACATAAAGGGAAGATGAATTCAGAGGCAGTGAAAAGTATTCTTCCATATTCACAGCCACAAATTCACATATGAAAGGGACTTGATGTCAGATCCTCTAGTGACTGTGATGACAGAACTTGTTTCTGCACTAAAGATTGTCTAACAAAGACAGATTTATTTTAGATATATTTTGGCAAACTTTGTCAATACTCCCATATGTTTATAATGATGTCATTCTTTTTCTTTTTTTTAATGATGTCATTCTTAAGTAAAGCGGTGACATTGTATTTCATTACTTGGATAGATTTCAGCAAATGTGACATTTTTAGCGATCACATTTAGATCTAATCAATACAAAAGTCAACAATAGAAGTCATGTATGAAAATAAAATATATATAAAATATATAATAGCAATCAGGTACAGCTCGCCTCCAGGGCCTGGGACTCTCTCTGGGCATGCGCAGCTAGCTCGATCTCATAGCACAGCCAGTTATTTCCCCTGATCTGTGCGAGACCAGCGCAGGGACATTTTCCGGAGCCACAGCCGCTGACGCGGCCGCGAAATATTCTCTCACTACATATGCCCTAGGAACCATAAGCTGGCTTCTTAGATGGAATCTTCTCTATTTTAGCTCAGCCACTAGAAACACAGTAGCCAATAACTTATAAGCCTATCTCAACTCACACTATGTATCAAGCAGAATAGTAACAGTAAACATGAAGGACTAAACCACACTTGTCACAATGGTAAAGCAACACAAAAGCCCACCAAACTTTCTTATTGAAGAGGCTAGCCCGAAAGACATCAACAGGACTGTAGTGTTAGACAAACTCTCTGACAAGGAATTCAGAAGGGAGCTACTTAGGATGCTTAGGGAACTAAAAGAAACAATGGAAAGCAATGCCAATAGAAGACAAGAGGATCTGAAGGCAGAAATGAGGAAAATGCAATCGGAAATGTCAGACCTGAGAAACCTGGTAGGCTAACTGAAAAACTCAGCAGAAGGCCTCAGCAGCAGAGTAACAGCGGCTGAGAACAGAATCAGTGAGCTTGAAGATCAAGTTCAGAGACTCGCCAGAAAAGAGCAGAAAATGGAAAAGAGACTCACAGTTCGGGAACAGATGGCAAGAGAAGATCGTGACTAAGCCAAGAGGGGTAACATAAGAATTATTGGAGTCCCAGAGGGACAGGAAGAAAACCTTGATGAAGAAGAAACTGTCAAAGACATCATTGCTACAATGTTTCCAGAGCTGAAGAAAACTTGTGACCACATTCAGGAGGCCCGAAGGGTACCAGCTAGAAGAAATCCGAATAAAAATACCCCAAGACAAATTGTGATCAAAATGACCAAAACCTTAGACAGAGACAAAATTCTGAAAGCAGCAAGATCGAAGAAAGAAATCTCTTACAAAGGAGCATCCTTAAAATTCACAGCTGATTTTTCTGATGAAACCCTCATGGCCCTCAAACAGTGGTGGGACATAGTGAAAAAACTCACCAAATTTCAACAGAACAATGGGGCAAAATCCCATAACAATAATCTCTCTCAATGTCAATAGGCTAAACGCACCAATTAAAAGACATAGAGTGGAGGATGGATTAGAAAATTGAACCCAACATTCTGCTGCCTGCAAGAAACACATCTCAATAGTCAAAGCAAACACAGACTCAGAGTCAAAGGCTGGAAAACAATCCTACAGGCAAACAGCTCCCATAGAAAAGCTGGGGTAGCCATCCTAATATCAGACCACATCGATTTCAGAGTGAAGAAGGTCATAAGAGACAGTGAAGGCCATTTCTTATTGATCAAAAGATCTGTACAACAGGAAGAACTTACAATAATAAATGTATATGCACCTAATGAGAGACCAGCAAAGTACTTAAAACAACTACTCATAGATTTGGAAAAGGACATCAATAGCAACACAATACTAGTGGGAGACTTCAACACTGCTTTGTCACCTCTTGATAGATCAACCAGACTCAAGCTTAGCAAGGACATACTTCATCTGAGGGAAACAATGGAAGAAAGGAACTTAGTAGATATATACAGGACACTTCATCCTCAAAAAGCTGAATACACATTCTTCTCAAGCGTACATGGAACATTCTCCAAGATAGACCACATGCTGAGCCACAAAACATGCCTCCATAAAATTAAGAAGATAGAGATTATATCAATAATCTTCTCAGACCATAATGCGCTGAAATTAGAAGTAAATCACACACAAAAACAGAAAAGTAAATCAAACACCTGGAAATTAAACAGTGTTCTATTGAAAAACGAGTGGCTTAGAAAGGAAATCAAAGAAGAAATCAAAAATTTCCTAGAAACAAATGAAAATGAGAACACGAGTTACCAAAACTTATGGGACACAGCAAAAGTTGTGTTAAGAGGAAAGTTTGTAGCTCTACAAGCATTCCTCAGGAAGGAGGAGCGAGCACACATAAGTAACCTAACCTCACAGCTTAAGAGCTTGGAGAAGGACCAAAAAAAGGAGCACAACCCTAACAGGAGGAAGGAAATAATAAAACTCAGAGCAGAGATTAATGAGATGGAAACCCAAAAAACAATCCGAAAGATCAATGAAACCAAGAGCTGGTTCTTTGAGAAAATTAACAAGATTGATAAGTCTCTAGCAAAACTCACAAAGAAAGGGAGAGAGAAAACCCTAATAAACCGAATCAGAAATGAAAAGGGGGTCATTACAACAGAAACTACAGAAATTCAAAGGATCCTCAGGGAGTACTTTGAGAAGCTTTATGCCACGGAACATCAAAACCTCGAGGAAATGGATAAATTCCTAGACTCCTAAAGACTCCCAAGGCTGAACCAAGAAGACCTGGAATACCTGAACAGACCTATCACCATCAAGGAAATTGAAGTGGTAATAAAAAGTCTCCCCAAGCACAAAAGTCCTGGCCCAGATGGATATACTAGTGAATTCTTCCAAATCTTTAAAGAGGACTTACTCCCAATCCTTTTTAAACTTTTCCACGAAATTGAAATATCAAAAACACTTCCGAACAGTTTCTATGAAGCAAATATCACACTGATACCAAAAGCAGACAGAGATACCACAAAGAAAGAGAATTACAGGCCTATATCCCTGATGAACACAGATGCAAAGATCCTCAACAAACTATTAGCAAATAGAATCCAACTACTCATCAAAAAGATCATAAACCATGACCAAGTAGGATTCATCCCAGGGATGCAAGGATGGTTTAACATTCGGAAATCAATCAACATAATCCATTATATCAACAAAAGAAAAGATAAAAAGCATATGATCATATCAATAGATGCATAGAAAGCATTTGACAAGATCCAGCACCCCTTTATGATGAAAACCCTACCAAAATGGGTATAGAGGGGACTTTTCTCAACATAGTTAAAGCCATCTACCACAAGCCTACAGCAAGTTGAGAGCCTTCCCTCTAAGATCAGGAAAGAGACAAGGATGCCCACTATCTCCACTGCTGTTCAATATAGTACTGGAAGTACTTGCAATAGCGATTAGGCAAGAAAAAGATATTAAGGGCATTCAGGTAGGAAAGGAAGAAATCAAGCTCTCACTATTCGCAGATGATATGATATTATACTTAGATAACCCAATAATCTCCATCAAAAAACTCCTAGAAACAATAGACTTGTATAGTAAAGTTGCAGGCTATAAAATCAATACCCAAAAGTCCATGGCTTTCCTATATGTAAACAGTGAGAGAGAAGAAAGCTACATGGAAAAAACAATCCCGTTCACAATTGTGCCCCAGAAAATCAAGTACCTAGGAATCAGCTTAACTAAGGAAGTAAAGGACCTGTACAAAGAAAATTACAGAACGCTACTTCAGGAAATAAAAGAGGACATGAGGAAATGGAAAGATATCCCTTGCTCATGGGTCGGGAGACTTAACATTGTCAAAATGGCAACACTACCGAAAGCATTGTATAAATTCAATGCAATCCCTATAAGGATACCCATGACATTCTTCAAAGAAATGGAGCAAACACTCCTGAAATTTATATGGAACAATAAGCCCCCAGAAATAGCTAAAGCAATTCTTGGGAAAAAGAAAATGGTAGGAACCAACCTCCCTAACTTCAAACTCTACTACAAAGCAGTAATAATTAAAACAGCATGGTACTGGAACAAAGGCAGAAATGCAGACCAATGGAACAGGGTTGAATACACTGACATCTCCCCTCAATCATATGATCATCTAATCTTTGATAAAGGTGCAAGTAATGTGAAGTGGAGTAAGGGAAGCCTCTTTAACAAATTGTGCTGGCATCACTGGACGGCTACATGCAAAAAAGTGGGCTCAGAACTCTGCCTAACACCATGTACAAAAGTAAGATTAAAATGGATTAAAGACCTCAACATCAGACCGGAATCCATAAGGTACATTGAAGACAAAGTTGGCAAAACCCTCCACGACATTGAAGCTAATGGTATCTTCAAAGATGCCACGCCACTGGCCGAGCAAGTGAAAACAGAGATAGATAAATAGATAAATGGGACTATCTTAAACTAAGAAGCTTCTGCACGTCCAAAGAATCAGTGACCAAAATACAAAGACAGTCTACAGAATGGGAAAGGATATTCGCCGAATACACATCTGACAAGGTTGATATCCAGGATATACAAAATACTGGTTGAACTCCACAAGAAGAAAACATCCAACCCCATCCAAAAATGGGGCAATGAAATGAACAGAAACTTTCTCAAAGAAGAAATTCAAATGGCAAAAAAGCACATGAGAAAATGCTCTACATCATTAATCATCAGGGAGATGCAGATCAAAACCACAATGAGATACCATCTCACACCTCAGAGACTGGCCCACATCCAAAAGAACAAAAGCAACCGATGCTGGCGTGGATGTGGTGAGAAAGGGACTCTATTTCACTGTTGGTGGGAATGTCGACTGGTTCAGCCTTTCTGGAAAACAGTATGGACGATTCTCAAAAAATTAGAAATTGAGCTCCCATTTGACCCAGCAATACCACTCCTGGGAATATATCCCAGAGAGGCAAAAATGTATAGTCGAAGTAATATCTGCACTTGTTTGTTCATTGCAGCACTCTTTACAATAGCCAGAAACTGGAAGAAACCTGAATGCCCAAGAACAGATGACTGGTTAAAGAAACTTTGGTACATCTACACAATGGAGTACTATGTAGCTGTTAGAAAAGATGAAGTCTTGAAATTTATATACAAGTGGTACAACATGGAAAGTATCATGCTAAGCGAAATGAGTCAGAAAGAGAGGGATAGACATAGAAAGATTGCATTCATCTGGGGAATATAAAGAAACAAAATATGAGATTAATACCCAAGAATAGCTGAGATCAACACTAGGAGGATTACTCCATAGCTTAGAGGCCAGCCGGGCATTCTAGGGGAAAGGGCAGCTCAGATTGAGAAGGGAGCACCAAATAAAGGGTGTTGGGAGGATCTTCCCAGGAAGGGAGATGCATGTTGAAAGTAGACTATGGACTGAACATGTTTGCCACTCAAAGCCTCTTTTGCAGACCACAACACTCAAAAGGAGAGAGAGAACACAAGGGATTTCCCTGCCACAGAGGCAGGGTGAGATGGGAGGGATGGGGGTGGGAGGGATATTATCCATGGTGGTGGAAAATGGGCACTGGTGGAGGGATGGGTATTTGATCATTGTATAATCGAAACCCAAGCACAAAAATTTGTAAATCTACAACCGTACCTCATGGTGTTTCACTAAAAATTAAAAAAAAATTTTAAAAATATATAATAAAACTGAAAATTTACGGCATATTCTCATCTAGATAGAATTATTTTCTCTCTGTGAACCCAAAAATATTACATAGTTTCCAAATATAGCCCTATCTGACTTATCTTACATTTATTCCCTCTCCTACTATTTAGCTGACTTCTGTCTCTTAGAAGTCACCATCTACTACCAATATAGAGCCAATTTTAGCCAAACAAATCATGAATTTATCAGGGGAAAGAAAGAAGCTGGAAAATAACTCCCTTGGTTTCCAAAGTTCTCCCCATCTCAAGAGGTGTGCTGAAAGTAGTTAAAGGACCAAACATGATAACCTCTCATTATCTTCATTGCAAACCATAACGCCCAAAAGTAGACAGAGAGTATGGGGAATATTGTCTGTCATGGAGGCCTTGGGAGGGTGGGAACTTGGAGGTATACTGGGGATATTGGTGGTGGGGAATGTGCACTGGTGGAGGGATAGGTGTTTGATCATTGTATAGATTAAAACCCAAACATGAAGACTTGTAACTATATCTCACGATGAATCGATACAATTAAAAAAATTTAATTAAAAATTTAAAAAATAAAAAAATCAAAGTTCTCCTCATCTCTCATATCTAAGACAGTGGGGTTTACCATGCTATAATAGAGGAGTACACAAAATACATCAATTTTTTAACTGATGTAAATAAAGTACAAATCCTTTAAATATGGATTCATAATACATAAAAGGTTAAAATTATAAAATAAATGCTAAGTTAAATTGGCTAAAGTTCAGCTTTATCAACATGTTCAAATGCAAACATTAAAAATAAAAAATAAATATCCTATAGGAAAAAGAGATACCGTCATGTTAGAAGTTTATTTTTATTTAGTGAACTAATAAGTGCTTTTTATTAGTGATAAACTCTCTAAGGATAGAAATATTTTGCAGTAATAAAAAGAATTGAAGCAATTCATAATATTCAGAGACATGGATTAAAGTGAATTTCCTCTTTGAAACAGCCCACTCTGTAACAGATAATGAAGCTGAACATAAAATTCTTAAAATGAAAAGATGAAAAAGTAAGACCTTAGATGCTCCTTGGATTACATGGAAACTTTTGTTATATATTGGCTATATTTAATACTGCTCATAGATAGCCAAGCCTGTTTTTAAGAAATGGAATGGAATTATCTTACTAAAGGCAAGTTTAGTAGGAATTCTCCTAAAGACAAAAATGGGTTGGGAGAACTTCTGCATCATATCTCATTATGGCATAGACTGAAGAAGATCCGTGAGAATATCTACTACAAATAGAATGATGTGGTCAGCCTTGACTACTTTATCCCATGTAGTGTTTAATTCCTATAAATGTTTCTTTGCAGATGGTGATATTCAAATCCTGTAAACTTATCTTCTGCTGAATTGGATTTTCCATGTCTGAAAGCATATGTTTCTACAACAAGTACTCTGGTGATCTGAACAATAGTTAGAGTAACCTGAAACATAATAGTAGGATTTATTTTTTAAAGCTACTAGAAAATGCTTAATGGGTCTACAGAAATGTCACGTACAAAACAAGTCTAAAGAGATACTCTAGTGGATAGGTCATTTGCCTGCACACAAGACCAATGATGTTTCAATCCCTGGAATCACAGGGGAGTGATCCCTGAGCAAAAATTAAGGACTAAATCCTGAGCACAGCCAGGTATGACCCCCCAAATTAATTAATAAAAATTGATGGAGAATATTGTAGCAGGACATAATTGACAATCCCAACAATACTAATACTGAGCAAAGGATAATCACCTACCATATATCTTTTAATATTATACAGAATAAAGTACTCAGAGCATTATTATTCAAGTCACAAAATAATGAGATTTATGAGAAGTCATATCAGCTCCTTATAAATAACTACCACATTGCAGATTGAGGGATACAGAAACCTAAGAAAAGAAAAATGAAGTAAAACAATCACATTCAAAAGTTAAGAATCCTACAGGGTAATAATATGGGTTATTTAAAAATAAAATGCATAAAAATAGTGTTGATGTACTATAATATCTTTAACAAGAGTGAAGAGGCAATATGCTTAAATGCATTTTAAGTCCCAGTGGAATAAAAATGGGTTATAGAAATATATTGTGAACCAATCAAGAATATCTGAGCATGAAGTAAGTATTAAAGAATACCAAAGAGCTTTCCACAAAACTCTCATCTGAGTGATATTATAGGTGAGTTTTATAGATGGATAGAATCATAACTCATTTTGTTATAGAGATTTTATACTTTATCTAGTTATAAAAACACTGTACTTTGAAGTATCTAGAAAAAAATGCCTTGAATTTAATTTAGATGTTCAT
Organism: Sorex fumeus; assembly: GCF_029834395.1. Classification (NCBI taxonomy): domain Eukaryota; kingdom Metazoa; phylum Chordata; class Mammalia; order Eulipotyphla; family Soricidae; genus Sorex; species Sorex fumeus. The sequence goes on along the minus strand of NW_026606322.1, from coordinate 30,354,597 downwards.
AAAATAAATTTAAAATAATAACTACAAAAATCAAAATGATCAAACATTATATTTATAAATATTTAAACTATGATTCTATATGTTTGATTCCAGCATTAAATGTATTCATTAAGTAAATAATGAACAAAGAAAAGTTTATCTGACTGTTGAATAGACTCTATTGTTTTTCTTTTCTTTCTTTCTTGATTTTGGGGACAAAGGGAAACACCTGGTGGTGCTCAGGGCTTACTCCGGGTCTGCACTCAGTTATCACTTCTGGTGGGTCTCATGGGACCATAAGGGAGCAAGGAATCTAACCTGGGTCAACTGTGTGTTATCTCTCCTGTGCTGAATAGACTATTGATGATAGTTATTTTTCAGTTTGCAGAAGATTCCAACACAATATATGCCACAGCAAGGATAGTCTTAATTATTGAATATATTAGAACTAAGATTTTAATTAAACTAGTAAAAAATAAATTGAATATTTTATGATATATTAGGGTAAGGAAGCATTTTTAAAATGAGAAAAAGAAAAACGCATGAAAGGTTACATGCTTTGATCTTAAGAATGGAGACTTAATAACAGTTATCTTGCTTACAGGAGCCTGGCATTGTCTACTAAAACAAAGATTTAAGAATGGTACTTCTGTACATTCATAGAAAACAGACATTAAAATGTCCTATAGGCTGTTCCACTTACAACCAAGGCTACATTAGCATCTGTGCTAACAGTAGTGTTTAAACAGGGGAACTGTTATCTTGCTGCTCCTTTAAATCAGACACTCCCCCAAGCTCTGGTTCTCTGGAGGCCTAGATTATGGAATGAATGGTGACCCATACTATGCTTCTGGCTGTGGTTTATGGTGACTCTGAATATTTTTGCTGCCATTCCTAGTACTTGCAGAGGGTATTACTGGCATGTGGATTCTACTGAGAATTCCAGATATATTTGCCCACTGATTTTCTCCCTCAAAACTTCCTGAATTTTTTCAGAATATAAATTTTTCACTTCATTTAATCACTTAACTTCCCGTTAGTCGTCGATTTGCTCGAGCGGGCGCCAGTAACGTCTCCATTTGTCCCTGTCGCGTGCTAGTGTAGCCCAATGGCATCTGTTCGCTCCCGGAACATGAAGGGCCTCAAACCGATCGTTCATGATCTTCACGAAGAAGTCTGACCATCTGGTAGGTGGGCGGCCATGCGGTCTTTTGACATCCCGTGGAATCCAATCAGTAACAGCTCTGGTCCAACGGTCGTCTTTAAATCTCATTACGTGACCAGCCCATCTGATTTTCGACACCTTGGCAAATGAGACAGCGTCCCTGATCCTTGATCATCGACGGATGTCAGAACTCCGGATTTGTTCTCTCATTTGAGTGAAACGTGATATTCCAAGCATAGCTCTTTCTATTCTTCTTTGGGAGACCTGAATAGCATTCTCATCCTGTTTGCGTAGGGCCCAGGTCTCTGAGGCATATGTTAATGCAGGAAGAACAGTGGAATCAAAGAGATGTGCCCGGAGCCGGAGGTTCTTCGTCCTCTTAGCTATTTCTTCGACGTTCTTGAAGGCGTTCCAAGCCGCTCTCTTCCTCCTGCGCAGCTCGGGTGCCAGATCATTTGTCATGTTGACCTCTCGACCTAGGTACACATAGCTGTTGCATTTGGATATGGTGGTTCCATTGAGAGCGAATGGGGCATCAGGAACAAGGCTGTTTCTCATAAACATTGTCTTCGTGAGATTCAGCTGTAGTCCTACCTTTCCACACTCACAGTCAAAGTCGGCCAGCATTTGTGCCTCTTGGCTGATGTTTGGTGTTATTAAAACAATGTCATCAGCAAAGTGGAGGTGGTGTAGTTGGCGACCATCTATCTTCACTCCCATTCCTTCCCATTCCAGTCGTCGCATGATGTTCTCGAGGGTGGCACTGAAGAGTTTCGGTGAAATGGTATCACCCTGCCGCACCCCTCTCTTGACATCAACGATCACTTCTTTGTAGAATGGTGAGATCCTGGTAGTGAATCCGCAATAGACCTCACGGAGGATCCTGATGTATTGGGCTTGAATGCCCTGATTGGCTAGGGCTTCAATGACCGCTTCCGTCTCAACAGAATCAAAGGCCTTCTTTAAATCAATGATCGTTAAACAGAGCGGCATCTTGAACTCTGGAGAAACCTCAATGAGCTTGGTTATCGTGTGGATATGGTCGATGGTGCTGAATCCTTTGTGGAACCCTACTTGCTCGCATGGTTGTCCTTCATCTAGTGTTCTGCCAATCCTATTTAGGATGACTCGGGTGAACAACTTGTAGATGACAGACAATAGGCAGATCAGGCGATAGTTGCCAATGTCATGGATGTCTCCCTTCTTGAACAGTAGTACGGTCCTGCTGGTTTTCCATTGGGACGGAACCTTGCATTCAGACAGGTAGCGAGTGAAGAGCCGAGCCAGTGTATTGATGAGTACTGACGGCGGGTTCTTCAGGTGTTCAGGTCTGACCTTGTCTGGGCCAGGTGCTGTTTGTTTCTTTACCGTCGAAATGGTGTGTTGGATTTCGGAAGTGAGAACGTTGGGAACGACATATCCATCCTGTGGAATTTGACATGTCGGCAAGTGGATATGGCTATCGAAGAGATTTGAGTAGAAGTCATAGATAATCTTCTCCATTGCCGTTCTGGAGGATGTGATGGATCCATCAGGACATCGGAGGGCAGTCATCTTGGTCTTATAGTTGGCGAAGGACAGGCGGGCGTTACGAATACTTTTCCCGGCTTCTGCCACATCTACCAGCACTTCTGCTCTTCTCTCTTTGAAGTCTTCCTTGATCGCATCTCTGCACTGCTTTGCGAGCTCGGACGTTAGCTTGCGGTTGCCTGAGGCATGCGCCAAACCACGCTAGCGAATTAGCTCAAGAGTTAATTTTCATAAATTTTTATTCTATCAAAAAATTCTATATTCTACAAACTTCTCTAAAATCATTGAAATCATCCAGGATGCTTCACTTTTTAAATATTTGAACGGAATAACTCTAACATAATGCCTATAAGTTGCCTTACATATTTGCTCATTACTTTTATGAGAGAAAAATCTAGATTAACTTTTAGGTCACTGGAAATATTTACATCATTTTTGGGGGGCCTGGGTTGTTTGGAGCCACAGTCACTGGTGCTCCTGGCTTGGTTTCCATATTTTGAGTGTGAAAAAAAGATTCTGTTAGGATACTAGAGTTCAGCTATATAGCTGAGTACTTGCTGCAATTGTCACGAAACATAAACACCGCATTGTAGTCACTTTATAGTCATTTGTTGGGTCAATGCTTTAACTCCTGAGGTTAACAATTATGAAATGTTTTGTGTACTATTATCATATTCTTTCTTATTTAAACATATAAATATATTTCATTTCAAAACAACTGAACTGGAATGATGGCACAGCAGCTAAGGAGCTTGCCTTGCAAGCAGACATCTGTGGTCTACCCAGGCCAACCCTGAGTGATCCCTTAATGCAGAAACAAGAGTAAGCCTTGAGCAACACCAGGTCAGGCAAAAAACAAACAGCTAAATAAATAAATAAAATGAAATCTAATTTTATACTCATCCATTTTCAACATACAAATGAACTTTTTATAATCTTTCTATTCCACAATTCATATGTAAATATATAGATAGATGATAGATGGATAGATAGAAAGAAAGAAAGAAAGAAAGAAAGAAAGAAAGAAAGATCAGATAGATTCTCAAGAATGTGAGATGATGGGTTTTTTTCTGTTTGTTTGTTTTTTGGGTAATAGCGGGTCATGCACAGGGGTTACTCCTGGCTTTGCACTCAGGAATTACTCCTGGTGATGCTTGGGAGACCATATGGGATGCTGGGAATTGAATCTGCATTGGTCGCACGCAAGGCAAAAATGCCCTACCTGCTGTACTATCGCTCCAACTCCAATGGGGGGAGGGTGGTTCTTAATAGTGGGGTCCATATTGCTCTAATAGCCTGTCACTCATCAGACCATAATTAAGATGGTTATGAGTGCAGTTATAGCAAGCATAAACAGACATTCCCATTGGTCATGGCAGCAGCAAGGACCAGTGGTGGCCTGGTCTTTTTTTGTTTTTTTTGCATCTAACCACTGGAGTCACTGAGGATGTGTGATTAGGTACCACTGTGAGGAGACAGTGACTACAGTGCAAAGATATGCATTAAAATTTACCATGGTCAAGATCTGATTTGATTTCCATCAGCACATGGTGCCCCAGAAGGACCTGCAAGCACTGCTGGGTATGGCCACAACACCACAACAAAATATATAATGAAACAGTCTAATTCTATGGGTATTCAGAAGACAAGATGTGTGTATTTGTTGCTTTTTAGTTTTGTAGTACCTAGGATCTCAGAGATGTAAATGCTCTACCACTGAGCTAGAACCCTGGTCCTCCTTTCCGTTTTAATACCAAGTCAATCCTATGCATTAATATATCACTATTTTTTAAACATTTTTGTTAGTTTGGGGTAACACCTGGCAATGCTCAGGGCTCACTCCTAGATCCTAGTGGAGCTTAAGGGATCACATGGGATGCCTGGGATTGAATGTGAGTTGGCTGCTTGCAAAGCAAATGCCTACCTGCTATACTATCTTACTATTTCTCTGGTTTCTTATTTACGTCTCTAGCCATTAAAGAACATATTCGTTCTCTAAGAAAAATAAATAAAATTTTCTCTAGGTCTCTTCAATGAGGAAGTGCTTAATAGGAAGCTAAACACACACACACACACACACACACACACACACACACACACACTTTGCTATGTCCTAAGAGAGTTGCTTGTTTAAGGAAAGAGAGAAGAAACAGTGCCAAGGTTTCATAAATCCAAACTTTTCAGAAGACAATTTAAAAATCACTCATACTAAGAACCAAGAAAATCACAGTGAGACCAAAGACAATAGACACAAACAGGATGAGTCAATTGCTGGTATTATCTAATAAGGATTTCAAGGCAAAAATCAACAAATTATTTCAAGAAGCAAGCATAAATTCTCTTGAGACAAGTAGAAAATCACAGGGAAAAAAGCATTATGAAAGGATTCAAATGAGTATCATAGACCCTGAAATGTGATACCAAAATAAAAATTAAACTCACTCCGTTCAAGCATAGAAAGGAGATTAAAAATGACAGCATTTGTGGGCATGAGTATGTAACAATAAAATTTATTCAGTCTGAACCACAGGGATAAAACTGATCCAACAATCAGTCTTGTGAACCTGTAGGAAAATGACCAGATACTTGTATTGCTATAGCATTACTTATTTATGTATAAGCACAAATATATAAAACACATATATGTATAATAAAACCACACATATATTATAGGATATAAGGAGTATTTCTATAAATATATATAATATATATTCGGTCACGGCCCTCCAGTTGTTCATCAATTTGCTTGAGCGGGCCCAGTAACATCTCCACCATGAGACTTGTATACATATCCCAATAATAATAGCATCCAATTTTTATTAGGCTGAAATAAGAGTTTCATACTTGGTGTTATTTTTCTCAGTACAACTAACAACATGATTTTCAAAGACATGTTCCACAAGCCTCTCACATAATGCTAAAGACTAGAACCAGTCTATGGATATCCAGTCAATAAAATATAACTAAAATTGTTCCATATAAAAGGTGTTCTTTTGTATTGGTTATCACTCAAATCACTGCACTATCTGAATATCTATAGAAAAAGAACAGAAACAGAACCTATGTGTGAGAGAAATCAAGTTTATAAAATTATCAAGTAGGTAACTACTTTGAAAAACTGGAAGATTATCTACAAAACTTGCATAATTTGCAGACTGGAGAAATAGTGCAGTGGTTAAGGCACTTGCCTTGCCATCTGGCCAACTCTGAGTCCATCCCTGGCACCACAAATAGTTTCCCAAGCCCAGAGCTCCACACATGGTGTGTGAGTACCACTGGGTGTAGCCCAAATTCCCACAAAAACAATAAAATAAAAATTAAAATGAATTAATTTCTACAGAAGTGCCCAAAGCTCAAAATCACAAAGTTCAGCAAAGAAAATGGAATCAAATGGCTGTATTTGTATAGAAATATTCGATGATTGTATATTTTTCTTCTTTTTGGGTCACACTCAGGGATGCACAGGGGTTACTTCTGGCTCTACCCTCAGGAATTACTCCTGGCGATGCTCAGGGGACCATATTGGATGCTAGGAATCTAACTGGGTTGGCAGTGTGCAAGGCAAATGTGCTACCCGTTGTGCTATCACTCCAGCCTCTGATTGTATTTTTTTAAAAGATAGTACTTGTACCTATTATCCATAATTACTACACCATAGCTGATGGAGTTCAGATAGTAGGCAACAAATCATAGAGAAAAATATATAATATATGCCTCTCGGAGAGCCCAGCAAGCTACTGAGAGTATCCTACCTTTGCGGGCAGAGCCTGGCAAGCTCTCGTGGTGATTCGATATGCCAAATAAAGTAACGACAATAGGTCTAATTCCCCTAACCCTGAAAGATCCTCCAACTGTTGGAAAAAGATGAGTAAGAGGCTCATAAAATCTCAGGGCTGGAAGAAATAGAGACGTTACTAGGGCCCACTCAAGTAATTTGACGATCAATGGGATGACAGTGATACAGTGACAGTACTTATATAAAATACAAAAATGGTAAAACATACATGGTTATGAAAAGGGAATGCCTGAAAGATGATTACAAAAAGTGGAGTCTTTATGTTGCTTTTATTCTATTTCTTGATCTGAATGCGGATTAATATTTTAAATATATTTAAAAAATAAAATTTGTGTGTATAAGTATTTGCACACAAAGCTCCAAAGGCTGGAGCGATAGCACAGTAGGTAGGGAATTTGCCTTGCATGCGGTCAATCCAGGTTCGATCCCTCCACGCCTCTCAGAGAGTCCAGCAAGCTACCGAGAGTATCCCACCCAGCAGAGCTTGACAAGCTCCCCATGGCGTATTCGATATGCCAAAAGCAGTAACAAGTCTCACAATGGAGACATCGCTGGTGCCCACTCAAGCAAATTGATGAATAACGGAAGGACAGTGCTACAATGCTAAGTATTTGTTTGCAAAATAATTAGAACTTTTCTCTTTGAATATGTTCACCTTATTTTTTGTTAATTTATTTTTTCAGCAAAGCGAAGGTGGTATAGTTGCCAACTGTCTATCTTCAATCCCACTCCTTCCCATTCCATTCATCGCATGACATTCACAAGGGTGACACTGAAAAGTTTTGGTGAAATGGTATTGCCCTGCCAAACCCCTCTCTTTACATTGATAAAGGCATCGTTCTAATAACACTGAACATTAACCAAGCAGCACAAATGCTAGCCGACTTTGACCATGAGTGTGGAAAGATCGGACTACAGCTGAATCTCACGAAGACAATATTTATGAAAAACAGACTCGTTCCTGACATTCCTTTTGCTTTCAACGGAATGAACATCTCCGAATGCAGCAGTTATGTGTACCTAGGTGGAGAACTCATCATGATGAACAACCTGGCACCTGAGCTGTGCAAGAAGAGAGGAGCATGGAACGCCTTCAAGAGCACAGAAGAAATAGCTAAGAGCAAGAAGAAACTACAGCTCGAGGCACATCTCTTCGACTCCACCATTCTCCCTGCACTAACATATGCTTCAGAGACGTGGGCTCTATGAGAACAATATGAGAACGCTATTCAGGTCACCCAAAAAGGAATCAAAAGAGCTATGCTTGAATTATCACGCTTCACTCAAGTGAGAGAAGGAATCCGGAGTTCCAGCCTCTGTCGACTATTGATAATCAGGGATGCTGTCTCATTAGTCAAGGCATCGAAAATCAGATGAGCTGGACATATAATGAGATTTGGAGATGACCACTGGACTGGAGCTGTTACCGACTGGATTCCACGGGATTTCAAAAGAATGTGTGGCCGCCCACCTCAGAGATGGTCAGACTTCTTCGTCACAACCCTGAACAAATGGTTCAAGGCTCTTCATGTTCCTGTAGAGAGCAGATGCCACTGGGCTAAACTAGCACACAACAGGGACAAATGGAGACATTACTGATATCTTCTTGAGCAAATAGATGAGTAACGGGATATCAAGTGATCAATTTATTTTTAATTGAATCACATGTGATACACAGGTACAAAGTTATTCATGATTTGGTTTCAGTCACGCAATATTCCAACACTGGTCCCTTTACCAGTGTACATTGTACCCACCACCAATGTCCTCAGTTACCATCCCGCTCACGCACACCTTCCTCTATGGCAAGGACTTTTCCTCTCTCTCTTTCTCTCTTTCTCTCTTTCTTTCTCTCTATCTCTTTGTTTCTCTTTCTCTCTCACCCCTCCTCTTTCTTTCTCTTCCCATTCTTTCTATCTGTCTCTCCTTTGGGGCATCATAACTTGCTATACTGATACAGAACGGTTATCATGCATATCCCTTTACCTACTTTCAGCACTCATTTCTTGTCCAGATTGATCATCTCCAAGTCTTACTGTCATAGTGGTCCCTTCCCTGTCCTCCAGGGATTTTCAAAAGGAATTACAGGTATTGTCACAGGAGTTGGCCTAGGTGGTGCCTGATACCCTGATGACGTAGATTGCTGAATAATCTAGATGTCTCGACACCAAAAGATGATTATCTCAACATTCTCACCTATTTCAATGGCTCACTCTTTTTGAACAAGTAAAGAAATGCTTAAGCGCCCTCCGTTGAAAAAATAATTATAAATGGGGAAAAATTGGAGCCTTTCTCTGGAATTCTTCAGAAGAATAAACTCCCCCAATCTGGGAGCTTCCCTGCCTCTTTTCCATACATTTCCCCTCCCTTAAATAAAATCTCCAAATTTGTCCCCCCAAATATAGATGCAGAATATTGAAGTATAGTTTGTTGAAAATTGTTACCAGTTTATAATACTCATTGTAATCCTCAGAAAATCTGAACTTGTTGAGCCATTCTCCTGAAAAAGTATTTATTCCATGTGTCGTGTTTCTGATGTCAAATAATTTCTGCTTCACATGCTCACAAGTTCATTCAGTAGGATCTGAATTATCACAGCATTTCTAACTTACAATGAATATTTTGTTAGCAAAAACAAACATCTGGAACATGATTTGCATGCTAGATACTATCCCTTTTAACCTTGACATATGCGTGCTGCCAAGTATAGAGTTAGGAAGGTTTTGAAACAAGGAGAGAAGCAACTCTTTAAATGTGCATGATGTATTCTGGCAATCTTGATTTAATAGCAAAGTTACCTTTCTCTGCATAATGAACCAAGAGACTCAAAATTTCTTATGCAAATTGGGCTACAACTCCCTGTTGTTTTCCCATGACAGAGGGGTCTAGGCAGATAGTGAGATTCAATCCAAAGAAACGTGTTCATAACTCATCAATTGAATCTGACTGCTAACATCATGTGTTAGTACAGAAACTACTTTGGTGGCCTTGAACCATTGCCATGGTGATAAGAATATAGGTCCTAAAATTGTTATTTATTTTGTTGTGGCAAATACTTGTCCTGTGGATTCTACAGAGACATTTCCAGATAAATTCTATTCATCAGATATTAGTCTTTTAATTTATTTAACTATGTTACTGTCACTCCCCTCTCGTTCTTCATTGATTTGCTTGAGCGGGCCCAGTAACATTGTGGGGCTTGTTACTGTGTTTGGCATATCGAATACCTCATGGGTACCTTGCCAGGCTTTGCCATGGGGGGAGAGATACTATCAGTAGCTTGCCGGGCACTCCGAGAGGGGCAGAGGAATCAAACTCGGGTTGGCTGTGTCTGCTGTGTGCAAGGCAAATACCCTATTCGCTGTGCTATCGTTCCAGCCCTATTTAACTATACCTTAAGAAATTCTTTTCTCAGACGAAGTCATGAAATTTACATACAAGTGTTACTACATGGAAAGTATCATGTTAAACGAAATGACTCAGAAAGAAAGGGATAGACATAGAAAGATTGCATTCATCTGGGGAACATAAAGTAACACAATAGGAGACTAACACCCAGGAATGGCCAAGATTAGTACCAGGAATTTTTACTCCATGGCTTGGAGGCCAACCACACATACTAGGGGAAAAGAGAGCTCAGATAGAGAAAGGAACACCAAATAAAGGGTGTTGGGAGGATCCTCCCAGGATGGGAGAAGCATGCTGAAAGTAGACTATAGACCAAACATGATTGTCACCCATTGCCTCTTTTGCAAACCACAATACCCAATAAGAGAGAGAGAACAAAAGGGAATGCCCTGCCATAGAGGCAGGGTGGAATGGGGGGGAGGGACGGAGGGGGAGAGGGATACTGGGATCCGTGATGGTGGGAAATGGGCACTGGTGGAGGGATGGGTATTTGATCCTTGTATAATTGAAACCCACGCACAAAAATTTGTAAGTCTACAACTGTATCTCATGATGTCTCACTAATAAAAATGAAAAAAAAATGAAATTCTTTTCTCTATTCACACACAGAAGATAATGTTTATTACGGAGGTTAGGAACAGACGGGTGCTTTATTTTCTTTATTAACAAAAATAACACAGAATATCTTCCAATCAGTAGGAAATCTCTGTCTTTTTGATGCTGCATTTTCATTTTATTCTGGGTAATGTTGAGTTGGGACTGGAGCGATAGCACAGCGGTAGGGCGTTTGCCTTACAAGCAGCCAACATGGATGTCTCACGAAGTTCGATTCCTCCGCCCCTCTCGGAGAGCCCGGCAAGCTACCGAGAGTATCTCGCCTGCACGGCAGAGCCTGGCAAGCTACCCGTGACGTGTTTGATATGCCAAACACAGTAACAACCAGTCTCATGATGGAGACGTTACTGGGCCCACTCGAGCAAATCGATGAACAACGGGAGAACCGTGAATGTTGAGTTCAAAATTTCTGATGTGCAAAATTAAAGTTTTGGTTTCTTCTGGTAATGAAATGCCATTGACAATTCTGCCTTGTTTTCCTTTAATTTTTTTCTATTCATATTGCGCAGGGACAATACTGATCTGTTTGATGATGGGCTTACTGGGTGTGAGACACACATTCTCATTTTTATGAAACAGTTCTGACTTGCATTTTAAATATTTATACAAATGATAAAGTTACAGATTTCCTTACTCTCACAAGATCTAGTCACCACCCTCAAAACTGAACATGTATTTATGTTATTTGAAGATATCCCTGTTTAAAGAGGGCGGGAGAAACAGCACAGAAGGTAGGGCATTTGCCTTGCACTTGGCTGACCCAGGTTTGATTCCTCTGCCCCCCTTCGAGAGCTCGGCAAGCTACTGAGAGTATCCCGACCACATGGCAGAGTCTGGCAAGCTCCCTGTGTCATATTCGATATGCCAAAAACAGTAACAGCAAGCCTCACAATGGAGACGTTTCTAATGCCCACTTGAGCAAATTGAAGAACAATGGGAAGACAGTGCTACAGTGCTACAGTGAAGATATCCTTGTGCAAAGGATAGCAACAAATACCTATTTATAAACTTATTATATAAGACACTCAATTAGTTTCAGCAATGCAATTTTCTTCCATTTATTCCAGAGACACTTAATACCAAGGTAATCTTCTTGCCCCATGTCAGTGCCTCATACAGCAAGTGAAAAACATAAGGTACAAGGCCCAAATGTTAAATCATGTGATTCATTCTTAGAAAATTGCCAAACATACATATGACAATTCATAAATAGTCATTAAATAAATAAGCAAAAGAAGTAGGCAATGTCATCATATTTCCAAATAATTTCTATTTGATTCTGTGGAAAATTTAAATTTATATCATGTTAGGTCTGGTCTCGGTCCTCCCGTTGTTCATCGATTTTCTTGAGTGGCCAGTAACGTCTCCATCGTGAGACTTGTTACTGTGTTTGGCATATCGAATACCTCACGAGTAGCTTGCCAGGCTTTGCCATGCGGGCGAGATACTCTTGGTCTCTTGCTGGGCTCTCCAAGAGGGGCGGAGGAATCGAACTTGGGTCGGCCATGTTGGCCACTTGCAAGACCCTACCACTGTGCTATCGCTCCAGCCCGAGCAACAAAATATTTGGAGATATTTAAACAAGAGTTCATCATTCCACCTATCTATGAAAAACATTTAAACATCTTTTGTTTTAAAAATCAAGAATTCAGGGGCTGGAGCGATAGCACAGCGGTAGGGCATTTGCCTTGCATGCAGCCAACATGGCCGACCCGAGTTCGATTCCTCCGCCCCTCTCGGAGAGCCCGGCAAGCTACCGAGAGTATCTCGCCCGCACGGCAGAGCCTGGAAGCTACCCGTGATGTATGCGATGTGCCAAAAAAAAGTAACAACAAGTCTCAAAATGGAGATGTTACTGGGCCCGCTCGAGCAAATTGATGAACAACATTGACAGTGATCATGTTAGGAACATATCTTTAAGATAAAATAACCCCAGAACCAGAGAGATGATATGGCAGGTAGGACACTTTCCTTCATGTGACTTATCCAGATTTGATCCTGGCACCATATAGGATCCCCCAAACCTCACCAGGAGTAATTCCTGAGTGCAGAGCCAGGATAAGCTCTGGGCATAGCCAGGTGTGGCCCAAAATAAAAATAAATAAACAAATAAATAACCCCAACTATTAATAATTTTCAAATGTACCCTAACTCAGAATGGAATTTTAGGATATAGACAGATTTTATTTTTGCTCTAGTTTTATTGGATTTTAGCTGAAATGAATACTTTTTAAAATTTGAAGTTTAATTCTATTTAATTCAGATACAACCTCTTCAATAAGTAAAAGTAAAAGTAAAGTAAAGGCCCTCCCGTTGTTCATCGATTTTGCTCGAGCGGGCCCAGTAACGTCTCCATTGGAGATTTTGTTGTTACTGTGTTTGGCATATCGAATACATCATGGATGGCTTGCCAGGCTCTGCCGTGCGGGCGAGATACTCTCAGCAGCTTGCTGGGCTCTCCGAGAGGGGCGGAGGAATCGAACTCAGGTTGGCCATGTTGGCTGCATGCAAGGCAAACACCCTACCGCTGTGCTATCGCAGTCTGAAACTAGTGAGTGGTCGCAAGGTCAACCTAAAGTCAACCTGCAGCAAACTATAAACCCCTTCAATAACATTGTTTTATTCAACTTCATTTCTCTATGATGTTGATCATATGAGGAAAGAAAATCAGACTTACTTTTAAGGAATTTTGAGGACCTAATTTTCTTATATATTGTTCCACTTAAAACCATAGTTTCAAGGGTTTCAACCTATTGCATTTATGAGACCAGAACAAAGTAATATTTTCAAATCTATAAATTTATCAATCCTTACTACTTCAATTTCAAAACTAATTTTTTGTGAAAATGGTAATTTTGTCTCCTCAGATAATCTCAGAGTTAAGGGCTATTTGATAGGAAATGGGTCCCTCTGAATTACTATTAAAGTACTCATTATCTTTTACACACTTCTGCTAGCTAAAACATTGAGACAGAACAAGTGACCAAGAAACTAATTGTTTCAAATAAGCTTCGAAATGTAAAAAGGATGCATAAAATGTTCAAGCCATAAAGAAACAACTAGATCAATTAAAACAATACACAAATGCAAAACAATAAGATAGCATTTGCAAAAGCCTGAGTCTCTTCCCATACCCCCTCAATCTGTTGAAAAGAGTGTCTTTTCCCCCTTGAATTACAGAGCATTGAAATATGTATGTGTGTGTGTGAGGAGGTGTATATGCCTCGAATTGAAATTTCTGTGTATACGGTCTATGCAAATTTCCCTTCAATAAATTACAACAGATTTTCAAAGTAAGGATTCGAAAGTGTCTCTCAACTCCAGTGCTGTTTCTCTTTGCTCCTCATCTTTGCAAAACTTAACATGTTCAAGCTAGTTTTATTTTAGAGAGTGGTCCTGGTTACATGTTAGATGCTGTCGTTTATAAAATGCCTGTCCTATTTCTCTATGATTCTGCTCCATAAAGAGAAGTTGTGAGCATCTTCTTCTAACTCTGATATTTGTCTTTTTTTTTCATTTTGGTATTTGATGAGCAGCTCTATGATTGAATATAATGCAAAGTTTTATTTTGTTTATGCAATTCTTGTCACTGAAAAGTCATAAAGATTTTTTATATTTTGCATTATAAAATGTGCGACTTCATATATATATATAACTGTTTTCAGCTCCAGAGATGGGTTAACCTTAAAGCACTTTTCTTGTATATGTGAGGCTCTGGGAACAGTCCCAGGTACTGTAAAAATATTAATAAATTAACTAATATAAGTATTCTGAAATAATGTTTTCATTCATATAAGTTATGACCAAATATCTTATATGTTATTTCTTATTTTTAGTTATTTTATATAGTTTTCTGCATCATTTCAAAAAAAGGTCTTATTTTCCTATACTATAGTAAAGTGTAGCTTTAGTATAGATCAATGAACATATTTTTTAACATTTATACACTCTTCTTTCTTCATTGATCTCTTGAACCACCATCAATAGTACTTAATAATACACAAGATTTAAATTGCTGGATTTTAATAATACATCTTGGCTTCCAGTCTTTTAAATTTCCTAACTTTGTATTTCTAAACTGCCTTGTTTTTTGTACTTATGCACGATTTGTGGAGTAATCTGAATAGTTTTTATCAAAAGGAGGGTGAATAAGTAGTGTAAAATTATTTTACAAAAAATCTTAAACAAATTTAGAATTGCCATTATAAAAATTGAGTTTTCTATACTTAATCTTTATATATCTCTCTGTTTATTTGGAAGCTCTTAATCATTTACCACTAATATTCTGTGATATCATAAATATCTATGATCTAAGAATAAAAATTAATAATATGGTCTTAAATATATCTATTTATATTTATATATAATTAATGTAGTTTGTGCTGGGCTGGAGCGAGAGCACAGCAGGTAGTGCATTTGCCTTGCACGCAGCCAACATGGCCAATCCTAGTTCAATTCCTCTGCCCCTCTTAGAGAGCCCAGCAAGCTACTGAGAGTATCTCGCTCGCAAGGCAAAGCCTGGCAAGCTACCCGTGATGTATTCGATATGCCAAACACAGCAACAAGTCTCACAATGTTACTGGGCCCACTCGAGCAAATCGATGAACAACAGGAGGAGAATGACAGTGACAGTAGTTTATGCTGTTCATAGAAATATTCTTTCACTTTATTGTTTCTAATTTTCAAAAATTAAAAGTTTTATTTATCATGTGTATAGACCACTAACTTTATTAATCCTGATAGCTTGTGAGTCATTTTTACTTATATTTACTTATAAAATTTATACTATTTTGCTTGTGGAGATTTTCTTTTGTTTATTATTTTTGCCTAGTTAAAATGCCTATAACCCAATGACTTCATGGTAGACAAGTTGTTGGTTGTTCTCATTTCTTTATCATCAGAGGAAGAATATTTCAATGATTGCAATATTAACTATAAAGTTTAGTGTTTATAGTTTAGAGCACACTTTATCAGAATAAGATTTTGATCTCTATTTTCTAAGAAATGTTGTTATACCTTGGTTTTCAGTTTTATTAAATGCTTTCTCTGCATCTATTAAAATACCTTGCAAACTTCCTCTTTATCTTATTTTTGTCCATCATATTGACTTTTTCCAATTTTATTTATATTAAATAATTTCATACTTAGGAAAAGTTGCAATCACGATCTATAATACTGTTTGATTCAACAAATAAGTTTATCTGAAAGTAATTTAAAGACAAAATGCATTGTCACTCTTGAATTCTCTACACATATAGATCCTAGTCAAGGATATTATTCATAAACATAAAAAAGCCAACAAAGTTAAGTAATAGAGTATAATTATATAAATATAGATATAAAGTAATAGTTAAGTAATAGACAGATAATTACCATCTAGCTCCCAAATCACACTGCAGTTTCAATAACTACCACAAGAATACCCTTCAAGGTTGGAGCCAGAGCAAAGTTTGAGTATGGTAACACAATTTCAGTTGTTAGGCACTTGACCTGTGTCCATATCCTTGCTATTAACTCTTGTGAGTTCTTGGGGTAGATGGCAAGGAGTGAAATCACAAGGTTATATGGAAATTCTCTAGTAATGTTTTAAGGAGTCTCAAAATAGTTTTCCAGAGAGACTGAACCAATAGTGAGAGTACCGATAAACAAAAGGTTTTTAAATTAAACAACTGTGATTTACAGAGTTATTAGGAGTTGTGTTTTAAGCATACAATATTCTCATTAGTGTGATTTACATACTCCCAATAGCGATGATGAACGTGTTTTCATGCATTTGTTTGCTATTTTTATCTCCTATTTGAGAAAATGTCTAATGCCCCTGATTTGGCTTATTCACTGTTTATGGGCACATTTCACCGTCAGGGCAGGACTATCATATAAAAGATGCTGCATTCTTCTCATTACATAGCATCAGAAGGTGCATGGTTTTTATTCATCCCGCTACTATAAATGTTAACCTTATTTAATTATGGTTGGGATTTCATGGTTTTTCTATTGATAAGATAGTCTGCTACTGTTTTTGTGATGAATAAACATTTTTTGAGGTGTTATTTTGGGACTGTATAAATATTTATTTCTCAGCAAGGTTTCACTCAATAGTTTTTCAACCTATTGTTTGGGGTTGAAAGCATTATTCCTTAATGAACTATTGTGAACTGCTTTATGAAAATAAAATGTATAAAAATCATAAAAAAGAAAGCATTATTATTCTTCTGGTTATTGACAAAGAATAGTTTAAAATCTATTATTTTTATATATCCATCAATTGTCTCTGTACACAGGGAAAGATTTTTATTTTCCCATTTACTTATTTATATAAGTAAACACATGTAGGCATACTTTTAGTGCAATAAGTTATAATATATTAAAATTAAATAGTGCATGATTTAATTTTGCTCAACTACAGAAGACTTGATGAATAGTAAATCTGTTGGCTAGTTTTATGCCTTTTTGACATTTTGTATATGGATTCATTGTTGGGGGAAATTCCTTGAATAAAAAATACTGTTGAGTCTTATGTTTACATTTTTCTGTCCAAACACCAATATGAACCAATTTTCCAAAGAGTATTGGTTCCTTTTACTGGAAAAGTACTATTTAAAAAATTCAGATTTGGGGCTTGCTTTCTAGTCCGTGTTTTCCCTTGAACATATATCTTGCTTGCTGATCTCCATGTCTCTGCTTTTTCTACTCTGGAGAAACCCATATTTTTCTTGAACACATACTTCCTCTCTTTCTCTCCCCCCACTACTAAATAAATATCAATAAAAACTATCTTGCTCCTACCCAAAAAATTCACATTTAGGCTACAGATACTTTCATTGTAGTTAGAAGATACTGTCCCAGATTCTCTGTGCCCAATCTAAGGAACAGAAATATGCATACAAATACATGTTTATTTTCATGTGGAGATACACATTCATATCTCTATTCTGTTTTTTATATAAGTACAGGCAAAAAATATTCATCCATGCTGATATTTAAATTCCAACACAACATTACAACTTTTATCCTATTTTCTGTCAACCATAGATGTTCACAGTATCTCAAATTAATTAATGGCTATCATTACCTTTAACATTACGTTTACAATATAATGACACTTCCAATATATAAACCACTTCAGACCACCACTTCAATGGAGATATCCTCCTTACCCTGCATGTGTTCCAATACACAAAAACGGGTTACTACAGTCTCTGATAAATATGGGGGTCTCACTTATCCATATCTCTAATATTCATACAGAAATAAATGAAAGCTTTCTCACCAGATCACACTCCAGCACCCTAAGTTTGGGACTATTCTGCTCTGTTATCTCTCTCTTCTTCTTCTCCTCCCTTCACCCTCCCCAGGTCATCCTACAAAGGGCTTTGGCCATCAGTGTTATTCTCCATAAATAGACCCACATCACACTCAGGCTTTCTTCTGACACACTAAAACTTGCAAATGATCACCTTGGACTGCTGTGATGTTTCACAGCATTTCTGTGCATCCATATGTCTACTCCAGTTTCTAAACACACTCTCCACACTGTTTCCCAGTCGTTTATGTTAAAAACCACATGTTGCTCTTTCCTTTGCTCCTCCTAACTTCGTGACTTCTATGTTTCTACTTGGTATAGTTCTCCCGCACAAAATAAATAGATCTTCAGCAGCATCCCTTAGTGAAAGTCTACTGGTCACTTGTTTATGGAAAGAAATATTTTGTTTATATTAAATTTGAAACCATATTTTATTGGTTATGGAATTATAAGCTGGCAGGATTTCACTTCATCCATGGTTTCCGTGGAAAAGGTTGATCTTTTCAAACAAAGAAAAATAAGTCAAGATTTTGAAGCAATAAATGTGCTGATTGTATTAATGCCCACATATACTGCTTGTTGTTCTCCTGAGTTATTTTTCACAAATGGCTGCAGTGTTTGGTGTATCTTTTAAGCTTTCCTTGAGAGAACATAATAATTTTGTGTTCTTTAGGCAGAGAGAGGTTCCAGGCATTGAAATAAGTGCATATCAACCCAGGAGAAAGAAACCTAGAAGTAAAGAACAAGTAAGGCCTCTATTTTCACTCAAATTCACTGTATCTTTTGTTAAGCAGATTCAGGACCTGTAATCAACTGACTCTGAAAAACACTACTACCTGAAGAATAGAGGTCAGTTTCTTAAAGGAGCTGACTTTTAAAATCTCTCTCATTTTCCAGTGGTCCTATATACTCTTTGTGGCTTTTGTTTCTCCTCCAAGCCCCAGAATATATCACTGGCAGAATCTATGGGGATTGTTCCTAGTAAGTAACTTGTGGAATTTATATGCCCATGAGTGGAATACATAAGAGAAAAATATCAGAAAAAGAGAAACAAAATAATAAAGAAGATTTTAAAAAATGAATGTGCAGATGCCCAAAGAAAATCTAGCACTTTTGGTTTCATTCCAATTTATTGGTTGTGTTCTATGCTTTATCTGATATGCAGTTTATGCAATTCAAGAATATCACATCAACTGATGGGCAAAGAACACATAAAATATAAAATTTAGAATATTTATTTCATTCTATATTTTAAATGAGGAACATGGAGCATAAATTTCCTTAGGAAAGAGTCCAGACTATGCATAATTAAAACGTGACTCTCATCTAAGTATCCCTGATCCTTAAGTGATTGCCAATTGTCAGGACTCATACAAGGTTAATGACTTTCATGTTCTGTTTGCCAAAGTCATGACCTTCTGAAATGGGAAAAAGGGCTTAGGATCCAGATAAGTGGCACCAGAAAAACATCACATTTGTACATGAATATTAACTGAACTTCATCAATATTCTAATTTTGCATGTGTCTTGGCAATAGTATGACACACGAATTCAAAAAGTTTGATATCCTTCAAAAGGATATAACTAATATTTATGAAGGAAAATTGATAAATAAATAGGAAATTGTTATTTCAGTGGTAGAACTCCACTTAGATCAAGGCAAAAATTCTACAGAACAACAAATTTCAATGGGAAAGAAGAGTTTATATTCAAACACAAAAGAATATGTAAGCAGTCATCCAATTGTCAGTAGTAATTGGAATATCATGGATAGGGAAAATTGGGGTCAGAGTAGTTGTATAGTAGGCTTGTTTGGTCCCCCAAGACCACCAGGGTTAGTTCTTAAGGGCAAAACCAGAAATAATCCCAGAACATCGTCATATGTGCTCCCCCAAAAAAACAAAACAAAGCAACAAATATAAATGTCTAGGTGTAATAATTGTTTGACCCTTAGAAGTAAATGCAAAAAATATGTAATTTTTCTATTAATGATGGGAATATGAATATTGTATCTCAATATTTCACCTTAATATCATGAAAAGCTAATCAACCAAACTTTAAACTTTATAAAAAGCTGGAAAATTATTTTCAAACTTCTGATGGAAAATTTTTATAATAAACTATCTTTAATTTATGAAAAATGCTAAAAGTAGCTTCATGTTTTCTCAGCATCTCAGTCAAATATCATCTGATACTGTGCTAAACTATGCAGCAGAGTTCTGAAAATATTTCTTAACATTCCTATTCTCACCCAGTTGTGTATTATGGTTTCTTTTTTGGCCACTTCTTTGACTTACATTGACAATTTGATGCTAAGAGCACAGATTTGCAAAATGGGTTAAAATATGCTTAAATGATATAGTGATTGACTAAGAAGAGAGAAACAAATGCTTGAAGAATTCTGTTGATTAATTAAAAATGTCTCTCTACTCAAGATTTTTCTCATATTACAACCCCTCGAGGTTATTTTTTAAAAAAAAAACTTTTATCTTTGTTCATTGAATTCCTGTGATTTACAATTCCATTAGTGGTGGTTTCATGGGTACATATTCCTAACACAAAACCCATCACCATTCTACCTTCTACTCTTCCTCAAGGCCCCCAAGCCCCTCTCTATCAATTCCTCCACCTACAAAATCAGAAGTGTGGATGAATCCCCTGGTTCTATTGTCTTTGTCCCTACTTCACTACCTTTCTGTCTATCTCTAAGTCCTATATAGGAAAGAGATCATTCCGTATCTAGCCCTGTCTTTATGATTGACTTCGTTCAGCACAAAAGTCTCTTTTATCGATCCAGATCATGGCAAATGGCTTGATTTTGTCCTTTCTTAAAGCTGCGTAGTATTCTATCCACCAGTACTTGGCATCTGGGTTGGTTCTTTATCTTGGATCTTATATTAAGAGCTGTCGTAAAATAGGAGAGCATATTATGTACCCCGTCAAAGGAATATCCTTATGTTTGGGATGAATGCCAAGAAGTTGTATTGTTGGGTTATATGGAAGCTCTCTCTCTCTCTCTCTCTGTCTCTCTCTCCCTTTCTCTCTCTCTCTCTCTCTCTCTCTCTCTCTCTCTCTCTCTCTCTCTCTCTCTCTCTAACCCCATACTGCTTTTCATTGAAGTTTAACCAGATGACATTCCCACTGGATGTAATTCCCAACAACAGTGGATGCGGGTTCCTTTCTCACCACAATGCCTCCATCACAGGCTATTTCCTGACTTTTTGATGTATGCTATTCTCACTGACAGGAGATGATCACTGTATCATTGCATTATCCCTATTATCCCGTTATTCATCGATTTGCTCTAGAGGGCACCAGTAAGGTCTCCATTTGTCCCAGTCCTGAGATTTTAGCAGCCTCTCCTTACTCATCTTTCCCAACACTGCCATGTTGGAGACTCTTTCAGAGTCAGGGGAATGATACCCATTATTGTTACTGTTTTTGACATATTGAATATGCCAGAGGTAGCTTGTCAGGCTCTGCTGTGCAGGTGGGAGCCCGGCAAGCTACCGAGAGTATCCCACCCTCGTGAGATGATATCTCATTAAAAATTTTATTTGCATTTTTCTAACCACCTAATCACAAATGACAGTGAATTCCTTTTCACAAAATTGTCTGATCCTTAAAACTAAATAAAAAAACAAATAAATAATTTAGCAGATCTTTTACTTTATTTCTGTGCCTAGTCATAAAGCCATATACCAACACAGGGACATTCATAAATTCTAAACACTCATTTCATTGTGATATGATAAATGTAATGGCAAAACTATATAAGGACATAAGAAATATGAATATGTCATGCAAACTTAAGATAGATCTTGACAAAAACATCCTAAGTTGGACATTCCAAATATAATAAGTGTTACTTGTTAAAACATTTGTTTTGTGGGAATCCTGTTAATTAGCAAAAGATTGATTCATAGTTATGAGGCTTCTTCTTACCTAACAACAGATTCTGAAAGTCTAAAAAGAAAATTATTGTAAAATATGAGGCTAATGCTTGTGGTTTGTCCCACCCTCCAAGTGGGAATATAAAATGTCCTTGATAAATAATAACATTCACACTTGGAAAATTAACGACCTCTTTCTCTACTGAACCCTCTACCACAATACCATGTGCAATTATAACAGCTAACTATGGCAACCTGGATTATGGCTATGATGGTGGAGAATGTGGCTATGGCAGTGGCTATGGCTGTGGCTATGGTGTAATTGAATATGGCTACTTATGCCCTTCTTGCTATGTGATATATTGATTCTATGAATTCTACTGAAAAACTTCTAGAAAAATCCAACTGGTAGAGTTCCTTCACCTGTACTCCCCAGATCCTTTTAGAGTTTGTTCTTCTAATAACTAATTTCTCTCTTGAAACAGTGGAAATTTAAATGTTAAATTGCTCTAGAAACCAATATTGCTTTGGATTGAATACTTACTATAGCTTTGGATTGAATATAGCACACATCAACTTGATTGACAAAATCTCATACAAGACCATGTAAGTCACTATAATATTTATATGGTGTTACTCCATTTAACAACTTCTATGTGAAAAACTTTAGTTGATATTTTAATAATCTTTTTCTACTGCTGTAGAATACTTTGCATTTATACTCACTGCTACCATGTGCATTTGCTTGGATGTATATATTTCATGCAAGAGCTTGTAAAAATGAGGGACTTTTGATGATTTATAACTGCACAACTAGAGTGTCTCAATGGCAAAATGGTAATACAATATAAAATGGCTCTGCTATTCAAGGAAAGTAAAAATTGTTTAGTAACACTATAAAAGGCAAGACTTGGACATGTTCTGTTGCTTATTCCATCTTCAATCATGCTAAAGTAAGGATGTATGATTTAGATAGATCATTTTGTTGACAAAACCAGTTTAGTTAAAAAAATACATCAATGAGTAAAAGAAACAATTTAGTGCCTGCTTTAGTATGAATAATCCTGTGGCCATATCACCTTAATTTTGCACCTGATCTTGTCCATAAAATATGAATAATTAAGGGCTCAGCAAAAGCACATTAATTAGCACACATTAGACCCAGGTTCTATTCCCAACACTGCACAGTTCCCTGAGCATTGGCAGGTTTGGCTGTAGGAGCCTCCTGCCCCACTGAGGCCAAGTAGCATCACATTATCAGATCCTTGCAAGATACTTGCACTGAATCACCTCATAACTGGCTGAGAATGGCCAGTGGGACTCAGCCCCTGAGCACAGCGTGGTAATTTTACCTCCCAAATATTAATAGCTTACCAGCATACATATGCAAAAGAGAATAGTTGAAATGCTCTTGCATAACTCATCGAGGACTATACTTCCTCAGTTGATATCTCCTTGCTACTTTATTTTTCCTCACTTCACAAGTTCCCTCTGCCTGAGTCCATGATAAACAATATGAACCATCTACCATTTTTCAATTGACCTTAAAAACATCCCAAAGTAGACCATGTATAACTACTGGTTGAAACTGGACAAAAAAAAAGAGGTTGAAAGTAACCCCATGTCTTATGTGTGCCCTTTGCTACAGTAAGAAATTATTTACAGCCAATTCCTGGGCAACTGTGAGACAGTGGTAACCCAGAGGAGTGAAGCTGAACTGTGTTGGAGGAGTCTATATTCTAGAACTAGTGTGTGCAAGGGACATTTTCAATATCCACATTTGAGAAAGTGGCATTTTATAAGATTGATACATAGTAGGAGAGAGAGATAGAGGGAGAGAGAGAGATACAATTAAAGAATTTGAGTGAAGAAGATTATAATTATTCCCAATGATCTTATACTTTATTTGAAATATTTCGATATAAGTTATACCAAAATTTTAAGAAGAAACAAATATTTGACCCACCAATTCTTTTGTCTAATGAACTAATAGAAAATATTTTGGGATTATAGGGCTCCATGAGCTAGAGACATTGAAACTGGATAGGTGTTGAAACACTGTATGCCTGATGTTAAATCATAAATGTCTTTATGACCTGGTAACTAAGGGTGATTCATTAACTAAATATGTAAGTAAATAAATAAAACTAGTATCATCGTGGACAAAGATTAAATGGTATAATGACAGGAAAAGCAGCATGATCATTGTATATGAATGGAATAATCATATCTATATGTCATGGTATGCCTTTACAATTAGGATTTTGTTTCTGTATCAGGTTCTTCTAACTACTCCTCTCTAGACACAAAGAGAGCATAAAATCAGCTATTTCCAGTCACTATTTTATCAGTAATTCTGCCTGACAATTTTGAGCTACACACCTTCTAAACCTCACTCTTAACTGTTGTCATACTCACTAGCATTAACAACCAGAAACAGAGTCATGTCCACTTCTCTGATATTTGAACTTAGGTTCAAACCATCCTTTAAAGTCATAACCACTTGTTTTCATTAATTTCAATGTCCCTTGTCTCTCTCTCTCTCTCTTAGATACACAAAACTTCATGAAAAAAAACATGTGGAACAGATACCCAATGAAATTGAAAATATGAAAACAAATCTTAAAGCCGTGAAATGAATCTAGGCGTTTTAAAATATCCATACAAAGGAAAGTCTAGAACAAGTTGATTTCACTGCTAAGATATTTATACCAGTTAAGAAACAACTAGAGGAGCTGTATCCATAGCACAGCAGGTAGAGCATTTGTCTTGCACACAGCCAACCTGGGTTCAATTCCCAGCATCTCATATGGTCCCTCGAGCACTGTCAGGAGTAATTCCTGAATGCAGAGCCAGGAGGATCCCCTGTGCATCGTTGGGTGTGACCCAAAAAGAAAAAAAAGGAAGAAACAACTACAAATATACAGGTGTTCCTCCCCCAAGAAAGGCAAAGGATAATACTAACAAAATCAAAACCTAATAATTCACAGTAAAGGGACTGTTTCAAAACTAGATCCCCTGAGCTGAAATTGAAATTGAAAAATCTTAGATCAATTTCATACTAAAAAGTCAATCAATGCAATGCATCATGTTAATGAGAAAATGAATGAAATCCATATTAATATCTTAATAGAGTCAGATAAAATATAGAATTCTATGAACGTTTATGAATTTTTAAATACCTCAGTAAACTAATACTAGAAAATAATTTCCTAACTGTGATAAATAGATAAAATAAACAGTTAATTTAGCACACTAGAATATTTCTACTTGAAGTTAGAATCAAGGGAACATCAGCTACTATTGCAAGTAAATGAAACTTTATATAGCTTCCATACAAGATTCTACTCATAAATTATTAAAGATTCCACACAATTAAGACTTACCAAAAACTACCAAAACTACTTACCAAAACTTCACACTAAACAGTGTGAAGGATATGATAATAAAAATGACCAACCTCAATAGAGCAAACAAATGCTAATTATAAGAAACTTAGGCCATAGTTCAAGGGTTGAAGTGCAAAGTTTTCATGTAAGGGACCAAGGTTCAACTCTTATACCACATGGATCTCCACACTGCATAGACATGGTTCCCCTAGAACCTTTGGGTGGCACTGGTGGTCCCCAGAATTAACAGGATCCAGGCCTGAGTCACAGGCTGTGTCCATTGAGTCTCCTGGACACTATTTGGGAATGCAAGAAATCTTGCTATTGTCTCCTAAGTCTGATAAAGTCTTTCATTGATGCTCCATGCAACTTCTATGTAAAAGTTGACTTTGCAAATCATCTTAAGAAAAACTGTGCCTGTAAATTGTCACGTTCTTTCAAATGATGAAACCAACAAGGTCTACGGTTGGCCCTACTCACCACTGAGAGTGTATAAATGGGCTGTGGAAGTTGATTGCATTTAAACCAAGAATAATTCCCTGATCATCAGTTGAATCTACTCTTAAAAGTATGTCCTACTGCAGTAACTATTATGTTAATCTGGGTTGGGCTTTGCTGGCATAGGTTCTAGATATTGTTGTTATGTAGATAAGAACGTAGCTGTTTGTCCAGAATGACTGATGTTGGTTCTGTCGATGAAACTGAGAAATTTCTACAGCCACAGGATTTATCCTGCTGCCACCAAATGACTTTTAGAGTTTCCAGTAAAACTTTAATGGAGAGTAAACTTATTTCAGACTATGAGGAAGCACAAAGTTCAGACTTTACATGCTACTTATATTGATTCAAATCATCTGTAATACTTTAAAATTTACATTTTAAAACCATGACCTTGCTTTACTATTTTATGTCTGCCACCATTTTCCATGAATTCTGGAGTTTTTAATGTACATAAGAGAAAACTATAGTTTGTTATTCATTATTTTATACTGCATCTAATGTTTTCTTATAATGTAAGTGTGTAAAAACAGAGACAGAGATGGTACTGGTAAAAGAAAATTCTGCTGTGTAGTAATCTCTAGAATTTGGAAGTTTTCCTAGAAAGGCAAATGTCTATCTAGTGATAAATACAAATGTAAAAATTCTGGTTCATATACAATATATATGTGCATCATATACAATATATATGTATATACATGTACATATACCTATACATCTTATTCTCTAGTTCTCACTCTCAGAGAACCCGGCAGGCTACCCAGAGTATCATACCCGCCTATATGCCCGAATAGAAATGCCTACAAAGGTGATTAGAGGCTGCCTCAAAAGCTTCCATCCCTCTCGGAGAGCCTGGCAAGCTATCGAGAGTATCCCGCCCGCACAGCAGAGCCTGACAAGCTAACCATGGCATACTCAATATGTCAAAAACAGTAACAATGAATGGTCCTCATTCCCCTGATCCTGAAGGAGTCTCCAATATGTCATTGGGCTACACTAGCACGTGACAGGGACAAATGGAGACGTTACTGGGCCTGCTTGAGCGAATCAATGGACAACGGGGTGATAGTGATAGTGATAGTGATAGTGATAGTGATAGTGATAGTGATACAATCACGATCACGACCATCCTGTTGTTCGTCGATTGCCTCGAGCAGGCCCAAGAACGTCTCCTTCATCCTAGCCCCGAGATTTTTTTTAAAAAGTGCCATATTAAAGGCTCCTCCAGGGTTGGGACAATGAGACCCATCATTGTTACTGGTATTTGGCATATTGGGTACACCACGGAGAGTTTGCCAGACTCTGCCGTGTGGGCAGGTTACATTCGGTAGCCTGCCAGTTTGTCCAAAGTAAGAATGAAATAATAAGATGTCGCGCGGCCGCATTCTCTTCCGGGAGCTGGGTTTTAGTGTCTCAGGGTATTGGCCGCTGATGAGATTATACGGCGCCAGGGGGCCAGTTGGTAGGTGTGACGCCTGCCTACTGGAATTTGGAGGATCTGGGTGGAGGATGCTCAGCCCTGATCCAAGCAGGCTTGGAGATCTCAGGGTGGGGAGGGAAACTCAACCCACTCCCCTCAAGGGGCTCCGGCGAGGACAGCCAGGCTTGGGGGCAGGAGACTCTGCGCTGTTCTCCTTTGGGAGCTGGGTTTTATAGTCTCTGGGTCTTGTCCGCTGATGGGATTATACATGTACATATATGTGTGTATGTATATATACACACATATGTGTATTTACATATGTATAAGCAAACATATCAAATTGGGGGCCGTAGTAATAGTACAGTAGGTAGGGTATTTCCCAGGCACATAGTCAAACCTGGCATCACATAAGGTCCCCTAAACCCCACGAGAGTTATCCCAGAGCACAGAGCCAAAGTAAACTCTGAGCACCACCCTGTGGCCCAGAAAACCAAGATAATAAATAAATTAACCAAATTTATAATATAAATTACGGCTTGATGTTTCAAGCATAAAAACATCTAATTAAATATGACCTAAAAGTATATATGTCACCTTGATAGATTGCATAATAATCTAGAAACCTGCTCTCTTACTCGAAGTCTCAGTTTCCCTGATGTTTGCACCCTACAGCACTATTGTCTGTTTGTTTAACACCATCTAAGAGCACATGGGCACTGGGTAGATTTAGATGGGAAACAGTAACACATCCACCTCGTCACTGACATCCATGGTTTGGCAGTTCTATAGGCCTCGATAAAGTCTACGAAGGAGAAAGAGAAACAAGAAATATGGTTCAAGTACAGTCAGGGTAATTTTGCTGGAATTCCCAGTGCACTCGTCACTGAAGTGTTGCTTTTAAGTCACAATCACGATCATCCTGTTGTTCGTCGATTGCCTCGAGCAGGCACCAGTAACGTCTCCTTCTTCCCAGTCCTGTGATTTTAAAAGAGCCATATTCAATGCTCTTTCAGGTTTAGGAGAATGAGACCCATCATTGGTACTGGTATTTGGCATATTGAGTACAACACGGGAAGTTTGCCAGACTCTGCCGTGCAGGCAGGATACTTTCGGTAGCCTGCTGGGTTCTCCACAGGAAAAACAAGAGAATAAGATGTTGCGCAGCCGCAAATGTGCATGCTTTTGGGAGCTGGGTTTTATAGTCTCTGCGTCTTGGCCGTTGATGGGACCAACCTGGAGCTGGCAGCAAGTGGTGGGTGTGACTCCTACCTACTGGAAGATGGGGGATCTGGATGGATAAGGCCCAGTCCCAATATGAGCAGGCTTGGAGATCTCAGCCCCGGGACCTGCAGGCCTGGGTTCCTCTGCTTGTTACTTCATGCATGAGGCTTGTCTGGACGTGTGGAAAGTGGTCTCAGCATGGCTGTGGCTGGTTCTGGAGGGCGTCGGCTGCTGGGGCTCTGCTTGGGGTGGGGGAAAACTACCCCCCCCCCACTGGCCCCGGTGATGACAGCCAGGCATGGGGGCAGGAGATTCTGCACTGTTCTCTCTCGGGACCTGGGTTTTATAGTCTCTGCGTCTTGACCATTGATGGGACCAACCTGGCGCTGGCAGCAGCTGGTGGGTGTGATGCCTACCTACTGGAAGATGGGGGATCTGGGTGGAGAAGGCCCAGTTCCAATCCGAGCAGTCTTGGAGATCTGAGCCCCGGGACCCGCCTGCTTGGGTTCCTCTGCAAGTTTCTTCATGCATGAGGTTTGTCTGGACATGTGGAAAGTGGTCTCAGCATGGCTGTGGCTGGTTCTGGAGGTGTTTTGCTTTTAAGTAAAGACAATAAAACTCTTATAGATTTTTCCTTTGGCCCCAAACTCTCTTTAGTCTTAAGAGAAATAATTTATAGAATAATGCCTAGAATTCTCTAAATAGTAGGACTCACAACTAGTATTTATGAGGACTAGCTCTCAGGCAAACCATAATTCTATTTACCAGTTATCTTCAAGAGAACCTGGAAGCCCCATGCTTTTATATGCATTTGCAACCATAACATCCATTCTTGTCTGCTCATGTTAATGATTTACCTCATCCACTATTTTTTTAAAGAAACTCTCAACAAAATCATAAACTCTTAGTGCTCAACAGAATATTATCAAATTGAATCATACAATGTCTTAAAACTATTAACCACACCAAATATGATTTATTCAAACTATACATGAATAGTTCAACATTAAAAAAGCAATTTATATTATATCAACAGTCTAGAGGAACAACACATGTTGATATCAATAAAGGCAGAAAAAACATTTGATAAAATCCAGGATCACTTGGTTTTAATATTACTGAAATTTAAAATTATTGCAGTAAGATAATAAAAAGCAAAAGATATTCAGATTTAAAAGGAAAAAAATTAAATTGCGTATCACGAAATAGTCTATGCAGAACATTCAAATGAAACAAATGCTCCTAAAACTAATATTCTTTTATTGGATGGGGATAGTGGTGTAGGAATTGGTTTTGCTTTGGGGGCTATATGCAACTGTGCTCTGAGCTTACTCCTGCCTATGTACTCAAGGCTCACCCCTGATGAACTATATGGGGAAATAGGAACCTAACCTAGATTATCCATATGCAAGGCAGGTACACTGTCCACTGTACTATCTCTCCAGACCTGTAATACTGTTATGACAAATTTGTAGTATAACACTGTTTTGTCCTTCCTGCACAAGGCTAATACCATATTTTACCACATAATCTTCCTCTGCCAGCTCTCAGCAGCCCAGCAGAACTCCATTACGTCCACTACCTCCACTACCCAGCCGCTGACACACTCCAGGATGCTTTCCGGAGACTCAGGCCAAGACTCATCATAAAACATCATAAACTTAATACAAGATTACCGCACTGTATTTGATTGCATTGAAATATGGTTTGAACCATTGGGAACACCTGCAAGGACTATTAGAGGCAGCCCTAAAAGCCTCTATCCCTCTCGGAGAGCCCAGCAACCTACCGAGTGTTCCGCCCACATGGCAGAGCCTGGCAAGCTATTTGTGTTGTATTCGATATGCCAAAAGCAGTAAATACAATGGGTCTCATTCCCCTGACACTGAAAGAGACCCCAGTATGGCAGCATTAAGAAGGATGAGAAAGGAGACGCTGATAAAATCTCAGGGTAGACCTAGGCTGTCACAACGAAAAAAGACAAAAATGACTCTCTGTACTTTCAATGCATGTACACTGGCATGGGATGCATCCATTGAGGACCTGATGGTGCAAGCACAAAAGATCAAGTACGACGTCATTGGTCTGACCAAGACGAGAAGGCATTAATTACATCACATTATTTTCAACACTGGGGAAGAACTCTTCCTCTGAACATGCGACAAAAGAGGCGTCGGCAGTGTCGGTGTCCTTGTCAACAGGAGCTTGGCAATAAAGATTGATTCATTCTAATGCCTAACAACTCGAATCAGATGATTACACTTGAATACATGTGGCTGACTGCCAGCAGTTTCTATCTTCGTTGTCTACACACCAACATCCAATTATGATGAAGGAGAAATTGAGAAGTTCTACCTGGAGCTGGAGAAGTACTATAAAGAAGACTACACCTTCTACAAGATCACTGTCGGTGATTTTAATGGTAAGATAGGAACAAAAGATCAGACAAAGAACTAATTGGGACCCATGGCCTAGAATGGAACAAACAGGGAGGAGACTGTCCAAGTTCATCATGTCAACCAAGACCATCCATGGTAACTCACAATTCCAGACGGCTGAATCTGAACGTTGAACATGGTAGTCTCCCAGTGGACAGTTCCACAATGAAACTGACCACATCATATTCAATCAATGGTTTTGTCTGACCAATGTCACTGTTGTCCCAAAATTCCAAACAGGGTTGGACCACGAACTCCTTCCTGCAAAATTCTACTTCACAGAGCGGGGAGAAAGGGCTGCAAAGTTTAAGAAGAGAACTCCCAGACCGACCACCAATTGGGAGCTTTTTGGCACTATTGCAGAACATGGGAAGAGGCCATCGTTGACAACACTGACGAGGAATATGATCAACTGATTAGCACCTCTGTGATTGTGCGAAGAACACCAAGAGAGAGATAGCCACAAAAAAATGATGCCTGTCTTCAAAAACTCTCGAGCTCATTCGCCAATGTAGCTTGGTGCAAGACTCAGGCAACCACAAGCCAATGTCGGAGCTCAGAAGGCAGTGCAGAGAAGCAATAAAAAGAAGACCTCAAAGAGGGATGAGCAGTAGTGCTGGCAGATGTGGCAGAAGCTGGGAAAAGCATTCGCGACACCCGCATGTCCTTCGCCAACTACAAGAACAAGATGACTGCCTTCCAACGTCCTGATGGATCTATCACATCTTCCAGAAGGGCGATGGAGAAGATTATCTGCGACTTCTACTCGGATCTCTTCGATAGCCACATCCACCTGCCCACATACCAAATTCTGCAGGATGGATATGTCATTCCCAAAGATCTCCCTTTTGAAATTCGACACACCATTTTATCATAAAAAAGTGAACAGCACCCAGCCCAGACAAGGTCAGACACGAATACCTGAAGAACCTGTTGTCAGTACTCATCAATACAATGGATCGGCCCTTCACACACTACCTTCTGAATGCAGGTTGTGTCCCAATAGAAAACCAGCAGGACTGTACTACTGTAAAAGAAGGGAGACATCCACGACATTGGCAACTATCACCCGATCTGCCTGTTCTCTGTAATCTACAAGATGTTCACTTGAGTCATCCTGAATAAGATTGGCAGAACACTAGATGAAGTACAAACAAGCAAGCTAGCCAGCTTCCAAAAAGGTTTTAGCATGATCTACCATATCCAACGATAACCAAGCTCATTGAGGTTTCTCAGGAGTTCAAGATGCTGCTCTAACGTTCATTGATTTAAAGAAGGCCTTTGATTCTGTTGAGATGGAAGCGGTCGTCGAAGCCCTAGACAAACATGGTGTTCAAACTCAATACATCAGGATCCCCTGTGAGCTGTATTACTGATTCACTACCAGGATCTCACCATTCTAGAAGGAAGTGATCATCCATGTCAAGAGAGGGGTTCATCAGGGTTATACCATTTCACTAAAACTTTTCAGTGCCACCATTGAGAATGTCATGCTACGACTGGAATGAGAAGCATCGGGAGTGAAGATAGATGGTTGGCAAGTACACCACCTCTGCTTCGCTGATGACATCGTTCTTATAACATCAAACATCAGCCAAGCAGCACAAATGCTGGCCAACTTCAACCGTGAGTGTGGGAAAGTTGGACTCCAGCTGAATCTCACGAAGACAATGTTTATGAGAAACAGTCTCATTCCTGATGTTCCATTCACTCTCAATGGTACAAACATCTCTGAATGCAATAGTTATGTTTACCTAGGTCGAGAAGTCAACAGGACGAATGAACTGGCACCTGAGTTGCGCAGGAGGAAAAGAGCAGCCTGGAATGCCTTCAATAACATCAAAGAAATAGCTAAGAGGACAAAGAATCTCCAGCTCCTGGCACATCTCTTTAATTCCACTGTTCTTCCTGCATCAACATACACCTCAGAGACCTGGCTGGGCCCTACGAAAACAAGATGAGAACACTATTCGGGTTTTCTAAAGAGAAATTGAAAGATCTATGCTTGGAGCATCACGCTTCACTGAAATGAAAGAATTCGGAGTTCCGACCTCCATCAACAGTCAAGAATCAGAAACGCCACTCCTGGGAATATATCCCAGAGAGGCAAAAATGTACAGTCGAAGTGACATCTGCACTTGTTTGTTCATTGCAGTACTCTTTACAATAGCCAGAATCTGGAAAAAACCTGAGTGCCCAAGAACAGATGACTGGTTAAAGAAACTTTGGTACATCTACACAATGGAGTACTACGTAGCTGTTAGAAAAGATGAAGTAATGAAATTTACATACAAGTGGTACTACATGGAAAGTATCATGCTAAGCGAAATGGGTCAGAAAGAGAGGATAGACATAGAAAGATTGCATTCATCTGGGGAACATAAAGTAACAAAATAGGAGATGAATACACAAGAATAGCTGAGATCAGTACCAGGAGGATTACTCCATAGCTTAGAGGCCAGCCGGCCATTCTAGGGGAAAGGGCAGCTCAGATAGAGAAGGGAGCACCAAATAAAGGGTGTTTGGAGGATCCTCCCAGGAGGGGAGATGCATGTTGAAAGTAGACTATGCACTGAACATGATTGCCAGTCAATGCCTCTTTTGAAGACCACAACACCCAAAAGGAGAGATAGAACAAAAGGGAATGCCCTGCCACAGAGGCAGGGTGGGATGGGGGGATGGGTATGGGAGGGATACTGGGATCCATGGTGGTGGAAAATGGGCACTGGTGGAGGGATGGGTATTTGATCATTGTATAATCAAAAACCAAGCACAAAAATTTGTAAATCTACAACTGTACCTCGTGGTGTTTCATTAATAAAAATTTTTTTAAAAAGAATCAGGGACGCTGTCTTGTTTGCCAAGGCATCAAAAATCAGATGGGCTGGACACGTAATGAGATTTGGAGATGACCAATGTGCTAGAGCCATTACTGACTGGATTCCACGGGATGTCAAAAGATTAGATGGCCGACAACTATGAGATGGTAAGACTTCTTCATCAAGACCCTGAATGATCAGTTTGAGGCTGTGTTCCTAGAATGATCAGACACCATTGGGCTACACTAGCATGTGACTGGGACGAATGGAGACGTCACTGTCGCCTGCTCGAGCAAGTCAATGCATAACAGGATGTCAAGTGATCAAGTGATCAATCTTCAAGCATTCTATCTTCCATAATACTGGCATAGTCTTTTTTAAAACTTCACATGATGGTTTCTCTCATTTTTTCAATCAAATTTAGTATGAAATCTGAGGTGGCAATGCAGTGAAAATGGTACACAAATCCCAATTATTCTCCAATATATTAGCAATGAACAAGCATACAAGTGGACATTTAATGTTAACCTTATTGTGCTATCTATAATTATTGATTTTTGAATTATGTACATGTGAAACATATAAGTTAGAATGCAATTGTACTTAAGAAATAATGAAAATTTTAAAGTACAAAATTCAGGTAATGGAAATAACACAAAGGGCTATAGAGCATGCTTTGCATGTGTGAGGCTCCGAATTTGATTCCTGGTACCTCATGGCCCCCAAGTTCCACTAATTGCAGCCTTGGAGACTCTCAGCACTCCTGGAGCAAGTGGCCTTGCATCGCTGGGCCCTAGCATTAAACATCTTGCCTAGTTGGCTGAGTATTAACAAGAGTAGCCTCTGAGAATACTGAATATTGCTTGGGAGAACCCACAAAAAATGACTTTTATTAGCATCCAAAAGCTTAAATATTGTCCGAAATCTTACAAAACACATGTGAGAAAAACTAAAAAAAATAAGTTAAATTTTTTAAAATCTTGAACAAATACATGAAAATATGTCTTCCATATTTCTGGGTGAGAAAACTCAGTATTTTCAAAATATTCAGTATTTTAGTTCATGCCAACTCAAGTCAACCTCTTTAGTACAATTTCAGTGAAACCACCCAGGAAAGTTATTTTCTCAAAAAAGACAATATGAATCTAAACCTTTTATTGCGAGGAAAAACACACTGTAGGAACTCTGCATTAAAGGAGAATAGGAGAGCTAACACTAACTTCAAGACTTATTAGGAAATCAGTCTCAAGAGAGTGTATAAAAAAAAAATAGACAGAGTGATGAAATGCAATAAACCCCAGAAACAGACCCACTTAAACATGTTCAACTGATATCTGACAAAAGAACAAAGGCAGAGCAACAGAACAGAGTCGCATTGTTTAAATACAAAAGTTAAGTCTCAAGTTAAAGTAGTTCACAGAACTACTTAAAGATTTTTGGTCCTTTCATCACTTAATAGCATAGAATATAAGTTGGGGGTCCAGAGCAATGGTACAGAGGGTTGTGTGTTTGCCTTTCATGCAGTCAACTCAGTGTTCAATCTCCAGCACACCATGCAGTACCCCTGAGCACTGCCAGGAGTGATTCTCACTGATCAAGAGTCAGGAGTAAGCCCTAAGTACTGTCAAGTGTGGCCCAAACCTACCCATCCCCAAATGAATATAAATTTGCAATGTGATCCTAATTGACATGAATTTAGGAGACCTTATAGTGAAATTTTATTGTGAAGGTAAGCACTTCACAATTTCAGGGCAAAGGTATTCATTCCACAGCAGCTCTTTGACCAGAAACTGCTAGACAAATATGAATAGTGGAGAAGTTAATCCTAACATTTTCTAAGTAGTAATTTATTTTTTAAAAAATATTTATTTTTAAAAATAATTATAAATGATAAAAAGGGGTCTTGGAACAACTGGCTATCCACATATTAAAAAATTGCAATAAATGTGGACCTTATATCCATCACAAAAATTAGATCAACCTGTATCACAAAATTAAATATAAAATGCAAAGATATTACTGGTGCCCACTTGAGCAAATCCATGAGCAAATCCATGAGCAATGGGATGACAGTGTGACAGTGCTAAATACATGTCACTATGTCACTATACCTTATCAAATTTATAGAATGTGATAACCCAAGAGTGAACTAAGATAAAAATTATGATCTTGGTCAAAGAGAGAGTTCGGGGGTTAGGTGTTGACCTTGAATGTGGTCGACTCCTGATCAAGCCCCAGAAGTACATGTGGTCCCCTAAATATGTGCCACCAAGAATGATCCCCGCACTCAGAGACTTAGCCACCAGAGGAGTGAATCAACGCCCCTGCCACCCCAAGTTAAAAATATAAAGTGTGATCTTTGGATTATTATGATGTGTATATGAAGATTCATTCAACTGCAACATATGCGCTCATTTTGTGGGGAGGCTTTGCATGTATTGGAGTAGACATGAACTTTCTTTCTCAAAATCCTCAGTGTAATCAGGTCCCACACTGCTCATAAATTCACTGGAAAATATCAAGATACTGGGTCAAAAGCCTGCTAACTGTACTGCAATATCTGAACTACAACAGCTGTCCTGTCTTCTCAGGGACTATGGGATTTCATATCACCATTTATAAAGACAGTTTAAGTTTGGCAGTTTTTACTCTGTAAGAAATTCTATTTCTTAAGACAACAAATCATCATATATAAAGTAAAACGAATTTATGTGCAAGTACTAATTTTCTGTAAGCTAGTAAACTCAACCAAAGATAGTCAATAAAAAAATGAATCAAAAGTTTGCAATATTGAACGTGTATTAAATAAGGGCTTTGTGGGAGAGTGGTATGGCCATAGATCCAAAACACAGAAGCAACCACACTGAAAACATGAGATCTAACTAAGTTATAACCACTGAACTTTGCAATGTTTCTGTCAAAGCAGCAGATGGGGTGTCCAGCGGGGGTGGTGATGGACTATGGGAACACTGTTGGAAAGAAGTTGACACTGATGGTAGGATTGGTGGTGAGATATTATGTGCAGAAAATTCAACTATCAATAACTTTATAAATTAGAGCTCTTTAATTTTTTTTAAAAAATAGCTCTGTGACACTAAGGATATTCATTTAGTGTGTGCCAATACATATAATAAGTGGAATTATCTTGGGGTGGGTTGGGAATGACACTTCATTTTCTCCTAAGAAGGGATAATGAGGAATTGAAAACTTATGGTTTTAGGACGCATGTCCATTTCTTGTGCTTTTGCACTTCTATTCTCAGGAAAGATAACAGATTATGGTTGAGACACACATTCTTGAAAATCTACTACATCAGAAATGGGGAGGGGCAGCTATTTAAACTACCGTCAAAATATATATCAAGCCAGGTAGGAAAGACAGCTCAAGTGGTAGAGCCCTGAGGCCCATCCTTGACTCTGCACATCTCCTCTGAGCTCTTCCAGATTTGGCCCTCATGATACACCCATATGCAACAGTCCCCATCTTGCATTGCCAGGAGAGAGCTGAGAAGATGAACAAAGTGAATAAGTTAGAAGAGTCAGGTTGAGAATGGCAGCCCAGGACCAGATATTGCTGACCCAAACATCCTTGCATACAGCTTGCCTGTGTTTATTCTCTGGCACTACGTACGGACCACTGAGTACAGTGCCAGAATTAAGTCCTGAGAACCACTGGATGTGCCTCCAAGCCCCCACTCCATGAAAGTTAAATGCGTTAAACTTACCAATCCTGGACTCATTCATGATTTGAAAGGAGAAAGTCTACCCTCTGCTTAGAAATATTTATTTACTTAGAGTTTCAACTAACCTACATGCTGTGTCATTCTGAAAACGCCATTGTCCATTTCCAATATTCTGCACTGCAGGGGACTATTCATTTTATTTCTCCACTTCTGCATCTCATGTTTGACTTGGGCATTAAATTTTATTAAAACTCTTAGGTTCCCCTCACTGCAGGATGGCCTATTTTATGGATTTATTATAAAATGATAGAATGTAGAAAGAACCCGAAGAGTGTAACAGTTAGGACGTGACCCCTGGAATTCTCACCTCCTTTTCTGTTCTGTGAGAAGGGTCTGGTGTGTAATGATTGTGGCTTTTTAATGTGTCTCTCAATCTTCCTCATGCACATAAGAAGCATGGAAGTTTGTAAGTCTGAAACTGTATCTCATGGTGATTCATTAAAATAAATAAATAAATAAATAAATAAAAAGAAAATGAAAAAAATTTTAAAAATTGGTCATGCCCACCTGCTGTGCCCAGGGATATCCTACTTATCATATGACTGGTTACTGGCAAGTCTAGGGGATTTACAGCTTTAGCCAAGGACAGTTTCAGGGAATTTTGCAGGGGGGAGGGGACAGAAATTTAAGCCTCCTGCTTGTTTTGCTGAAGTACAGCCTGCATGGCACATATGAGTTTCTTTCTTGGCCTCTTAATAGTCCTGCTTATATTGTGCTACTGGGTGTCTAAATAAACAGCCATACACTCTTCTGCTTATCTCATTTCCCGTGCTTCTTCTATGGGGGTAAAATGTGCAAATTATCTGAAAATCCTTGAAGGAAGGTACTCATCAAATATAGGATTCTTTTGTAATCAATTAATAACACTTTTTTATAGGGAAAAAAAGAAATTGATTCTAAAATTCAACGTAATTAGATTTAGAATGAGAATTTTATTTTGAGAAAGGACAGGATCTTTTATTAAAGACATAATGTGATTGTGTGACTAATTGTGGAATGACTAAGAAATCTCAACTCTGAGGGCCTCTGTGCATTAAGGAGTGAGTGCTAGAATCATTTAAAAATAAAAGGTAATTTAAAATATTGAGCAAATGCATTGCCTTTGTTTTTAGAAGACAATGCTGAGGGTATAAAACAGAACAATGCTGATAATGCCCTTTAGATCACTACTGATAGGCTTAGGGGACTATATGTGGTGATGGGGATGAAACCCAGATCTGCTACATGCAAGGCAAATGCCTTACTGGCCGTACTATTGTTCTGCCTCTTGTCGATATTAGTCTTCAACTGAAATGTTCACATCTGCTGCCATGGTGGTGCTAAAACAGATCCTACCAAAACTAGGGCTCCAGCTGTGATGGTGTGACCTGTGGTTATAGATGCGGCTATGACTATGGCTGTAGTTATTCTGCTTATGGCAGTGCTGCAGACTACTTATGTTGCCTTAAAATTCATATGTTGAAACCCATACTTCAAATTTGATCACATTAAGAGGTTTTTGGGAAAGGGTATTAGTACCCTTATAAAAAACTTCTCTGGAGTGCTTCTTTGCCCCTTTTTTACTTAAGAGAATATAGTGAGATCTCAACCATCTACTAATCAACAAGAGGGACCTTGTCACATTTATCAAAGACTTGACCTTAGATTCCCCAGATTCTGCCATCCTGAGGAGCGTACGTTGGCATTTTAAGTCTCCAGTCTATGGTATTTTATCATAGCAACATAAATAAAGTAAAGCAGACAGAAATGAATATGGTTACATCTTGATGAGACAGTTATTGGTCCTGAAGGTCATAGGGAGAAACTTAAAATATTTTAACATAATTATTCTTTCATTGATTCACTAACTATACTTTCAGAGTTCTTTATTTTGGTAATTCCACTATGAGTCAATGACAGCTAGGTAGAAGAATACATGGAAAAGTAAATTCACTTTTGCATTCCTCAATCTCAGTTGACCAATGACTTTCATGCTCTTGCATGTCAAAGACAGTTTGATTTGTGGGGCTGGAGAGATAGTACAGCTGGTAGGGAGTTTGCCTTGCATGTGGCCAACCCAGATTTAATTCCCAGCATCCCATATGTCCCCTGAACACCGCCAGGAGTAATTCCTGAGTGAAGAGCCATGAGTAATCCCTGTGTATCTCCAGGTGTTACCCCAAAAGAAAAAAAGGCAGTTTGATTTATTATTCATAATGCTGGTATCTGCTTCAAATATCTTAATCCAACACCAGTCATATGAGAAATTTTATATTTATTTTCTATATTTTCCTATGGACAGTAATCCTTGACATGACTTTAATTGATGCCTATCCCTTATAAATTTATTTATTGAGGTGTCTATGAAGTCACTGCATTCTCTTTCACTTCCTTTTACACAGCCATTGTAACCAGAAACATGTTTTCTGGTTTAATGTGAATTCATAATTTCTGCTTCAATCTGTTCTTTATTAGGTTAAGCTTCATAGTTCATAAAACTATAATTCCTTTTCCTTGCAAACATTCCAGATGCATCAAGCTACTGAATAGATCTGCTACCTCATAGATGGGAATCATCCAAGTTGAGCTGCTCAATGATTCCCAAGGGTTGGCCATTACTCTCTTTTAAAAGGCAAAGCATTTGAAGCAGCCCTTTCTCGTTGCTACAGGGAAGGTGGGCTATCTGTCCAAGTGAATGCCAAGGCTAAGAATCCACTCCCTCATTAGCAACTTGGAAAGTGATGTCCAAGTCAACTGGACCACTTCTGCCTCACTTCCAGTCACTAGCAACTGTGTGATTTTGGTTTCCAACTTCTTTTACAAAGGCATGACAGGTAGCTATTTTTTTTCCCAATAATTTTAACTTTCTCCCTAAATCTTCTATAAAGAATTTGAAATCTTGAAATGCAGTTTCTCCATGTTTTTAGAAATATACCTCCATAATCACAGGTGTGTTTTTTAATTTTTGCACACCAACAAAATGGCCTGAAACACACTGGAATTTGAAAACATATATTGAAATAAAAAAGACACCAGAAGAAAGGGACAATTCAGCAATAGACATAAATGGATAATTGTTTGCCTTAAACTAAGTGTGTGTGCGGGGGGTGGGGGGAAGCTTCAGATTTTCAATTAAAAAGCTAATGTATCTTATTAGTTATTATTATCTTGTGATAGGACATTCCATCCTTGTCCTTGCATAGTCAGATGTCTTTGCACAGTTTCTGCAAACCCGTTCTGAGAGGCAGCACTACTAATGTTATAAACTCTTAGGCATTTAATACAGCACATTGCTCTTTCAGTAGCGTCATATAAACAGCTACATATTTCTATCTTTAGCACTTCTCATTAAAGATATTGTCTAAATGCTCTTGTTTTTGGCTAGAGCAATAGCACAGCGGTAGGGCGTTTGCCTTGCACGCAACCAACATGGCCGACTGGAGTTCAATTCCTCCGTCCCTCTCGGAGAGCCCGGCAAGCTACCGAGAGTATCTCGCCCTCACAGCAGAGCCTGGCAAGCTCCCTGTGGTGTATTCAATATGCCAAACACAGTAACAACAAAATCTCCAATGGAGACGTTACTGGGCCCGCTCGAGCAAATCGACGAACAATGGGAGGGCTCTTGTTTTTAAGTGAGTAAGATTTATCTTAATAAATCTTGTAGTGCATAGCCTATAAAACTGCTTATCATGAAACATTTTCTTTATGTTCTTCATAATATTTGTGATGACTTGATTCCCTTAATTACTTTGTTCATGCTATGGCATGTCTGTCACTGTCCTCCCGTTGTTCATCGATTTGCTCGAGCGGGCCCAATAATATCTCCATCATGAGACTTTGTTGTTACTGTGTTTGGCATATTGAACACATCACGGGGAGCTTGCCAGGCTCTGCCGTGCGGGCGAGATACTCTCGGTAGCTTGCTGGGCTCTCCGAGAGGGGCGGAGGAATCGAACTCGGGTCAGCCATGTTGGCCGCTTGCAAGGCAAATGCCCTACCCGCTGTGCTATTGCTCCAGCCCACTATGGCATGAAAGGTAAATAAATAATTGTCCATTTTATCTAAATATATAGTCCAGTAGATAGGGCATTTGCTTTGCATGCAGCCAACTTGACTGACCCCAGTTTGATTCTTCTACCCCCTCGGTGAGCCTGGCAAGGTACCAAGAGTTTCTCACTCGCACAGCAAAGCCTAGCAAGCTTCCCGAGATGTATTTGATATGCCAAACACAGTAACAACAAGTCTTACAATGGAGAGTTACTGGGCCCGCTCAAGAAAATTGATGAACAATGGGTGGACAGTGATACAGTGCTACAATAAGTAAAAGCTGACTTGATAGAATATTCTAACCATCAAGAGCAAACTATGCATTTTGTTGTTATTTGGGCCTCACTCAGCAGTGCCTAGGGTTTACTTCTGATTCTGCATTCAGGGATCATTCTTGGCAATGCCTAAAGAACAATACTGAGTGCTGTGAATCAAACCCAAGTTTGCCATGTGTAAGGCAAGCACCCTGCCCACTGACCTATTCTCCAGTCCTGTAAAATACATTCATAAGATAATACAGAATATTAAATCATAAAACACTATTCCAAAATGCCAACAAATGAATTTAACAAATGTACTGGAAAATGTGTACTGGCCAAAACTGGAAGTAGAAAATATCAAAAATAATAAAAAAAATCTTAATTATATAGGGCTGGAGTGATAGCACAGCGGTAGGGCATTTGCCTTGTGCGCAGCAAGCTTGGCTGAGCCAAGTTCGATTCCTCCGCCCCTATCAGAGAGTCTGGCAAGCTACTGAGAGTATTCAGTATGCCAAACACAATAACAAGAAGTCTCACAATGGAGACGTTACTGGGCCTGCTCGAGCAAATCGATGAACAATGGGAGGACAGTGGACAGCGGACATTTTATTAGCTTAAAATGCTTGTAAGCTTTAGGAATACAATTTTACACCTTGGTAAATGAGTGTAATATACCCCAACTTCCACCAAAGGTCTAGTTACCTTCTAACACACTCCAGTTTCTCTCCTATCTGTTCTTTCCATGCCTCAACTAGCTCATCATTTTGTTGTCAAAGAAACAAAGAAAAAGTAAGGTTAAAAGAACACATTTCTAAAGAGGATGAAGCAAAAAGTTCCAAGATAAAATTTTAAGAGAGTTTGAATATGAAAGGAAGTTAACTTAGAAAATAGATATGATGCAACTAAGGCATTCATGAGCAATTTACATTAGCAAAGAATAAAGGGCCAAATAACTGCTTTAAGACACTAGTTAATGAAGAGAATGAAAGCTTAAAATAAGCACAAGAAGAGATATAATGAAATCTAGAGCAGACATAAAGCAGGAAAAGCTAAAATCAATATAATAAAAATGGATTGCTTGACAACATTAAAAAACATACAGATCTTTATTCATTGTCCACGCAACAATAAAAAAAATAAAGACTCAAGTTATTAGTACTGTAAATGAATTAGTAGAGTAGTCTCTCTTTTTTTTTTGGCTTTTTGGGTCACACCTGGAGATGCATAGGGTTTACTCCTGGATTTGCACTCAGGAATTACTCCTGGTGGTGCTCAGGAGACCATATGGGATGCTGGGAATTGAACCCGGGTCAGCCACATGCAAGGCAAATGCCCTCCCCACTGTACTATCACTCCAGTCCCAGAGGAATCTTTTGATTTTGGGAGACATGGAACTTTATTAGTGAGCATTAATGCAAACACAGGGATGTGAAGCTAGATCTTTGAAATTTTATAAAATGATATATCAATGATAATTAATAAAAAATGAAACAAAAGATTAATATAATTGCTGACAGACAGTATGGACAACATAAAACAGTACCAAGTACAAGTAGTGAGGTGAGTTAGCTCCTTAAAAGACACCAGTTCTGCAAAATCACTGAGGGACTGTTTGGAACTTAAGATGTTCTAAATCTAGTAAGAAAATCCAATCAACAATTAATAATCAAAGCAACATGCACAAATGGTTTATTGATGAATTCTGTCAAATTAAGAAAGAATACCTATCTTCCACAATATCTTCAAAACACTGGAAGCAGAATATTTCCAAATTCACTCTAAATTGTCAACATTAACTTGATATTAAGCTAACAATACTTCAACAAAAGTAAAGGACTATTTTTCTCATAAATATATGTGCAAAAAGTCTTCCAATTATTATTAGCAGTATTGCAAACCATATGACTTTACAATAAGAATTGTAAATAAATAGATATTAATTAAATCAGCAACTTGTGAAAAAAATCTATGTATTCTAGCTAATTACATAACATTCTAGAAAAGCAAAATGGATAGAAATGGTAAGAAAAGTTATGTTTTAGAGTGAGAAAGAAAGGAAAGAGAGTTAAATGGAGAGGACTCTTAGGGATTAAAAATATTTTGCTTGATACTGGAGATATGTGATAATATTCATTGCCACAATCCATGTATGTATATTTGTAGCAGAACAAGATAATCTTAACTTTGTAAATTTCAAAAATTAATTTAGAAGAACATGGAATCCCAGAGTGGAATACAATATGTTATAAAAATATCTGACTGATGACAGTTTTATGAAATACCAACAGTGAAAGAAAAGGAAATGCTGCTGAACTAAGAAACTGTGAAGATGACAGGTTTTAAAGGCAAATGAAACAAGACTTTAACCAGTTAGTTGATACCACTTAAATCCCTGCCCAGAAGTACAAATCCTTGAAAGAATAGGAGACATTATCTAAGAAAGAGGCATGTTATGTCGCTCCAACACTCTACTGCAAATTCCCTCCAGGCCTTCTCACAAAGGGACCCATGACAACTTACTAGTAAGAGTGATATTTTCCTAGTGACAACATGTTAGGAAAGGGGAAAGTATCAGGCTTTTCAGGATTTCCAGACAGACACTAGCACTAATTGACAATAACTTCTGAAAATCCCAAAGCTCCGTTGTGAGCAGGCTAGATAATTAACAGCGATTTGACTTAGATCTATTTCATAATATGCTCAGTGTATTCATGAATTCTCCCTTGAGTAAATATCATTAGTCGAGATATATTTATGAACTGGCAGAATCTGTACATAGAGTCCTTGGGATGAGGTCTGTTGTAGGAAATAACAAAATCACAAGAACTTTCTCTTCCTATCAAAATAATGAATCAAAACCTAGAGTTTATTTGAGAAAACACCAGGAAGATTAAGTGCTACCTGTCACAGTTTCATAAGGATGAAGCAATAATATATCATACATTTTGGTTACATAAGGCAATTAAAGTTTATTCTCTTTCAGTTCTGAGACCAGAAACTAAAAATCAGAATGTTTGTTGAGTCAAGCTCTCTCTCCCTCTCTCCCTCCCTCCCTCGTCCCCACCCTCACCCCAGTCCTCTCTTTCTCCTCTACTGCAGAATTCTTTCTTCAGATCATAGAATCTGTTCTCAGTTACTGATTGCTACTAGCGATGCTTAGAAATTCTTATCTGGGAACACTTCATCCATTTTCTGCCTCCATTATTACATGCCACTCTGCTATATGTCTCCTGCCTTCACATGGATTTTTATAAGAACCAGGATTTAGGGTCTATGCTAATCAGTGGACCTTTATCTTAACTTGATGACATCCATAAAACACTTAATGTATATCTTCAGTGATCCTAGGGTTGGTTAGAAACTATCTCAACATACATTTTTGAGATAATATTTAAACTACAACATATCATAAATTTATTTCTGAATAG
The DNA here is from genome assembly GCF_029834395.1 of Sorex fumeus. Classification (NCBI taxonomy): domain Eukaryota; kingdom Metazoa; phylum Chordata; class Mammalia; order Eulipotyphla; family Soricidae; genus Sorex; species Sorex fumeus. The sequence continues at coordinate 30,309,667 of NW_026606322.1, read as the reverse complement.
GGACAGGAAGTTGGTACAGTGGGGATGACTCTTGCCTTCTATGTTTTGGACCCAGTTTCATCTCCGACAGTGCATATGGTCCCACTAAGACCACCAGCAGTGATCCTTGAGTGTAGAGCTGGGAGCAAGCCAAAAGTATAACCTGGTATAGGCAAAACCAAAGGAAATTTAAAAAAATTTTCCTTGAAAATTGTATGCATGTCTATTTCTTATCTTTATGTGAGCTGCCTATTTATTCCCTACAAAATATAGATGAATTAGAAGAAATCATGCCAATAGGTTATCAATTTAATCAAGTGGTGATTTTAAATGTAGCTATTATTTTAGATGTTCTTTCAGTGTTGGAGCAAGTAATCATTTACCCTGGTGCCTGATACAGATTATCGATCTGCAGAGGTTTGGGGTTAAATTTCCCTTTCTATCTCTGTAGCATAAAACTCCAGAATCAGTTTGTTATCAGTTATTTACATCAGTAATGCTTTTCAACTTTTTGACTTCAGAAGTATAGTAATTCTTATGCCCTATGGCACAAATAAGTCTATAGAATTTGTTACATTCCAAAAGATATCACATTAGTTCACTGATTAATGATGATTATGTTTAATGAACAGGAGCTGGAAACTACCTGATATATTGATAAGACCTCTGAATAATAGAAAGCAATAAATAACTCCTACAAAAATCAGAGGCCTGCCACCTTAATGAAATTTCTAGGGGCTTAGGATCTGGATTAAAGATAAGTTGGTCTATCTAGTCCATTTTATCATTAAGCAAGAAACAAAATATTTTGTGATCAATTTAGATTTTCATGGCATTATGTTCCTCACTCTGATGTTACTTTTAATCCCCACTGGGAAAGTAGGGATTAAAATGGCTGCCTTGGCAAGAGATTCATAATGGTCACATACTTCTTTGCTACCAGTCCTGTATGGACAAGCAGTTTTAAGTCTTCAATATAGCTTTAGAAGAAAGGGTTCGAGGCTTTCCCACATCTTTACATGTCACTCATGGGATATGCCATTAGGATTAAGGAACAAATTTCTTTTGGCACATGTACCTATATTTAACTTTGGAGAAAATCATAGGTCACTGAATTACTATGACTTAATCTACCCATGATTTCTCTCTCTCTCTCTCTCTCTCTCTCTCTCTCTCTCTCTCTGTGTGTATGTGTGTCTTTCTCTGTTAGATAGATAGATAGATAGATAGATAGATAGATAGAGATATATAGCCAAGAAAAGGCAGGGTATATAAATTTGGATTTGAGAAAGTACTAGCAAGCATCAATAAATTATAGAGGTCAGTTATTTTGATTCTACTAGTATCTACCATGTTAAGTCATTGCCTCTTTCACAGAACAGAACTACTTATGCATGCTTATCTGTCCTGGATAGCACCATGGTTCTGTAAATGTGTTGGCACCACCAAAAATGTGAATGGTTGTAGGATAATTACCCAACTAAGGAATGACCCTCGAGAACAAATAGAGACGGAAAATTATCATTTGTTCTCAATAACAATTACCATATTCATCTGTCTCTCAAAGTTTAAGACTATGTACAGGTGCATGATACCTTAAAGTTCATATTCCTAAAGTAAAAAATTAATAGCAGTTGTGCCTTCCATCATGGTTGGATCTGAGAAAGTTATATTCTCTGTTTCTATGACCTTGGAGAAAAATAAGGCTTCTAAGATTACTCCTGTATGTGAAAATGCACTCAATTTGACACTGGCACAGAAAAACATCAGCTAGTCGACTTTTCTGAAAAACAGTGTAGAGGGACTATCAAAGCAACAAAGTGGTTTACATTCAAGAGAACACAGCGATAAGAAAACCACAAAGTGCAATGTGATTGGGGTGGGGAGGGTAGTTTGAACAGAAAATATACTATTTGCTCCTAAGATTTATATAGATAACATCACAGCTGTGTTGATTAAATTTGCATATAAGATGAAGGGTATTATTAGCAAAATCATTGGAGGAAGAAGTCACTGCCTCCTCCACGTGATGTCATGCTGCCTGGTTAGAAAGGTTAAATTCAGCATCAGTTGTAAGCAAGGTCATTGAATTCAATTTTGACTTTTTGTTGGCTTTCTATCTTTCTTTCATTTGTTCTTCATTTCATTCTTTCTTTACTTTCATTTGAAGTATATTATTTTTTAAGGGAGCAAGAAATGTAAAGTGGAGCAAGGAAAGCCTCTTTAACAAATTGTGATGGCAAAACTAGACAGCTACATGCAAAAAAATGGGCTCAGATCTCTCCCTAATACCATGTACAAAAGTAAGATCAAAGTGGATTAAAAACCTCAACATCAGACTGGACTCCATAAGTTACACTGAAGACAAAGTTGGCGAAACCCTCCATGACATTGAAGCTAATGATATCTTCAAAGATGTCACACCACTGGCCAAGCAAGTGAAAACAGAGTTAGACAAATGAGACTACCTTAAACTAAGAAGCTTCTGCACTACAAAAGAAACAGTGACCAAAATACAGAGACAGTCTACAGAATGGGAAAGAATATTCTCCCAATACACATACGACAAGGGGTTGATATCAAGGATATACAAAGTACTGATTGAACTCCACAAGAAGAAAACATCAAAAAATGGGGGAATAAATGAACAGAAACTTTCTCAAAGAAGAAATTCGAATGGATAAAACGCACAGGATAAAATGCTCTACATCATTAATCATCAGGGAGATGCAGATCAAAACAACAATGAGATATCATTTCACACCACAGAGACTGGCTCACATCCAAAAGAGCAAAAGCAACCGGTGTTGGTGCAGATATGGTGAGAAAGGGACCCTCCTTCATTGCTGGTGGGAATGTTGACTGATTCAGCCCTTTCGGAAAACAGTATGGACGATTCTCCAAAAACCAGAAATTGAGCTCCCATTTGTCCCAGCAATACCACTCCTGGGAATATATCGCAGGGAGGCAAAAATGTATAGTCAAAGTGATATCTGCACTTGTTTGTTCATTGCAGCACTATTTACAATAGCTAGAATCTGGAAAAAAACTGAGTGCCCGGGAACAGATGACTGGTTAAAGAAACTTTGGTACATCTACACAATGGAATACTATGTAGCTGTTAGAAAAGATGAACTCATGAAATTTGTGTACAAGTGGAACTACATGGAAAGTATCATGCTAAGCGAAATGAGTCAGAAAGAGAGTGACAGACATAGAAAGATTGCATTCATCTGGAGAATATAAAGTAACAAAATAGGAGACTAACACCCAAGAATAGCCGAGATAAGTACCAGGAGGTTCACGACATGGCTTGGAGGTCAGCCACACATGCTAGGGGAAAAGGCAGCTCAGATAGAGAAGGGAGCACCAAATAAAGGGTGTTGGGAGGATCCTCCCAGGATGGGTGATGCATGCTGAAAGTAGAATATAGACCAAACATGATTGCCACTCAATGCCTCTTTTGCAAACAACAGCACCCAAAAAGAGAGAGAGAACAAGAGGGAACGCCCTGCCACAGAGGCAAGTAGTGGGATGGGGAGGGTGGGGGTTGGAGGGATACTGGGATCAGTGGTGGTGGAGAATGGGCACTGGTGGAGGGATGGGTACTCGATCATTGTATAACTGAAACCCAAGCACAAAAATTTATAAGTCTACAACAGTACTTCATGGTGTTTCACTAATAAAAATTTTAAAAAGTAATAAAAAATAAATAAAGTATATCAGTTGTCCTGGAGTATTTTAATATATCAAAAAATAGTCGTTTAACTTTCATGATGATGTGTCATGTTTTTCTTTAAAAAAACATGATTAATGAGACTTTTGAATACAAGTTGGTATAAATAAAGATGCAGGAGATGCCTGCGGTTGACACACCTACAGTGAAACTTCGTGAAAGTGTTTAAGGTTCTTGGGTGATCAAACATATTTTTTTCTTTTGGGCGAAAAGCACATCCTAACACTGTTTGCTGCCACAGAAGGAACTGCAGTGTCGTGAGCGCTCTTGCTATGAAACTGATTTTGCCCATGGCTTGAATTCCTTTATGATAATGAGACATAACTCTGAATGTGGCTGTGAGATCCATAGGAATTTGAGAGCTGATTAATGATATATTTATGAGAAAATAGTTAAAGAAATTATGTATATGATTTAAGAATAAAGGAAATAAAGAACACAAAGGAGCACACAATTAACCCCAATTTAGAGATTCAGCAATGTATGGACTGTGGAACTCAAAATTGCTCTAACATAGAAATAAGACAGTTTGGGGAACAATCCAGGTAGAGACTGAAAGTTTAGCTGAGTTCTGAAAAAATATGTTAATGTTGGAGAAACTAGTACAATTATTCAAGTGACAATTTATTATTTTAAAAAAATCTGGGACTAGAAAGAGAACTGAAATTGAGATTTCAAAAGATTTCATAAAGGTCATAGAAACTTGAAGACTATAGTGTACCAAAACTTAGAAGTGAACAGAAGAAAATGAAGTTTCAATGCATGTCAAATGCAGATTAAAAAGTGAATTAGAAAAGGATTGTATAAGGAAAATCAAAAAACATACACCATCCTTAAAGGGAATTATTACAAATGTAATCATTCATTCTTTCCTCAAGAGGAGTGACTTAAATTCTGACACTGACCTAAATGTTGACAATGGAACAGTCTAGAATAACTTATTCTCTAATTTCATGAAAATGACACAAAAGAAGGGATGAGCTGCAACAAAATATCATAGGCTTTACTAATAACTTAGAAGAAAGTCTCCCCATTTAACAATATCTAGGAATAGACCCCAAATTTATTCAACCCACACAATTGTCAATGAAGCATCAAGTATAAATAGGATTCTTTTGCTCAGTTTAATAATTGGTAGGCATAGATTTTGCAACCTAACAGCTAAATTGGAAAAACCCCATTTCTTCAAACCAATTAGTTTTTTTTTTCTGTTTCAAACCAATTAATCATTTTCTATTTGACAAAATTCTAAGAATAAGTACTTAAAACTATTAGCAGGTACTTTGCCCCTTGTGGTGAGCCCATTCATAGTTCACTATAAGGTACCCACTTTAGCAGTCTGCAAAATAATTGATTAATGTTTAGCTAAAAGATATTTCATAAAAAATATTTTTTTAACTTTTGTAGATGAGCGAACTCAGTAGGTGAATTTTCATCAAGATCAAGAGGTTCAAGAATCTAATACAACACTATCAAAAGTGAAATTGAACATCATCATATTCTATAAAGGAAGAATGACAGCAGTTACCATAAAAATACAAAATGAAAATGAAAGATTACAATGAGAACTAGAGAGATAGTATAGCAGAAATGGCACTTGTCTTACACGCAGCCAACACAGTTCAATCCCTAGCCCCCAAATGGTCTTTTCCAGTATCTTCAAGAGGGATTTCTGAGCACAGAGCCAGGAGAAAGTCCACCTCCATACTTCCAGGTGTGGCCTGGAATGATTCTGGTAAGTCATTGAATGATAATCATTTTCTTTAAAGACCTTTGCCACTCTGGTGGAGAACGCTGATAATATGGGGCAAGGATAAATGAGAAATTCCTATAAAATTGTCCTCTGAATTTTGCAGTGAACCTAAAATTACCTTTGAAATATTGTTGTAAGAGAAAAAGAAAATGTGTTTGGAAACGACGCTGTAAGCACTAATCTCATATAGAAGTCAAAACTTGAAAGAAAAAAGTGAGAAAGCACTTACTGAGTCTCATGACAGTCAATCCAGAAAGAAAAGTAGAATCAGGATAAGATTATGCCCTGATGCCAAGCAGGAGAGTTTCAAGCAATGGGTGTCCAACAACAGTAAACACAGCAGAGAGCATGGCAATGGAGATTACATCATCAATTGGTATTATTACATCATCAATATGGAATACATCATCAATTGGGTTGTTCAAGATGGCACACATTATGACAAACAAATGTGTTTTACATTTTTTTAAATTTTAAAAATTGAAAGAAGTTTTTGGGAATGTGAAAAAAATAGAACCACTCAACTGTTGCCAGGAATATAAATTGCTACAAGCATGGTGGAAAATGCTATGAAAGTTCATAAATATTAATAAATATTGTATTAGCCAGTTTTTCTACTTCTATCTATTTATCTGAAGAATATGCAAACAGTAATTGCAACAGATCTATGTATCCTTGTATTGTTCACAATAGTGAAGATATGGAAACAACCTAAGTGTTCACAAGTAAATGAGTGGATAAAGAAGAAGCAGTGTAGACCATGGACCCTGAACAACACAGGTCTGAAATGCATGGGTCCACAAACACGTACAATTTCGTTCAAATTGATACATGACATGTAAATGTAAATGTATTTTCTCTTTGTGATTTCCGTAATAACTTTCAGGTAAAAAGTTAACTTTATCATAAGAATAGAACATATCACATAAAATATGTATTGATTGTGTTAATTCTGAGGTCTCTGGCCAATTAACTTACTAGTAATTAAGTGGATGGGAAGTCAAAAGTGACATGAAAATTTTTTAATGTGATATTGAGGCAATGGAGGTATTAAAGATCCTAACTGCTAAGTTGTTAAAAGTCAACTACACACATAATGAAGGACTCAGCTAAAGATACAATAAAGATAATTAAAGCTTGATATTTGCAACAATATGGATTATTCTTGATGAGACTATGCTAAATTTAATGTTATATTGAGAATGACAAGTGTCATGTTATTTTTATTCCCATGAGGGTAACAAAGCAATAGATCCAATGCAAAAAAAAAAAACAAAAAGAAATAAAAATTTTTGCATTCTCAGAATTCAGGTTTCTAGGGGCATGGGGTTGGGGGTTGGGAAGATGCGTGGAGAGTCAGTCTTATAGTGATGAATGGGAACTAGACTTTCCGTAGTAAGCTTGATGTAGTACATATAGATGTTGAGTTAAAAAGCTGCATACCTGAAACTAAAATATGAATAAAAATTGACAAATTTTATTCTCTTAGACTGTGAGAATAAAATTGTGATTACTATAAAGGAAGTGTGGGTTATTAATTAAATCATATAAAGAGCATACATTAGGTGGTGGTGAATGGGAACTGTTCTTTTGGTAGAGAACATACAAATACATATTGCGTATGTTTAGTTACAATACTATACTCCTAAAACCTATAGAATGCTTCAAATCAATATTATTTTAATAAAAAGTTAAAAACTGAATATTTTTGTTCAGATATCTACATATAAATTTAAAACACATAGGTATGGGGTATTTATGTATTGGAAGACAAGTTAACATAATAAGAGTAAAAGATACTAGATATTATATATAGCATACGATTATCAACCTGGAACAGGAATAAATCACTGATAGATGGTATTGTTTGAGTGAGTGGGTAATAGAGGTAAAGACGCAAGAAAAGGATAAGAAATGTTTAATGATAGAAATTATACCTTTAAGATTCCCAGAGTATGATTTGCATATTTACATTTACATGTGTACAATAAATAATTTACATTACTTTGTATCTAATTACTTAAACAAAACCATAACAATGCATATCAAGATAGAAAGGCTATGGCCTCTTACATATAATTTTATTCTTTTTCTTTGAAAACACAAATTTTAGAAACCCAGGTGTGCATAACAAATGGGTAGAAACAAAATTGCATATGCACTCATGAGGGAAAGGAAATTAATGCAAGGTCAATTGAAGGAGATTACAACTGTGGGAGGCAGGATGGTAGATAATGAACTTGATCTTTGTACATATTTGTACTGCTTCACTTATTATTACAGGCATACATTATCTTGTGAAATATATAGCTGATTAGAGGATTTAGATAATAGAAAACTGAATCCTGGACCAAGCTTTGAGGAGCCTGCCTGCCTTTAACTTTTGCTTGATTTGCCATTTCTTTTTGACAGCCTTTAAAATAAAAGATATTAGTTATCGTAAACAGAAATCAGTCTTGGATATATTTACATATGTACAGAGTACTTTGCAAATCATGAAGAGAAAGGGATACTTGTTCACAGCTCTCAAATAACTCTAAACATACAGTAGTCATAAAACCCAAACAAATGAGGGAATGCAGGACACAATGACAAGGGAAGCATACATTTTCAGCACACATATCGGAGTTTAATCTCAGATGATATTTCTTGCCTTTATAAGCACCCACTTCCACAATGCCACATTGGCATACAATGAGACCCAAGATGACTTGAGGAAACATAACACAGTAATTTGAATTTATATACAGTTGCCTGGGAATGTGTGGAAAAGCCCTTCGAGGAATAGTCCAGTGTTATTAGTCAGATGACTTGGCAGCTTTATTTACTTGACTAAACAGTTCCATATTCTGGAGCCCTGATAACCAGAATTGATACATGCTTTATTCCTTTTACTCTATAAACACTGATGGAGACAAAAGGAGGAATAAAGGGAAAAGCTCTGGGTGCCAAATAGAGGAAAGAACGCCCCGGGGATCCTCAGCTAACTTCATCCTTTCCTGCGCTTTCTAATTTAGACAGGGAAGGAAGTGGATTATCTCAAAAGCTACTGAAAGCCACAAAAAAATCTCAACCCATGCTGGGTCCTGTGTGGAGGTGGATTTTAGGTTTTTATAGGGAAGTTTAGAATTTAGAGTATCTATTAGAGAAAATAGAACAACTTAAGAGGTGTCTGGCGGCTGTGATAAACAGTAGTCTGTTTTCTCCACTGAAAGCACTCTTAAGCCAGAGAGACAGCACAGAGAGTAAGGCAATTTCCCTTCCATGTTGCAGACTGGGGTTCAATCTCAGGCATCCAAGATGATACCCAGGCATGGCCAGGAGTGATTCCTAAGTGCAGAGCCAGGAATAAACCCTGAAAATACTGCCAGGTGTGTCCCAGATCAAATATATAAGTAGAGATAGAGATATACTTAAAATGAAGTATTTCATACTTGGGACAGAGGTGGTTTCCCAATATATGCTCTGGGCCACCCTCATGGATAGTGGGTCAATGTTAGGGTTTACAGAATGCCAGGCATTGAAACTGGGGCCTCTTACACCTAAGCCACGCACTCACTCAAACCTTTTCACCTATTTCCCGGCCTCTTCACTGAAAATATTCTTGACATTAGGTTCAGTGTGTTTCACAGTATGAGAAAATTAAGCCAGACTTTATTTGGGGAGCAAATATACACTGAATGGGTTGTATATATGTGGTCTCTCAGCACTTTATGATCTGTGGACATGCCCGTAGTTAAAGTCATTTTTGGCTTTGGTGTGTCTTTGTTCGTTGCTGTGTTGGGTTTTCCTGTATCATAAAGGTAGCATAAACCAAGAACATTTTCTTTAATTTTTCCTTTGAAAAAGTAAATATGTCAGTAAGTCCCTGTGAAGTCAACTCCTCAAAAAAATCATTAAAAAGAAAATGCATAGAAAAATCTTACCAAATCCCATTGCCAAGGGGAAAAAAACAGGATTTGAGGGAATAAACTCCTACTGGTTTATTATTTCTTTTTATTATTTTTGAAAAGGCATATTTAGCACAAATATAAGGTGTACTTCAAAATGGTATACAGTATAAAGTTAAATGTAAAATGCTGCTATATTATATAAATCATAAGTGTCACAGGTGTTGAGAGGAGGGGGGAAATCAATGAACATTTGAGAGAAGGGTGATGTTTTATGGAAGATGTAGTGATGAGACTTATTTAGAAGAACAGAATATGTGACATGACCTTGATAGTGTTCTTGCCAGCGCAAAATCTGGACCAAAGCACGGTCTGAAATCTAACTTACAATATAGACAAAATATATCATTTAGAACGAGGTTCCCAGATTTATTTGTCCACTACCCCCTTAAAAATACCTTCCACATGCCACCCTATGGATTTGTAAGCTGAAAGTAGCCATACTGCACTCAAGGCTACTATAACCTCTTGAAATTTCCCAGAAGCCCCTCTTTGGGCAACACAGTTTTATAGGAACAAAGTTAGACAGCATCATGTAGAAACAAAGCTTACTTGTGGGATATTCTAGAAAGCAGATAACCTGATTCCTTCATGAAGTCCCAGGATGGCAAAGGACTAGAGAGGAGAAGGGCAATGGAAGTTTTGCATGAAGGAAGCGTCCATGTTTTGCATAAAGGAGACCCTAGTTCAATCCTCAGCACTGCTGTCCCCTAAGCACTGCATGAACTGCCCCCCTCTGCCCATCTCAAAGCTCTATTCTTAATTCAATGGTACCCAAATCACAGAAGCAAATTCTGTGTGCCTGATTTGGGGGTTTAACTATTTTTAAATTGTACTTAGTCACAGTGGATAACAAAGTTATTCATGATTGGGTTTCAGGCATGTTATGTTCTGAAAACAATCCTTTCATCAGTGTCCTTTTTCATTTTCCTCCACTAATGCCTGGCGCGCACACACACACACACACACACACACACACACACACACACACACACACACACACACACCATTTCCCTCCCATGCACAAGCCCTTCCTCTATCACAGGCACTTTTTTATGACTTTTTTTACACAGCGGTTTGTATTTTTGGTGGTTTGTTTTTATTTATTTTTTTTTCTGCTTTTTGGGTCACACGTGGCAATGCACAGGGGTTATTCCTGGCTTTGCACTCAGGAATTCCTCCTGGCAGTGCTCAGGGGACCATACGGGATGCTGGGAATCGAACCCAGGGGTCACATGCAAGGCAAATGCTCTAACTGCTATAGTATTGCTCCAGTCCCCTACATAGTGGTTTTACAGTGGTTTACTGATAGCAATTCATGCATAACATTTTATTCCCTTTCAGCACCCCCTCCTTTTCCCAACTTACCACATGCCCTCACCATTTTTGTACTGTTCATGGATTGTTTCTACTGCCTTTGGGCATTTGTTATTCCCCTACTATGCTTGATTCCTCCATCAAGCCCAGCAAGCTACCAAGAATATCCCTCTTGCATAGCACAGCCTGGCAAGCTCCCCATGGTGTATTCGATATGCCAAAAACATTAACAATAAGTCTCACAAAGGAGACGTTACTGGTGCCCTCTCGAGCAAACCGATTAACAAAGGGAGGGCAGTGCTACAGCGCTACAGTGCTATGTTTCTTTATATCCCACATATAAAAGAGATCATTCTCTATCAGTCTCTCTCCCGCTGACTAACTTCTCCCAGCAGGATACTCTCCAGATACACCCAGGTGCAGGAGATTGCACAATTTGATCTTTCCATATATATATATATAATTAATTTGGATCCTGACTTTGTTGCAAGATCAATTAATATCCAATTTTTAAATAATCAGAAAAATTCGCCCCTCTATTAATTGTCTTTATTTATTTTTTTATTGAATCACCATGAGATACAGTTACAAAGCTTTGATGTTTCAGTTTCAGTCATACAATGATCAAAAACTCATCCCTCCAATAGTGCACATTTTTCACCACCAATGTCCTCAGTATCCCAATCATCCCACCCTCCCCCCTTCCTCTATGGTAGACAATTTCCCCCATACTCTCTCTCTACTCTGTTGTTATGAAATAAACATTTTTGCATCATTATATGCAATAGAAATAAAGTGAGAAATTCTCACAATTTTTAGAGGTATATATTAGAATATTTGGGATGATAAAATATAATCTGTGATTTAAAAAACCATTTTGGCAAATAAACATATATTCAAAGTTTAGTGATTGCTAAAATTAGTTTTTTATCATTCTATTACTATTTTCCTCCACTACTTCCACTATCCAGCTGCGGCCACACTCCAGGCTACTTAATACTCATCTTCTAAGATTACCGCACCATATTTGACAGGGTTCAAATATGGTCTGAACCATGGGAACACCTACAAGGATGATTAGAGGCCACTCTAAAAGCCTCTATCCCTCTTTGAGAGCCTGGCAAGCTATCGAGAGTATCCCACCCGCATGGCAGAGCCTGGCAAACTATGCATGGCAGATTTGATATGCCAAAACCAGTAAATACAATGGGTCCCATTCCCCTGACTCTGAAAGAGCCACCAGTACAACAGTGTTAAAAAGGATGAGAAAGGAGAGGCTGATAAAATCTCAAGGCCAAACTAAGCTGCCAAAACGAAAAAGGACAAAAATGACTATCTGTACTTTCAATACACATAGGCTGGCATTGAATGCATCCACTGAGGACCTGATGGAGCAAGCGCAAAAGATCAAGTACATCATTGGTCTGACCAAGATGAGAAGGCATCAATCACATCACACAGTTTTCGACACTGGAGAAGAACTGTTCCTCAGAACAAGCGACAAAAGAGGCATTGGTGGTGTCAGTGTCCTTGTCAACACAAACTTGGCCATGAGCACTGATTCATTTGAATGCCTAACATCCACAGTCAGACAATTACACTTGAAAAGATGTGGCTCACTGATGGCAGTTTCTATCTTCATTGTCTATGCACAAACATCCAATTATGATGAAGGGGAAACTGAGAATTTCTACATAGTGCTGGAGAAGTTCTATAAAGAAGACCACACCTTCTACAAGATCATTGTTGGTGATTTTAATGCCAAAATAGGACCAAGAAGATCAGCCAAAGAACTCCACATTGGGACCCATGGCCTAGAATGGAACGAATAGGGTGAGAGAGTGCCTGAGTTCATCATGTTGACCAAGACATGGTAACTCACAATTCCAGAAGGCCGAATCTAAATGTTGGACATGGGAGTCTCCTGATGGATGGTTCCACAACAAAACTGACCACATCATATACAATCAATGGTTTTGCCTAACCAATGTCGCTGTTGTCCCAAAATTCCAAATGGGATTGGACCACCATCTCCTTCATGCAAAATTCTACTTCATGGAGATGGGAGAAAGGGCTGCAAAGTTTAAGAAGAGAACTACCAGAACCACTACCAACTGGGAGCTCTTTGGCAACTATTGTGGCAACATGGGAAGATGCAGTCGTTGACAACATTAACGAGAACACAATCGACTGGTTCAACACCTCCATGATTGTACAAGAATGCCAAGAGAGAGATAGCCACAAAAAGAAGCCTGTCTTAGAAAACTGTCAAGCTCAATCTTCAACATGGCTTGGCACAAGCCTCATGCAACCACAAGCGAACATCAGAGCTTGCAAAGCAGTACAGAGAAGCAATAAAAGAAGACCTCAAAGAGACAAGAGCAGCAATGCTGAAAGATGTGGCAGAAGCTGGGAAAAGCATTTGCAATGCCCGCCTGTCCTTCGCCAACTACAAGACCAAGATGACTGCCCTCCGATGTCCTGATGGGTCTATCACATCTTCCAGAAGGGCAATGGAGAAGATTATCCATGACTTCTACTTGGATCTCTCCGATAGCCACGTATACCTGCCCACATACCAAATTCTGCAGGATGGATATGTTGTTTCCAATGTTCTCCCTTCCAAAATCCAACATGCCATTTCGTCCGTAAAGAAGTGAACAGCACCCGGCCCAGGCCAGGTCAGACCTGAACACCTGAAGAACCTGCCACCAGTACTCATCAATACACTGGATTGGCTCTTCACATGCCACCTGTCTGAATGCAAGTTTCCATCCCAATGGAAAACCAGCAGGATTGTACTACTGTACAAGAAGGGAGACATCCATGAAATTGGCAACTATTGCCTGATCTGACTGTTCTCTATAATCTACAAGCTGTTCACTCGAGTCATTCTGAATAGGATTGGCAGAACACTAGATGAAAGACAACATGTGAGCAAGCTGGTTTCTGAAAATGATTCAGCACAACCAACCATATCCACACGATAACCAAGCTCATGGAGGTTTCTCGAGAGTTCAAGATGCTGCTCGTTCTAACGTTCATTGATTTAAAGAAGGCCTTTGATTCTGTTGAGATAGAAGTGGTCATCAAAGCCCTAGCCAACAAAGACATTCAAACTCAATACATCAGAATCCTCCGTGAGCTGTATTACGGATTCTCTACCAGGATTTCACCATTCTACAAGGAAGTGATCATCCATGTCAAGAGACGGGTTCGGCAGGGTGATACCATTTCACCAAAACTCTTTAGTGCCACCCTCGAGAACATCATGCAACAATGGTAATGGGAAGAAATGGGAGTGAAGATAGATGGTCAGCAACTACACCACCTCTGCTATGCTGATGACATCATTCTAATAACACCAAACATTAGCCATGCAGCACAAATGCTCCCCAACTTCGACCGTGAGTGTGGAAAGGTTGGACTACAGTTGAATCTCACAGAGACAATGTTTATGAGAAACAGACTTGTTCCTGACGTTCTATTCACTCTCAATGGGACAAACATCTCTGAATGCAACAGTTATGTGTACCTAGGTCGAGATGTCAACATGACGAATGACCTGGCACCTGAGTTGTGCAGGAAGAAGAGAGCGGCTTGGAATGCCTTTTAGAAAATCAAATAAATAGCTAAGAGGATGAGAACCTCCAGCTCTGGGCACATCTCTTCGATTCCACTGTTCTTCCTGCATTAACATACGCCTCAGAAACCTGGGCCCTACGAAAACAGGATGAGAATGCTATTTGGGTCTCCAAAAGAGGAATCGAAAGAGCTATGCTTGCAGTATCATACCTCACTCAAATGAGCAGTAGAATCCGGAATTCCGACCTCTATTGCTGGTCAAGAGTCAGGAACATTGTCTCGTTTTCGAAGACGTCGAAAATCAGATGGGCTGGACACGTAATGATATTTGGAGATGACCACTGGGCTAGAGCCATTACTGTCTGGATTCCACGGGATGCCAAAAGATCATGTGACTGCCCTCTACGAGATGGTCAGACTTCTTCGTCAAGACCCTGAATGATCCAGTTGAAGTTCTTTGTTTTCCTGGATCAAATGGATGCCATTGGGCTATACTAGCCCACAACAGGGATGAATGGAGACATTATTGGTGCCCACTAGAACAAATAGATGAGTAACGGGATGTCAAGTAATCAAATGATCAAGTGATTATTTTGGAGAATGTCTATCGTTCAATGATATGGCTAGCTCATACTAATGTCTCTGCCAAATCTTTGCTTGGCTATACACTTGGTGTTTTTATTTATGTGGGATTGAGTAGGCTGACACTGTTTGTTTCCATTTATCCATATTTTTAGTTTGGTTTCCTTTCTGCTTAACATTTCCATCTTTAAGTAATTTCTCTCCTCTCACATTTTACTATAAGCACTTAGGAGGAACCAATACATGTTTTATCATTTTGCTAAGCAATCTTTCCAGCTACCCATATAATATCACTGCTTTTAAGTTCTACCTTCCACAAAATACTAAAATGTGAACATAATATAGTCAACTTTTTGCCACTTTAAAAGTTTCCTCCAATTTCAAAAATAGATTCCTCAATTCTGTGTGAGACATCGTCAAAACAGTCCTTACCACCATTCTACCAACGTTATCCTCATGATAACTTAAGTGTTATCTAAAAAGGAAGAATTTTCTACATTTCTTCTTTCAAAATTCTCTTTTAAAGTGCCTAAAATGGCCCATTCAGAGTAATGCAAACTTTTTCTAGCCTGTACCTCAAAAACTACTCAAGCCTCTACCTGTTTAAAGTGAAACTCTTTTGACTATCTTACACTTTATTTTTTACACTTTCAAATTTTTTATTAAATAACTGTGATTTAAAAAGTTATCAAAAGTTGAGTTTTAGGCACAGAATATTTCAACACCAGTCCCACTACCATTGTCAACTTTCCTCCACCTGTGTTCTCAGATCCCGTCCCTACGCCAAAGGCTTCCCATTCTTGCCTGTCAACTTGAAGTTTTAGAGGTTACAGCTTAGACTGTATGTTTTCCATTTTTCTGAGTCTGTGTTTTGGATATGTGGCTCTACCACTCACCCATTTCAGCAGTATATGTGAGTCCTGATGCCTGCCCCCCCCCATAACTTCCTGTTCTCTTCTTCCTTGATTTCTTCCTTGTCTGTCCTTCTCCTCTCTAAACACTGGAGTCAAGTATGATCTAGGGATCCCCACTAATGATCAATAGAACTGTGGTGTTGGTATTTTCCTCACAAAAATACTTCCATACCCAAGAATATACCAGAACCAAACAACTTTGAAATTTAAATCCCTATACCTTAAATCAAGGTAATATTTTCTCAATAATCTTAGTTCATAGAAGGTGCCAGAAAATTAGAAAAGCAGCGTGGAAAAAAATTAACATGACTTTTGCCTGACTTTCTCATGATATTTGTCCCTTGGATTCCACTCACCATGTTTTGTTGAAGCCAAAAGCTAACTTGGAGAGACTAAGTACCAGGCTTCCTGATACAACTTCTGTCTTAGCCCATTGCTTATAGTAATCACCTCATTTTGGAGTTAACAAGCCTTCTGATGACTCTGCTCTCTGAGAGCCTGGGAGCTGCTCTGCACAGTCCTGGTGAGCAGGATGAGCTCCTACAGTTGAATCAAGATGAAATACCGTTGATGCTCCTGAGAGTGTGCTGGAAATGTGCTTTGTCTGGAAACAAAGCCACATGGGAAAGAGTGCTAAGATGTGTTCTGTTGTCTTACGACCTTTTCTCCTTTGGGCACAGATAGTTCTCAGCTACAGTCTCTGCTCTGCCAAAGTGGAGCAAGATCATTACAGGTTTTATTTAGTTCCCTGGTGGGCATCCTGGGAAAGGCACAACCTGTCCATCATGTCTAGAGGAGCTGCATGCAGCACACATAGATGTAAACAGGTCTTGTTCAAAGGAAATATTTTTTTTTCTTTTTTTAGGTAACACCTAGCCAATGCTCAGGGGTTACTCCTAGCTCTGCTCTCAGGAATCACTTCTGGTGGTGCTTGGGGGACCTTATGGGATGCTGGGAATCGAACCTTGGTCGGCCGCATGCAAGGAAAACACCTACCTGCTGTGCTATTGCTCCAGCCCAGAAAACTTTTTTTACATTGCTCTTTTATTTATCTTCTCCAGACACCAGAATGTTTTGATTTTTTTCCTAGTAGAATATCCATTTTTTATTTTTTTAATAAATCACCATGAGACACAGTTGCAAAGCTTTCATGTTTGAGTTTCAGTCATACAATGATCGAACACCCATCCTTCCACCTGTGCACATTCTCCACCACCAATGTCCCCAGTATATCCTCCCTTTCCCCAACCCTCCCCCTGCCTCTATGGCAGACAATTCCCCCCATACTTTCTCTCTACTTTGGGGCATTATGGTTTGCAATATTGATACTGAGAGGCTATCACATTTGGTCCTTTATCTACTTTTAGTACACATCATCCCAAATGATCCCTCCAACCATCATTGATTTAGTGATCCCTTCTCTATCCCAGCTTTCTTCTCCCCCAACTCATGAGGCAGGCTTCCAACTATGGAGCAATATTTATGGCTCTTGTGCCTACTGTCCTTGGGTGTCAGTCTCATATTATGTTATTTTATATTTCACAAATGAGTGCAGTCATTCTATGTCTTCCCCTCTCTTTCTTTCTGACTCATTTCACTTAGCATGATACTCTCCATACCATCCATTTATAAATAAATTTCACAACTTCATCTTTCCTAATAGCTGCATAGACACTGGGATGTTAATAGCACTTGAATCTCCCATATTAGAGATTACAGTTCTCACGTGGGTCTCTCTCTCTCTCTCTCTCTCTCTCTCTCTCATATTCACTTATTTTTAAAGCAGTTCCAAGCTTACTGCTTTATCCTTGCAGTGACGCAACACCATGCCCACTACCACAGTGCCAGGATCCCACCACCAATACCCCAGTGTCCACTCTATTTCCAGAACCCTCAGATCATAGTCCTATTGACCAGCTCAGTGCTGTCTTCATTGGAGACTGACATTAATCTTTTGATTTGTTTCTTTAGATGAACCCCTTACTTTATTTTGTTCCTTTGCATTCACAAATGATTGAGATGATCAGACACTTATCCTTTTCCATTTGACTCACTTCTCTTAGTATTATAATCTCTGATTCCAAGTTGAAACACACTGCCAGGCTCTATCTTCACTCAGGTTAGCAGTGTTCCATCTGGTCCATGAGCCTCAATTTCTTTACCCATTAATCTGTGCTGGCAACTTGAGCTGTTTCCAAGAATCAACTATTATAAACAATGCTGAAATGAACATAGGTGTGCATATGTCTCCCTTTGGATCAATGTTTTTGTGTTCTTGAGTTAGATGTCCAGTAGTGGAATTGCATGGCCAAATAGAAGCTCAATTCCTAATTATTTTGGAATTTTTCTAACCAGGTTGTACTAAGCAACAGTTTTATCAGCAGTGAATAATAATTTCCTTTATGTCACTTCCCCACCACCAACACTTAATATGTCCAGACCTTTTTTTTTTTTGAGTGAAACCAGATATATTTTCCTCAGAGCAAAGGCATGAGTACAGCAGGAAGGGTGTTGCCTTGCACATAGCCAACCCCAGTTCAATCGCCGGCATCCCATACAGTTCCCCAAGCACCCCAGGAGTAATTCCTGAGTGCAGAGTCAGGAGTCACTCCTGAGCATTGCCAGGTGTGGTTCCCAAACGAACAAAAAGGGATAGTTTTAGCTTACTAAATTTACTTTCAAAGATGGAAAGAAATACTTCAGATGAAGAGTATTTCTCTCAAAATGGAGTGAACACCTCAGCAAAATAATAAGCTAGCAAAGAAACAGAAACATGTATGGTCTTGAAAGAGTTGAAAGAGCAAACAGCAAGTAAAGAGACACAAAGACTACTAGGCCAGACGTGTTCAAGAGAGAACGCAGTTTTCATGGGGTAAATCGATTGTATTCAGATGTTTTGATACAGACTATTCTTGATAGTTACAATTACCTCCATACAAAAGTAAATAAATAATAATAGTGAAATTTATAACCCACAGCATAAAATCAGTAATATTAAACTCACTACCAGTTATTTTATATATAATTGCAACTATATTTTCATCTATAGTGTCTCAGTCAATTATTAACTTTAGGCTCTATATTCTAGGAAATTATTAATACAGACCAGCTATAACCAAAATAAGAGTTATGTTGGATCTTTCTGGATTCCGTTATTCTTTTGGCTTGTTTTTTGGGGAAAGGTACACCCGGTGATGGTTAGGGCTTACTCCTGACTCTATACTTTAGGAACACTTCTGGTGGGTTTGGGGGACCTATGGGGTTCCCAGGATTTAACCTACATCAGATGCATGCAAGGCAGTGCTTTACCTGCCATAGTATCACCCCAGCCTTCATTCATTCTTTGAATGCCTCTTAATTATTCCTCATGCTTCTTCAATATGTCATATTATGTATTTTTAATGCATTCATATCATTAAGCTGGTCAAAACATTGTATAATTTCAGACAGACTGCTGCTAGAAATGGAAACTCCCAAGAATTTTTATGGATTTCAGATGTCATTGACATAAAAGATTTCCATCACTACACTCATTGATTGTATCACACAAGGGTGACTTTAAGCAATTCTATATTGCAAAGGTGTAGAAAAGCTTTGCAAAGGACTGCCAGGAAATAGCTTCACTCCCTCTATTGTAGGAACCATGAGACGCTCTGAAGACTACAATAAGATTTTCCCTAAGACTGAGATTACTTCTAATAGAATTCATGACAAAATACTTCCACTATCAATTTTATGATCAGTTCCTTCTAACAACAATGCTACTTTATTTCCGCTTTTATGTTAAATAATGAATGTGTTCTACATGGAGAAACTCTTTAGTGCCAATGATCATGTAAGTTGTGACAAAAAGTTCATGTGTGTTTTGACATACCCTGTCATCTTTTAGACTCATAGATGCTTATCATTTTGCACAGCACAATCTCATTTGAAACAATGTTTGTTTGTTTTTATTACACAAACCTTAGAGTGCATGTGCAAGCACATGCGTGAGCACACGCACACGCACACACACACACACACACACACACACACTGTGTGCATACTTAGCTTCTAGGCTCTCATTCCAAACTCCAAACTATTTCTAGTTTAAAATTGGGTAAAAAGATATTTCTCTAAGTTTTAGCTTCAAGCTCCTTACAGAAATGGTTTCCCAACATCTAACTTAAGCAGTGCTCTATTCTGTAATTTTATAGTCACTTCATATTTTTTAACATTTAAGAGACACTGTAACATGCCTGAAACACACTGTGGGAAGCTAGAATCATTATTTTTTAGTAATGATAGACCAACATAAATGAATACAACACTCTCAGCTAAGAACATTACAATACATCTCAGATGACTGTTATAGCTTGATGTCATGAGATGATATTATGAAGCAGTATGAGAAAAACTGTATTTGAAAATCATCATCTTTCTACTCTAGCACTGTCCTCTCTTTTTCCATTGATTTGTTTGAGCAGGCCCAGTAACGTCTCCATTGTGAGACTTCTTGTTACTGTGTTTGGGATATCGAATATGTCACAGGTAGCTTGCCAGGCTTTGTCGTGCAGGCAAGATACTCTTAGTAGCTTGCCAGGCTCTCCGAGAGGGGCAGAGGAATTGAACCCAAGTCAGCCACTTGCAAGGAAAATGCCCTACCCGCTGTGCTATTGCTCCAGACCATCTTCCTCCTAAAGTACAGAAATTACATCTGCTTTAAATATAAAGGAATATTCTGTGATCAGATGAATTCCCCAGGCCTAAGAAGGAGTGTTCAGTTTACATAGGAACCCACCTATTCATATATAGACTATGTATTTTCAAATCTGATTTATAGAATTGACAGATTGTGGAGAGCTCTTGTTTTACTAGTTGGTCAAAGTATTTTAAATTTGCCCCGAGGTATCAAATGCCATATTAATTTTTTCATTCATATGTATCAGAACTAGCTATCACTGTGACACCAGCTAGTATATAGAATGAAATATTGGGATTCCTGAAACTTTCTACAGCTACTTTTGTCGATCTTTAATCACAAATCACAAATCATCCTGTTAATCGTCGATTGCCTCGAGCAGGCCCCAGTAACGTCTCCTTCATCCTAGCCCTGAGATTATATTCGAGGCTCTTTAGGAGAATGAGACCCATCATTGTTACTGGTATTTGGCATATTGGGTACGACACAGGGAGTTTGCCAGACTCTGCCGTGTGGGCAGGCTACATTCGGTAGCCTGCCAGTTTGTCCAAAGTAGGAATGAGATAATAAGATGTCATAATAGGATGTCGCGAGACCTCGAATGCAGCCACGCAGTTCCGGGAGCTGGTTTCTATAGTCTCTGAGTCTTGGCTGTTGATGGCACTACACGGCGCCAGGGGGCCAGCCAGTGGACACGACCCCCGCCCACCGGAACCCAGAGGATCCGGGTGGAGGACACCCGGCCCCAATCCGAGCAGGCCTGGAGATCAATCTTTAAGGCTCCCACATATATCAAGAGTTGAACCTTGAATATTCACTATCTGCTGCTTAAAGCATCTTCATCTCCAAAAACTCTAAAATGTAGACATAATAAAGGTTGCTTTGGAGGTTATGGAAGTGAATGCTGGAAACTAAAGGAAATTATATTGGTGGGGCTTTGGCAACTTGGGACAACTCAATGACTGTGGTGAGGGAGGGTATTGATGAGACTGTTGTCTATTTTGCTGCCAGAAAAAACAAATGTTCTAAACAAGACATTCTATCAAAAGCCTTATGCACTTAAAACAATTTTCTTCAGATTTACCATTTCCACTTCAAAATATTAGAAGTCTTTCCACCCACATCCTTTTGTATTATTATTTTAAGCATCATGGTTTACAAAACTGATAAAGTAAGATTTTATGCATAAATCAAGCCTGCACCCTGCTCTCCAGAAGCTTCCTATTGAAAACCAGCACTCACTTTCTGTTGCCTTTGGGAATTGGCTATTCCACCCAAGAGTTTTCACTGGTGATCGTTCCCCATGCTAAAGAATCCACCACCACTTGCGACCAGGCATAAAGGGGTAAAATCAAGTGTGCAAGACATCTCAGACTACATAGCCAATTGCACATGATAGCATTCTAACAGCAATGTCTCTTGTCACATTACTTTCAATACTAATATCAACTATTTATCCTGTGTTCCATATCTTAGATGATTACATTATTTATGCTTTCAGTGAAAATACTGACTCTTCCCCACAGAAAGTGTGTTTGCTCTTGTGTATATTCAATTCAATAGGCCTCTTGCACTTAGGCTCATCATTTTGAATCCAAACATAAATTTTTCTTCACTGTACCTTTAGATGATTTATGCCCTTTAAAAATGACTGAGTATGGGGCTAGAGCAATAGCACAGTGGGTAGGGCACTTGCCTTGCACGCAGCTGACATAGGTTCGATTCCCAGCATCCCATGTGGTCCCCCGAGCACTGCCAGGAGTAATTCCTGAGAGCATGAGCTAGGTGTAACCCCTGCGTATCACTGGGTGTGACCCAAAAAGAAAATAAATAAATAAATAAATAAATAAAATGAGCATATGAGTAACACAATGGAAATCACTTAACATCCTGTTATTACTTGACAAATAAATTATAAAATCTGATTTCTTGTTTACCTTTGCTTTGTTTGTAAGAAAATGTGTTGGCCTCCCTATTTTACCTCACATAGAAGGTGCACAGATTCTAAAAGTCAGAGATAATCAGCAGGAAATACATTTGTCTCCTAGAACTTCAATAACAGTGTAACACAGACTTAATAAATTCAGATTGAGAAATCTATTCTTACAGTGATAGAGGTCAGAAACCAAAACTCAAAGCAGGTGTTAGATTTGATCAAAGAGCCAGATTCTTCCTGAAGACTCTAAAGGAAACTATGTCCCAAAAATATTCCCAGCATTCCTAGCAATCGTTGATATTCTCTGGTTTGTAGACAGAGCATGCAGATCTCTAATTCCATCATCACATGTAAATCCTTATGTGTCTCTTTACTTCTTTTTTTTTTAATTTTTATTAGTGAGACATCATGAGGTACAGGTGTATATTTACAAATTTTTGTGCTTGGGTTTCAATTATACAATGATCAAATATCCATCCCTCCACCAGTGCCCATTTCCCACCACCACGGATCCCAGTATCCCTCCCACCCCCCATCCCCCCCATCCCACCCTACCTCTGTGGCAGGGCATTCCCTTTTGTTCTCTCTCTCCTATTGGGTGTTGTGGTTTGCAAAAGAGGCAATGGGTGACAATCATGTTTGGTCTATAGTCTACTTTCAACATGCTTCTCCCATCCTGGGAGGATCCTCACAACACCCTTTATTTAGTGCTCCCTTCTCTATCTGAGCTCCATTTTCCCCTAGCATATATTGCTAGTCTCCCAGCCATGGAGTAAAATTCCTGGTACTAATCTCGGCCATTCTTGGGTGTTAGTCTCCTATTTTGTTACTTTATGTTACCCAGATGAATGCAGTCCTTCTATGTCTATCACTTTCTTTCTGAGTCATTTCGCTTAACATGATACTTCCCAGGTAGTACCACTTGTATGTAAATTTCATGACTTTGTCTTTTCTAACAGCTACATAGTACTCCATTGTGTAGATGTATCAAAGTTTCTTTAACCAGTCAACTGTTCTCCATCACTCAGGTTTTTTCCAGATTCTGGCTATTGTAAAGAGTGTTTCAAGAACAAACAATTGCACATGTTATTTCAACTATACTTGTTTGTCTCTCTGGGATATATTCACAGGAGTGTCTCTTTACTTCTTACAAGGAAACCAGGGCTGGAGCGATAGCATGACAGTAGGGCGTTTGCCTTGCACACAGCCAGCCAGGTCGAACCGGTTCGATTCCTCCGCCCCTCTCAGAGAGCCTGGCAAGCTACCAAGAGTATCTCGCCTGCAAGGCAAAGGCTGGCAAGCTACCCGTGACGTATTCAATATGCCAAACACAGTAACAACAAGTCTCAAAATGGAGACATTACTGGGCCTACTCGAGCAAATCGATGAACAACGGGAGGGCAGTATCTACCCTAAGTGAGTCAAACCACACATTCACTCAATTACTTATGCAGATCTACCTGACAAAAGTATATTCCTAGGCACTTGATTATCCGTGCAAAGATATTTCCAGATAAAGGTATATTCCTAGGTAGAGAGAAATAGGATTTCATCCTATTTTTTGAAGAGCAAACAAGTCGACTTACAACTAGTCCCAAGTTCATAGCTAATGGAACAATTTATCCCCTAAATGGACTAAAATGCAATGTCTCCACTCTTCTACCTGTCCCTTAGAGAATTTAGGGACCATTTTTTCCTATGTTCCAAAAATAAATATGGTCCCTAACACATAAGGAGAGAGAATCAGACTACATGTGTTTCATAAAATGACAATTTTCAAATGGCAAGGTCTATTGTAAATACACCAAATCACTATAAATTTATAGATACAGAGGGGTTAGTATAGTCAATGGCTTGAGAACTTGGTGTCTGGGCTCATAGAATCCTTCGCTAAGAAGTAATGCTGCTGTCTATTCAGACATAAACATTGCAGTTATCCCTGCAATTTGGAGCAAGGACTTGTTCTTTTCTAAATATATGAATCAATGTAATGTAATTCAACTATAAGCAATGAGTTTATCCGGGGTTTTCCTACAATGGAGAAGCAAAGATTTGTCAGAAATGAAAAAAGTTGGAAGGAAAAAGAACAATAATACAATTTCTCTCATATGAGGTATATTAAAGAAACAAAAGATGAGGAGGGTGGAGGGGAAGCACAGGTGTTAAGGCATATGTCTTGCATGCAGCTGATCCAGGTGTAGTCTCTAGTAACACATGGTCCCCAAACTCCACCCCATCAGGCATAGCCAGATGGGTCCTGGAGGTTCCTGAGTAGTTTAGGTAATCCTTGATAGCACAGAGCCCAAACCCAGTTTACTCAAAATAACTCGTGAGCCCACCACATGTTCTGAGTACTGCTTGAGAGTTCCCTTCCTCAGCCCAAAGAAAACAAATTAAGGAAAGCAGGTAATGTCCAATGCAAAAAACCCCTTGGATTCTGCTAACAGAACTAAGATTACCAAGGGGGATGAAGGTACGGTTTGAAAGAGTCCAGTGGTCTATTGTGGTAAAATGTATTTTAAATGGTGTATATTTACTCTTCTATACATTTCTTAAAACATATTTTAAAATCCAAGTGAATTTATCTTTACAATAGTGATAATATGATATGTTCATGAAAGGGTTCTGTAAAACAAATAAGTTATTATATACAAAATGTTCAGTGCAGTATTTGAGAGGGAAAAATGTTTAATAAAGGTCACATCCCTAAATGTTTATTTTCCTGCAGAGTAACAGATAAACAAGGTTGAATTCTTTTTCCTTTAATCAAACTCACAAAGAAAAACTGTATTTTGAATTGTGAAATTTATTGTGCATTACAGATTAGACTCTTTAGTTCTGACTATTTATATCTACAGTAAAGTGATAACTTTCTTCTGCAATATTCTAGAAAGAAGCCCTATATTTTATCTAATTATAATGTGTACTTCTAAAACAGATATCCAATATTTCTGAAAACGATGAACAAACATTTATTGGTTATTGAAAGTTTACTTCTTTAAATCAACAAAGACCATGGAGTCTCAAATTCCCCCAACCAAATAGTTGTGGTAGAATAGATAGAGTGGACCTGTACCACCTCAAATTATCTTTATTTTATTTTCTTAAGATGTTCTATCAACTGGAATGGAGTCTCACAGGAACATTACTATTCAGCCTCTACATGAACATCACTTTTCAAAGACAAAGTTCATGAGCCATTTAATCAGTTTTAGTGTTCCAGGGATAACTTGGCATGCAATTATAAAACTTCCCTTAAACTTGAAATTGTTTGGTGAAGACAAGACATGATTCCTAGGAAAAGATCCAACTACACACCAAGCACGCAAGCACTTGTACGCAAGCACACACACGTGCAACATACACACATGCACACACACATCACACACACACACACATACACACATGCACGAACGTACGCACGCACGCACGCACGCACACACGCACGCAAGCTGATATCAGCAGAACACCGAGCACTGCAGAAGCACTCTGCAGATGCAGGATCTGTGATGTTTTCCCATGAAAGAAGATGCATGAGCTAGCTCTTACGTGATCATCAGGAATTAGCCAGGCGGAAATGAGTGAGAATAGAACATACCAGCGAAGGAAGCACCCTACACGAAGATATAGAGGAAGGAAAACTTCATGGTGTTTCAAGAATTAGTTTGTTCAAGAAATTATAAAATAGTAAAAGAATAGTAAAAAGTAAAAGATGAAACTGGAGGATTATAAACCAGGTCAAGGATAGTTTTGCAATGCTAAGGAGTTTACACTGTATTCTGAGTGCCTTTTGAAACATCCTTCTGGAGGCAGAGGAAAGAATAGCCCATTGGGATGATAGAGGCTGAGCTACTTGTTAGGTTGCTATGGCAATAATCCACACCAAAGAAGATTAGGGCAGGAACTGAGAGTGGCAGGAGGAATGAAGCAAAGTTTATACGTTTAAGAGAGATTAATTAAGCCAAGTACACATTGCTTGGCTGAAAGATAAAGAAAGATTCAGCAAATAACTACCAAGGCTATGGGAAAGCATAGGAGTGGGAAGAATTGTCTTTTACTGAGATGGGAAACAGAGAAAAAGATAAAATTCATAGAAGCAGATAAATTAAATTTGGAGCATATTGATTTTTGAGTTTTTTTGATGGAGATAATAGTTAATAAAGAGAGGAAGGAAGGAAATAAGGAAGGAAGAAGGGGAAATTAGGGAGAGAACAAAAAAGAAGATGGGAATAATGAAGGGAAGTAAAAGAGAGGATGGAATGTAGAAAATGCTATTAGAAAAAGCTATTAAAGATGAAGTCATTGATTTAAATATTATAAACATTCAATACTTATTTGATACAATGAACATAGATCAGATCAATCAGGAAAGGTAGGTAAAATAATAGATCAGAACTTAGAACATAATATCAATATCTAAGAAGAATATTAAGGAAAATAAAGGGAAGGAAGAAGGAGATGTAATCATACCATGGAAAAGAATGGAGCATAGAATTTTCAGATACAAAATGAACAGAATATCCAAGAGGGTCAGGTACCATTAAGTGTTTCCACAGAGATCATTGTTAACATCCGAGTCAGTCATTTCTGCAGTGAAGAGTAAATGAAATGAAAATAAATAACAAGCAGTTTATGTTTTCTAGTCATTCAAGAAAGTTGTTCAAAGAGCGAAAAGACGATTTATTATGTAAAAATTGACCATGTATATTTTGTTTTGTACTTTGAAGAATGAGATCTGGACATGTTAAAATTACAAGTAATTAAATTCATTAAAAGCATTACATTCTTTTTTTAACCTACTTTTTTGTTGTTTTTTTTTTTTTACTTACTGTGATATATGGGCTAAAGCGATAACACAGATGGTAGGGCCTTTGCCTTGCATGCGGCCGACCCTTGTGTGATTCCTCCATCCCTCTCAGAGAGCCTAGCAAGCTTCCAAGTATATCCCATACGGACGGCAGAGCTTGGCAAGCTCCACGTGGCATATTCGATATGCCAAAAACAGTAACAAGGAGTCTCACAATAGAGATGTTACTGGTGCCCACTCGAGCAAATCGATGAACAACAGGACAACAGTGCTACAGACACTGCAGTGCTACTTACTGTGACGTGCAATATTGTTAATGATAGGGTTTCCTGCACAGAATGTTCCAACACAACATCTCCCTCCAGGGTCTCCACTTCCCTCCACCACTATATTATTGCCTCCCCCCAACTCACTAATCCCCAGCCCTGTGCTCTGCCTGCCATAGTGGGCTCAGTTCTTAGGCCAGTTCTCGGGTTTGTTGCCTTTCATTGTTTGTTATTCCCTTATTATATTTCTTCATATCCCACATATGAGAGAGACCATCCTTCTGACTAGCTACACTCACCATAATACTGTTCTGAGGCCACAGGTCTGGTATTTGGAAGCTAATGTAATTTAGGAAAACTTAGTAAATCTTCCTTCTTTCTGTGAATTTTGAAGGAAATCTATATTACAAGAAGGAACACGTGCCTTTACATGGTTAGCTTGCCTTGATTAGTCTTGAGACACATGGCGCTACCTCTGAAATACTGTGACCTGAGGCAAAATTGCCTTATGAACAAGGCTGCCCTAGAAGTGGAATCTAGGTCTTCAACATGTTCACACACTTTCTCCACCACAGTTTGTGCACAGATACCAAGATTGAACACCATAAGCAAGGTTCAGATTCTACTGGGTCTCTGGTTCAAGCAGCTTTGTGACTTTTACAGCAACAAGTAAAAGTCATAAAATTAAGTACCAACCACAAATGTGATGCAATTCTCAATTGCTTGACGGCAAAGATAGATTTATAATTAAATAAAGCTTTCACGTGGTAGTAAGAGGGTACATCATCCATCCTTCCACATCTTGAAATTTTGACAATCTTTAAAAGACCCAATTGGGTGTTAATAGAGCATCTCCACAATTATTCTATAGAAAACAAGCTGGTGTTGATTCAAGTTATTGAAGTAGTTTAAAGTCCTAAGATTGCATAAATGGAAAGATGCAGTCATCATTTTTAAAGTATAATATGAAACATTGTCATCTTTTGTCCATCCTTTAGTCAACAGGATTATAATGTGGTCCAAGGGAAAGAAGAAACAAAATAACTGAAGCTAGTTAGAATTTAAGCAAAATGATCCTATGGGGAAAAAAATTACGAGGGATTTAAGGTTAGACTAGGATTAAAACCCAATCCCTTTAATTTGCTTCCTTATCATATTTAAGAATTAAGTTATTATTCCTATCTCACAGATTTTTGTGAAGTTAAAATGAAATGGTAAAGGTAAGGTAAAGGCCCTCCCGTTGATCGTCGATTTGCTCGAGCGGGCCCAGTAACGTCTCCATTGGAGACTTTGTTGTTACTGTGTCTGGCATATCGAATACTCTCGGTAGCTTGCCGGGCTCTCCGAGAGGGGCGGAGGAATCGAACTCGGGTCGGTCATGTTGGCCGCTTGTAAGGCGAACGCCCTACCCGCTGTGCTATCGCTCCAGCCTGAAAGATGGTGAACTATGCCTGGGCAGGGCGAAACCAGAGGAAACTCTGGTGGAGGTCCGTAGCGGTCCTGACGTGCAAATCGGTCGTCCGACCTGGGTATAGGGGCGAAAGACTAATCGAACCATCTAGTAGCTGGTTCCCTCCGAAGTTTCCCTCAGGATAGCTGGCGCTCTCGCACGACCACCCACGCAGTAAAATGAAATAACTTTTACAAAGTACTTTCCTTGCACAAATTTTAATACCACCCATATGTGCATATTCCACTCCTGAATACACCCCAATTTTGTGACTGAAAAACATGAAATGATAAGAATTTATAAAGCTTCTTATAGGGCGTTGAATGCAGCGGCCAGGTAGCTAAGTGGTAGAGCATTTGCTTCTCATGTGTGAGGCCCTGGGTTCTAATCCTTCCATACAAAAGTTTAAAATACTACATCAAAAGCTTCTTTTATTCTGATGTAATTAAAATTAAAATTTATTTCCAAAAGGATGGCATGAACACATGTAAGTGAAGATGACATATGATACGATTGTCTCATGTTAGATCTAAGAAAAGCCTAAATGATGACAATGATTTCATGTTGGTTGGCAGGTAGAAATAAAGGAATTGATCTGGCTCAGTTATGAGAGAGAGGCTGGAGTGATAGCACAGCGGGTAGGGCGTTTGCCTTGCATGTGACCAACCCGGGTTCGATTCCTCTGTCCCATTCGAAGAGCCCGGCAAGCTGCCAAGAGTATCCTGCCCACATGGTAGAGCCTGGCAATGTCCCCATGGCGTATTCGATATGCCAAAAACAGTAACGAGTCTTAGTTCATGTTCCTGGAGCAAGCAGATGCCACTGGGTTACACTAGCACACGACCCGGATGAATGATGATGGTACTGGTGCCCACTCGAGCAAATCAATGAACAACGGGACGACAGTGAGACAGTGCTACAGTGCTACAGTTATGAGAGAAAATAACTTTTGTGGTCACATTTATTCACATTAATAAAGGGTGAGTGATCTGACACAGTAAAACTCCATCCTCCAGGATAGCTTCTTTTCCTGGCAGAAAAACAGCTGCCTGTGGGAACCAAAGGGTCTGATAAAAGACTATGAAGTCCTTGCTGTGTGAGAATAAAAAAAGCAGCAGGCTTGCTTCTTTACAGAGCTTTATTAGAAAACGGATTTAATTTTGCTTTCTCGTGGATGTAACAGAAGAAAAATGATGTAACAAGTCCATCTGGCATGGGAAGGCACATCTAAAAACTATCGAGACTAGATCTCTCCAGCAGTCTAATTTCAAAGCATGACAAAGCATGAACTTAGAGATTCTGGTTGTGAACCTGGCTTCTTGGCAGCTGTTCCACAGGATCGGAGAGATGGTATAGCAGCTAAGTTTCTATGGAAGACAGGCTGGTGGAGCTGGAGCGATAGCACAGTGGGTAGGGGGTTTGCCTTGCACGCAGCGTATCCAGGTTTGATTCCCAGCATTCCATATGGTTCCCCAAGCACCGCCAAGAGTAATTCCTGAGTGCAGAGCCAGGAATAAGTCCTGTGTATCGTCGGGTGTGACCCAAAAAGAAAACAAAAAAAGAGAGGCTGGTACTGGCTCAAGTTATTGAAGCATTTTAAAGTCCTCAGATTGGACAAATGGAAAGATGCAGTCATCATTTTTAAAGTACAATATGAAACAGTGTCACCTTTTGTCCAGTGCCCCTATATGTAGTCAACAGGATGAAATAGGGTCCAAGGGATGCAGCCAATTCCATTTCTACTCCTGGCATGGCAGAGCTCCTAAACCCAGGTTATGGAAAGGAAACATAAAAAGGCATCTTCACAGAACCCCCTCCATTGTGTAAACTTTACATCAGAGTATCACAAATTGTATGGATAAGAGGCTAAAACATTTATCTGGCAGAAAATGGTTCTTGTTCAAAATATTGAAAACTAAAGAACTAGGAAGATAGTACAGTGAATATCTTGCTTGCCTTGCAGATGACTGACCAGGGTTGAATTCTTGACACTCCTTGAGTCCACCAGGAATGACACCTGAACACAGTGGCAGGAGTGAGCCCTGAGAACTGCTAAGTCTGGCCCAAAAACGGAAATAAAAATAAAATTGGGTACTGCAATAATCATAGAGGCATTATCAAAACCAGGCCACCAAAAGGTCCAGGGCTATAGGTAACACCCGGGGATTATGAGACCACCAGATATAGTTATAGGAAGATATAAGCGATAGCACAGCAGGTAGGGCGTCTGCCTTGCACGCAGCCAACATGGCCGACCAGAGTTCAATTCCTCCGCCCCTCTCGGAGAGCCCGGCAAGCTACCGAGAGTATCTTGCCCGCACGGCAGAGCCTGGCAAGCTCCCCATGACGTATTCAATATGTCAAACACAGTAACAACAAAGTCTCCAATGGAGACGTTACTGGGCCCGCTCGAGCAAATCGATATATATATATATATATATATATATATATATATATATATATCCCACAAGGGCATTTTTAGGTATAATTAGTTTTCTATAATGGTTGTCATATAACATTTACCTCCTGGAATTCACATCCTTTTTATGCAATTTCCTCTCTTTGAGTGTAGGTTGGACCAAGTTACTAGCTTCAAGTGGAGAGAATGTTACAATGTGGTGGAACATCACCTCCTTGACTATAAAATAATAATAATAATAATAATAATAATAATAATAATTGTTGACTTTCTCTTAACTTTTCACACAGGCCTGATTATAGATTCCCACATGTAAAGGAACTGTGGCAATAAGTCATTTAGGAACATGGGCATCTCAGTCCATCATCCCTCCAGGAACTCTCCTCACTATTTTGGGAGTGGGTACAGGAGAGGGACAAAACAAATGGAGCTTGGTTTGATATGGTTGCAACTCCTCATTAAAGCCTCATGAGAAACTCTGAAGCAGATGTAGCTAAAGAAAGATACATGACAAACACCAGACACAAGGAGACAGAATGGTTTTATGTGTTTCTATTGGGAGGAAAGTCAGCATGGTTTTATGTGTTTCTATTGGGAGGAACATTAGTACACTCAGTAATAATAATAATCACTGTCACTGTCTTCCCATTGTTCATCGATTTGTTCAAGCAGGCCCAGTAACATTGTGAGACTTGTTGTTACTGTGTTTGGCATATCAAATACGTCACGGGTAGCTTGCCAGGCTCTGCCATGCGGGTGAGATACTCTCAATAGCTTGCCGGTCTCTCCAAGAAGGGAGGAGGAATCTGGGCCGGGTGGGCCATATGCAAGGCAAACACCCTACCTGCTGTGCTATCACTCCAGCCTAATAATAATAATAATAATAATAATAATAATAATAATAATAATGGTACTGTAGGCTTAAGTCTCAAGGTTAGGGATATCTATTTCTTTGGGGGTCAGAGACTTATGTGCAAAGGTAATTTTCACTTCTCCCTGGCTAAGTTAGAGTATTTTGTTAAATTGTACTGTCCTAGATTGCTAGTGAATAGCCCCATTTCTTCAATAAGACTGAATTCAAATCTCGACCAACTGCTTCCTAGATTCTTAACCACTTTGTCCCTTATTTGCTTCCTCAGTTCTCCATGGATAATGACAGTACCTACTGAAAGGTAAATCTAGGATTCAGTTATTTGGAATATAAAAATTGCTCAAATTTCCATTTTTTACACAGGATAAGATAGACAGTGATTGCTATACTTATTTTTAAAATATTTAATTATATTCTAGAGTGATAGCACAGCGGGTAGGGCATTTGCCTTGCACGCAGCTGACACGGGTTCAATTCCTCTGCCCCTCTCGGAGAGACCAGCAAGCTACGGAGATTATCCCGCACGCACGGCAGAGCCTGGCAAGCTCCCTGTGGCATATTCGATATGCCAAAAACAGTAACAGGTCTCACAATGGAGATGTTACTGGTGCCTGCTCGAGCAAATTGATGAACAATGGGAAGACAGTTCTAAAGTACTAATTATATTCAGAACCGGTTTTTGTCATTTTTACAATTTTTTTTTATTTTCACCTAATTTGCAAAAGCTTTTCCCCCTGAATTTACTATAAAGATTAGAGAAGAGGCCGTCATTCCAGCCTTAAGATTAGTCTCCTTTGTCTCATACTAGGACTCAGTGAAATTCTCCACTAGTCAAATAATAGGTAGCACTTCTTGGGTGTTATGCTATATAAAGAATCATTCCAAATGCTCAAACAAATGAACAGCATCACTGCCATTTCAGAAGTGTAAGCAAAATAAGTCTTTAAAAATGAAGAAATTGTATTGATCTGATACAGTAGTTTTTAAATCCTGAGTGTTCTTTAGAAATACCTGGAAAGTTTAAAATATGCACAAACAAGTGTCAGAACTCTGAAATTAATTTGATTGGGTTAGAGCCTAAAATTAAATGCTTTTTAAAAAGCTCACTGGCAAGATTAAAATGTTCACGCTCTGATTTACCACAAAGCCCCTGTTAAAATAGTTAAGACTTATAGAAGTTCATGTCACACCACATGAATAGTTTAGCGTTCAAGCCAGGACAAAATTCAGATCTTTTGTTACCAGGTGAGTTATTGTTTAACAATCAGTTGACTTTCTCTGCATTTGTTTATGTATTTGATAGGTACCAAGCAAAACCTGACCAAGCATCTCTTCAAAAAAAGCACAAATTCCAGAGTGATTTTTTTTCTCTGCGTTTTCAAGAACAAAATAATTTTTTTTGTGGAAAAGATAGGTCACAAAAACGCTAAATTAAATATCTATCTACAGGAACATGATTACAAACCTGAGAGTTAACTTCTGCACTTAAAGTGCCATGTCAACTTTATTAGTGTATAAGTAGAAACCCAGTTTAGAATGAGGATTAAAAGAGGTCACTCAGAGCACATGGGCTGCCTCAGAGGGGGGAGTGCCAGTACTTCTTCCAGGCTAAACTGACAGGCTCACTACCAGAATAACTTGACATAGGGGATTTCTGACCATTTCCCCATAAATTGACAAAATCATTCTAGCTGATGAAGGGTAACAGAATTGCCCCAGGTAGTGGGTAGGGGGCAGGGGAGTTGTAAGAGTTTCTGGGGCATAATAAAGTCTAAGTAGAGATTGATAAACCCTAAAGTAGCCCACAAGCTTGAAGAACACATCCCTTTGAGATGCAAAAAGGAGAAGCTACTGAAGAATCTAAAGATTGTGGGGTTGGAGCAATAGCACAGTGGGTAAGACATCTGTCTTGCATGCAGCTGACCCAGGTTCCATTCTCAGTATCCCATATGGTGCCCTGAGCACTGCCAGGAGAAATTCCTGAGTGCATGAGCCAGGAAAATCCCTGAGCATTATCCGGTGTGACCCAAAAAAGAAAAAAAAACCCTAAAGGTTGTGAGAAGACTTTCATCAGTTCAATGCAGAATACTACACCAGTGTAACACAGAACTTCACCAGTTCAATGCAGAATACTACAGAGGAAGGGAAAAACACCTTTTACAGGAACTGTAAGTCTGTCTGTCTGTCTGTCTGTCTGTCTCTCTCTCTCTCTCTCTCCACTCTGAAGAAACCCATGTTCTCTCTTGAACACAAATTCCTCTCTTTTCCTCCCCTAAGGTCTTTCTAAGTAAATTTCGTTCAATACAAACCACCACGCTTCACTAAGAAAACAAAAAAAGTGATTTTTCAGGGCAGAAGAGAAGGACAGTGGGCAAAGTGCTTGCCTTGCTTGAGGCCAACCTGGGTTTGATTTCTGGAACCCTATATAAGTCCCCAAGTCCCTCCAGGAGTGAGCCCTGTTCCTAAGCACTATCTGACATGACCCAAAAAGCAAGAAAACAAACAAAAAAGTGGTTTTCATGATAGGGAATATATTATATGCAACTGAATTTCACAGATAGGCTTTAAAAATTATACCCTCGAAGGTAGCTCTTTTCTTCCTCTTTCTCTCCACCAAAAATAAATCTAAAGGGATCAATTCAGGCTTTCAAGAGTATTCCTTAAAGGATAATAACAAAAACAAATTATTTTTCAAGAACTTGGCTAAGTGCTCTGTGTGCATTATTTTACTTGAGCAGCATCATCAATCTGGTTCTGTACCTTGACTCTTATGGACATCTCCATCTAAAATAACTTGAACCAATAAGATAGAACAAAAGTTTGTCAGGCCTCAGTTGATCACCCTCCCAGCCTCTGTTTCAATCATTAGAATGCAGAGATGATTCACTGAGCGCCCAACCTAGATAAGCATCTTAAACGACATTCTCTTCTAACACCTTCATTTCACAGATGGCATTTTCAAGAAGCTAGACTCTCCTGCCACAGTGAGGATGATCAGCAACTTGCATGATTTCAACAAGTATTCCCTGGGTTGATTTTGCAATCTAAGCACAGCATGTGGGAAGCATATAAAGTAGGTGGCAGAGAATAGCAGTCAAACGATGAGTGACAGTATTGTACAAAGTCAAAATGATGAGTGAATACCAACTAGTAAAGGCAGCAGTAAATGTATTTTAAGAAACTGTCCAGGCTAAAGCAGGAATCCAGTATGATGGTTAACAAATGGCCTCTGCATGGAAGAGGGTGAAGTCATGCTCAGCGAGATAAGTCAGAAGGAAAAAAAGACATGTACCGGATGATCTCATTCCTATGTGGAGTACAAAAAAACAAAGAAGCAGGCAACAAAAGCAAACCCTTAAATTCTTACAACAGAACCAAGAGGTATGGGGTCCGAGGGATGGAGGAAGAATGGAACCACTCACTAAAGGACTGTGGAAAGATGTTGGTGGGCTTGGTGTAGAAAGATACATTTGAAAAGAGGTGAAATTATTTTTCTAAACACTTACAGTTCTGTAAAACAACATTAGGAAGAAATAGAGAAAGAGATAAATAAAAAATTTTATATTGAAAACCAACAGTTTGGGGTCCACAGAGATAGTACAGTGGTAAGGTGTTTGCATTGTTTGTGACTGACCCAGATTTGAACCCCAGTACCACATATGGTCCCCAAAGCACCAGTAGGAGTGATCCCTGAGCACAGAGCCAGCAGTAAGCCCTGAGCACAACCAGGTGTGGTCCACCTACCTCCTCCCATCCCCCAACTCAACCCCGCCATGCCAAAGAAAGAGAAAAAAATAAAGAAAAGCAACAAACTGGTGGTATATAGATCCTAAAAGGAGTTCGTCAACGTTCAGATGAAATTGAGAAGAATTAGAACTGTTATTTAATTTAGGCTATTTAAAATTAACCTCTCTTTTGCTTCTTCTTAGATCTAACAGATTCAGCTGTTATTATACTTATTCAGCTGCTTTTCTTTGAAGATGAAAGTTCTTCAAATCCAGAGAATACTGCTGAGATGATGTGCAAGGGGGAGATTAACCATGAACTGAATGAGGAACCAGTCTCAAGGGAACTGAGCAGCAACAACATTAATTTATATAATGTTGTCTGGATTTTTTAAAGTTTCCCAAAGAAAAGCAGATTTACTAGTGCTTCGGTAGTGCTACTACCTATAGCAATGAGGAGACAGAGGATTTTTTACGTGTTGATCAGGTTTTGAAGTTTACTATGTTTTACTTAGAAATTATACTTGAGCATGTAATTATAGAGTCATGAAAATAATATTGGGACTAAAGAAAGACTGCATAAAAGTATGTCACCTAAGAATATGAAATTTCTCTACTTTATGGGAAACTCTCCTCTCTCTCTTTCTCTCTCCCTCTCATTCTCTCTATATATGTATGTATGTGAGTGCGTTCATATACATATGTATGTATATCTATACATCCTCTCTCATATTTCTCCCATTTCCAAAATAAAAATACCCATGAAAGAAATTTAAAAAGTAAACCAGAGTCCTAGTTTAACAAAAGGAGGTAGATGATTTAAATAGGGTGACATAAAGCTAGGAGGAAATAAAAGGTAGAGACAAGCATGTTTAGAAGATTATAAATAGATCCGCATGACTGCTATGCAGAACTAGAGAAACACAAAAGCATGAAAGCATTTGATAGTAAAAACTAAAAGGTAAAGTGGAAATGGCAAACTGCTAAAATATTATTAGATGGGTCACATGCTGATCATTGTACTTCTGAATAATGCTAATTTGTGTGTTCGTGGGAAAAACGAAGAGAGAAAAGAGTGAACCTGATGAGGTCAGTTGGGAAGCTCTCCTTTAGTGTGATAAATCACATAGCCATTGAAAAAAAATTAGTTAAATATTGAATTCAGTTGTTCCTCTTCAATTTTCCTGAGAATTGGTGCCTATGAAAATTTCAGAAGATGGCTAATATCATGGTGTCCATATTCACTTAACGACTTTTGGAAGAAAGGTGTTAAAATGTAGTAATGAATTTTAAAAGATAGGTTTGGCAGGGGTAAATGAAGTTGGGATAGGGAAAAACAGATATGTAAACAAAACAATGTAACTAGCTAAAACAAGGGGTGCCAGATTAAGTATCAGTTAACAAAACTATAATGCAAAATAAACATTTACTACATAGTCCTCTTTTGTGTTCTATAATAGAAATAAAATTTTATTTGTAATGCCATAGTTCAATTTAATCTGAGAAATTCTTCTTCTTTAAAAACTGCTATGAAGATTTAAATATTACCACATATTAAATTTTCTAAATTGTTTTAGTAACACTTTGGTTGGAACTGAAAGGAGGAGAATATTCAAGTCCCAAACAGAATGTACACTGGAGACAGGGTACACACACACACACACACACACACACACACACACACATGCACACACACTCTTCTTCCTTCTTATTCTTCCTCCTCCTCCAACACCTCCTCTTCCTCCTCCTTCTTCCTCTTCTTCTTCCTCCTCCTCCTCTTCCTCCTCTTCTTCCTCTTTTTCTTTTCCTTCTTCTCCTTCTTCTTCTTTTTCTTCCTCTTCCTCTTTTCCTCTTCTTGCTCCTCCTCATCCTCCTCCTTCTCTTCTTCTTCCTCTTCTTCCTCCTCCTCCTCCTCCTCCTCTCCCTCCTCTTCCTCTCCCTCCTCCTCCTCCCCTTCTCCTCCCCCTATTCTTCCTCCTCCTCCTTCCTCTTCTTCTTCCTCCTTAATAGAGAAGTATAATTAGAAATATCTACTCTTAATATTTTATTTATTTACATTACTATACAAACATGAATTATGTGTTAGACATAAGAAGAAAATAAGTATATTTCTGCTTTGAAAAGCACAATATAACATATTTCTTTGGTTGTCAGTTTTTATCCCACTTCAGGTTATAATGCTGTGTTGCCACTTCCCTCCAAAGATAGGAGATACATAAAATGGAATCACATTCTGCCATTTGACGATAGCTGTTCAAAAAGCACAGGACACTAAAGGGTTTAGCTACAAAGCATGAGGTTCAGAGAAAACCAACTCATTTTATTGGTGGCAAACAGATTTTCTACAGAATGGCTTCAGTATCCCAGGGCCTCTTTGCCCTCCCAGAGCCCTATGTTATGTTTTGGACAGTTTAACCAATTAAAAAGTAGAGCAACTGCCCAGAGGGCACAGTTCTGCAGTCATCTCTCAAGATAAAACAAGAACTTTAACAATACACTATGATTCTTCTCTCTTTGGACTTCATTGCACAGTTTCTCATTTAAAAGAACAAAGGCTCTAAATTCAAAACTGGTAAGAATTGAAAAAGTTTAAAAATTGCTAATATTCTTTGTTTACCAATACTCAAACTCGGATTATTTATTTTTCCATCTTTATAAAACACTTAGATGGTCGACCACAGTTTAAACCCCCAGAGTTTGTTTTTCAGTTCTTAGAAATTGGAAGAAATTGAAAGATTTCTTTCTGCTCATAACCTCAACTCCATGCATGAACTCTATTTTGTACCTGAGATGAAGTATTGTATTATCTAGCTACCAATGAGTAATACAGAGGCAAGTGAATGATGAAAAGAAAAATAAGATGCTCAGGGAAAGAGCAGGAAGCCAAATAAGTCATTCCCTACCCCAAATCTCTCTTCTTAGACAGCACAGATGGAACATTTTAAAACAAAATGGTTAATAATAGGGTAGATGTAAATTGTAGTTTATACACATAAACAAATACCAAAAGTCACTCTGCCACCTAATCAAAGAATGAAATGAATTGAAAGGATATTAAGTCATTAGTCTAAATTTTAAGAGTTTTTAAGGTTATCAACAGAAAATGCCAAGTCCAGAATTCACAGATTATATCACACAATTTGAGAAACAAAAACTTATTGAGAAGGAAAAGAAAGGAACATTTATAGAGAATTTATAGTTCTAGAAATATGCCTTGACCTGCTCTGAGCTTTCACTCCTAAATTAAAAATTGGGAGGAGACTATAGACCAAACATGAAGACTATAGACCGAACATGATTGCCACTCAATGCCTCTTTTGCAAACCACAGTACCTAAAAGGAGAGAGAGAACAAAAAGGGAATGCCCTGCCACAGAAGTGGAGTGGGATGGGGCGGGATGGTGGAGTGTGAGGGATACTGGGATCATTGGTGGTGGAGAATGGGCACTGGTGGAGGGATGGGTACTGGATCATTGTATAACTGAAACCCAAGCACAAAAATTTGTAAGTCTACAACTGTACCTCATTGTGTTTCGCTGATAAAAATTTAAAAAATAAATAAATAGATAAATGAAATAAAAATGGGGAGGGATTTATCCCGTCCTTACTTCTAATTTGGGGGGCATTGGAGAGAGAGGGGGGGATAATTGAAAAAATGGGTACTT
The DNA here is from genome assembly GCF_029834395.1 of Sorex fumeus. Classification (NCBI taxonomy): domain Eukaryota; kingdom Metazoa; phylum Chordata; class Mammalia; order Eulipotyphla; family Soricidae; genus Sorex; species Sorex fumeus. The sequence goes on along the minus strand of NW_026606322.1, from coordinate 30,270,032 downwards.
TGCTGCAGATAGGCAGTAAATAAGCTTATTCTTGTTAGATACCAGGAAGACTAATAATATCTTAAAAGAGCAAGATACAGGAGCTGGAAAGATAGTACTGCCTTGCATGCACCTATCCTGGGTTCAATCCCAATCATCCCATCTGGTCCCTGAGTACTATCAGTAGTAATTCCTCAGTGGAGAACCACAAGTAACCCCCTAAGCATCACCTCGGGTGACCCAAAAACTGGGGACAAAGGAAAGAGACAAAATTCTGTTGCGTTTTAATTTGACTTTGAATTTTCCTTTTTTTAGCATCTTGGCTGCACATATGGGTTGCAACATATGCTCACTCTTCAAACCTAAGAGAAGAAAACGGAACTAAATTGTTTTTAAATTAAAAGCAATATACCCCCACAACTACTCACACAATATACAACTCTGGCTTAATGCTTGTCTTTATCTAGAAGAATTTTCTATTCCATGACACATAGCTTTAATAATGGTGTTCTTGAAGCCCTAAAGAAGTAGAAAGCTGAGAGTAGATTGTTGAATGATTCTGAGATCAGAATCTCATCTTTGTATTCATGGTCCTTTTCATATAACTCCTTTAGCATTCAAAAATTCTATTGAGGCACTCAACTGTGCAATCTGATTTGGTCAATTAAATGACATAAGGAATATTATACTGGTTATGAAACAAATCTGGCCCTGCAGAAAGAAGATACATGCTATTCTCTTGGAGAATGCAGGTGGTCAGCCAGTGGCACCAGGCATGAGTAGATGTCTTCCTGGTCAATCACTGCAAATTAAGAGTCAATCACTGCAAATTACAAACAGAGTCTCATCTCTGTATGTAAGAGATGAGAGAGTCCATGGTCAGAAGGTCCTTACATCTGAGTTACATGATGTGTGCAGAAAATTATGGTGCTCTTCCCATTTCCTTTAATATAAGCTAAGGCCCTTAATTAAGAATAAAATATCATTATGATCAACAAGTTTGCTACTATAAAATACACATAATCCTACCTTTAGTTACAGCCAGAGTCTTTTCAAACCATTGAAAAGCTATAAAACATGGTGATCTCAGGGCTGGAGCAATAGCATAGTGGGTAGCGCCTTGCATCCGGCCAACCCGGGTTCGATTCCCAGCATCCTATATGGTCCCCTGAGCACCACCAGGAGTAATTCCTAAACGCAGAGCTAGGAGTAACCCCTGTGCATTTGCTAGGTGTGACCCAAAAAGAGCAATAAAATAAAATAAAATAAAATAAAACGAAATAAAACATGGTGATCTGAAGGTCCCATGAGGAAGCTGCACTCCATGTTTTTAAATTAAAAAAAAAAAATTTAACTGGTGTGAGGCAGAGAAAGAATCTCATATGGGCTATGACAGGCTGCACTACAGCAAAACAAGCAGTAGGCCTAAATTTCGTTCATTCCCTCCACCCTCTTCCCCCAAAGAATTCCCTGAAACTGTCCTTGGCCAAAGTTGGAAATCCCCTAGATGCCACTAACCAGTCATACGATAAGTAGGATATCTCTGGGCATAGCAGGTGGGCATGACCAATTAGTTTACAGGCTTTGACTGCTTCATCGAAATTCTTTGGAAAATCGCCAACTGTAATGAACAACTGTGCCAATTTGCTTATGCAACCATAGGGGATATAATGTTTCCTGGTATTAGGCTTGGGGTCTTGTCAACACCCCACTGCATTGGATGAGGCTTATACCCTAGCTCAAGCTAGCAATAAAGGTTCATCTGCTTTTGCATTCTCACTTGTGGAACTAGTTTCTCTGCAAATCCAAAACCCAGGTATAACACTGGTACCAGAGATGAGATAGATGTTTACAAAGGTAAATTTACCATGAAAAAATATCATGTAAGTTCCAGGATTCATCATTTTAATTATTTTTTCTCTAGGACCAGAAAGGACCTCTTAGCAACATGTGCACCCACCTTTTTGCTATTTTTAAAAAATTGTATATGAGAATATGCTAGTAAGTGTCTGAAATGACCCTAGTAATGTTCATTCCTGGCATCATGTCCCAGTCACAGACTTGAGCTGGACAGTTTAATTTAAAAATATACTGAGAAAATGATGAAATGGGATTTTGAAAATAGATCACAAAAGACTTTATTCTTTTTGCATGCCTTATTCCGGGAAAAATTAGTCACAACACATATTCAAATACCCAACTAAGAGGTCCATGCAAAACAAGAAAATAGTGTCAAATTATGACAAAACTTAAATTACAAAACTCAGATTTAGAAAACAGTGGTGAGGGGAAGAAATGAGGCGAAGATAGACTGGGTCTAGAAGAGATACAAGGATAGTGTAAAAGTTCTTGGACATTTGATGGGGCTGGCATGCAGAAACTTTGTACAAAAAAACAATAAACATTAACACTACTATATCTGTGCTATTAAAACTACAATAGAAATTTCAATTTAAAAAAAGGCTCATATGAACAACCACTTAGCTAACCTCCAAGTGCCCTGCATCCCTCCCCCCTCACAAATGTAAAAAATAACTTTTATTGTTTGATACTAAGTTTTGGAACTATTTATTTCATAGCTATGGTAACACATTGATGCTCTAAGACCTTTTTAAATTTTTATTCTCCCTAATGTGTCCCTGACACTGTATAAGAATCAAGTTCACAAAATCTATCTCCTCGCCCCAAATATTTGCATAGTTTTCTCTTCCCCCAAAATATTTTCAAGCAACTAAATTTTGAATTCTGACTCTTTCTACTGACTCGGATGATTTATCACTTTTTATGAATGCAAAAAGAGAAAAATGGTGGGGAACTTTTCTGAAATCATTCTCTCTGAGAGATGAGAGCATTGTTGTGATCCAGATTTCTCATGCCTGAGGCTCATCTGATCAGGTACTTTTGAGACCATCTGAGAACAGCAGCATTTTTTTTTTTATTTTAAGGCTTTTTTTTAGTAGTAGAGTTACATGGCCTTACATGTACAATGCCTAAAATAAATTTCTAAAAGTAAATAAATGTTATCTTTATGGGATCGATGACTGTCATATAAATCTATTACAGATATTTAGATCAGAAAGAAAAATTCTTTTAAAAAAATCATGAAAGGCACTAGCACATCCTTCTCGCCCCACCAAGACCACGAGTGGCTCTCTGGCACGGCCATGGACCCAGAAGCACACAAACCAATCTCAGAACTATGCAGTTTTTGGCAAAATCCCTCCACACTTGATTAGTAAAATATCAGAAATCCAAAATCGCACGGCCGCAATAGTGCGACATCATGTGGTCTTCATAACCAGCAATAGAAAACAAATTATTTCATGATGCCTTTTCAGCAGGTCTGATTGTTGGGGGGAAATTCCAAATAATAATGGTGCATCTTTTGTCAAAATAGTGAATGTAATCAAAGTAGAGATAGAGTTAAGTGGAAATCATCTGCCACAGAGACATCGGGAAGGGTGGGATAGTGGGTATATTGGGGTTCTTGATAGTGGAAAATATGCACTGGTGAAGGGATGGGTGTTTGATTATTATATGACTGAGACTTAAACCTGAAAGCTTTGTAACTTTTCTCACGGTGATTCAATAAATAATTTTTTTAAAAAATCATGAAAGGCTATAAATAACCTGGAGACAAATACAGAAGCAAGATAGAAATATCACTACAAAGCTCATTTGTAAACTATGTCAAATGTGACTTCTCTGAAAAAAATTGAACTTTCCATAAAGTCCAATATGTGACTGTATGTGTGTGTGTATATATATATAGATAGATAGATACATATATATAGAAAATATGTGAATGTATGTGTATATATAGAATATATGTGTATATATAATCTAAGGGGTATGTCTTTCATAAATAAAAGAGAGATATTACAGTAGGTAGGTCGCTTGCCTTGCAAGTGGCTGCCCCTGGTTCAAGCCCTGGTACCCCATATGATCTCCTGAGTCTTCTGGGAGTGATCCCTGAGCCCTGAGGCAGGAGTAAGCCTTGAACATTGCTAGGTGTAGTCCAAGAACTAAAAATAAATAATGAATGAATATGCATGTGTATATAAGAAAGTAATTCATCATAGGGCTGGAGCGATATCACAGCGGTAGGGCATTTGCCTTGCACGCAGCCAACATGGCCGACCCGAATTCAATTCCTCCAACCCTCTCGGAGAGCCCGGCAAGCTACGGAGAGTATCTCGCCCTCACGGCAGAGCCTGGCAAGCTCCCCGTGATGTATTCGATATGCCAAACACAGTAACAACAAAGTCTCCAATGGAGACTTTACTGGGCCCGCTCGAGCAAATCGATGAACAACAGGAGGGCCTTTACCTTTACCTTATTTATCATATGTATATATACACACACATTCATCACTCTTAACATGTATCTGTTATAGTTTGTAAATACCTACTAGTCACCCAACGCTGACCCAAAGACACAGTTCTTGTCTATAAGAAGTAGCAGTATAAGCAAAATGAAAATGTGTAAGTCACACATACATCGAAAAGATAGGAAAAAAAAAGTAAATCTTACTGGAGGCCATGTTAGATATTAAAGCTCAGTGTGCCTAGCAATTGAAAGAATTTATATGGGAGTAGCTAGAAGAGGTGAGATTTACAAAGTTTTATTTTATCTTACATAGAGGTAACACAAGCCTTTAGGATTGTAGGTGTTGATGTTTTCAGGGTGGAACGTTACTATGCTATGCCCACAACAGTTCCACAGGCCTCAACCATAGTTCAAAGGACCCTTTTGCCCACTTCCCTCAGCAGTAGGGTGTTTGCCTTGTGCGCAGCCAGCCCGGCCGAGCCAGGTTCGATTCCTCCGCCCTTCTCGGAGAGCCCAGCAAGCTACCAAGAGTATCTCGCCCGCAGGGCAAAGCCTGGCAAGCTACCCGTGATGTATTCAATATGCCAAACACAGTAACAACAAGTCTCACAATCAAGACGTTACTGGGCCCGCTCAAGCAAATCATGCTATGGTCAGAGTTCAAGGATTTGGTTCTATTGAATAATGCCTTATTGCTTTGTTATTTTATATCCAACATCTGAGTGAGTTCATCTGATATTTATCTTTTTTCTTTCTGACTTATTTCACTTCACATGAGTCCCACCAGTCCCACCAACACCATCCATGCTATATCAAAAAGCAAGACTCCATCTTTTCTTACAGCTGAATAATATTCCATTATGTGTGATAATAAATTGTGATGTTTATTTACTTATTTTATATATCCACAATTTATTTCTCCACTCACCAATTATTGAGCACTTGGGTTCATTTAAGATGTTAATTACTGTTTATTATGCTGCAATAAACAAATGTAGATGTGTCTCTACAAATAAGTACTTTTGGATTCTTTGGATAAATACCTAGGAATAGAATTTTTGGAGCCTATGATATTTGTATTTTTAATTTTTATAGACTTCTCCAAACTGTTTTCCATAGAAGCTGAACCTGTTTACTATCCGATCAAAAATGAAAGTTCCTTTCTCTCCACCTCCTTAGCAGCAATATAGCATAGAGATTCTGGCCACTTTTTTTTCTTTCTCTTTTTGGATGCATATGATGATACATAATCATTATTTTCATTTCCTTGACAGTGAGAATAAACAATTTTCCTGTGATTGTTGGTCATCTGTATGTCTTCTTAGGATAAGTAACTCAAGGACTTTTTCCCATTTACTTATTGGATGTTTGTCGTTGTTGTTGAATATTGTCTGTTCTTTATCTTGCATGCATTGTTTTGTCAAACATCTGATGCATGAATATTTTTCACCGTCAGCAGAATGAGTTTTGTGTTGTTTTATTAATAGTTTTTTTCACAGTGCAGAATTGTTTCCCCCTATGTAATCTTATTTTGTTTTAACTTCTATGTTCCTTGGTAGTGGTGTTGAATCACCAAAGTTATCAGTAAAGTCAATATTAAGATTGGTTTCACTTTTGTTTTCTTCAATGAATTTTATGAATACCGACCTAGTATCCAAGTATCCTAGTATCCAAGTATCCTAGTATCCTAGTATCCAAGTGTTCCACTCAACTTTTGTGCATGGTATTAGATAGTGATTCAATTTCAATCTTTGAAGTGTAGTTAACCCATTTCCCCAACACCATTGTTAAAGAGACAAGTATTTTACATACCATGCATGATATGTATTGATACATATTACATACCAAATTATTTATGTATCAAGTATTTTATGTACTTGGCTCTTCTGTCCTAAATTAACTCTCCATCTCTCTGTGGCCCTCTATTCACCTTTTGCCTTAAGCTAGGATTTTTAATTTTCATAATTAAATTTTCTTTAGACATGGTAATAAACAGGGATTTTTAAAAGTGAGTTAGCCAGATTAAAAAGGGAGAGATGACAAAGAGAACAGTTTGAGAGAAGGGATGAGATCTGAGTAGCCTCAAATTTTCCACAAAGCTCACAGGTATGTATGTCTTATTCATGTGAAGCTTTTGCAAATAGGAATATTAGAGAGTTTGTAGGAAGAAATGATAGCAGGACCCAGGTGTTTGAAGGCTTAGTGTATCAGTTAAAGATTTGAAGATATTATTTCAATAGATATTAAATAGTTTAACAGTGGATAGATACCATATTTAACACTGCAAAAGGTCATCTTGGCCTCCTGTAGAGAAGAGTTTGTCAACCAAGGAGCATGTGACTCCCTGTGGGGCCACAGAAGATTACTTTGGGGTTACAGGTGAAAATTAAACAAAATAGGAGACAGTAGCATGAAAAGAGGGAGTCATCTCATAAGATTGGGGGTCCTTGGGAAGTAAATAGTGTGGAAAGGGGAAATGATCAGAAAAAGGTTGAAAAATAATGCTGTAGAGGACAAATTGGATAGAAATAAGACAAAATATAAGTTGTCCTTATTGGCTTATTGGAATCAGTTGGAAAGATGCATCAATGGATATAATTTAGGATAATGAAGAATAAACTGAAATAATATGTTAGGCTGTACAGAAAAAGAATAGAATTAACAGTAATCTGAGCCATCAATTTCTTTTAATCATAGATATGTTATATTCCAATTACATGAATTATGCCTGCATAATTTATTTATGTACATAATTCCCAAGAGAAAAAATTAAAGTGTATTACAGTTTAAGGTATTAATTTTTTTCATTTGGAACATTATTAGAAATCTTTGCACTTAAAATATAATAATGCTTATATCTTGATTAGATAATACCAAAATAAATAAAAATCTACGTATCTATCAATCTATAGCAAAATTTTGTGCTTACATCCCAGACTAAGAGATTTTCTAGGGAAATTAAGTTCAGTGAATATGGAAGAATAAATTTGCATTAGCTTAGATACCAGAGTAGTGAACCTAGAAGGAAAATTACTGTTAAGAAAATGAAAATACTGATTTTCAACAACCAGATGAGGTTGTTGAAAACTTTCCCTTTGCTTCTGATTAGGCCTAGAAATAAGAACCTATATAAAGAAATAGAGACACGGGCATAAAACTTGAAAGGGCAAATGGAACATTTCTGTAATAAACTGACATGTTTTTTACTGAAAGAGGGATAAAAGGCAACTTTGAAACTCACTGAGAACACTTTGCACAATGCTCATGGAGGGCTCCAAGGTACAGTCAAATGTTGGTTCTGATTCAAGGAAGCCATGGTCTTAGCAACAGTAGTGCAAGTCTCTGCAAAGTTTCTATTAATACTGGTTGGAAATTAGTGGAACAAATCTTGGTAAGATATAATTATTTGTCTATTCTTGCTCAAAATTGGACATCATATTTTTTAAGGGTTGTTAATATTTATGTTTTAAAATAAATCTCCCCATGCATGTCCTGTCCGTTCAGACCATAAGATCATAAGCAAGAAAGTACCCCCCTTTCCTTCTGATGATAGCTATATTCTAGTTTCCCAGGAGAAAAAATAATGGATTTTTTTATAACAGTCCAGATAAATAATGGTGACAAATATCACAAGATTGAAAACTATCAAGGATGTTTGCAAGTGGAAAAAATCACTTAGCTAGAATTTGCTGCTGAATATAAAAGTGTCAAAGAACACTATATGAATAGTAAGGACACAGAAGCTAAGAATTTTAAAACATTCCAATGAAGTTGGAAAATTTAGTTTTGGTATGTAAAGAACAAAGTGAACTTTATGCACTTATTCAACATATGTGTCCTGCAAACCTACTAAGCTACAAACATTCTAGTCATTTTAGTCAAATGTAAAAAGATTCATGACCTGTTGAATTTTTACATAATGGCTATATTAATTTCCTATGGTTGCTCTAACAAATTACCACCAATTTAGTAGCTTCAACAGACAGGAATTTATTTTCTCACTGTTCTGAAGGCCAGCTGCTTGAGATCAGGATGGCTGGGCTCAAAATAAGGGCTCTACAAATCTTTTTCCCTCCATATGCTCTTGGGAAGACTCGTTGCCTTTTTCAATCTCTGTGGCTATAATTCTCAGTTTTCTCCCACACTGCTTAGGTTCCTGCCCCTGTGTCATATTGCCTTCTCTTCTGTCTGTCAGATCTCCATCTGTTTTAATGCAAGAAAAGGGATTGCATTTAGAACCGACACATGTAAACCTCCCCCCTCCTCCCAAAAAAATCTCTCTTTCCCAAAATGCTTCATTTAATCACATCTAAAAAGTGTTTCTAAATAAGGTAACATTTGCAAGTTCCAGGCACTAGGGCATGATATTTTTATTTCTTGTTTTGATATTGAATTTAATTTTATTTTATGTTAAATGTAGGGTTTCTTGCATAAATCATCCTAGCATCACACCCTCCACCAGAGTGTCTCCCCAGTTCTTGTCCATTTACATTTCCTACTAAAGATAAGTTACCTGCTTCTGTTGCCTCTAAGTATTTTCTATTCCCCTAATACTTTTCTTTACATTCCACATATTAGAGGAATCATATGTAGAATACCTCTCTCCTTCTGACTAACTTCACTCAGGGTTATACTTTCCAAGTCCATCCACAGAGCAGCAAATTTCATGATTTATTTTTTTCTTATAGTCAACTAGTATTCCACTGTATATGTGTACCACGGTTTCTTTATCTAGCCATCTGTTCTGGGACCTTATATCTTTGAAGGTCACCATTCAGACAACCACCAGTTTCTTCCCTACCATAACAAGCAGATATAGAAATAATCGACACAGTTAAAACTAAATGAGATAATAGAATAGAGTGAAGAAAGACAGGGAAGAAAAAAGTAGACTATGGTGAGTGAAGCCAGTATTAGCATACAAAGGAAGATGTCTAAAGTCTCTTTTTTTGGGTAAGTTTCATTTAGCATAACAGTGGAGCCAAGAAGCAAAGCTTAAAGCTTATGGATCTAAACTGGGAAAGAGTTCAAGAAGGGTTTGTGTCTTTAAAAAGATTGCCTGCCGGTAGCATTCTTATAAATGGTTACAAGAAGATCAGTGTGGATGGAGAGCAGGAAGTGAAGGAAAGAACAACAAAAGCTAGAAGAGAAAAACCAAAACAAAACAAAACAGGATTTAGAGACTATTGGAAGGATATCCAATAGAGTGAAGTAGGGAAACTTCAAAGTTTTGACCAAAAACATACTCTGACATATTTTTAAAGTTTGATATGGCCTCCATGTATAAATAAAATAAAAACTAAAAAGAAAATAACTGTAGAGGACAAATAGAGACACAGGAACCTTCCTGGAGGCATCTTTTTGTCATCTAAAGTAGGACTTCTTGGGGCTGAGCGATAGTAAAACAGGTAGGGTGTTTGCCTTGCACATGGCTGACCCAGGTTTGAATCTCAGCATCCTATATGGTTCCCTGAGCTCCGCCAGGAGTAATTCCTGAGTGCAGAGCCAGGAGTAAACCCTGAACATCGCTGGGTATGACCCAAAAAGAAAAAAAAATAAAGTAGGACTTCTTGAATTTTTTCCACTAGTGACCCCTCTTTTTCATTTGTTTATTTGTTTGTTTTGGGGGCTATACTTGGCAATACTCAGGGCTTACCCCTGGCTCTGTGCTCAAGGATCACTCTTAACAGAGCTTGGGGGACCATATAGGATGCCAGCGATCAAACCAGGATTCATCATATATCAATCTTGTATGGCTTCATACAAGACATGTATCCCACTGCCTGTAGTGTCACTCATTTCCCTGATGACCCCTTTTCGACAGACAAATACAACACAAATAAACAATGCCAGAAATATTGCAGACTTAATATATGTGTGAAACTGAATTAAGTTTTAATTTCTGCATATTCAGAAATCTTTTATTGTCACCAATTGCCTGCACTTCCTTCTCTCAGTTTCACAGTTCCATACAGGATTGCTACATCCAATGAAAGAATTTAGGGTTGAAATTAACCATGATGGTTACTTCTAGGTGATGCAAGACTCATATGCTGAACTTCTACTACAAATTTATAGTCAAGATTGTTCCAGACAAACGGAGGGTAAAAAAAAAAAAAAGAGAGGGCAAAGGGTGATGGTTCATTGTTTTCTTCAAAGTGGAAGGAGTTACTATTAATTGAAATGCAAAAGACATTTGATGATGCAGTCATCGGGTAGATTTTAACATATAATGCTATAAAAACAGATGGGGTGGGTAAGCCAAGAGGTCCAAGAATTAAGATACACAGCTTCCTAATATTAAGATGTTGAAAAAAAGCAGAAAGAAGAATGCAGAATGACTAATCAGAAAGGTAGGGAGAAGACAAAACACTATGAAAACATGAAAGCCGAAAGAAGAAAGACATTGAAAGATTAAATAACACACTAGTAAATAAGGCGATAGTTCAGGTAAGTTGAGAGTGGAGAATTTCCTTTCATATTCAGAAAGATGATATCATAGATAAACTATACAGGCACAGTTTTGGCAAGACACTGGGCAAAAAAAAAGCTGTCTGCAAGGAATTTAAGAGAGATCTGAGTCATAGACCAGCAATCATACCACTCGCCCATCCTACAATGGTGTCTGAGCAGAAGATAATGAACTCATTTGTTATGGAGTTTCTAATTGTCCTCTTTAAGGTAGTTCTAAGGGGAAAAGAAATAAGTGGTCCATTTCTACTTAAAACGCATACATTTCTCTCATGATTTTCCAGATGTTGGTTTATTTTCTACTCCACTACCAGCTTGAGTGTCATCAGAGTCTGTAGATGCATCGCTCTACAAACACAGCTGTATGAATTTGAATGCTGATGAGAAATTCTCCTCACGGAGGCATTGTTTGAAAGCACTTGCTTGTCCCATGCCTTGAGAGTGCATGCACAGTGAGAAGAACAATGCGAGCATAATGACATTTATCTCAGGCAGAGCATAGTCTGATGAGAATATTCTGCTATTACTTCACATAATGGAAAACTATTCTAATTACTTTCCCAATACACAAAAATTTACAGAAACAGGAACAATGGAAAAACGGATGAACCTTTAGACTTCTTATCTCTCTCCTCCTGTAAGGCAATGATATTTTTCCCCCAGTGGAGTAACTTTCCGTTTTAATACTTAAGATAAAACTCTTTTAAGAATTGTTCAATATAGTTTTCCAAAGAAGATTTTTAACCTATTTAAAAAATAATCCTATGCATATTTTTAAAAATCATCTATCTCAGATAACATGCCAACTCTAAAGATAAGGCAAGAGGTAATATTTCATTGTGACTAGACAGACCACAAAAAACTACAGTTTTCATAGGCATCTTGGATATTCTGGAGTCTAATAAAAGCATGAATTTGTAGGAAATTCATGTTGCTATCAGAATGAATTCAAGGGTTTGGTAAGATTGACCTCTAATTGTAAACATCAAGACTAAAAAAAAAAAAAAGACTAATCAAGGTTTTAATTTGGATGAAATTAATAGCACAAATGGAACTAGACCTTTGTCCTTAACTGAAAATCCTACAAATTACAATAAATATCTATAGCTTTTCATATATAATTTCTTCCATAATCAGAGTACCAGTATCAAAATTTGACTGTTCCAAAATCTCTTGTCTCATGCTTTCCATTAATCCATTCCATTCCATTAATCCATTCCATTAATCCATTTGGGGATCTATTATTTAATGGTAAAAATAGAAAGAGATTGCAATATTTTTTATAAAATCTTAATCTCTGGTAGATTAAGTGGTCTGACTTTTTTTTGAAAGATAACCTGTCTAGAAGTAGATTTTATATGCAGAACAGTTTAAAATTATTGTCTTCTATTATCAGTATAGTACATCATATTAATAAAATAAAAAATCACTGTCACTGTCACTGTCCTCCCATTGTTCATCGATTTATTGGAGCGGGCTCAGTAGCGTCTCCATTGTGAGACTTGTTGTTATTGTGTTTGGCATATTGAATATGTCACAGGTAGCTTGCCAGGCTTTGCCGTGCAGATGAGATACTCTTAGTAGCTTGCCGGGCTCTCCAAGAGGGGCGGAGGAATTGAAACTAGGCCAACCGGGTTGGCTGCATGCAAGGCAAACACCCTACTCATAAAATCATTTTTGCAGAGAAAGCATTTGACACAATCCAGCACCCATTCATGATAAAGACTCACACCAAAATGAAAACTGAAAGAATTTTCTTCAACATAGTCAAAGCCATTTACCACAAGCCCACAGTAATCATTATACTCAATGGGGAAAAATAAAAAAAAAACCTTTCCTCTACACTCACGCACAAGAAAAGGTTGCTCACTCTCACCACTTCTATTCAATAGAGTATTTGAAGTACTTGTAGCAATTAGGCAAGAAAAATATATGAAGATATCCAGACAGGTAAGGAAGAAGTCAAACTCTCACTATTTGAGGATGAAATATTTGGAAAATCCTAAAAGCACCTAGAAACAATATATTTGTAGAATAAGGTGGCAGGATACAAAATTAACATGCAAAAGTTCATGTTCACAATTGTGCCTTAAAATCAAGTACCTTGGAATCAGCTTAATTAAGTGAGTGAAAGACTTATACAAAGTATAAAATGCTACTTCAAGAAATATAAGATAATATGAAGAAATGTAAACAAATGAATTGGGAGGATTAATATCATCAAAATGGCAATACTTCCCATCGCATTAGACAGATTATTTGAAAAATGTTATGGGTAGTCCCTTATAGGTAGATTTTTCAAAATAAATAGATCTAATACCCGTGAAATTAATATGAAATAATATGAAATTAATATTAAATAATACCCCTATATGAAATAATACCCCTAAATAACTAAAGCAGACCTTGGGAAAATAATATGGGAGGAAACACTTCTCCTTATTCAAACTGTGTTGCAAAGTGGTAGGAATTAAAACAGCATGATATTGGAATAAATATATAACCTCAGATAAATTAAATTAAGTTGAATATCTTGAGAAACCCTCAGGTATATGATTGTTTAATCTTTGACAAAGGAGCAAGAAATATGAAGTGGAGCAAGGAAAGTCTCTTCAACAAGTGGTAGTGAGAAAAATGGTTAGCTACATGCAAAGAAAAAAATGAACCTAGATCTCTTTCTAACGTAATACAAAAAGGTCAAACAAAAATGGATTAAAGAACTTGATATTAGACTTGAATCCATCTAGAACATACAGAAAAACATAGGTAGATCTTTCTATGACATTGAAGCTAAAGGCATCTTCAAGAATGAAACAGCATTGACAAAACAAGTGAAAGTAAAGATAAACAAATAGGACTACCTTAAATTAAGAAGCTTCTGCACCTAAAGGAAATGATAACCAGGATACAAAGATAAGCCACAGAATGGGAGAAGCTATTTACTCAACACTCAGATAAGGTATTACTATCAAAGATATGTAAGGCACTGGTAGAACTTTACAAAATAAAACATCCTATCGCATCAAAAAATGGAAAGAAGAGATGAACAGAAACTTCCTCAAAGAAGAAATACAGATGGTCAAAAGGCACATGAAAGAATTCTCTGTATCATTATTCATCAGAGGGATGAAAATCAAAACAACAATGAAATATCATCTTATTTCACAGAGACTGGCACACACAAAAAATAAAAGATCAGTCATTGGATATGGGGAGAAAGGGATTCTTATCCACTGCTAGTGGGATTGTCGACTGGTCCAGTCTTTCTGGAAAACAACACGGACATTCCTGAAAAAAAATAAACAAATGGAGTTCCCTTTTGAGTTAGCAACCCCACTTCTTGGAATCACCCCAAGGGTCCAAAAGCAAAATTGAGAAAAGACATTTGCAAAACTTTATGTCCCTTATAACACTTTCCACAATAGCTAAAATCTGAATACAGCCCAAGTATCCAAGAATAAATAACTGGATAAAGAAACTATTATATAAGGAGTGATAGCACAGTGGTAGAGCATTTTTGCCTTGCACGCAGCCAGCCCGGCCGAGCCGGGTTCAATTCCTTCGCCCCTCTTGGAGAGCCCGGCAAGCTACCGAGATATCTCACCTGCATGGCAAAGCCTGGCAAGCTCTCCGTGCTGTATTCAATATGCCAAACACAGTAACAAGTCTCAAAATGGTGATATTACTGGGCCTGCTCAAGCAATTCGATGAACAATGGGAGGACAGTGCTACAGTGCTATATACACACATACATACATACATACATACATACATATAATGGAATATTATTTGGCCATAGGAAAAGATAAAGTCATGCAATTTACTGTTACATGGAGGGATTTGAAGAGTATCACATTGAGTGAGCTTTCCTCCCCGCCCCGACCAGGGCTCCGGCAGCAGAAGACCTCCGGCAGCCACCACCATGCTGAGACCACTCTCCGCACACATGAAGGTACTGGCAGAGGGACAAAGCCATGTGGGTTCTGGGGCCGAGATATCCAAACCTACTCGGATTGGGGCCGAGCATCCTCCACCCAGATCCTCCAAATTCCAGTAGGCGGGGGTCACACCCACCACCTGGCCCCCTGGCGCCGTGTAATCCCATCAACGGCCAAGACTCAGAGACTATAAAATCCAGCTCCTGGAACCACGCGGCTGCATTTGCAGCTGCGCGACATCTTATTATGACATCTTATTATCTCATTCCTACTTTGGACAAACTGGCAGGCTACCGAATGTAGCCTGCCCACATGACAGAGTCTGACAAACTCCCCATGGCGTACCCAATATGCCAAATACCAGTAACCATGATGGGTCTCATTCTCCTAAAAAGTCTTGAATATAATCTCAGGACTAGGATGAAGGAGACGTTACTGGGGCCTGCTCGAGGCAATCGACGAATAACACGCTGAGTGAAGTTAGTCAGAAGAAGAGAGACTGACACAGAATGATCTTTCTCATATGCAGGGTATAAGGAGATATAATAGGGGAATAATGAATACACAAAGGCATGGGAATAAAGAATGCAAGAACTGGCATTCATTAGGAAACATGCCACTTAAGGGGTCTGGGGAAGAGCAGAGGGAGGGAACAATGTTTATTGGAGGGAAACATTCACCCAGGGAGGGGGAGCTATAAGATAGCAAAGAAACCCTACCATTGTAAATCACAATGAAAAAACATATTTTTAAAGTACCTCTCATAAAAGCCGGGTGGAAAGCAAATGGGGTGGGGAAGCACCATTGGAGGGTAGTAGACACTGGTGAAGGAATCAGTGCTGAAACATCGTAACTTTACATACCTGTAACCCAATCGTGAATAAATTTGTAATTTCATGATGACTAAATGGAAAATCAAATAAAATTATTATCTTCCTAACGATGCATACCAAAACACAAAGCAATTTATTGTTTGTTTTGGATAGAGGATTAACAAGCAATGCTTGGGGAGGGACACTCTTAAAGGACTTGGCCAAAACAGTTCAATGCTAAGGTCAGGTAATAAAGTACAACTCAAGCCAAGTGGTGCTTGGCAGCACCCCAGGTTAGCATCCAACAGTGCTTGGGGGCTAGGTGGTACAAGGAATCAAACTCTGGACCTACTGGATTCATACATCCCCAACCATTTCCCCTGTCTTGCCAAGCCATCAATTTTCTTATCAAAGCTCTTCTTGATAAAGAACTTAATCCATATTCCCTATGCTAATAGAAAATACCTCACTGTACATTATCTTCTAAGTGATTTCACTTAGTATTACTTGGGTATAAAAAGACAGTTGAAAATTTATTGTTTTTATGATGCATGGGAAACTTTCTTAAACAATACCAAAAAGTTTATCTCATGATTTCCAATGACTACATAATATTAAAAAGTACTCAAGTACCATAATCTTTTTCCAAAATTTTTCTAATGAAATTTGAACTAATGTATAATATCCAATACTTGAGATTTCCCCGATTCAATGTTTTTATACACTATTCATAAACATTCATACACAATGTTTAAATACACCAATGATATGTTTTATGCACTAATGGTAGAATTTTAAATGCCAAAAAACTTTGGGTAAAAAAGTTAAAATTTCTATTCTAAAGTATCTGTCAATAATATGCAGAAAATAATGAATTACTGCATTATTTGTACAATAAATAATGGGCCATCACCAGATGTTTTGCTGATAAATAATTATATGTTTATAAATATCATGTCACATTGTAGTTCCTTCTTATTCTGGACACATATAAAATAATACCAGATGCTTTATTCCTGATATAAGGGTCAAGGACAACATCTGTTTTATTTCTGCTGGGGAGTGATCAGTTTCACCCATCAGCACAAGAGGTGGCTTAATTAATATTATTGGAAAATAATGATAATGAACCACACAGAAACCCTCTGCTAGTGAATCCATCTCCTTAATTGTGCATGAAAGGAATTAATTATGATATTTTTATGCTTCTTCTAAAACAATGCTTAGCTACAACTTAGAAAGCAAAACTAAAAGATGCAAATCACACATCATGCAAAGCAAATTGTAAGTCATTAGTTGTATAGGAATTTCCCCCAGGAAAGTGAAATAAATTAGTTATAAAACTTAAGAGATAGTTTTGAACAGAGTGATGGTAGAGCATACAGGGCATTTGTCTTGCATGAAGCTGACCTGGGTTTGATCCCTGGCAGAGCATATGGTCCCCGGGTCTCAAAAGGATTGATCCATGAGCTAAGAGCCAGAAATAACACATGAGCATCTCTGAGCATGACCTAATATTTTTAAATAAACAACTTACAATTATATTTCTGTTCATAAATTCTAAAATTTTGGAATGCTTTTTGCCTTATGAAAGTCATCTTTGGATAGCAGAGGTGTGCAGGGGTCAGATCAGAGGTGGTTTAGTACTCAGGGAACTATGGGCAGTACTAGAATTTGAAGTAGGATCCTGAATGCCTTAAGCTCTATACTATTTGTATGGATCCTGTAAGTCACTCTTATACATTCCCATTAGTGGACTAATTGAAATTGACTTATGACTTCCTTTCCCAACTTATTGTATCCCAGTTCCAAGTGAGGTCATTATATCTCCCTCTGAGGTTTTGTTACTCAGCTCTCTTTAGGTATTGTTATGTATTTTTATTTTTGTCCATATAATTTTAGCATTATATAGATTTTATGGAATAAATTCTATCTAGATAAAGACTCCTAAGTTGATTGAGTTTAAAGAGTCAATTGCTAAAATGAAAAAGATACGTTGGTAAGTTTTGATTCTTTCCCTGCTAGATTAAGACCTCCAAATAAAAAAACAGTGTTACCTATAGGAGGATAAAGATAGGGATGCTATTATGTAGAACAAATGACTACTCAGAGTAAAGTGGTAAAGGATTTCACTGTAATAAAAATCTCATCCAAAGAGATTAGAGTTCAGCATTATAGTTCATCATCATTTGTAGCAGAAAATCAGAATAGAATAAAACCATTACACTTCCTTTTAAATTTTTTGTGTATTTACAAGTACAACAAATCCATGAGCAAATAATTATTCTTTATGAAATACCCATCAGATGTTGACAGATAACACATTTTTATTAGACTATAAAAGATAAAGACAAAATAAATATTGAGGTTTTAAAAAATGCATAAGAACCAGCTAACCTAAAGCATCATTTATCTTTACACATGGAAATAAAGCCAAAAGTGAATCTTGACATCACACACACACACACACACACACACACACACACACACACACACACACTTCAGATTTTCCAAGGCTTTAGAGTAATCAGTCATTTTTCAATCTTTGGATGGTATCAGTCAAGCACAGGACTAAGATGAATGAAGTTTACCTCCAGGCAGTGAGTCATCCTTTCTTAAATAGAAGTCTACTGGGTTTAAAATAAATCTTTTGAAGAAACAAATAAATAATTAAAATAAATCTTTGAAGAATTAAATAAGAAACAAAGACTGTTCAATGGTGATGCCCTAGAACCAAAAAGCAAACAAACAAGCAAACAAAACCCACAGAATCTTCATTAGCAATATAGTTGTTAATTCTAATAACCATTATCATCACAGCAGGAGTCATTTACACAGTCATGCCCACCACCACAGCAAAAGACATATTCACATTTTTCAAATACATTTCAGATGTGTAGTTAACCACTGAACCTAATAGAATTGAACTGCATGGGTCCATGTCCCATGCAGATTTTTTTCCTATCCACAGTCACAGATTCACCCACTCTCACACTGCTCAAGGGTCAACTGTCAATAAATTACATGGCATGAGAGGATGGATAATCATATGTTTACAGACTGTATCATATGTTATCATTTCTTTACAAAATATTTATGCATATTTTGAACTTACTGTTTGATTTCACAAGAAAGCCTTTCATTTTTAATGGGCTTATTTCTGTGTTTCCAAATTAATTAGAAATTTCAGAAGTAACGTTCACACAGTATTCTGTGTTCCCAGAGAATTCCAAATACATATTCCAAAAGTGTTGTGATGTAAAATAATGCTCTGCCTTTCTCTTCACTAATCTATAATTATATCTAGTGTTTAAGTTTGAGCTATGTTAAATTTCTAATATATCTTCAACACCCATGTTGGCTGTTTGCCTCCTCATTATTCGTCTCCTACTCTCCGTTGATTTAAAGCCAATTTATTTTGAAAATAATCAGGATCTGATCTCCAGGCGTCCCCTCACACATACAATTAGCCAGTGCAGCATTTCTCTGATCCAACACATTTTCAATATTTAACATTCTTTCATAGGTTTTTGTTTCACTTATATCAGCATATTTCTTTTTGAAAAATACTTATATCATTTGTAGCTGTCAGGTTCTGTGATTCTTAAATTGACAGGAGTATGATTGCTATTTCTCTCCATGGGAATTTACAAACACATCTCCACCCACCTCGGCCTCTCCTACACAAGGAAAAATGATATTTCTGTAGAACCCCAGAGGGCATTTTCTTTCCCTTTCATTTTATCCTCCATGCATTTCTTACGGTTGCAGAAAACTAAATACGCCAGGGATGGGGGAGGTGTTGGGGTGGAGGATGCTATCTGGTAATGTGGATTGGGAAAGATACTGTTTTTGTGTGTGTGGTCCAAACCAGTTGAAAAGCATGAAGACCTTTGAAGTACAGGATACAGGAAAAGTCTGGAGAATCTTTTAAGACGCACAATTCCCAGACTACACCATTTCTAGACTCCCCGTAGAAAAGAGGCTCTAGGGCTAGAACAAAAGCCATGCTAAGAATGTGAAAGAAGACCAGTTTCAAGCTCTGCTCCTTCTCAGTAATCTTAGAAAACTCTGCAAAAACTAACTTTACATTTATAATAGAGAGGGTAAGATGCTTGCCTTCCATGTGAATAATCCAGCTTCAATCCCCCCAGCCCTCCAGGAACGATCCCTGAGTTAAGAGCCAGTAGTAAGCCCTGAGCACCACTGGTTATGGCCTAAAACACAGCACCTTATTTTACAGGGCTACAGGTGAGTGTTTCCCCCTTCTGGGGGAGCTGTTCATGTCTCTCTGAGATATGTTCTTTCAGCTCATTCTCCATCTTGAGAATTCTGTGACTTTCCATGGATTGTGGGCTTACTTCTGCTCTCTCTGGAGAAGCCCATGTTTGCTCTTCAGAATGAACCTCTCTTTCTACAATTATATTTCCTAAATTAACTATCTCATTTAACTATTCATCTCCTTCCTGCAATTATTGTGTTATTGCTTTGGGTCACATCCAGCTGTGCTGAGGGCTTACTCCTGGCTCAGTGATCAAGGATCACCTCTGGTCAGTTTGGAGGATCATTTCAGGTACCAAAGGTCGAATCTAGTCAGCCGTGTGTAGGAGAAGCACCTGAAGAGCTGTACTAGCACTCTGCCCTTCCTTCCGGAAATTCTTTTCTGTGAGGGCAGGCAATGAAACAGAAGAGAAGAAACCTGAGGAGAGACTCTACTGATTTTCTTTCTTGTTGCAAAGAGCAATTTCTCACTCCTCCCTGAGTTCCAAAGTTTCCTGAGGAAATGTGTGGTTGGGATTAATTCCTGTGTGATGCAGATCAAGTGGAATTCAGGTGCAGTTTGACAGCTGTTAAATGGAGCCACTGAGACAGAAGATCTGTGCCCAGCAGGGGCTCAAAGACTTTTATCTGTCCCAAACCTCCAAGGCACTTCCCTGAATGATAAAGGTTAATAAAGAGAAAGACAATAGACTCCCCTCTCAAAACTGTCAACTCTCCCTCCCCACTTTACATAAGCCTACAACAACAACACCAGGGTTTAATAATGAGACCTTCAGGGCAATCCCTCTCCACCTGTCTCTGACTGCTTCCTCTGGATTTGGACTGGAGCAATTCCATATCTTGGCATCTACCCCAAGAGCTCAGAAACTTTATGCAGAAAAGGCAGTTACACTCTAATATTCACTGCAGCACTTTTCACAAAAACATTGATCTGGAAATGACCCACTTGTCCAAGAACAGGTAACTGAATGAAGAAATTATGAAATACAAACACAATGGAATATTACCCAACTGTAAGAAAAGATGCAACCATGCAAGTTGCTGCTCCATGGATGTATCTGGCGCGTATCATGCTGAGTGAAGCTAATCAGGACAGCAGATGCAGAATAGCTCTCTCATAAGGAAGTATACAAACAAACACTGTCCTCCCATTGTTTATCGATTTACTCGAGAGGGCCCAGTAATATCTCCATCGTGAGACTTGTTACTGTGTTTGGCATATTAAATACATCATGGGTAGCTTGCCAGAATTTGCTGTGCGGGCAAAATACTCTCGGTAGCTTGCCAGGCTCTCTGAGAGGGGCGGAGGAATCAAACCCGGCTTGGTTGGCTGACAGCATGCACAAAGCAAATGCCCTACCTGCTGTGCTATCTCTCTGGAGCTATAGCACAGAGAGTAGGGCATTTGCCTCGCATGCGGCCGAGAAGCCCAACCCGAGTTCATAAGGGAGAAGTAAAGAAATATATTAGCGGAATAACAAATGCCCAAATACAACAGAAACTGAGAACTGGTATTCAGAACTATCACAGAGAAGGGATCAGGGAGAGGTAGAATCAGAGGGGCAACTGGGATAGTGGTGGAGAGAAGCAGACAATCTGAAGGAGGCTGTGGTGTGGGAAGGTTTTTGTACGAAACCCTACCATTGACTATTACACCAAGCAAGTGGAAGTGAAGATGAACATGGAACATAAACAAATGGAACTATGTTAAACTAAGAAATTTGCCTCAAAAGAATCAGTGACTAAGATACAAAGACAGCCCACAGAATGGAAAAAAAATATTTACCCAACACCCATCTGATGAGGGTAAATTTCAAAGATACACAAGGCACTGGTAAAACTTTATATGAACAAACATCCAACCCCATCAAAAAATGGGAAGAATAATTAAAAAGAAACTTCCTCAAAGAAGAAATACAAATGGCCAAAGTCACATGGAAAAAAATGCTCTACATCACTAATTATCACTTGATCACTTGACATCCCGTTATTCATTGATTTGCTCAATCAGATGCCAGTAATGTCTCCATTTGTCCTTGTTGCATGCTAGGGTAGACCAATGGCATCTGCTCACTCCAGGAACAAAAAGAGCCTCAAATCGATCATTCAAGGTCTTGATGAAGAAGTCTGACCATCTTGCAGGTAGGCAGCCAAGCAATCTTTTGATGTCCCGTGGAATCCAGTCAGTAATGGCTCTAGTCCAGCAGTCATCTCCAAATTGCATTACATGTCCAGCCCATCTGATTTTCGACACCTTGGCAAACAAGACAGCATCCCTGATTCTTGATCGTAGACAGAGGTCAGAACTCCAGATTCTTTCTCTCACTTGTGTGAAGCATGATACTCCAAGCATAGCTCTTTCGATTCCTCTTTGGGAGACACAAATAGCATTCTCATCCTGTTTTCATAGGGCCCAGGTCTGTGAGGCATATGTTAATGCAGGAAAAACAGTGGAATCGAAAAGAAGTGCCCAGAGCTAGAGATTCTTCGTCCTCTTAGCTATTTCTTCAACACTCTTAAAGGTATTCCAAGCCTCTCTCTTCCTCCTGTGCAACTCAGGTGTCAGGTAATTCATCATGTTGACTTTTCGACGTAGGTACACATAACTGTTGCATTCTGAGATGTTCGTTCCATTGAGAGCGAATGGAACATCAGGAACGAGACCATTTCTCATAAACATTGTCTTCCTGAGATTAAGCTATAGTCTGCCCTTCCCACTCTCATGGTCGAAGTCAGCCAGCATTTGTGCCACTTGGTTAATGTTTGGTGTTATTAGAACGATGTCATCAGCATAGCAGAGGTGGTGTAGTTGCCTACTATCTAGCTTCACTCCCATTCCTTCCCATTCCAGTCGTCGCATGACGTTCTCGGGGGTGGCACTGAAGAGTTTCAGTGAAATGATATAACTATGCCGAACCCCTCTCTTTTTTTTAATAATTTATTTATTTATTGAATCACTGTGGGAAAAGTTACAGAGCTTTCAGGTTTAGGTTTCAGTCATGTAAATATCAAACACATTTCCCTTTACCAATACTTATTTTTACCTGCGAACCCCAGTAGAACCCCACCTCCCACCCCTCCCAATTCCTGTGAGGCAGATGAGTTCTAGTTAACACTCTATCTACTAGATTTATTGTTACAATAAAAGATGCACCGTTATTATTTAGAGTTTACGACCCCCCCCCCCCAAATCAGACATGCTGAAAAAGCATTGTGAAATGATTTGCTTTCTACAGCTGGGTTTAAGAATTAAATGATGTCGCGCAGCCGCAATAGCGGCCGCGAGGTTTTGGATTTCTGCTATTTTACTTATTAACCCTGGAAGTATTTCTATTAAAAGTTAGATAGTTAAGAGATTGGTTTCTGTGCTCTGGATTCATGGCCGTGCCAGAGAGCTGCTCGTGGGGGGCAACTGGTGACCTCGGTAGGGCGTGAAGGACGGACCGGAACACCCCCCTTCCCATGAGGTCCCTGCCGCCCCCACCCCCGGCTCAAACCTGCTGTCCACAAGGCTCCTGTGCGGCCGCCATCTTTCTTTCCAGAGAGGCCAGGGCCAGTGGGTCAACACCCTTTCCCCTCCAGGCAGGCATGCTGGCGCGGTTTAACACATAGTCCATTCGCTTTTCTGCTCCAAGCGTTTGGTTTTCTGCGCTAAGTCCTTGTGCTTCTGGGGCCATGGCCATGCTGCCGAACCCCTCTCTTGATATAGATGATCACTTCCCTGTAGAATGGGGAGATCCTGTAGTGAATCCGCAATACAGCTCAAGAGGGATCCTGATATATTGAATTTGAATGCTCTGTTTGGCTAGGGCTTCAATGACCACTTCAGTCTCAACAAAATCAAATGCCTTCTTTAAATCAATGAACATTAAAAAGAGCAGCATCTTGAACTACTGAGAAACCTCAATGAGCATGGTTACCATGCAAATATGGTCTATCATGCTGAATCCTTTTTGGAACCTGGCTTGCTCACATGGTTGTCCTTCATTGAGTGAAGGCCCAGAGAACAAGGTGAGCAGAACTCCATGACCTTGGACTCCAGGCTCAATGAGACCCAGGAACAGAGATCCTCTGACAGCTTCCACCGATCTCCGGCGACCCAAGGATAACACCCAGAAGCCCTACCCTACTGGTATCAGATAAATACCTCCACTACCTCCACTACCTCCACTACCCAGCTGCTGCCACACTCCAAGCCACATCCTGGCCATCTTACACATCATAAAACATTTAATACCCATCTTCCAAGATTATTGCACCATATTTGATAGGGTTCAAATATGGTTTTGAACCATGGGAACTCCTGCAAGGGTGAATAGAGGCTGCCCTAAAAGCTCTATCCCTCTCAGAGAACCTGGCAAGCTTCTGAGATTATCCTGACAACACGGCAGAGCTTGGCAAGCTATCTGTGGCATACTCTATATGCCCAAACTAGTAAATATAATGTGTCTCATTCCCCTGACTCTGAAAGAGCCACCAATATGGCAGCATTAAGAAGGATGACAAAGAAGAAGCTGATAAAGTATCAAGGCTGAACTAGGCTACCAAAAAGAAGAAAAACAAAAATGACTGTCTATACTTTCAATGCACACACGCTGGCATTGGATGCATCCACTGAGGACCTGATGGTACAAGTGCGAAAGATCAAGTATGACATCATTGGTCTGATCGAGACAAAAAAGCATCAATCACATCATGCCATTTTCAACACTGGAGAAGAACTGTTCATTGGAACATGCAACAAAAGAGGCTTTGGTGGTATCAGTGTCCTTGTCAACATGAACTTGCCATGAGCATTGATTCATTTGAATTCCTAACAACCGGAATTGGATGAGTTCACTTGAATAGATGTGGTTCACTGTCGGCAGTTTCTGTCTTCGTTGTCTATGCACTAACATCCAATTATGACGAAGGAGAAATTGAGAAGTTCTATATGGAGCTGGAGAAGTTCTATAAAGAAGACCACACCTTCTATAAGATCATTGTCAGAGATTTTAATGCCAAGACAGGACCGATAAGATCAGCCAAAGAACTCCACATTAGGACACATGGCCTAGAATGGAACAAACAGGGTGAGAGACTATCTGAGTTCATCAAGTCGACCAAGACCATTCATGGCAACTCAGAGTTACAGAGGCCGAGTCTAAATGTTGGTCTTGGGAGTCTCCTGGTGAACAGTTCCACAATGAAATTGACCACATAATATTCATTCGACAGTTTTGTCTGACCAGTGCCACTATTGACTCAAAATTCCAAATAGGATCGGACCACCATCTCCTTTGTACAAAATTCTACTTCATGGAGTGGAAAGAGCTGCAAAGTTTAAGAAGAGAACTACCAGAACGACCACCAACTAGGAGCTCTTTGGCACTATTGTGGCAATATGGGAAGATGCCGTCATTGACAACATTGACGAAGAATACTATCAACTGGTTCAGCACCTCCATGATTGTGTGAGAAACGCCAAGAAAGAGATAGCCATAAAAGATGCCTGTCTTCGAAAACTCTCAAGCTCAATCACCAACATGGTTTGGTGCAAGCCTCAGGCAACGCAAGCACATGTATGAGCTCGCAAACCAGTGCAGAGAAGCCATAAAGAAAGGCCTCAAAGAGAGAAGAGCAACAGTGCTGGAAGATTCAGTAGAAGCCGGAAAAAGCATTTGCAATGCCCGCCTGTTCTTCGCCAACTACAAGACCAAGATGACTGCCCTCCGACGTCCTGATGGATCTATCATGTCTTCCAGACGGGCAATGGAGAAAATTAACCATGACTTCTACTCGAATCTCTCTGATAGTCACATCAACCTGCCCGTATACCAAATTCCGCAGGATGGATATGTCATTCCCAATGCTCTCTCTTCCGGAAATCCAAAACGCCATTTCGTTGGTAAAGAAGCAAACAGCACCGGGCCCAGACAAGGTCAGACCTAAACACCTAAAGAATCTGCCATCAGTTCTCATCAATACACTGGCTCAGCTCTTCACATGCTACCTGTCTGAATGCAAGCTTCCATCCCAATGGAAAACAGGCAGGACTGTACTACTGTACAAGAAGGAAGATATCCACGATATTGTCAATGATTGCCCGATCTGCCTATTGTCTGTCGTCTTCAAGCTGTTCACTCGAGTCATCATGAAAAGGATCGGCAGAACACTAATTATCAGGAAGATGCAAATCAAAAAAATGACTTATCATCTCACACCATAGAGACTGCACACATCTAAAAGATCAAGAATAACCAGTGCTGGCATGGATGCAGAGAGAAAGTGACTCTCGTTCATTATTGGTGGGAATGCTGAGAGGTCCAGCCTTTTTGGAGAACATTTTGATCAATCCTCAAAAGTCTAGAAATTGAGCTTCCATATGACCCAGCAATACCACTTTAGCGAATATACCCCATGGGACCCAAAACACACAGCAGAATCACCAAATGCAGTTCTATGTTCATTGCAGTACTATTCACAATAGCCAGAATGTGGAAAAACCCAAGTGCCTGAGAACAGAGAACTGTATAATGAAACTATGTACATCTACACAATGGAATTCTACACAGCTACTAGGGAAAATGAAGTTATGGGGGCTGGATCAATAGCACAGCCAGTAGGGTATTTGCCTTGCACAGGGCCAACCTGGGTTTGATTCCCAGCATCCCACGGGGTCCCTTGTGAACCACCAAGGGTAATTCATGAATGCAGAGCCAGAAATAACCCCTGTGGATTGCCAGGTGTGACCCAAAAAGAAGGTTGGCAAAATCCTCCACGACATTGAAACTAATGGTATCTTCAAAGATGACATGCCGCTGGCCAAGTAAGTGACAACAGAGATAGAAAAATGGAACTATCTTAAACTAAGAAGCTTCTGCACCTCAAAAAAAATCAGTGCCAAAGTTTGTACAAAGACAGTCTACAGAATGGGAAAGGATATTCACCCAATACCCATTCAACTAGGGGTTGATATCAAGGATATAAAAAGCACTGGTTGAACTCCACAAGAAGAAAACATCCAACCCCATAAAAAATGGGGTAACAAAATGAACAGAAACTTTCTCAAAGAATAAATCCAAATGGCTAAAAGGCACATGAGGAAATGCTATACATCACTAATAATCAGGGAGATGCAGATCAAAACAACAACGAGATATCATCTCACACCACAGAGACTGGCCCACATCCATAAGAACAAAAACAACCGGTGTTGGCATGGATGTGGTGAGAAAGGGATTCTGGTGGGAATGCTGACTGGTTAAGCCTTTTTAGAAAATAGTATGGATGATTCTCAAAAAATTACAAATTGAGCTCCCATTTGACCCAGCAATACTACTCCTGGGAATATATCCCAGAGAGGCAGAAAAGTTCAGTCGAAATGACATCTGTACTAGTATGTTCATTGCTGCACTGTTCACAATCGCCAGAATTTGGAAAAAACTCGAGTGCCTGAGAACAGATGACTGGTTAAAGAAACTTTGGTACATCTACACAATGGAATACTATGCAGCTGTTAGAAAAGATGAAGTCATGAAATTTACATACAAGTGGTTCTAAATGGAAAGTATCATGCTAAGTGAAATGAGTCAGAAAGAGAGGGACAGAAATAGAAAGACTGCATTCATGTGGGGAATATAAAAGTAACAGAATGGGAGATGAACAACTAAGAATAGCTGAGATAAGTACCAGGAGGCCTGCTTCATGGCTTGGAAATCAGCAGCACACACTGGAAAAGGCAGCTCAGATAGAGAAGGGAACACCAAGTAAATGATGTTTGGAGGACTCGCTCGGGATGTGAGATGCATGCTGAAGGTAGATTATAGACCGAACATGATGGTCACTCAATACCTCTATTGCAAACCACAACACCCTAAAGGAAAGAGAGAGTAAAATGGAATACCTGCCATAAAGGCAGGGCAGGATGGGGGGATGAAGTAGGGGTGGGAGGGCTACTGGGATCACTGGTGGTAGAAAATGGGCACTGGTGGAGGGTTGGGTACTCGATCATTGTAAAACTGAAACCCAAGCACGAAAGTTTGAAAGTTTACAACTGTACCTCATGGTGTTTCACTAATAAAGAGAGAGAGGAAATAAAAGAAAGCAAAATAAAAATGAAGTTGTGAAGTTTACTTATAAATGAACGGACATGGAGAGCATCATGGTGAGTGAAATGAATCAGGAGAGGAACAGATATAGAATGACTGCACTCATTTGTGGGATATAAAAAATAGTATGAGACTAATACCCAAGGCCAGGAAAAACAGGAGACAGGAGGAATAGTCAATGGTTTGAAGCTTGCCACAAAAGTGTGGTAGGGGAAAAGGGTAGTTAGAATAGAGAAGAGACCAGTATGACAATAATATTTAAAAATGATCACTCTGGACAAGAACTAAGTGGTAGTAAGTAAAGGGGTATACGTGATAATCTTTCAATATCCGTATTGCAAATCATAACTTCCTAAAGGAAAAGGAAGAGGGAAAGACGAGAGAGAGAGAGAGAGAGAGAGAGAGAGAGAGAGAGAGAGAGAGAGTGCCAGCTATAGGGGCAGGCAGAGGGGGAGTACAGAAAAGAAAGTGGAGACATGGTTGCAGAAAATGTACACTGGTGAAGGATGGGTACTGGAACATTATATGGCTAAAACCAATCAAAAACTACTTTGTAAATTTGTATATTACTGTGATTCAAAAACTAAAATACAAATAAAATGAAATGAGAAATAAAAAACTAAACTAAACTTAATTGCCTGAATAATATGGCTCCTAAATGATGTTGACCCCATGGTTACATGAAAGAAAATAATTCAAGGAATGAGATAGTAAGATAGTTTCTCTCTGGAATGTTCTGCTTACACTCAATAGCACATTTAACAGGAAAATCAGTTATAGGTCTTCTAATTCTTGATTTTCTTCCACTAATTACTAAACTTTTCTCTAATATGCTCAGTAGAAATGGTACAACTTCTATGGAGTACAGCATTGAAATTCTTTACAATGTTAAAATAAATAAGCAAAATAAAATAAAGGCCAGAGAAGTGACTGCATGCAACTGATCTAGTTAGATCCCCAGCATCATAGAGCCAGGATTATATCCTGAGCACAACCAGGGATTACTACTACCTTCTTCCCCAAAACAGAACTACCATATGATCCAGTAAGCTCACTACTAGGTATTTATCCAGATCAACTTAAATCATGATCTCAAAGTAGTACCTGAAATCTATATTCAATACATTTTATTTAAAATAGCCAAGATGTGGAAACAACTCAAATATCTACTGTGTGTTTAGTTTACAAAATGAGTCATAGATATGTAGCCATTATGAATGGTAGATATGATGTGTAGCTATATATTTTTTTTACTCTGGACATGATGCAGTCCTTAAAATATTACAGATACAATATGGAATTTACTTTGCATCTAAAAAAATAATTCTTTATATATTTTGTTAGTAGTGAAATTCTAGCAGGTTTTTCAGATAAACAAGTCACAACAGTTATGATTCAAACAAAGTGTGAGCTCCTTTTCTGGGGCATTGTCACCCATAAATCAATACCTGCCAGAAAAGGTGAGTCAAAACTTGTACCATTGCACAATTTACGTTCAAAAGACCTGTTGGTTTTAAAATTCTTGAGGTATAAACTGTTGCTTTTTTACAACAGCAGAAATGCATATGGAAGCATTGAATTCATTAATATTACCTATTTCATCTTTTCATTTTTATTACTCAAAGACATATTGAGGCCAAATGGAACGTTTTATCAGCAAAAAAGAAAGTATTCATGCAATATATTGATTCAAATATATTCAAAAGAAAAGAAAATACCAAAAAAAAAAAAAAACCAACATTTTGAGTGCCTTTCAACACAATCACACAGGAATAGGCTTGCTTTCCTAAAGGTTTATGTAAATGATAAAAACAGTTTCTAGCTTCATTATAAACTTAGTATAACCTTATGGATTTAAGAATTTTAGGCCATAATATGTTCATTAGTCAATCCTCTGAAAGGCATATATTTTAAAAGTCAGTGTATAATGATGAAAAATATCGCTAATTAAAACTTAAGTTTTCATAGTAAAAAAATATATAAATCCAAACCAAAGGACATAATTTAATTCTAACTTTAATGATTGTTTTTATCCTTGGAGCAGTCATCCTTTTTTTTACATTTATCTTACATGTGAAAAGTAATATTTTTTGCATATAATTTTATTTCACTGAACTGTACAGTTATCTCCAGTGGTTAGCATCACTCTTTTGGATTATCCCCCTGTTTTCCTGTCCAGTTCTCTCCTATCTTCCTGTAAATAGCTCTCGGCTAATTTTCAAATTTCCCTCCATATTTTTTCTATCTCATTGGTCAAGCAGATCTATGTATAAAAACCTCAAGTATTTTTCTATCTCATTTATGTATATTCCTTCCAAAATAGAAATGACTCAAATTCCCTTAAGTACCAAGCTATAGATTCTAAACCAATATGTGCATGGCAACACTGGTTTGTAATTTCTTTATTAACTATCTAATGTCATGTCTTTGTAAATCATATCCATATGAATTTCCAGCTCATTTACATACTTGGCATTGCCTTAGATAAATATAATGGTCATACAGAAATACATATTATAGTGACATTTATTATAAATTTACACCTGGGAGGAAGGTTTTGTTTAGCTGCTCATTTTGGTGCTATTTGCAGCCTATAAGGACATCTTGGTACCTTTGGCAAGTCTTTCCTGAAATGCATATTTTATCTGGAATTTATCTGAAAGGTACCTTTTGAAGTACATCATTTCACTTCCTCTTGGAACCTAAGTTGCAGAAATACCACAAAGGCTATTATATTTTAAATTAGGTTATCCCAGACATTGTATTGCACTCTGGGGATGGAGAAAATTAATCGATAGAGTGAAGACTAAGTTTGGGCTGGAGCGATAGCAGGGCATTTGCCTTGCACAAGTTCAACCTGGGATCGATTCCTCCATCCCTCTTGGAGAGCCCGGCAGGCTACCGAAAGTATACCGCTCGCATGGCAGAGCCTGGCAAGCTCCACATGGCGTATTCAATATGCCAAACACAGTAACAACAAGTCTCATGATGGAGATGTTACTGGTGCCCGCTCAAGCAAATCTATGAATAACAGGACAGTGCTACAGTGCTGAGAGCTAGTAAAAGAGTTAAGGTGCTTGCCTGGCATGCAGCCTGTTTGTCCATTCTCCAACATCACATACAGTCCCCAAGCACCACCAGGGCTGTCTCCTGGTTATAGTCTCAGGGATAACCCCTGAGCACTACTGAGGATGATGCCAAAACAAAATAAGATGAAGATTAAATTTAATGAAGTTTTTATTTT
Source organism: Sorex fumeus (assembly GCF_029834395.1). Lineage (NCBI taxonomy): Eukaryota > Metazoa > Chordata > Mammalia > Eulipotyphla > Soricidae > Sorex > Sorex fumeus. The sequence goes on along the minus strand of NW_026606322.1, from coordinate 30,238,888 downwards.
AACTAGATGGTCTTTCTCTTGTTTAATGCATAGGCAAGTTAGGATATTCACAGAGAACTGTAAAATATAAAAATATAAAACATAAAATTATATCTTGCTTATGTGCGTCTATGTGTGTGTATAGCAAGGAACTGAAAACCATTTCCAAGCTGGATGAGTTAGCCAAGCCAATGTCAATATTAGTTGATAAGGCTTTCTTTAATGAGACCTTGCGTGGTTTTCCTTCTTTCTAAGACCAGGAAATGAATATGTATAGATGGTAGAGTGGGGCACGTGTACAGTAACTAAATAGTGGTAATGTTTTGTTTCTTTTCCTCCTGTAATTTTAGAAACTTAATGCATATATACCTCACAAGGGCATTGTTTCACTACTGCCATTACATATCATTTAACAACTATTATAATGTTAAAGAAACATGTGAATACCGCTTATTAATATTTTATATATTTATGGAATGTATATTAAGCTTGAAAACAATATGGTGTATCTCTCATGAGAGCTATTTAAATTTTCTCATGCATTCTAGAATTACATAAATGGTATCTGATGCTAGGTAGTAATGATAGGATCTAAGTAAGGCCTCTGAGGAAAAATGTAAGGTTCTATTGCACCAAGGATGATAGATGAGTTAGCAATGTGATAGACTGACAAAATCTAAATCTGTCTCACTATATTGACTTGTAGAAACATAACTGAGTTTTTTCCTCTTTAATTCTCTTTAGTTCTAAACATTTCCCTTTAAAAATAGCACTATTATATTGCAAAATGCCCTATAGGGAATAAACACAGAAACATAGTTAAAACCATTCTAGAAACTAAAAAGAGAAGCAATCAACCTAAGTTTTCATACTGAGTTTGAAAACAAGTTAAGTGTAGTAGTTTGACAACTATGGCTATTCAGTGTAAGAGGATATTACTTGTGTTCATTCAGGTAGAAGAATCAAAATGCAAGAAATGGGTATGTCAATATAGAGTGGAATTTTCTAAAAATTACACCTATTTGAAATGATACTGGTTAATCTATAAAATTGTTGTTTCTTTATCCTTGTAAAAGTTTCAAACTTAAACTGAAAAAAACCATAGATATTTCAAAGGGCATCAACATCAATTGAAAGGTTTTTATAAACAGAAAGTATAATTTTCAGTTCTGAGACACTGACCATATACATACATATATATATATATATTTTTGAGAAATTCTGGTTCTACTTAGTCATGTAGATTTGCTAGATAGAGATGGCAATGAAAATTTTAAGCATACTATTAGTCATCATTTTAAATCTATGAAATGAAGTAAAATAAGAATAATTTTTATAGAGACAAATTATAATTCGATGTAAAACTTTTCTTCTTTTTTTCCTTTTTGGGTCACACCCAGCGATGCTCAGGGGTTACTCCTGGGTTTGCACTCAGGAATCACTCCTGGCGGTGCTTGAGGGACCATATGGGATGCTGAGAATCGAACCCGGGTTGGCCACATGCAAGACAAATGCCCTACCCCCTGTGCTATTGCTCCAGCCTCTTATCTTCTATTTTTATTAATATCTATTTAATCATATTCTGATATTTCCAAATCTTGTCAAAATTAATCTATGTACCTACTTAAACCTTTTAAGGGATATTTCTTAGAATGTCATCACAGAATTGTCTCTTTAGTTCTCAGAAATATCAGAGTAAATCCTGCCAATATGGTTTTTAAGAGCTAATATTTCTTTAATTCTTTATTCTATGGGGAAAGGGGGGAAGAGCTAAATAAAAATCAGTCATAAAGTGTTTTATGTACTGTTTTTAACTTAATCTTAAATTTTATCCATATTATTCATACTGTCTTAAGAAGCTAATCATATTTTTAAACCTATTTTGTCAGCAAACCTAAAGCACAGGGAATTAGCATTCCCCAAAAGCTTGTGAATGGCTAAAACAAGTGGTTTTTGTTTTCTAACACAACTGTAATGTTTCTATTCATATGATACTAAGTTGACAAGCAAGAGGTACATTATACTTATAAATTGGTTCATTTCATTCATTCATTTGAATAAAGATATTGGCTTCAAAAACAAGGTCTTTGCCAAAATACGATTTATAAAAGAATAAATAAGAATAGAAAGTTCATCAGCATTGATATACATAACACAAATATACATAACATATATAATATATAGCATATATATGTTATACATAACATGATGTATACAAAACACTATAAGTAAAATTTATGACAGTGGGCTGGAGCGATAGCACAGTGGTAGGGCATTTGCCTTGCGTGCAGCCAGCCCGGCCGAGCTGGGTTCGATTCCTTTGCCCCTCTCAGAGAGCCCGGCAAGCTACTGAGAGTATCTCGCCCGCACGGCAAAGCCTGGTAAGCTCCCTGGAACGTACGCAATATCCCAAACACAGTAACCACAAGTCTCATGATGGAAACGTCACTGGGCCTGCTAGAGCAAATTGATGAACAACGGGAAGCCCATGCTCCTGTGCTATGACACTTAGTGATCAGAAGGTAAAAAAATAGCACTCTTCATAAATTGAAAGCACTGTAGCACTGTCCTCCCATTGTTCATCGATTTACTCGAGCGGGCCCAGTAATGCCTCCATTGTGAGACTTGTTGTTACTGTGTTTGGCATATCAAATACGTCATGGGTAGCTTGCCAGGCTTTGCCACGTGGGCAAGATACTCTCAGTAGCTTGCCAGGCTCTCCGAGAGGGGCAGAAGAATCGAACTCGGTTTGGCAGGGTTGGCCGGGTGCAAGGCCCTACCTGCTGTGCTATCACTCCAGCCCTGCATAAATTGATATTAATTGATATTTAAGTATTTCATATAGTTATTACTATAAGATAGTTGAGAGAATTAACTTAGAGCCATATGATAAGAGGAATGAAGACAAGACTGGATTTAAAAAGGCAAAAATAGAAATGAATTCATGTCAAATGCATGCTCTGTGGTATAAGATAGTCATTCACAGTAATTCAGCATTTTTCCAAAAAGACTTTGAGAACATGTAAAAATGTTAATAAGTTTTAATATTCTGAAAGCAATATATGGACCATGGTTATAACCATAAGATTTTAAAACAACGTCCTCAAAAATTCTCTTTAGAGAACTTTTTATTGTTCTTTAACCTCCATGCAATTTTATTAGTATAGTGGGAATATAGTATGGAGCCTAGTAATGCTTCCAACTTACAAAAGAAACTTTCTAGATTTTTAATTGGAAAATGATATATGACTTTAGACAAATTAGAATGCCATTAAGATCATCATTGGAACTCCATACATTTGCCCTTCAGGGAAAAGCATGAATAACATACATAGCTGAAAGTGATAGGGATTAATGGAATGACTATTATCACATAATGCTAGTTTCCTGTTTTACAAATAAAATATCAGATTTCTATAAAAATAAACCCAGATGAAAAATATGTTTCATAAAATTAGACCATGTAATTAGATGGATTATTTTTCATAAACTAAAATAAGCAGTCATAAAGTAAAAGAATAAAAAATTTATATTTGGAAAACAGCTATTAAATTATTTTATCCAACTATCTGATAAACACACTAAAGATTAAGATCCCTTCATCTCAGCTTCAGGTTTCTGACTTCTAAGAATTCTCCAAATTCCAAATGTCTTTGACTTTAGGTTGTAAGCAGGCATTTAATATTAAATGATTTTTCTAGAGATTAAATTCATATTATATCTTTGCTCAAACGAATACAACAAAGTGACATAGACAGATGCATTATCAACAACTTTATTTTCTTAAAGTAGGCAGTGTCAGCTTAGTCAGATTCTGTTTAAGATCCTCTTTCCATTTGCAGACAGTCAACTTCCCAACCTCACTGTAGGAAAGAGGGTTAAGAGTTTTATGGGTTCCTTTTTATAGGGACACTAATCCCATTCATGGAGGAGGCTCCACTCTCATGATGTAATCACCTCCCACCATCTTCCCCTTCTAATACCAAGACATCAGAAGTTAGACTCTGAACATCAAATTATGCAGAAGCAAACAAATTCAATCCATTGCACATTGCAGTTGAATATAGAGCAACATGACCTTAAAAAAAAAAGAAAAACACTTGAAAGAAATTCAGGGTTGTCTGTCTTTACAAGAAAGTAACTATAAATATGTCAATGATATGTATGAAGTCCTCTATCAGGAGGATAGAACTTTTCATGGAAATTTTTTCGGGTGTTTATTTTAGCTAACATAGCACCACTCCTTCTCATACCTATTGCAGCCACATAAAGTGATAGGAGGCTCTTTGAAAAGAACCCTCTTTCACTTCCTGTTATTGCCCTTGTTTTTCATATGAAAGCCTGATTTTTAATTTGCATTAGCACCTCGAAATGAATGAAAATGTACAGAGTCATATCAGAGAGAGACTTTTATGTACTTTGGAGGACTTTATCTCTTAGTAATGTTGAAAATCATTTGATGAAAATTGTTTGCAACTCAGTGTCTATGTAAATAGTGAACAGATTAATGGGGCTAGTTACAGTGTTTGCATTTGCTAACAAGAGGTTAGCTAGTTTACTCAAATTTAAAATATATCAATTTACAAGGATGATTACAATGACAAAACAATATTATTCTAAGTCAAGTTTAGTACATTTTTTAATCATATGAGCTATTATCTGGCAAAGTTATGTTGTTACTATAGCAATATGACTATAGAAACTTTCATATAATACTCTGTAGCACTGTCACTGTCCTCCCGTTGTTCATCAATTTGTTCGAGCAGGCCCAGTAACGTCTCCATTGTGAGACTTGTTGCTACTGTGTTTGGCATATCAAATACGTCACGAGTAGCTTACCAGGCTTTGCCACGTGGGCGAGATACTCTTGGTAGCTTGCCGGGCTCTCCGAGAGGGGCAGAGGAATCCAACTCCAATTGGCCAGGTCTACCGCGTGCAAGGCAAACGCCCTACCAGCTGTGCTAGTGGTATAAGGTGCCAGACTCAAGTTCCTACTTCCCAGATAATACTCAAAGTGAGTTTATTTATTTATTTATTTATTTATTTATTTATTTATTTATTGCTTTTTGGGTCATGCCCAGCAATCCACAGGAGTTACTCCTGGCTCCGCACTCAGGAATCGCTCCTGGCAGTGCTTGGAGGACCATACGGGATGCTGGGAATTGAACCCAGCTGCGTGCAAGGCAAACACCCTATCTGCTGTGCTATCGCTTCAGCACCACCCCTTTCTTTTTTCTTTTTTGCTTTTTGGGTTTAAAACTTATCATTATTGTTAGATAAAGTCTAGAAACAAAGTTGGAAGCAACATAGAAATTAATTGCCTTAGTCTTTAAAGGAAACGCAGAAAATAGCATAATCTGGGTGGTTAAAACCATTGACATTTATTTCCTCACAATTCTGAAATCTGTAAGCCAAAGATGAAAGTGATTGCGTGATAACCTCAAAAAAGCTATAAAGCAGATGTTGAAGAGTTCTCTGAAGATAACCCTGGGCTATGAGAAAGATTGGATTGTTCCCTATAATACTAACAGTGAAAATCACCCCATCTTTGATGCTGAGAAGCCCATTGCCTCAGTGAACATTTTGTGTAGTTCTTCGCCTCTTGTGAAAATCTATATAGCTATAGCAATTGTGAGTTTAACATTATAGGTTAAATGGCCTTCAAAAACTAAAGATACCTTATCTTCAATCCAGCAAGGACACGAGAGAAAGAAAATCTCTGTTGCATGGCAGTAATTCCATTAGCTCTGAAAATCTCTTGCCCTCTGCAAGATTCCCAGCTCAATCTCAGAAAGACTGAGGCTTGGGAATCCCTCCCCTATTTGGATGAAGCAATATTATCATAACATTTACCACTATACTCACGAGATGTTTTGTGTGGGAAAGAAAACTTGATGCAATTGGAATTTAATGAAAACATACCCCTAAATTAAGTTTGACAAGAGGTGCTGCTAAGAATATAAAAATGAGTAAGACCCAGGTCAAGGAAGGTAGAGAAGAAAAACTGTTTCTACATAATCAAAATGAAAGGGTGAGTGAATATAGTTACAAAATGATATGGGAGCAAAGATAAACAATAAACAAATCACATGAAACAGATCTCAAAATACTCCAATCATGGTCCCACCGGAAGTTGAATCTTGCTGTGTTTTTGTCTGCAAATTCTACTTCCTATATCTTTGTCAATATTTACTTCCTCACTGTCTTTAAGATTTGCTCAAAAATGCTGTCTTAGGGAGGTCTTTCTTGGAAGAACAATCTTGATATATAACAACTACCTTCCTAGATATCTATATTCCCTATTATTTTTCTTTTTACCATTTATTACCTTATAATCACTTGTGCTTCTTTGGTCTATTCTCACTCGAATTTACCTCTGTGAAAGTAGGGATTACCTCATTTAAGAGAAACATATAAATGTGACTGATGACCAGGATCAAATAATAAAGTTATCTAAACGCCAGGGTAAAGAGTATGACATTCGTTCTAAAGGTATTGGACACCAAGATAATGTTGAAAGCAAATAAAGAGTTTAATCAGGTCAGTACCTTGATATATAAATATAAAACAACACCCTTCTGCCAATTGGTTTACTCCTGTCTTATTTTTTTTGAAATCATTATTTGACACATTCTTCATTTCCTTGTGTATTAGCCCTTTCTGCCCTGGATGAGTGGCGTTCCACTCCTGTGTTCCCAGGAATACTGGGAGGTGCTGATAGGTGTTCCAAGAATTAGAGAACTCACGGTGCTGGAGTGATACTACAGTAGGAAGGGCTTTTGTTCTGCACACAGCTGACCCAGATTCCATCCCTGTCACACCATATGGTCCCACAAGCACTGCCAGAAGTTATTTTTGAGTACAGAACCAAGAGTAACCCCTAGGTGTGACCCACCTCTACCCCAAAAAGCAAAAACTAAAATTCAGAAAATTCATGATCAATTCACAGTTTAAATTTCCACAATTTGTATTTATTCTTTGCCTTTTATTCAAAGATCTCCTATATACCAGGCACTATAATAGGGGTACTAAATAGTATGAAACTGGAGCATTTTAATTGTCCTTGATTGGGACAGGAATAGAACTCAGTGGTAGAGCACTTCCTACATATTGAGGCCCTTTATTTAAATCCTAGCACTGTCCAAAACATTAGAAATAAAAAGTAAAAAAAACAAATGTGCTCAGAAGAAGAACCAGTTGCCATTGGTCAACCAAATAACATAGTTGCTAAAATAATATCTTTCTAAGTTATTTTGTATTGCTAAAACAATATCTTTCTAATTATTTTCTAAGTTCTTTCAGAAGGCTGTCATCCAAGGGTACTTATTGGAAAGCAAAAGTTTGATGGATGTATGAGTTTCCAAATCCTAAAGAAAACCATTGTCATTTCTATACTGCACAAGGGAATAAACCATATTTGATCAAAAAGATTTATTTTTGAATTACCATTGAGCAGGCAAATTTGCCTGTAGTAAACTGAATTTTCAGAATTAACCTTTGACAGGAATAAATCCATTTTCTACCAAATTAGTCTCAACCCATCCTCAATATGGTATTTGTTAGACCTGAAGAGTTGAAAAGCTTAAGATACTGAGAACTGAGTTTAACCAATCACTCTAAAAAAAAAGCTTCTGAAATGTGATACTTGGAATCATTTTCTACTGCAAATAATCTGTATTATGACATCCTGTGTGTCTCTTTGTTTACACTGAGTGGCTTATGTTAGAATTAGAACATATGTACAGACCTACTGTTATTTTTGTTTGATTTTGCTCTGTGAATTCTGTTCTCTGAAAATAATCTTGTGCAGAAAGTTAAGAAAGCTAGAACTGCCATTTTAGTTTGTGTCGTGGAATTATTTTGTTGTATAATTTCATGTACTTAATTTTTGGCTCCATTTTATATGTGGGCCTTTCATGGCTAGAGTTCATCCTAGGCCTCTAGAAACTTCTTTTTACTAAATTTCTCATTTAAAATGGCAATAACTGATGCAATGTGCCTTAATGTTTGATTAGTAAAAATTTACTATGTTCAATAAAATGCAAATTGTTCTGCAACGTCTCATATTAGACATAAATGACAACTGTGTCACTCTATACAAAATTTAAAACATTTATATCTATTTTGTAAAATTAACCTTTATCTTTTACCACAATGGTCTTCTACATAAAACAACTAATAAATTCCCAGAATATGTGTTGGTAAGCTTAATTGTAATTCTTCCTACAGCAATCTAGAGAAAGAATACCTCTTTCTGCTATTTACCAAACATACCATTGGTATTTAGAGCATTTTCACCCCTTAAATCTATGCCTTTCCCCTATGCAGAACATCAAAACATTTGAAAATATCTATTGGTCGTCATCTTTGAAAATTGTTTAATTGCTATGTGATCTATTCTCCATGGCAATTTCACCACTTCAAGGGATTTTAAGTTATGAATTCAAAACTTCATCTGTGTATACACATGTGAGCAATTTATGATTCCACTACATTATAATTTATATTTATTAAACCTAATTTATCCAGTTCAATAAAATAGCCACATAAAAATCAATACTATCACAATATTAGTGGAATTCCTTTAGCTCAACATCAGTGTTCATTTAATGTGTACTTTTGAAATGTATGTGTAGTTTATAATAGATTACTTCATGTGCAAGAAGTATTAGATAATTATAGATTTATGTTAATAAATACTTTTTATTTCTGAAAGAGGATGTTCATATTAAAAATAAATTGTATCTCCTTTGTGATTTCCCTTTAGTCTTAGGGAATGATTGTTTTCCTTTCTTTCCCCTTATTATTAATCTTCTTCAATGTCACATTCGAGCTTGTTTCTACTTTAATTTCTCTGACTTTTTTTCACCAGCTGCTACAGCTCTGCTTTTGTCTCCTGCCTCCTTGCTTCTAAAATGAGCTTGCTTTTCAAGTCCAGTTTCAATCCCCTGCTTTTTGCTTTTCCTGAATTCTTCTATTTTCCCATGCTGATTACAACCTTCTTCTTCAGAAGTTTTGTATACTTTTGTCATTCTCTTTCGACTGCTTTATCTCTCCCCACCCCCCACCCCGACTCATCTTCTTTAGTAGGCCCTTCTGTTTTCTTCCTTATTAAGAAAGTCTTCTAAGATTCAGTTCCTTATGGTAGGAGAGAGTACAGGAGTCTAGGCACGCTTACACATCATTCATCCCGGATGTGGTCCCTGATACCACACATTGTCCCCACAGCTCCCCACCAGCACCACCAGGAATAATGTCTGAGAAGAGAGCCTGAAGTCAACCCTGAGGATCATCCGGTGTGGCCCAGAACCTTCCCCTAAATAAAAGATTTAATTCCTGGACTTTACCTTTCTTCCTCTAATTCTCTCACTAAATTCAAATGTGTGTTTCTAGTAGGAAAGCCTGATCTGTAGAAGGTGCTCAGTGAAAACTCAAGGGATAAATATGCTTGCAAGTACATAGTTTCCTTCACGATTACAGTTCAAATAACAAGTGATTCTGGGTCCCTTTCAAGTTAATTTATGCACCACTGCTCTTTGATCTGCAGACTTTCAGTTAGACCATTCCCACTCCATTCAATGTGTTATCAAACTCCAATCCATATATCTAAACCCAAATATTTTTCTGGCATAACTTACTTCTCCAAAAAAAATATTCCTGCCAATTAGTAGCACTATATCTCCTGATAATTACCAACTTTTAATATAAAATTATCTTCTTTAATCATTCATTTGCCTCACTAAGATCAGTTTTTTTCCATTTGGAATATTGTATAGCCATTTTCTTTGTTTCTTCTAGTACCTGACCTTAATGACCTCAACCCAGCATCCCCCAAAGAAGCCATATCTCTGGACAAGCAGAGATGTTGCATTTGTTCACTGCAATGGTTTGCACATTGTTACTAAGTTCATAGTTCCAGTCACCAATTTCTTCTGCTTAATGTTTTGGGCTTCTTACTGCTTATTCTAAATCCTCTTTTTAGTTCATAGTTTGCTTATTTTTTTATAATATACCTCTTCACCAATTATTCTAAAATGTTTCTAAACTCTACCAAAATAAACATGAAATTATGCCTTCATTTCTGCATCTATTCAAGACACCAACTATTCTTTTATAAACATTTCATTCCGTTTCATCTCATCCCTGTTTTCATACCTTCTCTTTGAATTTTTCCTCTTCCTCTATTCTATTACTTTTAGATGTTAGCCCAGTTCAAGTTCCTCCTTCAACAGAAGTTGTTGGTGATTATCAGACTTGTCATGATTTTCCTTCCCTATGAATACCTTCCAACCTTTTTGTTTGTGTCACATATCCAATTTACACACCAATGTTTTGATTTTGAAATTTTAGTATAAACTCCACAAACAGAAGATTTTTTTGGTAGCAACATTGTCTTACTTGTCTTCACAGCACCTATAACTACATATATGTATATGTATACATATGTGTGTTATATATAATAAGTTGATCAAGTGCCTATTAACTATTCAATGATTCTCTATTGGTAATGAGTTGACCTGAAAGCAATATTACAAAATTCACAAATTAACTTATAGCCTGCTATAGAGACAGGATGTGGGATAGAGGTAAAAGGAAAACTGGGGAAATTGTTAGAGAGAAGTAGACACTGGTGAAGGGATTGGTATTGGATCATATGCCTATAAACTCAATTGTGAAGACTTTGTAACTCACATTCACAGTGATTTAATTAAAAGCATTTTTAAAAACTAGAATAACCCTATTTTTTTTCACTTATCACATTTTATAAAGAGTGAGAGTTTCTAAAACTATAGTCCATCAACATCCCTGGTAACTTGTTGAAAATGTGAAATTTTATACACTACTGCAGCAAGTTAATACAAAAACTTTTGGATTAAAGTCTGAAAAATCAGTGTTTTCAAACACTGTGAGTGATTTCTGCTTGTTTGTTTGTTTGATTGATTGATTTTGATTTTGCACAACACTCAGCTGTGCTCAGGGCCTGCTCGTGACTCATGGCAGGGCTTGGGGAACAATATGGTGTGCTGGGGATGGAACCCAGGTCGGGAACATGTAGGGCAAGTGTCTTATTCACTGCATTCTCTTTCTCCTGTGCCATATGTGAGTAGTTATGATTTGATCTATCCTTGTATGTCAATGCTGGGAATAAATCCTCCAGTCTTCGCAGCACATTTCTACATGTGACATCCATTTATCAGGAACTGAAATGGTTAATTTCCTGAGCTTTTATTTGAGAACACTCTGACCTCTGAAAATAAGGCAAATGGTGATTACCACTGTACTTTCTGTGATTCGCAGGCTTACTTGATAATGGAAACAGTCCATTTCTTCAATCATTCTTCTAAATCTAAAAGGTTTTTCAGTAAAGGTTAATATTCCATGTTTCCTTTAACTTTCCCTTGCTCTCCCTCAAAATGGGCTTATCATGAGGTTCTACAATTGGAATCTAAGGTGCAGGGAGGTCGTTTTTGAAATAATGTGGTCTAGAGACACAGAATTCAGAGTATTTGGAAATACTTAAGTACTCAAATATTAGATTTCAGTTGCCCTATCTACCACCCTTTATGGATAAATTCATTTTAGGGGTCTTAAAGAGAGGCAAGATGAGAAACAGAGAATGTACATATTAAATCTGAGAGACCATTACATGCTCAAGAAGTTTTAAGCACAATTTATAACATTCAGTGCTGATCTGTAAACTGTGTAAGGGTCAAAATTACCCAAAGGGAATCCATGAAACCAAAAGATCTGGCAGTTAATTTATTTTCCAACTTAACTGTAAATCACATTAATCAAGGTTCTTCAGATAAATAGAACTAATAGGATTTAAGTAAGTAGACCAAGAGATAAGATGGTTCTAATAGGAGGAAAATAGTATATAAATGTCTGTGTGTGTTATAATTAGAGATATGCATATCATAAAGTATATTACCGACTTTATGAGATTTTTTTATAATGTCCCTTTTCATTTCTTATTCAATGTATTAGAGTTTTCCCTTTATTATCTTATGAATTTATCTTGTTGCTCTTGTTTATTTTTCTAAAAAAACAGCTCTTGGTTTCATTGAGCTTTTGAGGTTCTGTTGGTTGGTCTTGTTTTCCATTTTTTGATTCCCTCTATAAGTTTTGTTTTCCTCCTGCTTACCCTAAGTTCCATTTGTTGGTCTTTTTCTAGCTGATGAAGTGGTGCAGTTGGGTTTTGACCCCTTTCTTGTTTCCTAACAGCATGCTAAAATTTGAGAATAAACCACTGACATCGAGTCAAGGGGGAACATTGGTGGAGTTAAAATTTGTTCTTCATACTTCACCCTATGTCCATCTTCTTCTACTATTAAATTTCTGACATTCTTCAGTCCTCAGTTTAAAGAGAAATGGTCCAAAAGTATTCTGGTTGTTTATTGTTTGAAAGCTTTTGCTAAAAAAAAGATAGCACCGGGCAAGATATCTTGTCTGGTTTTCCAAAGGCCAGAAGAGGCTTTTAGAGGAGTAGATGCAAGGAATGAGTAAAATCTAAAAGCACAGAGTGGGAATATACAGAAAGTGAGTGCAGACATACAGTGGAATGAATAAGCTAATACATACCTTGAGTATGTACCTATCTTTCAGGTATGTTCGATCTCTACCCCGGGCAATGGTTTCATTAAAATGTAAAAAAAAATCCATGGGGGGTCAGCCCTGGAGTCCATTTGGCACAAACTGGTCAAGTCTGGTTTCTTCCATAAAATTGAACCTCCCCCTGAGTCTTATGAAATATGCTTATGAAGGACATGGAACTAAGCCTTTCCTTTCAAGGTGGAATGTAGTAAGAGCTACTAGTTTAGGCAGGTCATGATCCTGAACAGTTGCTATTCTATTCTCCACTATGACCATATTACATTGGTCAATTTTGGATGTACTGGCACACCTGACTCTTTCGATGAATGTGTTCTTTCTTTATTGATGGGCCTATTAGGTTTTCTGACTCAACAAACAGCTCATCTGTAAGATATATTTGATTCCATTGATTATTTTATTTCTTGTTAATACTAAAATACAATTGTGTTTTTATTTCTTTTACAGATATGAGGCATATATAATCATGCCAAAACATTTTTAAAGATAAATGGGGGAAGAGAGAGAGTTTAATGGGCTGGAGCACAAGATGAGCATGTAGGAGACCTGGGTTTAATCCCTGGCACCTCATATCCCCAAGTGATACCAGAAGCAACTCCGGAACACTGAGCTAAAATAGGCCCTGAGCACTGCCAGATGTGGCTACAAAAACCAAAAGAAATCATTAAATTAAAAAATATATATTCTTTTAGAAAACATATTTCTACCTCAATTTAGAATAATCTAGTATTATGTAGAAAAGTTGAATTTTTTACCTTGTGGAGAAATTTAGAATCTTGTTAAAATTTGTAAAACTATGTAGATTTTATAAATATGTGTTATGGTTTGGTTTTGTTTTTACTTTGGACTCACATTTGGTGGAGCTCAGGGCATACTCCTGGCTCTGTGTCCAGGATCATTCCTGGCAGTGATTGAGGGACCATATGAGGTGCCAGGAATTTAAATTAGGGTTGGCTCATGCAAGGTAAGTACCTAACCACCTGTCCTATAACTGGCCCCTGGAGACAATTTTCAAGGCCTCTTTGTAAACATATTTCAGATGGTATTGCCACTCTAATCTCACTGCATCATCTTATCAAATGTACCTTATCAACAGAAGTCACCCACCTAAAATTCAAAGCACTAGCAGAACAAATGGAAAGATCCAGTTTCTCCCTGTAAAATATCTGCTAAAAATATGAGTATGTGTGTGCCCATTTGTAACTGTCAAGAACTAAACAAACACTGCTTTTGAAATGTTTGAGAATCGGTATTTAGTGACTGAAAATCAAATAAACATTACTATAATTGCTTATAATTGAGTTACGGGATAAGAGAAAAATGATAGCCACCAAATGTTCTGAAACATAAGTGAAGGGAGCAGAGATTTGGACGACGTCATGGTGTTTTGGAGTTCCTCCTAGCTCTGCCCAGGGTCTGAGCCTGGTTGCTCTCTGGAAACCATCTAATGCCAAACTTAGGGTCAGCCACGTGCAAGGTAAGATCCATAAGCTCTGTACTATCTCTCTGGCCTCTAAAACATATTGTAAAACTGACTTCCAATTGCAATGCAAATTTATCTAAAACATCATTTTGTAAGCTTCCAGAATAGGAGCATGATTATAATCACAAAGCAGGATTAGCAAAGGCCAGTGTTTATTTACTAATGTATGATGCCTATAATGCCATAAGGAAGTGACATACGGATTCTAAACACAGAATTATTTTAATGCTTGGACTTAATGTCAAAAAAAATGCATGTGATTTGCCAGCTTGCATTGAGAGGGCAGCATTTAAATACAAATCCACATAAGGAACATGTTTATTAGGAGATGATGTCAACATGTCTGGAATGTGTGTAGGTCATAATCTGGGGAAAGATAAATGGCACCTTTGGTCCTTGGATGGTCTGTAGCCATGGTAACCAGACCTGCAGCACAGCAAGAGCAGACTTCTTGCCAGGATCCAACAGGAGTCAGAGGAACCAGCTTCTCAGCACTACAGAAATGTGTATTTGTCTCTCTACCTTCTTGCCAGCAACAGTTGAGAAGGCTGCTTTGGTATACATGAATTCAGAAATATATATAGAAAATCTTCATCCTTTCTTATCAATTTTATTGAGAACCTAAAACTCCCTAACAAAAAAGAAGCTTACCAAAAATTTACATTTGATAGACTGGGAACAGCTGTAAAAGTGATTAGATGTCACACCAAAAGCCTCTATCCCTCTAGGAGAGCCCAGAAAGCTACTGAGAGTATCCTGCCCGCACAGCATAGCCTGGCAGGCTACCTGGATCATATTCAAGATGACCCAAACAGTAACAAATAACGGGTTTCATTTCTGACCCTGAAAGAGACTCCAATACGGCAGCATCGGGAAGGACGAGTAAGGAGAGACTACTAAAATCTCAGGGCTGGGATGAATGGAGACGTTACTTGGTGCCTGCTCCAGCACATCAATGATCAATGGGATGCCTGTGAAAAAGTGATACAGTGATAGTCTTAAATTAATAAAAGTTTGGTTAGTCATCTGATCATGAGTAAAGTTTATTACGGTTCATTGAATATTAAATTTGTATTTCTCCCATAAATTTATTTTTCCTACGGGCTGGAGCAATAGCACAGGGGGTAGGGTATTTGCCTTGCATGCGACTGACCCAGGTTCAATTCCTCTGTCCCTCTCGGAGAACCCGGCAAGCTACCGAGAGTATCCCACCCACAGAGCAGAACCTGGCAAGCTCCCCGTGGCATTTTAGATATGCCAAAAACAGTAACAACAAGTCTCACAATGGAGATGTTACTGGTGCCCGCTCAAGAAAATCGATGAACAATGGAAGGTCAACGCTACAGTGCTACAGTGCTATTTCTCCTATGGGGTATATTTGCTTATATCCTCTGCTTATTTTTCTATTGGTTTGCCTGACCTTTTGTATAGTGGTGATAGTATGCTTTTACAGCTTCCATTATATTTATTTCACTCATCTATATTTATGTCATTCTTATCATTCATAGCTTTTTGTCTGTTCTTGGTAAAGAGGCTCCAGTACGTTCATCTTTTTTAAAAATTTTTATTAGTTAAATACCATGAGGTACAATTGTAGACTTACAAATTTTTGTGCTTGGGTTTCAATTATACAATGATCGAGTACCCATCCCTCTACCAGTGCCCATTTTCCACCACCACGGATCCCAGTATCCCTCCAACCCCCATCCCCCCATCCCACCCTGCCTCTGTGGCAGGGATATGTTGATCTTTTTACCAAGAAAAATGTATCTTCCTTTGTATTGTTCTATTTTTCAGGACTTTGGTTTTTTCCTAATGTTTTAATAATTAGCTCTTCCAGGCACTTTAGGTAGTGTAATTAGAGGTCTGTCTTTACTAATTTTATATATAAAGTTGTATGTACACTATATATCAATTAATAACTCTTTCACCATATTTTACTTCAAACTTTATCATATATTCTCAAATTTAGTTTGACATTTTAAAATTTTCTATCATTACTTTCTCCAATGTTCTATTCTTAACCAAAAATATATTCTTCATTTTCATTATTTTTGATGAGTTGGGAATATATTTCATATACATGAAGAATAGAATTATTCAATGAAGAATGCAGTAGACATCTTAATTTACATAATAATTGGGAAGATTTACATTTTGTAATAGTTCTTCCCATTCAACACAGATTTCCATTTCTATCTTTTCAGATATTTTTGCTGACAAGATATTCTATTATCCTGTTCTTTCAATAGGTCTTTGCAGCTTACTTGTTAATATCATCTTAAGAATTTTATAGTTATATCACATTATATAAGGTCACTTTCATGTGTTCTAAAACTAGGTAATTCAGAATATCTTTTTAGAATAATTTTTTATCCACTCCATTTTATGTAACTTAAAAATGCTCTGATTAATCTTATCAGTGATTTACTTCAGTATCTTGATTTCTGTGTGTGCAGGATATGATCATTAAAAGGGTGTTTTTCCCTATTATTATAGTCCAGCTCTTTCATTGATGGTGATAATGACATCCTTCAATCCTGCTTGCTCCTTAAGTTTAACAGAAATTATTTTGTTATATGATTGATATGGGCTGGAGCGATAACACAGCGGTAGGGAGTTTGCTTTGCACGCAGCCAACATGGTCGACCCGAGTCCGATTCCTCCACCCCTCTCGGAGAGCCCAGCAAGCTACGGAGAGTATCTCGCCCGCATGGCAAAGCCTGGCAAGCTCCCCGTGATGTATTTGATATGCCAAACACAGTAACAACAAGTCTCACAATGGAGACATTACTGGGCTCGCTCAAGCAAATCGATGAACAACGGGAGGAGAGTGACAGTGACATGATTGATATAGAAAATATACTTTTGTTTTTATTAGATTACATTAGCACTTTAAGGGGTTTTCTAACTTTTTATCTTATGACAAATATTTTGAAGAATTCTATTTTTCTTATTTCTATTCTTATTTCTATTCTAATTTTATTTTTTCTTATTTTATATGTGTATAATCAGCACCAGAATCTATAGTTTCTTTGTAACATATAATTACCTATCTTGGAGAAAGAAGACAAATAAATTTTTAGAAAACAGATTAGTGTCCTTCCAGAGTTCTTCATTTTGATCACAAATATCTGACTTTTGTGTATCACATAACATGGAGCTCAGAAAATATTTGCATTTCCACTGCTGAGATATACTCATCAAAAAGCAAAAAGGCAGCTCTTGAATGAAAAATTTCCATGATAAAATATATCATGCTTTAAAGTCAAATTATAAGTATTTTAATGCTTGATATATTTCAAGTCTCTCAAAGTAAATTTAACTTTCTGATTACGAGTGCTGATTTTCCTGTCTTCAAAAGACCCCAACCAGTAATTTTCTGGCTATTTTCAAATCTTCATTTGTCAGCCTTTGCAAGGATTTTTAGATTGCCAATATTTAAGAAACCCTTTTTTTTCTATTTTGGAGACCCACTTTTTTTTATCTTTAGTTATGATCACTTCCCTTGCTTCCACACCCGGAATGTAAAAATAAGTTTTCCTAAATCGGTTTATTTTATTTTCAGGAGTTGTGTCTTCCTAGGAAAATTGTACTCAAAGCTGTTCCTAAACATCTGATAGTGCTTCATAGTATTTTTCGGTTAATAGAGTCTTTCTAGGTTGTTCATATTTCTCTTAGGTACAGTTGTGGTCACCTCACCTGTAAAAATCACTACCAAATGGTCATCCCAACTCTGCATTATATAACTCATACCACTTTCTTTACTTGATCTATTACGTTTTGATAATTCCCAATCTTTCTTTCTTTCAAAACTTGGATCACATTACTTTTTATTTATTCACAAATATTCATAGTGGGGAACATTTTTTTTTAAATCAGAGGCATGGGGCAGGATCGTGGCTTTACTATTTACAAAGTGTACAACCTTAAGGACGGCCTGGAGCACAGTGGGTAGGGTTTTTGACTTGCACGCGGCCCAGGTTCGATACCTCCATCCCTCTTAGAGAGCCCGGCAAAGTACTGAGAGTATCCCACCCACACAACAGAGTCTGACGAGCTCCCCAAGGTGTATTTGAGATTCCAAAAACAGTAACAATAAGTCTCACAATGGAGGCGCTACTGGTACCTGTTCAAGCAAATCAATGAACAAAGAGAGGACAGTGCTACAGTGCTACAACTTTAAGAAGTACTTGTAAGTTAATTGAGCATCCAATAAAAAATGTATTTGAGAATAAGCATCCCACATCCTGTGTATATACTTATTTTCTATTACTTGTATTTTAATGAGAAAGAAAATACAGCCAAATCATGAGGAAAAAAGTAATTTTCCTAAAGTCATACTAAACTGGGTATTAAGGTATTTTGTACAAGAAATTGCTCCCGAGAATATTTTGTCAATTTACCAGTCTAACATCATAGCATATATTTAGTTCAGTAATTACAGAAGCATACACCTTGCACCTATAAAACATTTAGCTTGAATACATTCAACAGTCTCCAAATAGAAAACCATTGAGATCTGTGTTTTAAATTTCAATATCACCAAATTAGCATCATAGGAAAATAGCTTATGTCTGAAAATACAACTGTTCTGTTTTGGATTTTATAAGTGCCATTCCCAGCAATGATCCAAGGCTTTTGATGGTTCTGGGGGACCATGGGGCAGTAATCAAGCTCATGAGTCACATATGCTTCAATATGTGCTCTACCACTTAAGCTGATTCTCCAATCCCAAGTGGAACTATTTTTTATATATTCAGAACCTAAAAAATTGCAACTGGAAGTTTAAATGAATATAAATACTGATTATAAAACATCTACCACTAGTTACAGGGAGTATTGTATGAAAAGAATTATTCATCTTTTAAAGTTCTAATTACCTCTTTCCTTTTCTCAAGCTTCAAGAGAAGAATTCATGCCAAACACCAGGCCTTACAATGGTTTATGCTGCACAAACTGCCTTTATAAATATTATGTCTGAACCAGCCCCAAATATTGGGAGGATATTTTATCTACATTTTTATATAATGAAATTGTCTCTTAAAGAATGATTGTATTACTAGACCAAAGTCACAAAGCTTGTAAGTAGCAAAATTCCATATCATCCTGAATGCATACTCCAGCAGATGGTCACCTTATATGTCCTTGAATAGATTTAAGTAACACATCTCCTGTCTGTTGTATTTTAAATGAAAACATGGCTAAAATAAGAGATAACCTCCTGTATGGGAGAAAATGTTATCCAACCTTATGTCTTGAGAATGTCTATGTCTAAGATATACAAAATTGCACTAACAAAACTCAACAGCAGAAAAATAAGCTCGTCAATTAAAAATGGACAGAGTGATGGCAGATACTTCCTCAAAGGAAAAACACATACAATTAATGTCAATGACATATGAAAAAGCTCTCATAATTCCTTATTACCAGAGAAATGCAAATCAAAACGACAGTAAAATATCACCTCACACCAGTACCAGTGAAACTAACCTATGTCAAAAAAATTGAAAAAAAAAAAAACAGTTCAGATGTGCTGGTTCATATGTACTCTGTACTGGTTCAGATTTGGTTACATAAATAAATAAATAAATAAATGCCCCATTCGCTTCTGATTGTAATATTGTGTAGTTCAGTCTCTAGAAATTTTTCAAAAGCACAGTGCTCCCTATATGACCCAGGGATTTTACTTCTTGGCATCCATACAAAGAACACAAAAACACTAATTCAAAAAGGAATAGGAACATCTATATATACATTGCAACATGATTTACAGTCACAACGACCCAACTACTCAATGAGAGATGAGTAGATAAAAAACTGTGGTAGCCACCATGCCTGC
This sequence comes from Sorex fumeus, assembly GCF_029834395.1. NCBI lineage: Eukaryota > Metazoa > Chordata > Mammalia > Eulipotyphla > Soricidae > Sorex > Sorex fumeus. The sequence goes on along the minus strand of NW_026606322.1, from coordinate 30,218,972 downwards.
CCGGAGGGAAAAGGATGTTGCTCCCTTCTGCCTTTTTCCCTCTGGACAGCAAGATGGCGGCCGCCTAGGAGCTTTTTGGAAAGCCAGGTATGAGCCAGTCGTGATGGGGGCGACAAACCTCATGGGAAGAGGGGCGTTCCAGGCTCGTCCTTCACGCCCTACCAAGGTCACGAGTTGCCCCCCACGAGCGGCTGTTCGGCATGGCCATGGCTCTAGAGCCACAGAAACCAGTCTCATCATTATCTGACTTCGCAGAAATACTTCCAGGCTTAATAAGTAAAATATCAGAAATCCAAAATCACGCGGCCGCAATAGTGACTGCACGTTGTCATTTGATTCTTGTAACCAGCTATAGAAACAAATTATTACAGAATGTCTTTCAACAGTTCTGATTTGGGGGTGTAAACTCTACAAAATAATGCATCTTTTGTCGAAACAATGAATCTAATCAAAGTAGATAGAGTGTTAACTAGAATTCATCTGCCTCACAGACATTTGGAGGGTTGGGAAGGAGGTATATTGGGGTTCTTCTTGGTGAAAAATAAGTACTGGTGAAGGGAAATGTGTTTGATGATTGCATGACTGAGACTTAAACCTGAAAGCTTTGTAACTTTTCCCACAGTGATTCAATAAATTAATAAATTTAAAAAAAGAAATTAAAAAAACTGTGGTAAACATACACTATGCAACATTGCTTAGCTATATGCAAAGATGAAATCATGCACTATGCTTCAACTTGGAAAAACTAGAAGGTATTTGGTTAAGTCAGAGAGAGGGCAATTCTGTATGATTTCACTCAACTATGGAATATAACAAAACAAAGAATAGAAATGGACAGTTTTCAATTTTTTTAAAAGGTTCTGTTTGATAACAGACCTGAGGTCACCAAGGAAGTTGTGGAAGATGATTGGGGATATAGAAAAAAGTGTCAGACTAGATGTGATATAAAGATCCTTTGGGAGAGTCTTTGGCATGGGACAGTGGATGTGGAATTACTTTGTACACTGAAAACATAAACATCAACACTACTGAAACCATGTTGTATTAATAACAATAAAATATACTGTAATTATTTTTCTTAAGGACACTGCACACTAAACTGAAAAACTGATCTGCAAAAAAAAAAAACTAACTGCAAAAAATTTCTCAGGTACACCAGTTTCCAGCTGAGACTGCCAGGAGAATGTCTGAGGGGGGTGAGTCAAGTTCCCACCCTACTAAAGCCCCAGAAGCCATACTCACACCCCAACATCTGCTACCATAACTATGGCCAATCTCCACCGCCTCACGACTGAGCACAACAGAGATGCCAAACTGCTGAAATTTTCAGGTACGTGGGAATATTTTGGCTGAAAACTCCAGGCCTTCTCAGCGTTGAGGTGGGCAAATTCCCCCTACCCCCAATACGTCCAGAAGGCCCAGCAGTCACACACACATTCCACCACCACCATTGTGTAATCTCACTGCCTAATTAAATATCTGGGTTTTCCGGAGTTACATCTCCGAACTCTATAATACTAACATCCTAGTATGAGAGCATCAGATTGGATGGGAATGTAATGTAGAAGCCAACTAATCTTGATTAACAAAAACATTCACAGAAGGCTCAACTAACAACAGAATACTACTCAACTAAAAGACAACAGCATGCAATTTTTGCTGTTACATGCTTTCTGGGTCACACCTAGCAATGCACAGGAGTTGCTCCTGGCTATGCACTCAGGAATTACCCATAGCGGTGCTCAGGGGACCATATGGGGTGCTGGGAATCGAACCCAAGTCCGCCACGTGCAAGGCAAACACCCTACGCACTGTGCTATCACTCCAGCCCCAATTTACTGTTACATGAATGGAACAGGAAAGTACAGGAAGGTACGAATAAAGTCAGACAGAATGAGAGGGTCAGACATGCAATAACCTTTTTCGTTTGTGAGATATAAAGAATCATAATAAAAGGATAACAAATGGCCCCAAATAACAGAATCTGTGCACTAATCTATATAGTTAAGTTTACCATGATGTTGCAAAGTTTGTTTAGGGGAGAGACACTGAGACAATAGCAGAAAAAAATAGATGCTCTGGAGTGGTGGGGTTGGAATATAATTTGCAAGAAACCCTATCCTTGTAAATTATGATGAGTAATTTTTTTTTTAAATTAAAGTTAAAAGACAATGCTACTAAAAAAAATAAACTTGTTCAGCTTCCCTTCCCCTGCTTAGAACATGAGTATGGCATTGGTCACACTCTGAAGTCATGATTGTGAAAATCAGAGCAAGAGGGAGATACAGAACCTGGTCCTTGCTAACTTCCTTGAGCAATTTTCCTTTAATCCATGATTTTTTATTTCATGCATTAAAAAAAGTTATGGCTGAAATTAATATTGTTGCCCTTTCACTACCAGTCTTGAATCCAGGATCAATCACTTCTGCCCTGGACCTGTATTCCAGCTAGGCTCTTTTCATTAATCTCTCTGTTCTTATCTTCTATCCGTATAGTAGAAAAAATAAAATGCAATGTCTGTATCTATGTTTAGATGCAATGCAATGATTAAATATATAGATTAAAAAACAGCAATAGTTTGATTCAACTATTGTGATCACCTGACGTCATCCATACAAATCCTGAAACTGATAACTCAGATACAAAGGCTTCTTAATAAATACAGACTTTTATTAAGAACTTTTACTATTGCTCCTGTTTAGCTTACTTTCATTTTATAGTCCTTTTGTGTTTGTGCAAATAGCCACAAAAGCAGAGAAAATATATAATAATTTCATTTGGAAAAAATGATAGAAAACATCTTCTGTCTCCAGAGCTATGATAGAACTACTCAGCATGCTTCCGTTACAAACAGCTTCTCTGAAGTAAAATTAGTTTCCCTGCAGAGAAAGATAATTCTACACTTGGTTGCAAAGTTAATGGGTAGGAGGGTTCCCAGTGGAATTGTCCTGGTAGTGATCATTTCAAAGGTACAATGTGAGTTGTAGTGATGACAGCAGCAAAAAGAATTTCATCTTCTATAGCATAATGGTTAGTAGCCCTGACATCATCCAGAAGCACAAAAACAGTCAGAGCTGGGGCTACAGTCTCAGCCACAGGCAGAACCAGAACCTCAGCCAAAGTCACAGCCATATCTACGGTCACAGCCAGAGCTATAACAAGAACCATACCCATACCAAGAGCCCCACCATATGCATAACTGCAGCCAGAACTAGAGACATCCACTACCAGAGTCAGAGACACAAGTTTCATATGCGTTTCCAAAGTAGTTAACACACATGGTGTCTGAAAGTGAATAACAGGTGAAGTATAGGACTTTATTTCTGAATTCTGATTGCCATCTTCTATTCCAACACCTTTTTATACTTCCAGAGAAAAATGGCTCATACCTCACAAGGGCTCTGAACTCTCATTTTATAGCTACTTACTAAAATGAGCTCATTTTTTGTACACTAATTTCGGTAGGTTGTCATTATTTACTACTATTCTAGGAATTTTCCAAAGTCTTAAAATGAAGTAAAGATATATTTTCTAAGTACCCACGCTTATATAACCATAATTTTATCTTCCATAATGGCATCTAATGACCATGAAATAGCACTTCAACAAAATAGATTTGACCTACATATGTGTGCATTTGTTCTTTTATTTTTTTCAATGTTTTAGAATCATCTGTTTAACACAAAGTTCAATCATTATTATTAAAATTCTCTTCAGCACCACCATATTCATATTATATTAGTTTCTTTTTCTTTTCTAATCTATTGTTTTTTCCATTATAATCCTTCTAAGACAATTTTCCATGTTTTTTAAACAAATAATTTACTTTTTCAATGTATTAGATGTAATCTGAATTATTCTCATCTCTGGAAAGAGTTTCTTTAATTGTCTCCTTCCTCAGTCAACTGATAACATTTTCTCCTACCTTTTGAGGGAAAAAATATTAAACCCTGCTGGTGATTTATGTAAGAACTTACAAGTATTTAAAAGAAAGCACAACTTTAGTTAGGATAATTCCAAGGTATTTGATTTTCTGGGGCACAATTGCGAATGTGATTATTTTTTTCATGTCTCTTTCCTCTCTCTCATTATTTGCATATAGGAAGGCCATGGATTTTTGGGCATTGATTTTATAGCCTGTGACTTTACTGTACAAGACTATTGTTTCTAGGAGTTTTTTGGTAGAGGATTTAGGATTCTCGAGATATAGTATCATATCATCTGCGAATAGTGAGAGTTTGATTTCTTCTTTTCCTATCTGGATACCTTTAATGTATTTTTCCTGCCTAATCGCTATTGCAAGTACTTCCAGCACTGTGTTAAACAAAAGTGGTGATAGTGTGCATCCTTGTCTTGTCCCTGATCTTAGAGGAAAAGCCCTTATTTTTTCCCCATTGAGGATAATGCTTGCCCTGGGTTTGTCGTAGATGACTTTGACTATCTTGAGGAATGTTCCTTCAAAACCCATTTTGGTGCCTAACTAAAGAGGTAAAGTATATCTACAATGAAAACTACAAAACGCATGAAATAAAAGAAGACACAAGGAAATGGAATACATGCCATGCTCGTGGATAGGAAGAATCAACATCGTCAAAATGGCAATACTCCCAAAAGCATTATACAGATTCAACGTGATCCCTATAAGTATGCCCATGAAATTCTTCAAAGAAATAGATCAAGCACTCCTGAAATTCATATGGAACAACAAATGCCCACGAATAGCTAAAGCAATTCTTGGTAAGAAGATATGGGGAGGCATTATCCTCCCCAACCTCAAACTCTACTACAAAGCGGTAATAATTAAAACAGCATGATACTGGAACAAAGCCAGGGCCGCAGACCAATGGAACAGGTTGAAATATCCATAAACACAACCCCAAATGTATGAACATCTAATCTTTGATAAAGGAGCAAGAAATGTGAAGTGGAACAAGAAAGGCCTCTTCAACTAATGGTGCTGGCATAACTGGACAACCACATGCAAAAAAATGAGCTTAGACCTCGACCTAATACCATGAACAAAAGCCAGATCAAAATGGATTAAAGATCTCAACATCAGGCCAAAATCCATAAGATACATTGAAGACAAGGTTGGCAAAACCCTCCAGGATATTGAGGCTAATGGTATCTTCAAAGACGACACTCCACTGACCAACCAAGTGGAAACAGAGATAAACAAATAGGACTATCTTAAATTTAGAAGCTTCTGCACCTCAAAAGATACAATAACCAGAATACAAAGACAATCTACATAATGGAAAAGGATATTTATCCAATACCCATCTGATAAAGGGTTGATATCAAGAACAAACAAAGCACTGGTTGAACTCTACAAGAAGAAAACATCTAACCCCATCAAAAATGGGGTGATAAAATGAACAGAAAATTTCCCAAAAAAGAAATCCGAATAGCTAAAAGGCTCATGAGAAATTGCTCTACATCACTAATCATCAGGGAGATGCAGATCAAAACAACAATGAGATATCTCACACCACAGAGTCTGGCCCACATCCAAAAGAACAAAAGCAACCAGTGTTGGCGTGGATGTGGCAAGAAAGGAACCCTCCTTCACTGCTGGTGGGAATGCTGACTGGTTCAGCCCTTTTGGAAAACAGTATGGACGACTCTCAAAAAATTAGAAATTGAGCTCCCATTTGACCCGGCAATACCACTCCTGGGAATATATCCCGGTGAGGCAAAAAAGTACAGTCTAAATGACATTTGCACTTCTATGTTCATTGCTGCACTATTCACAATAGCCAAAATCTGGAAAAAACCCGAGTGCCCGAGAACAGATGACTGGTTAAAGAAACTTTAGTACATCTACACAATGGAGTACTATGTAGCTGTTAGAAAAGATGAAGTCATGAAATTTGTATACAATTGGTACTACATGGAAAGTATAATGCTAAGCAAAATGAGTCAGAAAGAGAGGGACATAGAAATATTTCATTCATCTGGGGATATAAAGTAACAAACTGGGAGACTAACACCCAAAAATGGCTGAGATAAGTACCAGGAGGTTCACTCCATGGCTTGGAGGTCATCCACACATGCTGAGGGAGCAGGCTGCTCAGATAGAGAGGGGAGCACCAAGTAAAGGTTGTTGGGAGGACCCTCCCAGGATGAGACGCATGTTGAAAATAGACTATAGACCAAACATGGTAGCCAATGAATGCCTCATTTCAAACCACAGCACCCAAAAGTAGAGAGAAAACAAAAGGGAATGCCTTGCCACAGGGGTGGGGTGGAATGGAGGATGGGGGTGGGAGGGATTCTGGGAGCATTGGAGGTGGTGAATGGGTACCAGTGGAGGGATGGGTACTCAATCATTGTATAACTGAAACCCAAGCACAAAAATTTGTAAGGTACCATATAAATTTCAGGAGTGTTTGCTCCATTTCTTTGAAGAATGTCATGGGTATCCTTATAGGGATTGCATTGAATTTATACAATGCTTTCAGTAGTATTGCCATTTTGACAATGTTAAGTCTCCCGACCCATGAGCAGGGGATATCTTTCCATTTCTTCATGTCCTCTTTTATTTCCTGAAGTAGCGTTCTGTAGTTTTCTTTGTACAGGTCCTTTACTTCCTTAGTTAAGCTGATTCCTAGGTACTTGATTTTCTGAGGCACTATTGTGAACGGGATTGATTTTTTCATGTAGCTTTCCTCTCTCTCACTATTTGCGTATAGGAAAGCCATAGACTTTTGGGTATTGATTTTATAGCCTGCAACTTTACTATACAAGTCTATTGTTTCTAGGAGTTTTTTGGTGGAGGTTATTGGGTTCTCTAAGTATAGTATCATATCATCTGCGAATAGTGAGAGCTTGATTTCTTCCTTTCCTACCTGAATGCCCTTAATATCTTTTTCTTGCCTAATTGCTATTGCAAGTACTTCCAGTACTATATTGAACAGCAGTGGAGAGAGTGGGCATCCTTGTCTTGTCCCTGATCTTAGAGGGAAGGCTCTCAGTTTTTCCCCATTGAGGATGATGCCTGCTGTAGGCTTGTGGTTGATGGCTTTAACTATGTTGAGGAAAGTCCCCTCTATACCCATTTTGGCTAGGGTTTTCATCATAAAGGGGTGCTGGATCTTGTCAAATGCTTTCTATGCATCTATTAATATGATCATATGCTTTTTATCTTTTCTTTTGTTGATATGATAGATTATGTTGATTTATTTCCGAATGTTAAACCATCCTTGCATCACTGGGATGAATCCTACTTGGTCATGGTGTATGATCTTTTTGATGAGTAGTTGGATTCTATTTGCTAGTAGTTTGTTGAGGATCTTTGCATCTGTGTTCATCAGGGATATCGGCCTGTAGTTCTCTTTCTTTGTGTTATCTCTGTCTGCTTTTGGTATCAGTGTGATATTTGCCAAAATACAAAGACAGTCTACAGAATGGGAAAGAATATTCACCGAATACACATCTGACAAGGGGTTGATATCAAGGATATACAAAATACTGGTTGAACTCCACAAGAAGAAAACATCCAACCCCATCAAAAAATGGGGCAATGAAATGAACAGAAACTTTCTCAAAGAAGAAATCCGAATGGCAAAAAAGCACATGAGAAAATGCTCTACATCATTAATCATCAGGGTGATGCAGATCAAAACCACAATGAGATACGATCTCACACCTCAGAGACTGGCCCACATTCAAAAGAACAAAAGCAACCGTTGCTGGCGCGGATGTGGTGAGAAAGGGACACTCCTTCACTGTTGGTGGGAATGCCGACTGGTTCAGCCCTTTTGGAAAACAGTATGGACGTTCCTCAAAAAATTAGAAATTGAGCTCCCATTTGACCCAGCGATACCACTCCTGGGAATATATCCCAGAGAGGCAAAAATGTGTAGCCGAAGTGACATCTGCACTTGTTTGTTCATTGCAGCACTCTTTACAGTAGCCAGAAACTGGAAGAAACCTGAGTGGCCAAGAACAGATGACTGGTTAAAGAAACTTTGGTACATCTACACAATGGAGTACTATGTAGCTGTTAGAAAAGATGAAGTCATGAAATTTACATACAAGTGGTACAATATGGAAAGTATCATGCTAAGCGAAATGAGTCAGAAAGAGATGGATAGACATAGAAAGATTGCATTCATCTGGGGGATATAAAATAACAAAATATGAGATTAATACCCAAGAATAGCTGAGATCAACACCAGGAGGATTACTCCATAGCCTAGAGGCCAGCCGGGTATTCTAGGGGAGGGGACAGTTCAGATAGAGAAGGGAGCACCAAATGGAGGGTGTTTGGAGGATCCTCCCAGAAGGGGAGATGCAGGTTGAAATTAGACTGGACTGAACATGTTTGCCATTCAATGCCTCTTTTGCTGATCACAACACCCCAAAGGAGAGAGAGAACAAAGGGGAATGCCCTGCCACAGTGGCAGGGGGGGATGGGGGGGATAGGGGGATGGGGGGAGAGGGATATTATCCTGGTGGTGGAAGATGGGCACTGGTGGAGGGATGGGTGTTTGAGCATGGTGTGACCGAGATCCAAGCACAAAAATTTGTAAATCTACAACTGTACCTCATGGTGTTTCACTAATTAAAAAAAAAGAAAGAAAGAAAGAAAAGAAAAGAAAAAAATTTGTAAGGTCAACAACTGTATCACATGGAGTTTCACTAGTAATAAATAAATAAATAAAAATAAAAGAAAGCACAAGCTTTTCTAAGAGGTTGAATTAAATGTGAGTGAAAAATCTCTTGATTTTTCAACTTGCTCATTAAAGACCAATTCTTAAATGTAATTTAAGAATTGAAATTTTGCTTAGGTTTATGCTTTCTATCAAGGCATCCCACTAGAATTTAGCCAATTTAATATGAATATTTCCAGATTCTGCAATATTTTCTTGTATTTTCACATACCTTCTCTCAAAGAAAATACTTTAATAATGATATTTACCTAAATACTGATTTCGTGTTAGATACTTTGCAATCAGGTCATTTAAAACAGTTGACCTCTCCACGGTACTCATTCATTATTTATCCTTACTTTACTATTCAAATTGCCCTTTTTCATCAATTTCCTGAGTACATTTCTAGCAAGTGTTGTTTCTTTTCTTGGCATTTTAAAAAACTTTTGCCTATGTTTTGGATTTCTTGTGGTTGCTCTATTCAGCATCTTTGCTTTTTACTCTGCACACTCATTAATTATGTCTGCTACCCTTGATTCACTCACCATCTCTAAAGACAAACAACACCTAAAGCTAACATCTCTGCATAAGTCTGGGTACAATTAGGAGATGCAAACCACATGGTTGGTTAAATGGGAAAATTTTAATAATAAAATTAACAATAAACTTTAATTTAAAAATCAGGAGCTATAAGATATGAGGAAATGCTACCTGGTGTTTTCTGAATGGGGGATAACATATGACAGGGAAAACTTGGAAAAAATTATTCAACCCACTGGATTGCAGGGATGTTCAACAAGATAAGAACTGTTCTGCGCTCACTGGCCAGGAAAAGACACCTCCTGGCATGCAGATGGCAAACAAGCAATTAGCGACTAATAGTGTGGCTCTGGAGAGGGTGTGGAAAACTCTTGGACACAGGGAAAATGGACTCAGGGACAGACTACAGAGGATATATGAATATTTTTACACGTCTGGGCTCATGGGTTAGAAGTCTTCAAGGTGCTAGGAAACCAAATAAAGATTATCCTAAGCTTCCACATTACTGAAGATTCATCAAGGTATAACGGAAGGCCCTCCTCTGTGCGTCCTCTTTTTTTTTGGGGGGGGGGGAGTAAGACTATCCTTTTTATTGGTGTTTTCATATTCTTCACACAAATGACTATAAATCATTTCCCTGGAAAATATGGCATTTCTTTTTTAATTTTTTAAAAATTTTTTATTTTTTAATGAATCACTGTGAGGTACAGTTACAGACTTACAAACTTTCTTGTTTATGTTTCAGTCATACAATGGTCAAGAACCCATTCCTCCACCAGTGCCCGTTCACCACCAATGTTCCCTGTATCCCTCCACCCCACCCACCCCTGCCTCTGTGGCAGGAACATTCCCTTCCTTTGACTCTTTCTCCCTTAGGTTGTTGTGGTCTGCAATGCAAATATTGAATGACCATCATGATCAGTCTATAGATTACTTTCAGCATGCATCTCCCATCCTGAGAGGGCCCTCTATACACCCTTTAGTTGGTGTTCCCTTCTCTATCTGAGCTGCCTTTTCCCCCAGCATCTGTGCATCCTCTTACACATGCTTCTAACACCTTCTACTTCTTACAAAAGAAGGATGCAAACTAACTCTGCAGTTTCCTTTTTCTCGAGCACTTTCTAATGAGAAAACATAATGCCATGCTCACCTGAAAGAAGAATTGCTTAAAGGAGTCCCATCTGTGATCAAAGATTATGTATTGCAAGGTGAACTTGAAACTAAGAAGCAACCTGTGACTAACCATAGATCTCTGCCAAGTGTTAGAGGTTCTGGAAGAGAAAATAACTTTTCATGCCAAAGAGATTGACCCACTTCCTAACTAAGCCATTTACTAATGGTTGAATGATGGAAAAATTCACCAAATACGTGAACCTGAGTTTCTGCAACTGCTTTAGATGAACAAAAATAGCTATGTGTATCTAAATTTTTGTCAAGAGACCTCTGGAAGATATAGAGGAAATAAAAATTTGATAGACACAATACGTTTATTTCCACCCTTTCATGAATTCAACCATAAACATTCCCAAATAATGGAAGTTTTTCAAATATATGTATTTTCTGGTGCTTATATGTATTTTACACAGATGAAAAATTAATTTTCTGTTGCAAATCATGGTTTAAGTAGGGAAGTGTTAATTTATTATTTTTACAATGATTTATCAAAAGTGATCTAACTCCCCAAGAAAATAAATGACATATTTCACTGCCCTTGTCTGAATTTTAAACAATAACTTGTAAATATATAGAATCAGTCAATATTTCACAGGGCATAGCTTCATAACTTTGTTTACTGTCTAGTTACCATTAGTAACTACCAAAATTACAAACATAGGAACAAGACTATGTGTTTAGTACTTAATCACTTAATCACTTAACTTCCCGTTAGTCGTCGATTTGCTCAAGCGGGCGCCAGTAACATCTCCATTTGTCCCTGTCGCGTGCTAGTGTAGCCCAATGGCATCTGTTCGCTCTAGGAACATGAAGAGCCTCAAACCGATCGTTCATGATCTTGACGAAGTAGTCTGACCATCTGGTAGGTGGGCGGCCACGCGGTCTTTTGACATACTGTGGAATCCAGTCAGTAACAGCTCTAGTCCAGCGGTCGTCTTTAAATCTCATTACGTGACCAGCCGCGATAGCACAGCGGGTAGGGCGTTCGCCTTACAAGCGGCCAACATAGCCGACCCGAGTTCGATTCCTCCGCCCCTCTCGGAGAGCCCGGCAAGCTACCGAGAGTATTCGATATGCCAGACACAGTAACAACAAAGTCTCCAATGGAGACGTTACTGAGCCCGCTCGAGCAAATCAACGATCAACGGGAGGGCCTTTACCTTTACCTTTTACGTGACCAGCCCATCTGATTTTTGACACCTTGGCAAATGAGACAGCGTCCCTGATTCTTGATCGTCGACGGATGTCGGAACTCCGGATTCTTTCTCTCATTGGAGTGAAACGTGATATTCCAAGCATAGCTCTTTCTATTCTTCTTTGGGAGACCCAAATAGCATTCTCATCCTGTTTGCGTAGGGCCCAGGTCTCCGAGGCATATGTTAATGCAGGAAGAACAGTGGAATAAAAGAGATGTGTCCGGAGCCGGAGGTTCTTCGTCCTCTTAGCTATTACTTCGACGTTCTTGAAGGTGTTCCAAGCCGCTCTCTTCCTCCTGCGCAGCTTGGGTGCCAGGTCATTTGTCATGTTGACTTCTCGACCTAGGTACACATAGCTGTTGCATTCGGAGATGGTCGTTCCTTGAGAGCGAATGGGGCATCAGGAACGAGGCTGTTTCTCATAAACATTGTCTTCGTAAGATTCAGCTGTAGTCCTACCTTTCCACACTCACAGTCAAAGTCGGCCAGCATTTGTGCCGCTTGGCTGATGTTTGGTGTTATTAAAACAATGTCATCAGCAAAGCGGAGGTGGTGTAGTTGCCGACCATCTATCTTCACTCCCATTCCTTCCCATTCCAGTCGTCGCATGATGTTCTCGAGGGTGGCACTGAAGAGTTTTGGTGAAATGGTATCACCCTGCCCTGCCGAACCCCTCTCTTGACATCAACGATCACTTCTTTGTAGAATGGTGAGATCCTGGTAGTGAATTCGCAATACAGCTCACAGAGGATCTTGATGTATTGCGCTTGAATGCCCTGATTGGCTAGGGCTTCAATGACCACTTCCGTCTCAACAGAATCAAAGGCCTTCTTTAAGTCAATGAACGTTAGACAGAGCGGCATCTTGAACTCCCGAGAAACCTCAATGAGTTTGGTTATTGTGTGGATATGTCAATGGTGCTGAATCCTTTGCGGAACCCGGCTTGCTCTCATGGTTGTCCTTCATCTAGTGTTCTGCCAATCCTATTTAGGATGACTCAAGTGAACAACTTGTAGATGACAGACAATAGGCAGATGGGGCGATAGTTGCCAATGTCATGGATGTCTCCCTTCTTGAACAGTAGTACGGTCCTGCTGGTTTTCCATTGGGATGGAACCTTGCATTCAGACAGGTAGCGAGTGAAGAGCCGAGCCAGTGTATTGATGAGTACTGACGGCAGGTTCTTCAGGTGTTCAGGTCTGACCTTGTCTGGGCCGGGTGCTGTTTGTTTCTTTACCAACGAAATGGCGTGTCGGATTTTGGAAGGGAGAACGTTGGGAATGACATATCATCCTGTGGAATTTGGTATGTCGGCAAGTGGACATGCCTATCGAAGAGATTTGAGTAGAAGTCATGGATAATCTTCTCCATTACCATTCTGGAGGATGTGATGGAACCATCAGGACGTTGGAGGGCAGTCATCTTGGTCTTGTAGTTGGCGAAGGACAGGCGGGCGTAACGAATACTTTTCCCAGCTTCTGCCGCATCTACCAGTACTTCTGCTCTTCTCTCTTTGAGGTCTTCCTTGATCACATCTCTGCACTGCTTTGCGAGCTCAGACATTAGCTTGCTGTTGCCTGAGGCATGCGCCAAACAACACTGGCGAATTAGCTGGAGTTTTCGAAGACAGGCGTTTTTTTGTGTCTATCTCTCTCTTGGCGTTCCTCGCACATTAGTAGTGTTTAGTACAGAAAAAATTAATTTCTGCATTCTGAGATTTTCCTAAGATTTTAATGTAAAAATAAGGTACTCCCTCTTAGTATCATAGCCACATTATAGTAAAGATTCCAGTATAAATAGGCCCCTCCTAAGTCATGAAATCATATTCTAAAAGTCCTTTGATAATCACACTGACAGCAAACTTACTTTTCTCACCCTCTTTATCAACTATTTTCACCTGGGTTTAAATATGATCTTAAGATCAGAAAGATAGTACAGTGGTCAGACATGTGTTTTGTGTTCAGTGACCTGGATGCAATCCCAGGCACCACATTGGATCCCCTGAGCAACACCAGGAGTGATCTCTGAGCATAGAGTCAGGTGTAAGCCCTGCGTACCACCAGGTGTGACCCCCTAAATCAAAATAACAACAACAAAACATAATTATATTGTCCAACTCCCCACACAGGATGCATTTCTATCTGTAAACTGCTTTATATTCTGGAAATATTTCTTTTTAGGATACCTAAATTCACCACTAAAACAATTCTGTGAAACTATGTATTACAAATTATGAATGTTGTTTAATAAAGGAGGAAGTTGACATTCAAAAAGCTTATGTTCCTAATCAAAATCATATTCCCAAGTTTCCTTGATCTAACATGTTATCTATAATATCCTCCAGAGAGAGCCAACTAACCTCTCCTTGAGTTTATTCAGTATTGGGGAACTCAAAGTTTCTTAAGTAATTCCACTTTATTGTGAAAATCTCTTTTGTTAGTTATTTCTATACAACCCAAATCTCTCAGAATTCCCAGTGAGAACTTCCTGCTGGAACTTAAGGTCTTTGTGTGCATGCAGCATCTTATTCCTCTTTTTATCCCTTGTGAAAATTTGAATGCTTTCAATTTTTACGTCTGTAGTTAATGTGAAATAGTTCTAAAAGTTTTCACCAGCAATAAGCCTTCTTCAGTACTATAACCTCATTCTGCTAATGTGTTTGTCATCCTTTTATTAATGTGTTTCACACGGTTGATGTTTTTAATCTGAATAAAGTTTAGATCATCATCACCTTCATGGATTATGCCTTTGGTTTTGTAGCAATTAAAACAAACCAAAAATGTCATCACCAAAACCTGCATCATCTAGATTTTCTCGAATGTTATAATCTTGAAATCTTATGGGATTGCATTTTTCATTTATGTCTGTGATTCATGTTGAATTACTCTTTGTGAAGATTTCACTTTCGCATGTGGATGCCTAGTTATTACATAAATTTTCTTTATTATATTTTCTTTATACTTTTCTCAAGGATCATCAGACCATATTTTAGGAATCTCTGCCATCTGTTCTATCCCATTGCTCTATTTGTCTGTTATTTCACCATTCACATGCTTTACAACTGTAACTTCGTTGTAAGTGTTGGTGTCAAGTAGTGTTAGTTCCCCAAGCATCATTTTTACTCAACATTGCACTGTCTCTCTTGGGTTTTTAGTCTCTCTAAATAAATATAGGATTGAAAATACCCAAGAACTAACTTAATAAGTTCATGAAATTTGTACAAATTAAGTTATGCATAACTGAATAAGTTATGCAATCTACCCATCAAGGTAGGAAGAATTGGCATTTTGACAATACTGAGTCATTCTACCCATGAGCTTTGAATAACTCTTCAAGTGTACACTTCTTCCTTGGTTTTATTTCAATTTTTAGTTTACCTCATAGAGATACTGAATTTCTCCCTTTTTAATTTACTTAAATTTATTCCCTTACAAGCGGCCAACATGGCCGACCCGAGTTCGATTCCTCCGCCCCTCTCGGAGAGCCCAGCAAGCTACCGAGAGTATTCGATATGCCAGACACAGTAACAACAAAGTCTCCAATGGAGACATTACTGGGCCCGCTCAAGCAAATCGATGATCAACGGGAGGGCCTTTACCTTTACCTATTCCCTTTGGAACTCTTCTAACATAATTGTTTTATTTGTTTTTGACGGTGCTGGGAACTGAACCAGGAACTTCACAAATGCAAGAGAAGTGTTCTATGCTGTATTACATCCTTGACCAAATGGTATTAAATTTTAATTTCAAATTCCACTTCATTACTAAGATGTGTAAAATCAGTGATTTAGTATATTAATCTTATACACTGAATATATCTATACTTTCTTATCTGTTGTAGGTAATCCACAAAGAAAAATGGATCTTTAAAGAAAAAAATAACTTTACTTCTCCTTCTCTTACACTATATATTTCATATACTTCTTCTGCCTTCTATTGTTGAAAAGGAGCAGTGAAAAATGTCAATATTGTTTTCTCTTTATCTCAGGAAAAAAATCTTCTTGGTTCTCATAATAAAGTCTGACTATCATTTCTATTCCTGATTACTAATAGTTTTTGTCAGCATTGGTTGTTGTTTTTTTTTCAAGTTCTTTTCTGCATGCATTGATATAAGAGTATGCTTTTTATTCTTTAGACGTGACATAGCAGGTTATATTAATTCTTGAGTTTTGGACTAACCTTACCTAACAGGGATGATCTGAGTTGTCTTCATTCTCTAATTATTCTTCTATATTATAGTATTAAATTTGCTAGTAAATTGTGAATTTTTGCATCTATTTTATCTTCAAACCCATAGATTTTTTTTACTATAATAAGCATATCAGGATCTCAGTGTTAGAAAAACTTTGGTCTGTTATAATGTTAAGAAGTATGTCTTCTGATTGTATCTCCTGGAAGTTATTGCAAAAATATCACTTGATCACTCAACTTCCCGTTAATGGTCAATTTGCTCAAGTGGGCACCAGTAACGTCTCCATTTGTCCCTGTTGTGTGCTAGTGTAGCCCAATGGCGTCTGTTTGTTCTAGGAACACGAAGAGCCTCAAACTGATCGTTCATGATCTTGATGAAGAAGTCTGACCATCTGGTAGGTGGGCCGCCACGCAGTCTTTTGACATACCGTGGAATCCAGTCAGTAACAGCTCTCGTCCAGCGGTCATCTTTAAATCTCGTTACGTGACCAGCCCATCTGATTTTTGACACCTTGGCAAGCGAGACAGCGTCCCTGATTCTTGATCATTGACGGAGGTCAGAACTCCGGATTCTTTCTCTTATTTGAGTGAAACGTGATACTCCAAGTATAGCTCTTTCAATTCCTCTTTGGGAGACCCAAATAGCGTTCTCATCCTGTTTGCTTAGGGCCCAGGTCTCTGAGGCATATGTTAATGCAGGAAGAACAGTGGAATCAAAGAGATGTGCCCAGAGCCAGAGGTTCTTCGTACTCTTAGTTATTACTTCGATGCTCTTGAAGGCGTTCCAAGCCGCTCTCTTCCTCCTGCGCAGCTTGGGTGCCAGGTCAATTGTCATGTTGACTTTTCGACCTAGGTACACATAGCTGTTGCATTTGGAGATGGTCGTTCCGTTGAGAGCGAATGGGGCATCAGGAACGAGACTGTTTCTCATAAACATTGTCTTCATAAGATTCAGCTGTAGTCCTACCTTTCCACACTCACGGTCAAAGTCGGCCAGCATTTGTGCCGCTTGGCTGATGTTTGGTGTTATTAAAACAATGTCATCAGCAAAGCGGAGGTGGTGTAGTTGCCGACCATCTATCTTCACTCCCGTTCCTTCCCATTCCAGTCATCGCATGATGTTCTCGAGGGTGGCACTGAAGAGTTTCGGTGAAATGGTATCACCCTGACGAACCCCTCTCTTGACATCAATGATTTCTTCTTTGTATAAAGGTGAGATTCTGGTAGTGAATCCGTAATACAGCTCATGGAGGATCTTGATGTATTGAGTTTGAATGCCCTGACTGGCTAGGGCTTCAATGACTGCTTCCGTCTCAACAGAATCAAAGGCCTTCTTTAAATCAATGAACGTTAGACAGAGCGGCATCTTGAACTCCCGAGAAACCTCAATGAGCTTGGTTATCGTGTGGATAACCAAGTAATTACAATGGGTCTCATTGCCCTGACCCTGAAGGCTTCTGCAAAAATATTATTACTATAATATTTTTAAAATGTTTTGAAGAATTTCCCAATGCATCCCACCTATTTTGCAAACTTATTTATTATTAAATTTATTTAACAGACATAGTCATGATTATTCACTATTTCTTCTTGGATTAATTTATAAAAATAATTTCTTCTTACATAAGTTTAGGAAAAATTTTATAGTAAGTCACATAATATTAGTTATGATTAAAATTAATTATAATTCTACTAATCTGCCAATTTTTAGAGAAAATGACTGTCTTTTTTTTTTAGACTAGTCACTGTCACTGTCCTCCCATTGTTCATTGTGGCTCGAGTGGGCCCAGTAATGTCTCTATTGTGACAATTGTTACTGTGTTTGGCATATCGAATATGTCACAGGTAGCTTGCCAGGCTTTGCCCTGTGGGAGAGATACTCTAAGTAGCTTGCCGGGCTCTCAGAGAGGGGCGGAGGAATCGAACTCCAGGTGGCCATGTTGGCCTTTTGCAAGGCAAACGCCCTACCCGCTGTGCTATTGCTCTAGCCCTTTATACTAGGATGGTCACTGTCACTATCCTCCTGTTGTTCATCGATTTTCTTGAGCGGGCCCAGTAACATCTTCAGTGTGAGACTTTGTTGTTACTGTGTGTGGCATATCGAATACGTCACAGGGAGCTTGCCAGGCTCTGCCGTGCGGGCGAGATACTCTCGGTAGCTAGCCGGGCTCTCTGAGAGGGGTGGAGGAATCGAACTCAGGTCGGCCATGTTGGCTGCGTGCAAGGCAAATGCCCTACCCTCTGTGTTATCGCTCCAGCCCTTTTTACTAGTATGGTACTGCAATAAAAACCAGAGACTCAGGCATGTAAACCATGTGCTAACCACTAGGTCACAGCCCTGGCCTGTTAATCATTTTTATTTCACTTGTATCCCTTGTCATCCCGTTGTTCATTGATTTACTAGAGCAAGTGCCAGTAGAGTCTCCATTTATCCCTGTCGTGTGCTAATGTAGACCAATGACACCTGCTCGCTTCAGGAACACAAAGCGCATTTGTTATTGTTACTGTTTTTGGCATATCGCATACGTTACGGGTAGCTTGTCAGGCTCTGCCATGCAGGTGGAATACCCTCGGTAGCTTTCCGGGCTCTCCGAAGGAGACAGAGGGTTTCGGCTCAGGAAAAAGTGCATCTCTCTCTTTCAGAAGCTTTGTTTTATAGTCTCTGGATATTGGCCATTGGTGAGATTTCATGGTGCTGGGGGCAGTTTGTGGGTGTGACTGCCAAGCTACTGGAAAACTGGGAATCTGGGTGGAGGAGGCCCAGTCCCGATCTGAACAGGCTTGGAGATCTCGGCCATGGGTTCCACATACTTGGGTTCCTCCATTGGTTCCTTCATAGGTGAGGCTCATTAGAGCTTGTGGAGAGTGGCCTTAAGCATGACTTAGCTGAGTTCTGGACGTTTTCTGCTGCCAGGGCTCTGCTTGGAGCGGGGAGAGAAACTCAAGCCACCCTCTTCCAAAGGGGCCCCGGTGAAGAAAACCTGGCGTGGGGGCAGAAGATTCGTTTTTATTTAGATATTTATTTGTTTCTTTTTAGATCATTATACACATCCCCCGCTATAATATATCCTCTAAAAGTACAAAAACAACTAGTCTTATTTAATATTGCCTAAGATTCCACCAGGAAAATTAAAAATACCTAAATATATGCAGAGTTATGCCACATTTATAGATTGAAAAAATTGATAATGGCAAGAGATTTTCCCAACACTGATCTATAAACTTAATTATATCATTGTCAATATAACATTTCAGGGTTTATTTGCAAGTGGTTACATTCTGATTATAAAATTTAGACGGAAAACAAAATAATCACAGTCGCCAAAATCATTTTGAAAACAAGAGCAAAAGCTATGAACTCACATAACCTAATAGCAAGATTTACTACAATTCTATGAACCTAACCATGTGATGCTGGAGAAAGAAGAGATGTTACACAAACAGTGGGTGAAGAAATAAATAAAGCTTAGGCTCAATTAACACATCAGTTGTCCAACTGACAGGGAAACAACAAGTACTGAATTCAGTGTAATTCTGATATACAGGATGCAATTACTTTCACCAACAAATAAAATATGTTTATTTTTAAAAATATTATTTCCTCCAATTATAAAGTTTGTGTTCATGGACAATAGAAAACCTCAGACAAAAAGAATCAGTAATTTGATCTTGAACATGTAGCACTGTAGAACTGTCCTCCCGTTATTCATCTATTTTCTCGAGCGGGCACCAGTAACGTCTCACAACAAATTGTGAGGCTTTCTGTTACTGTTTTTGGTATACTGAATACATCACAGGGAGTTTGCCAGGCTTTGCTGTGAGGGCAAGATACAATCAGTAGCTTGCCGAGCACTCCAAGAGGGGTGGAGGAGTCGAACCCCAGTAGAAAACGCCTTACCCACTGTGCTAATGCTCCAGCCCATCTTGAACATAAGTAGAATTAAATATTTTGTCTCTAGGTACAATGATGGAGTCATTCATTGTTCCACAACAACTAACAGGTTTTTTGGAGTAAACCAAGTTGTTATGTAATCTTTGTGAATGTCAGTATGATAAAATGGTCTCTAGGTGAAAGTGTTATTCTTGAAGAATTATTTCTGAGGTCTTTCTAGGATGATGATCTATGACCAGAATGAATTACTTCAGTAAGAAAACTTGGGGTAGGTATATTAGTCAGAGTCAGAGTCATATATTCAGACATATGCAGTGTTACAGCCTGAGCCACAGTCACATATGACAACAGAACCACAGTCAAGAGAAAAAACCAAACCCAAAGCCATATCTAGAAGCACAGCCACATTTAAAATCAGAGCTAGAAACCAGAGCCACACCAAAACACCAAAAGCCACAACACAAGTCCCATGAGAGTTCCCATAATAGTTGTGATATTTGATATTTCAGACTAAGATTTAGTTAACATGCATATAAAAGCTTCTAAGATTTAAATGTTTCCCACTATTCTGGAAATCTGGGAAGGATGAAGTCATATTAATTGATTGGTGAAATAAAAGTTTATACCACATGTGCATGCCACATCTTTTATATAAATGAGAGCAGTTGGTGTCTACACTGCTAAAATATGTCAATCCAATTATCCATTATTACATTCTCTGCTTTTACTATGGAACCATGTTTGATCTTACTCAGGTATTGTCTTGTGTCAATTAGAGATCTAAAAGGAAAGTGACTCTATCAGGAATGTTTACTGTAAGGAAAGATTTCATCAATTACCTGTTCTTGTTTGTTTGTTTGTTTGTTTGTTTGTTTGTTTTGGCTCACACCCGGCAATGCTGAGGGGTTACTCCTGGTTCTGCACTCAGAATTACTGCTGGTAGGTCTCGGGGGACCATGTGGGATGCCAGGGATTAAAACTGGGTCAGTAGCTTTCAAGGCAAATACCCAATTCGCTCTATTCTCACTCTGACCCCTCAATTATCTGATCAAATGGATTCATGATTCCAAAGGCATTTTTATGTAACAATACTTCATAGAAGGTAGAGAAATTTATATCTTTCTATGCAACTAGTAAAACAGGCTTGGCAAATTACTTTGACTACCTTGAAAATTACCAATCAGTTTATAGGCAGTTTTAATGAAACTCAGTGTTGCCCTACATAGAAACCTTACCACATCTGTATGTTATATAGTTCCTAGTAATCCAGATGCTTATGAATTTAACTTTATTCTAAGAGATAACATTTGTTTATAACAAGATGTTTTATGTGTACAGCTTCATATTACACAACAGTATATACCATGCCTACATGGCTTCAATAAGCTATTTGAAGTGTACTTCAAATTCCCTTACCTATTTCATCCACTTCAGTTTAATTCTTCTCTGATAGCACATTTAGTTATAAGAATATATAAATCCGCTCTTGGTTTGCTTGTTAACCATAGTACATTTGCATCTTTTAACTTTTCACATAAGAGTAAAATCAAATAGTATTTGTCTTTCTCCCTTGGCTTATTTCAGATATTTAATGTACAACCAGAGATAAATGGATAAAAGCTGTGGTATATACTCACAATAAAATATTATGCATTTCTTTAAAAACTTTTTAATCCTATGGTTCACTAAAATGTCTACAGAGCTGGTGGTTATCATGTTTAGTAAAATATTCAAAGGGAAAATATCAAGTACCTAAGGATCTCACTCATATGTGGAATATGGACAAAACAAGGGAATGGAAATAGAACCATAGCTATGCTAAAATTTTATTTGTTTGTGGGGAGCCCACATCTGGTAATGCTCAGGGGTAACTCTTGGCTCTGCACTAAGTAATTACTCCTGGAGGTGCTCTGGACCACATGGGATGCTGAAGATCAAACCCAGGTGGGCTGCATGCAAGGCAAGTATCCTACCCACTGCACTATCTCTCCAGCCCCAAATTGTATCTGGTATTAGCTGATATTAAAAATGATCTATGTTGCCTTATATCTGCCAAACTTAATCATATAATAATTGGCTTCTCCTGCAATACATTTTTCCAGAACTGTACTTTCCTGGTATCAGGCTGATCATTGCAATAATCAGTCTTGAAGTTCAAACTCATTCACATAAAGTACCTTAGAAGAGGGTGGGACCAATATAAGGCTGCAGCTAATTAGCTAATTCTCTCTTCCTTGAGTTGGGAATCTCCCTAAGCTAATAAACCCAGTTAAGAACCATTTTACCTGGGTGTGGATGCACCCAATATTACAGCCCTGATGAGAAGGCATTCTATTCAGAAGCTGTCACATATGAGAAAGAGTCCAGGCATGGAAAAATGTATTGTCTGTGGATTATGCATTCACATTCTCCTGTTAATGTATTTTAAAAAAACAGAATTTCAGATCCATGTTTGCATGTGCTTCTCTGTGTTCCCACAATATTAAGTGCTAAGAAGAGAAAATACTTTGCAGTCATTTTCCTTTCCAGATCTACCCAGACCCCTTCATTGTTGGTGTCCAGTAATACACAGTTTCTATGCTCACCAGGTCCCTAGATTTCACCAGTTTACAGGCATTTTTATGCAGCAACCAATTCCAGGAATGTCTAACCATTTTCCTGGAGACTTATATGCATCAATATCCTGTTTTCTCTATATGTTTTATCATTATTTTTTTCACATTTAGAAATTCCTCTAAACAACTTTTTATCTTGAGGATTGTATACATGCATATATTTGCATATGGGTACACAAGGACATGAGGGATAACTAATTACTGTATTACTGTATTAGTGTCATCCCATTGTTCTTCGATTTGCTCGAGCGGGCACCAGTAACGTCTCCACTCGTCCCAGTCCTGAGATTTTAGTAGCCTCTCCTTACTCGTCTTTCCCAATGCTGCCATATTGGAGGCTCTTTCAGGGTCAAGGGAATGAAGCCGGATATTGTTACTGTTTTTGGTATAACGAATATGCCACAAGGAGATTGCCAGGCTCTGCAAATAACAGAAGCAAAATTGGATAACTAAAAGGAAAACAAATAGTCCTCAAACCATGAGACTTACATCTAAGAAAAAAATACTAAGGTTAGAACACAAGACTTTTGGGAGCAGGAGCCATCTACCTTCAGGCATGAAATTAAAGGTATTTAATGTATTTAATTTTTGATGGGCTAGAGTGATAGCATAGCAGGTAGGGCCTTGCATGCAGCTGACCAGCAGACACAGGTTCGATTCCTCCGCCCCTCTTGGAGAGCCCAGCAAGCTACAGAGAGTATCTCACCTGCACGGCAGATCCTGGCAAGCTATCCGTGACATATTCGATATGCTAAACACAGTAACACGTCTAACAACGAACCAAATCAATGAACAATGGGAGAATGGTGCTATGGTGCGACGGTGCTACTTATTGGTGAATTATGAACACCTAGCAATGACAACAGAAGCCAGATTGATATAACTAGGATGATGAGATGAGCAGCATCAATTATCGATTTCTAGGAGGGTGCAAAACTCAGCAACAGTGCTTGAGTCTTGGTCAAATATAAATCCACGGCATATCTGACAGAAAAGACGCACACATCTGTGAGGACCAAAGAAGCACGTTTATTGAGCAGAAATCACAAGGCAGAAGAACAGGATACGGAGGTCAGAAGTTGATACTTAGGGCTTCTTCTTTCTAGGAACATCTTGGAGGAACTCCAGCTCCATCACAAGCCAACAGGACATTCAATACGACAACCAGCTTCCTGTAGATCCCCAGAACTGTCTCTTCAATGGGAGAAGATGGAAGACTTGGACTCAGCAATGCGTGGGAAGGACCATTTTAGAAGAAAGGTGCACGCTGGTAATGTTCTAACAGCAAGAGTAGCATCTTCGGTAGCAGGAAGAGCCATATCCGGAGCCATAGCCACAGCCATAGCCAGAGCCGTAGCCGCAGCCATATCTGGATCCATAGCCAGAGCCGTAGCCACAGCCATAGCTGGATCCATAGCCACAGCCATAGCCGGAGCCATAGCCACAGCCATATCTGGAACCATAGCCACAGCCATAGCCAGAGCCATAGCCACAGCCATAGCCAGAGCCGTAGCCACAGCCATATCTGGAGCCATAGCCACAGCCATAGCCAGAACCGTAGCCACAGCCATATCTGGAGCCAAAACCACTGCCGTAGCCAGAGCCATAGCCACAGCAGCTACCACACGTGGAGGTTTTGCAGCACATAGTGTCTTGAGAGGGGGGTTCGGTACTAGTTCAGAGGAGAAGCAAGTAGAACTTTCTGAAGTCTGAATGTCCTCTCCTGCCCTGAGCCCTTTTATACTCTACCAGAAAAGGGTGGAGCACACGACACAGAGTCTGTGACCTCATTAGCCAGCAATTTTCATTTTTAAAAAGCTTATCATACTAAGAACAACAAATTTGTCCAGCAGTGTGCCCAGGATTTGGCCCTAGATAGTCAAGGGAATTCAAACAAAACAGATGGAACGCACACCTTGAGTGAGTATGTCTCGTGACGTGTAATGAAAGAAATGATACAAATGAAAATGAATCCACACAGATAAATGCAAAAGGGAATTAGATTAATGGGAAAACAAATATAGATGGAAATATTTGGTAATTTAGAAAAGGTATTTTGCCATTATAACATTTGGCTGCTGATAAAAATATAGCAGTTAAAAAAAAAAGAAATAGAAGGTACTGATAAAAATATATCAGTTACAAAGAAAAAATAGGAAGGGTTATGGAATGTATATATGGTGGATGAAAATTAATTAAGTTTAGGATATGTTCCAGTTGAAAGTAAGCAAGGTATAAAGACTTAAATGGGAGGAAATGTATGAATGAGACTAAAATTTGGATCGGCCTTATGAATGGGAGTCTACTACTTTGTAAGGTCTTTACCATTAGTGTCTTTTTCTCACCTGATATTACAGAACTCTAACATTTAGACGCTTTAGCAGAAAAGATATTTTCAGACTTAGTTTCAATCAGCAGCTATAAATGTATCATTCTCTCAGTTCCATGACAAGGGTTACTGCACAAAATGTGGCTGAGATCCCTGAAGCTAGGAGACCACATAAAATGGTTTGCTTGAAAAAAGATGTTTCTACTACGATAGTTAGCCCTAGATTGAAGTTATCCCCAAAGATTATTCGTCCAGCTGATAAGCTACTGCTTTCAGCATCAGGAAGCTTTTCTTAACACTGACTACTCTGGGTAATCCTGATTTTAGTTTTATAAACAGCTGAAGGTAATTCTAATAATTATATACTTTTGAAAATTGATTATTTCATTATGCTCTTTGTAATTCTGATAGAAGGAAATTTATGAAGCAGGTATAATTTATGCACTCATAAGAGTCTTAAACTTAATATGTCTTTAAAATTAAAAAAAGTGTTTTGATTCATTCCATCATAGAAATTTTGTGGCTTTCACAATTGAGTGAAATAAGAAAGTGTTAATAATGTTAAGCATGACAGAATGAAATCTCACAGAATGTGTGTGTGAATGTGTTTGTGTGTATGTGTATGTGCACACACACATGCTTATCATAAGTTTAGTGAAGCTTAGGGAAAAATAAGAGATTTTTTTCTTTACTTATATAAACCTAACTGGAGCAAAAGGATGCATGGCCACTGATAGGAGTACTTTGTGTGTGTTGTATTAAAATTCTTAAATTTTAAATTTTTTCCATAGGAAATATGAGATACTTTCAAAAAGCTTTTCTCCCCTTTATTAAACACCATGATTTACAAAGTTGTTTATAATACACTGACATTCCAGTAGAAGTACACTAAATTTGATGGGAAAGTAACCACCAACCAAGAAGTTTCTACTCAGCAAGGTCATTATTAAAGATCGAAAGAGGGATAAAACATTATCAGACAAATGGCAGCTGAGCACATTCATAACATCTAAACCAGCTCTGTCATAGATACTCAATGACCAGATACATGAAAGAAAGATCACACAGCATAAGCCATTGAACTCCTCATAGCCAGCACAGTAACCAATTCCTTCATTTTGATCATGTTTTTTAAAGTAATTTGACTGGAATTTCCAATAAATTTCCAATAAAATGTCATTACATGACTGGATATATTAGGAAACAAAATCTAATATTTTGCTAGTTACAGAAGACACAGTTAAACTTCCATATAAGTGTAGACTCACAGTGAAAGGATGAAAAACAATCATACAGACTAATGGAAAATTTTTTAAAAGCAGGGCAGCCATACTAGCATAAGACCAAACAGCACTTAAGCTAATGGAAAAGGTAAGAGAGAAGGGAAAAAATGATATTGGTGCTTCAGTTTGTGTTAATTAAAGCACAGTGCATCAATGATACGCCCCAGGATGAAAAATTTTCTTTCTGGTTGAATTGTCCAATGATGAGTGGAGTATTAAAGTCTCTGACTATTATTGTGCTCCCCTCAAGCTCTGTTTCTCTCCAAGCCCAGTCCCACTAACTATGGCTTATAGTCTCCTTACAATTTTTATTTTATCTTTTCACTTTCACTTCAAAGCTTTCTGTTCTCACCACTCACTGGTATGAATGTTCTCTGAGTCTATGCTATATGCAAATGTGCTCTCCAGGCTAAGGCAAACACTTTCTGTTACCAGAGGACAATTCATAGCTGAGGTTTTGTAAACAATAAAAATAGCAAGTTAGCACAACATCCATGTTATTTTAGTCCTGTAAACCAGGAGTCTAAGTTCAGCCCCACTGGGATCACTGTAAGGGTCTCAAAATATTGTGATTAAAATTTTATAAAATAAATGTGCAAAATCTTTTTAATATGTAACTACTTTCAGTTGCCAGATTTAGTGATCTTCCCTCCAAATTTTCAGGGCACATAGCTATGCTAAAAAGTTATTTTTCTTAGCTGACATTCAAATTGAGTTATCTTGTAATTTATCTGCCAGACCTAAGGATATAATAACTGGCCTCTCCTTCCAGTGTGAAACATGGATTTTTCCAGTTCTGTTTTTTTTTTTTTTTTTTGTTATCAGGCTGGTCACTTCCATAGACAGCCTTGAAATACAAATTTATATAGAAAATACTTTAGAACAGGGTGGAACTAAAATAGATTTTTTTCATTGACTAATTCAACCCTTCTTGAGTTTGTAGTCTCTCTCCTAATAAGCCCAGTTGTGAGCCATCCTGCCTGCATTTGGAAACACCCAGTGATGGAGTGTCTGATGGGACAGAATTCTATTACAAAGGTATCACATAGGAAAAAGCTGGTAGTTGAAAATCTGAGTTTTTCTCAGATCTTTCTCAGCTACATTCTCATTATCCTATTAATGTCTTTAGGAAAACAGAACACAGTAAAAGGCAGCTTTGCTGATTTTGCAATATGAGAGTTTCAGATCCGTATCTGCATAGGGCACTCTAAGTTCTGCACAATTCTAAGTGCTGAAGAAAATGAAATATGTGGCAATCACTACCATTTCCAGGTTTCTTCAACTTCTTTTCACTGCTGATGTACAATATCATGTAGCTTATAAGTTCCTTAATTCCTGGGGTTCAAACGTTCCCTTCTATCTTTTTTTTTTGCTTTTTTGGGTCACACCCAGTGATGTTCAGGGGTTGCTCCTGATTCTAAACTCAGGAACTACTGCTGGTGGTGCTCAGGGGACCATAGGGGTGCTGGGAATTGAACCCACGTCGGCCGCATGCAAGGCAAATGCCCTACCTGCGGTGCTATTGCTCCAGGCCCCCCCCCATCTATCTTTTATGCCAGCACTGAATTCCAAGAAAATCTAACGTTTTTCTTGTACATTTATATGCGCCAATATTCATTATTCTCTATAGTCTTTATCAATCCATTTTTTATCATCAGTAGTTTCTCTAAACAATATTTTTCTTGAGGTTTGCATGTATGCATCTAAGTGTGATGGGTTAATGAGAACATGAGTGATGACTATAGGGAAAAAAATAGACCTCAAGTCATGAGACTTAAATGTCTTAGAGAAAAAACGGAACTTTCAATAAGATTAAAATCCAAGACTTAGGAACAGGAAGTCCATCTTTCCTCAGGCACGAAGTTCAAGGCATTTAACTTTGGATAAATCACGAATACTGAGCAATGACAGCAGAAGCCAGATTGATGTCACTAGGATGATGAGATGAGCAGTATCAATCATCAATTTTTAGGAGGGTGCAAAAATCAAAAACAATGCTTGAGGTTTTTTTTTTTGTTTTTTTTTTTTTTAGTGAACCACCATGAGGTACAGTTACATACTTACAAACTTTTATGCTTGCATTTCAGTCATGCAGTGGTCGAGTACCCATCCCATGGCCAGTGCCCATTTTCCACCACCAATGATCCCCTCCCACCACCCTTACTCATCTGCCCCTCCCACCCTGCCTCTGTGCCAGGGCATTCCCTTTTGTTCTCTCTTTGCTTTTGGGTGTTGTAGTTTGCATTAGAGACATTGAGTGGCCATTGTGTTTGATCTATATTCCACATTTGAACAGTACTTGAGTTGTAGACAAATATAAGTCCACGGCATATCCAACAGAAAAGACGCACACATCAGTGAGGACCAAAGAAGCACGTTTATTGGGCAGAAATCACAAGGCAGAAGAACAGGATACAGGGGCCAGAAGTTGATACTTGGCTAATACTTGGACGGGGTCAAACTTAGGGCTTCTTCTTTCTAGGAACATCTTGGAGGAACTCCAGCTCCATCACAAGCCAACAGGACATTCAATATGACAACCAGCTTCCTGTAGGTCCCCAGAACTGTCTCTTCAATGGGAGAAGATGGAAGACTTGGACTCAGCAATGCGTGGGAAGGACCATTTTAGAAGAAAGGTGCACGCTGGTAATGTTCTAACAGCAAGAGTAGCATCTTCGGTAGCAGGAAGAGCCATATCCGGAGCCATAGCCACAGCCATAGCCGGAGCCATAGCCACAGCCATAGCCAGAGCCGTAACCGCAGCCATATCTGGATCCATAGCCAGAGCCGTAGCCACAGCCATAGCTGGATCCATAGCCACAGCCATAGCCGGAGCCATAGCCACAGCCATATCTGGAACCATAGCCACAGCCATAGCCAGAGCCATAGCCAGAGCCGTAGCCACAGCCATAGCCAGAACCGTAGCCACAGCCATATCTGGAGCCATAGCCACAGCCATAGCCAGAACCGTAGCCAGACCCATAGCCACAGCCATAGCCAGAACCGTAGCCACAGCCATATCTGGAGCCAAAACCACTGCCGTAGCCAGAGCCATAGCCACAGCAGCTACCACACGTGGAGGTTTTGCAGCACATAGTGTCTTGAGAGGGGGGTTCGGTACTAGTTCAGAGGAGAAGCAAGTAGAATTCTCAGAAGTCTGAATGTCCTCTCCTGCCCTGAGCCCTTTTATACTCTACCAGAAAAGGGTGGAGCACACGACACAGAGTCTGTGGCCTCATTAGTCAGCAATTTTCATTTTTAAAAAGCTTATCATACTAAGAACAACAAATTTGTCCAGCAGTGTGCCCAGGATTTGGCCCTAGATAGTCAAGGGAATTCAAACAAAACAGATGGAACGCACACCTTGAGTGAGTATGTCTCGTGACGTGCAATGAAACCTAATTTAGGATTTTACTCAAGAGGACATAAACTCCTTTGCACTTCCTGCTAGAGATTCATGGATCCTGAGAGTTCCCGCAGTGTCTCATATCTGAGCAGTGACAGGAAAGCACTCGGGTGCAAGGTCAGAGGCAAACGTAGGGACATAGAGAGAGAGAGGCATTCTCAGGTTATTCTTAGAAGAAATAGAGGCTTTCTTTCATGATGTGTTACCTCGCAGATTGAGATCATATTGAAAGACAGTTTTTCCAGTATGTGATGATGCAGATATCATGTTAAAAAACACTATATATTCTGAGCTAAGTGTAACATTATACAGCCTCAATCCTTTATATCTGTTTTTCTCAAGGACATGCGTTTTTTTTTTTAAATTTTTATTAGTGAGACACCATGAGGTATAGTTTTAGACTTACAAATTTTTGTGCTTGGGTTTCAATTATACAATGATCAAATACTCATCCTTCCACCAGTGCTGATTTCCCACCACCACGGATCCCAGTATCCCTCGCATCCCCCATTCCCCCCTATCCCACCCTGCCTCTGTGGCAGGGCATTCCCTTTTGTTCTCTCTCTCATATTGGGAGTTGTGGTTTGCAAAAGAGGCAATGGGTGGCAATCATGTTTGGTCTATAGTCTACTTTCAGCATGCTTCTCCCATCCTGGGAGGATCCTCCCAACACCCTTTATTTGGTGCTCCCTTCTCTATCTGAGCTGCCTTTCCCCCTAGCATGTGTGGCTGGCCTCCAGCCATGGAGTGAAATTCTTGGTACTAATCTTGGCCATTCTTGGGTGTTAGTCTCCTATTTTGTTACTTTATGTTCCCCAGATGAATGTAATCTTTCTATGTCTATCCCTTTCTTTCTGAGTCATTTTGCTTAACATGATACTTTCTATGTAGTACCACTTGTATGTAAATTTCATGACTTCAATGGCTAAAAGGCACATGAGAAAATGCTCCACATCATTAATCATCAGGGAGATGTAGATCAAAACCACAATGAGATATCATTTCACACCACAGAGACTGGCCCACATCTACAAGAACAAAAGCAACCAATGCTGGCGCGAATGTGGCGAGAAAGGGATCCTCCTTCACTGCTGGTGGGAATGCCGGCTGGTTCAGCTCTTTTGGAAAACAGTATGGACGATTCTCAAGAAATTAGAAATTGAGCTCCCATTTGACCCAGCAATACCACTCCTGGGAATATATCCCAGAGAGGCAAAAATGTATAGTTGAAGTGACATCTGCACTTGTTTGTTCATTGCAGCACTCTTTACAATATCCAGAATCTGGAAAAAACCTGAATGCTCCAGAACAGATGACTGGTTAAAGAAACTTTGGTACATTTACACAAAGGACATGCATTTTTTTTTCTTTTTGGGCGATGCTCAGGGGTTACTCCTGGCTCATGCACTCAGGAATTGCTCCTGGCGGTGCTCGGGGGACCATATGGGATGCTGGGAATCCAACCTGTGTCTGCCATGTTGGCAGCGTGCAAGGCAAACACCCTACCCGCTGTGCTATCGCACCAGCCCCAAGGACATGCATTTTTAAAAAAATGTTTTAAAATTAAAGCTACCAGTGATGTATTCGATATGCCAAACACAGTAACAGCAAAGTCTCCAATGGAGACGTTACTGGGCCCGTTCGAGCAAATTGATGAACAAGGGGAGGACAGTGATACAGTGATACAGTTTTAAAATTAAAAAGTTTAGAGTTTTCACTAAACAGGTGAATAAGGGCAGAGATGTGTTTATAATTGTGCATTGAGCTCTGTTGTTGTAGGAGATGACTGATTTGCCAATTCCTGTGATAGAAATACTCTTAAAAATTTGTTTCAAGAATCTATGCAGCATACAAAATTCCTAAGTCAAAATCATCTTTTTTGCTGTAGTAAATTAATTGTCACACTGAGAAACAATATGGATTTCAGTTTGTGAGGTTCTTGACATTCACACATACAGTATATTAGAATTATTGTAGGAAATGCTTAAGAAATTTCAATTTTTCCAGTAACCAACTTTTGTGATATTATAAAAACAAGTTTATTAATTGATTGCATAGTTAAACCTATTATTAGCCCGATATAAGCAGTATTTTATTATTTGATTTAATTATAATTATCTTAATTATTTTTATAAATATACATTATGTTGTTTTCACAAGGATAAAGTTTATGCAACAGATGAACAAAATCACTGTGTATCACCACCATGAATGTGCTCGTAACATTCCATCAGTATTCCATGTCACATGTAATGTGACCTCCAATCCTTTCCCCATTCTTCCTCCCATGTTTGTGGGTGTGTAAGAAATTCAGGCACATAAAATTTTGATTATGTAAGTTAGGAAGTTGCTTCAAAGAGAGGAACACACTGGAGAGTTCTGGAAACTTTAAATAAAGTGGATTACAATACATTGGGCAAAGAACATTTACATATTTTTTGTTTATTGCCTGTGATCCTTGATGACACGAAGATCATCTTGGCTTCCATGATTCTTAGCCATCTATCACTACAGTGATAATTCCACCTGGACTCCATTGAATTCTTATATAAGTAACCTGAAATGCCTCTCTCGCTATGTTTGCCTCTGACCTTGCACCCGAGTGCTTTCCTGTCACTGCTCAGATATGAGACACTGCGGGCACTCTCAGGATCCATGAATCTCTAGCAGGAAGTGCAAAGGAGTTTATGTCCTCTTGAGTAAAATCCTAAATTAGGTTTCATTGCACGTCACGAGACATACTCACTCAAGGTGTGCGTTCCATCTGTTTTGTTTGAATTCCCTTGACTATCTAGGGCCAAATCCTGGGCACACTGCTGGACAAATTTGTTGTTCTTAGTATGATAAGCTTTTTAAAAATGAAAATTGCTGGCTAATTGAGGCCACAGACTCTGTGTCGTGTGCTCCACCCTTTTCTGGTAGAGTATAAAAGGGCTCAGGGCAGGAGAGGACATTCAGACTTCTGAGAATTCTACTTGCTTCTCCTCTGAACTAGTACCGAACCCCCCTCTCAAGACACTATGTGCTGCAAAACCTCCACGTGTGGTAGCTGCTGTGGCTATGGCTCTGGCTACGGCAGTGGTTTTGGCTCCAGATATGGCTGTGGCTACGGTTCTGGCTATGGCTGTGGCTATGGCTCCAGATATGGCTGTGGCTACGGCTCTGGCTATGGCTGTGGCTACGGCTCTGGCTATGGCTCTGGCTATGGCTGTGGCTATGGTTCCAGATATGGCTGTGGCTATGGCTCCGGCTATGGCTGTGGCTATGGATCCAGCTATGGCTGTGGCTACGGCTCTGGCTATGGATCCAGATATGGCTGCGGCTACGGCTCTGGCTATGGCTGTGGCTATGGCTCCGGATATGGCTCTTCCTGCTACCGAAGATGCTACTCTTGCTGTTAGAACATTACCAGCGTGCACCTTTCTTCTAAAATGGTCCTTCCCACGCATTGCTGAGTCCAAGTCTTCCAACTTCTCCCATTGAAGAGACAGTTCTGGAGACCTACAGGAAGCTGGTTGTCATATTGAATGTCCTGTTGGCTTGTGATGGAGCTGGAGTTCCTCCAAGATGTTCCTAGAAAGAAGAAGCCCTAAGTTTGACCCCGTCCAAGTATTAGCCAAGTATCAACTTCTGACCCCTGTATCCTGTTCTTCTGCCTTGTGATTTCTGCCCAATAAACGTGCTTCTTTGGTCCTCACTGATGTGTGCGTCTTTTCTGTCGGATATGCCGTGGACTTATATTTGTCTACAACTCAAGTACTGTTCAAATGTGGAATATAGATCAAATACAATGGCCACTCAATGTCTCTAATGCAAACTACAACACCCAAAAGCAAAGAGAGAACAAAAGGGAATGCCCTGGCACAGAGGCAGGGTGGGAGGGGCAGATGGGTAAGGGTGGTGGGAGGGGATCATTGGTGGTGGAAAATGGGCACTGGCCGTGGGATGGGTACTCGACCACTGCATGACTGAAATGCAAGCATAAAAGTTTGTAAGTATGTAACTGTACCTCATGGTGGTTCACTAAAGAAAAGAAAAAAAACCTCAAGCACTCTTTTTGATTTTTGCACCCTCCTAAAAATTGATAATTGATACTGCTCATCTCATCATCCTAGTGACATCAATCTGGCTTCTGCTGTCATTGCTCAGTATTCGTGATTTATCCAAAGTTAAATGCCTTGAACTTCGTGCCTGCGGAAAGATGGACTTCCTGTTCCTAAGTCTTGGATTTTTATCTTATTGAAAGTTCTGTTTTTTTCCCCTTAGATATTTAAGTCGCATGACTTGGGGTCTATTTGTTTCCCTACTAGTCATCACTCATGTTCTCATTAACCCATCACACTTAGATGCATACATGCAAACCTCAAGAAAAATATTGTTTAGAGAAACTGCTGATGATAAGAAATGGATTGATAAAGACTATAGAGAATAATGAATATTAGCGCATATAAATGTACAAGAAAAAGATTAGATTTTCTTGGAATTCAGTGCTGGCATAAAAGATAGATGGTGGGGGGGAGGGCCTGGAGCGATAGCACCGCAGGTATGGTGTTTGCCTTGCATGCGGCCGACACGGGTTCAATTCCCAGCACCCCTATGGTCCCCTGAGCACCACCAGCAGTAGTTCCTGAGTTTAGAACCAGGAGCAACCCCTGAACATCACTGGGTGTGACCCAAAAAAGCAAAAAACGAAAGATAGAAGCAAACGTTTGAACCCCAGGAATTAAGGAACTTACAAGCAACATGATATTGTACATCAGCAGTGAAAAGAAGTTGAGGAAACCTGGAAATGGTAGTGATTGCCACATATTTCATTTTCTTCAGCACTTAGAATTGTGCAGAACTTAGAGTGCCCTATGCAGATATGGATCTGAAACTCTCATATTGCAAAATCAGCAAAGCTGCCTTTTACTGTGCTCTGTTTTCCTAAAGATATTAATAGGATAATGAGAATGTAGCTGAGAAAAATCTGAGAAAAACTCAGATTTTCAACTACCAGCTTTCTCCTATGTGATACCTTTGTAATAAATTCTGTCCCATCAGACACTCTATCACTGGGTGTGTCCAAATGCAGGCAGGATGGCTCACAACTGGGCTTATTAGGAGAGAGACTACAAACTCAAGAAGGGTTGAGTTAGTCAATGCTAAAAAATCTATTTTGGTTCCACCATGTTCTAAAGTATTTTCTATAATAAATTTGTATTTCAAGGCTGTCTATGGAAGTGATCAGCCTGATAACAAAAAAAAAAATAAAAACAGAACTGGAAAAATCCATGTTTCACACTGGAAGGAGAGGCCAGTTATTATATCCTTAGGTCTGGCAGATAAATTACAAGATAACTCAATTTGAATATCAGCTAAGAAAAATAACTTTTTAGCATAGCTATGTGCCCTGAAAATTTGGAGGGAAGATCACTAAATCTGGCAACTGAAAGTAGTTACATATTAAAAAGATTTTGCACATTTATTTTATAAAATTTTAATCACAATATTTTGAGACCCTTACAGTGATCCCAGTGGGGCTGAACTTAGACTCCTGGTTTACAGGACTAAAATAACATGGATGTTGTGCTAACTTGCTATTTTTATTGTTTACAAAACCTCAGCTATGAATTGTCCTCTGGTAACAGAAAGTGTTTGCCTTAGCCTGGAGAGCACATTTGCATATAGCATAGACTCAGAGAACATTCATACCAGTGAGTGGTGAGAACAGAAAGCTTTGAAGTGAAAGTGAAAAGGTAAAATAAAAATTGTAAGGAGACTATAAGCCATAGTTAATGGGACTGGGCTTGGAGAGAAACAGAGCTTGAGGGGAGCACAGTAGTAGTCAGAGACTTTAATACTCCACCCATCATTGGACAATTCAACCAGAAAGAAAATTTTTCATCCTGGGGCATATCATTGATGCACTGTGCTTTAATTAACACAAACTGAAGCACCAATATCATTTTTCCCTTCTCTCTTACCTTTTCCATTAGCTTAAGTGCTGTTTGGTCTTATGCTAGTATGGCTGCCCTGCTTTTAAAAAATTTTCCATTAGTCTGTATGATTGTTTTTCATCCTTTCACTGTGAGTCTACACTTATCTGGAAGTTTAACTGTGTCTCCTGTAACTAGCAAAATATTAGATTTTGTTTCCTAATACATCCAGTCATGTAATGACATTTTATTGGAAATTTATTGGAAATTCCAGTCAAATTACTTTAAAAAACATGATCAAAATGAAGGAATTGGTTATTGTGCTGGCTATGAGGAGTTCAATGGCTTATGCTGTGTGATTTTTTTTTAATGTATCAGGTCATTGAGTATCTATGACAGAGCTGGTTTAGATGTTATGAATGTGCTCAGCTGCCATTTGTCTGATAATGTTTTATCCCTCTTTCAATTTTAAATAATGACCTTGCTGGGTAGAAACTTCTTGCTTGGTGGTTCTTCTCATTCAATACATTATCTATTTCATTCCATTTTCCACCGACTTGTAGAGTTTTATTTGAGAAATGTAATGTCAGTCTTATGTTTTTCCCTTGTATTGGAGTTTTTGCTTCTCTCATTGTTGCTTGAAGGAGTCCATCCTATCTTAGTTTCTTTGCCTTTTTATTACAATACGTTTTCTTAAATTTTACATGGACTGGCATTCTCTGGGCCTCTTAGTTCTGCAATCTCACCCTTCTTATTGAAGAAATGCCGAAATAATTTTTTCAATCAGTCTTTCTTCCCTTCTCCAACTTTATTCTCCTCTGGAATTTTTATTATTCTAACAATGTTTATCTCAGTTGTCAATGATATATCTTATATTCTCTTTCTTTTTTATCATTCTTTTTTTTCTATTTCCTCTTCTTTCATGGTGGAGCTGTTACCACATCTTCAAGTTCATTGATTTAATTTTCAGCTTTATCTATCTTGCCACTGAGATGTGCTGATTCTATTTAATTTCTTCAAGTTTATTTGAATGAGCGCTTTTATTTTTCTGTCAGGATTTCATCCAATTTTTTTGCTTATAGGCCACAGCTGCTGATTCTCAGGGGGTTACTCCTGGCTCTGCTCTCAGAAATCACTCCTTGCAGTGCTTGGGGGACCATATGGGATTCCTGGGAATGAACATGGGTTGGCCATGTGTAAGCCAAGCACCTTACCTCCTGTACGATTATTACTCTGGCCCCTAATACTTTCATTCTGAGGCTATATTTATCTTTTGAGTTTTGATGTGTTTCCTGTAAGCAAAGAAATAGACATATTTTCTTTCCTGATCCATCTATACCTTTTGAAATAGAATAATTAAATCCACTGATATTCTGAGAGCCTATTTAGATAAGGGTCGTGTTGTCATTTGTTGTTGGGCAGGGGGAGGGGGTTGTCTTTGCAAATGGTTATTCATGAAAGCAATTTCTTAATTTTATAATTTCAAACCTCCACAATAAACAATAACTACTCAAAAATGATTTCATTTTATATTGCTTAGTGCAACGAAATGGCTAATGGAATTATCAAGAAATGCATCAGTAAAAGGAAGTTTGTGAAAATTATTATAGCTCACTAATGGGGTCATTAAATTCTTGTCTGAGGGTTTACTAAGCTGTTTGCTGCTAGTTGAGCCTTCTGTTATTGTGCATTGAGCATAGTTGGCATCTATGTTACTTTCCCATCAAATTTGGTGTACTTCTACTGGAATGTCAGTGTATTATAAACAACTTTGCAAATCATGGTGTTTAAATAAAGGGGAGAAAAGCTTTTAGAAAGTATCTCATATTTCCTATGGAAAAATTTAAAATTTAAGAATTTTAATACAACACACAGAAAGTACTCCTATCAGTGGCCATGCATCCTTTTGCTCCAGTTGGGATTATATAAGTAAAGAAAAAAATCTCTTATTTTTCCCTAAGCTTCACTAAACTTATGATAAGCATGTGTGTGTGCACATACACATACACACACACATTCACACACACATTCTGTGAGATTTCATTCTGTCATGCTTAACATTATTAACACTTTCTTATTTCACTCAATTGTGAAAGCCACAAAATTTCTATGATGGAATGAGTCAAAACACTTTTTTTAATTTTAAAGACATATTAAGTTTAAGATTCTTATGAGTGCATAAATTATACCTGCTTCAAAAATTTCCTTCTATCAGAATTACAAAGAGCATCATGAAATAATCAATTTTCAAAAGTATATAATTATTAGAATTACCTTCAGCTGTTTATAAAACTAAAATCAGGATTACCCAGAGTAGTCAGT
The DNA here is from genome assembly GCF_029834395.1 of Sorex fumeus. Classification (NCBI taxonomy): domain Eukaryota; kingdom Metazoa; phylum Chordata; class Mammalia; order Eulipotyphla; family Soricidae; genus Sorex; species Sorex fumeus. The sequence continues at coordinate 30,181,451 of NW_026606322.1, read as the reverse complement.
CTTAAGAAAAGCTTCCTGATGCTGAAAGCAGTAGCTTATCAGCTGGACGAATAATCTTTGGGGATAACTTCAATCTAGGGCTAACTATGATAGTAGAAACATCGTTTTTCAAGCAAACCATTTTATGTGCTCTCCTAGCTTCAGGGATCTCAGCCACCTTTTGTGCAGTAACCCTTGTCATGGAACTGAGAGAATGATACATTTATAGCTGCTGATTGAAACTAAGTCTGAAAATATCTTTTCTGCTAAAGCGTCTAAATGTTAGAGTTCTGCAATATCAGGTGAGAAAAAGACACTAATGGCAAAAACCTTACAAAGTAGTAGACGCCCATTCAGAAGGCCAACCCAAATTTTAATCTCATTCATACATTTCCTCCCATTTAAGTCTTTATACCTTGCTTACTTTCAACCGGAACATATCCTAAACTTTAATTAATTTTCATCCACCATATATACATTCCATTTTTAATGTTTACTTTAAAATGATTTCATACAAGAAAAGATGATAAGTATAAGATTACTATTAGATACAGTAAGATATATATATGATATATATATGATAAGTGTATATATATATATGATAAGTGTAAGTATAAGTATAAACCCAGCTCCCGGAAGCGTGAAGCCGCAAAGACATCTTATTATGACATCTTATTATCTCATTCCTACTTTGGACAAACTGGCATGCTTCCGAATGTAATCTGCCCACACGGCAGAGTTTGGCAAACTCCCCGTGGTGTACCCAATATGCCAAATACCAGTAACAATGATGGGTCTCATCTCCTAACTCTGAAAGAGCCTTGAATATGGCACTTTTTAAAAAATCTCCGGGCTAGGATGAAGGAGACGTTACTGGGGCCTGCTCGAGGCAATCGATGAACAACAGGATGGTCATGATCGTGATCGTGATCGAACCCTTCCTATTTTTTCTTTGTAACTGATATATTTTTATCAGTCACTTCTATTCCTTTTTCTTAACTGTTATATTTTTATCAGCAGCCAAATGCTACAATGGCAAAATACCTTTTCTAAATTACCAAATATTTCCATCTATAGTTGTTTTCCCATTAATCTAATTCCCTTTGGCATCTATCTGTGTGGATTCATTTTAATTTCTATCATTTCTTATTCTTTACCTATAATTATGGAAAAAAACTAAGAGAGGGGAAAATGTCCATAATTTTCATACTGTGTCTTCATGGTCTAGGATGCTCCCTCTTAAACATATTAAAAATATGCTAAATTGTTCCATTCAGTTTCTCAAGTCTCAATATACAAATTGAAATTTGACAAAAAATTTAATAACTTGCATTTCCACTAATCTTAATGAGTTGCTAGATTATTTTTTCTAGCACCCTTCCTTTTTCATTTCATTTCATTTCATCATCCTGTTAATCGTCGATTGCCTCGAGCAGGCCCCAGTAACGTCTCTTTCATCCTAGCCCTGACATTATATTCACGGCTCTTTAGGAGAATGAGACCCATCATTGTTACTGGTATTTGGCATATTTGGTACGCCACGGGGAGTTTGCCAGACTCTGCCCTGTGGGCAGGCTACATTCGATAGCCTGCAAGTTTGTCCAAAGTAGGAATGAGATAATAAGATGTCATAAAAACAAAGTTTTGATAAGATGTCGCGCGGCGGCCGCGCGGTTCCGGGATCTGCATTTTATAGTCTCTGAGTCTTGGCCGCTGATGGGATTACACGGCGCCAGGGGGCCAGGTGGTGGGTGTGACCCCCGCCTGCTGGAATTTGGAGGATCTGGGTGGAGGATGCTCGACTCCAATCCGAGTAGGCTTGGAGGTCTCGGCCCCGGAACCCGCGTGGCTTTGTCCCTCTGCCAGTACCTTCATGTGTGCGGAGAGTGGTCTCACCCTTCCTTATATTTTTATTTTTCCATCTTACTTGAATCTGTTTCTAATTTCTCAGTAATGGATATCTTTTTTTCCACTACACCTCAGGCTAGATCTCTTTTCTTTGGTCCTACTACCTCCCCCAAGACTGTCATTTCTCCTCTCTCCTCTCCCCTCCTCTCCTCTCCTCTCCTCTCCTCTCCTCTCCTCTCCTCTCCTCTCCTCTCCTCTCCTCTCCTCTCCTCTCCTCTCCCCTCCTCTCCCCTTCCCTCCCCTCACCTCCCCTCCCCTCCTCTCCTCTCCTCTCCCCTCCTCTCCTCTCCCCTCCTCTCCTCTCCTCTCCTCTCCCCTCCTCTCCTCTCCCCTCCTCTCCCCTCCCCTCCTCTCCCCTCCCCTCCTCTCCCCTCCTCTCCTCTCTCCTCCTCTCCTCTCCTCTCCTCTCCTCTCCTCTCCTCTCCTCTCCTCTCCTCTCCTCTCCTCTCCTCTCCTCTCCCCTCCTCTCCTCTCCACTCCTCTCCTCTTCCCTCCTCTCCCCTCCCATCCCTCCTCTCCCCTCCCTTTTCCCCTCCCCTCCCCTCCCCTCTCCTCCCCTCCACTCCTCCCTCTACCCCTTCCCCTCCCCCACACCCTCCCCTCCCCTCCCCTCTCCTGTTCCATTCTAAAAAGTGCAATTTCTAGAGTACAGTTCTGAAATATTACACAATTTGGCTTAGTTTTATGACTTTATGAGCATATGACATATGAGAATTAGGTAGAGAAGTCTTGATTTGTGGCATGGGTATAAAAAAGAAATGTTTATGTTATACAAAGTAAGAATTCAAGATTCATGCAACATAACATCAGCTCAATTCTTAAGAAATACCATAATACTTTTAAAAAGTAATTCCACAGGCAAGTACACAGACATTTGTTATGAGCAAAAAAAATGATTTTTATGTAAAATAAGTGAGTTTTCCAACTACAGGATGCTAGAATCATCAGCAATTATAACAGAAACTCAGAGATTGTGGGAATTAGGCTAACATTCAGAAAACAGGTGATTCCAGGAGTCTGAGGCCACAAAGATGTCATTCTAAGAAACAGGGGGTTAGGATCAAGTCTCTGTGAAGCATACAATCTCTTAAATTGAAAATCTTGGGGTCAGGCCAAAAAGATAGTACAGCAAGCAGGGCATTTGCCTTGCAGCAGCCAGCTCAAGTTCAATTTCCAGCATCCCATATGATTCCCAGAACTTACAAGAAGTGATTCCTGAGTGTAGAGCCAGGAGTAATCCCTGAGCACCGCCAGGTGTGACCCAAAAAGAAAAAAAAAGGACCAAAAATGATGGCTTCTGAGTGTCTATATTGCAAACCATAATGTCCAAAATTAGAGAGAGAGTAAGAAGGAAATTGTCAAGGAAATTGTCTGCCATAGAGGCAGGGGATGGGGTGCGGTGGGGGAGGCAGGAGGGATACTGGGGACATTGGTGGTGGAAAATGTAGACTGGTGGAGGGAATGGTGTTCAATCATTGTATGACTGAAACTCAAACATGAAAGCGTTGTAATTGTAGCTTACTGTGATTCAATTAAAAAGGGAAAAAGTAACATCTTCTATAGAAAAATTGCCTAAAGCCACAACTGTCAAAGCCATACACACCATATCCATATCTATAGCCACTCCCATATCTTGAACCATAGCCACAACCACAACCTGAACATAGCCATAGCCATAGCTCCTTCCTCAGCCTGAGCCATGATAGGGACCAAATCCACAGCCATTGCCACAGTTTCCACAGTAGCTACCACACATGTTGGGACAAAAAAAAAATCAGGTGGGTTGCAAAAAGATGTCTCTGATGTGTGAATGTCGTTTACTTCTTTTGGAACTTTATATGCTGTCAGTAATTGACAGTACGTACTATCCATCTACTGAGCCAGCCAGTAAATATTTAAGCAGCTTCTCTGTCACTGCTGACAATCAGTAAGGTATGAGTTCATAACTTGGGCAACTCTGGCTCATTTAAAGAGCTCCCTTTTAATTTCCCCTCGCAAAGAATTTCCTCAATAGAATCATGTACCTAAGTGTAAATTATACCCATTTTTAATCCCCCTCTATTTTATATATTATGCCTCATAAAGCAAGGTTTGAAGAGAATGTTGAAAATTTAGGAGCCTAATAATCTAATAATTCGATAGTAATCTAAATATTTTGTTTTATTGGAGCGATAGCATAGGGGGTAGGGAATTTGCTTTCCACCCGGCTGATCTGGCTGACCCAAGTTCGATTCCTCCGCCCCTCTCGGAGAGCTCAGCAAGCTACGGAGAGTTTCTCGCCCGCACAGCAAAGTCCATTACGTATTTGATGTGCCAAACACAGTAAGTGTCACAATGGAGACATTATTGGTCCCGCTTGAGCAAATTGATGAACAACGGGAGGACAGCGGCAGTAACAATGATATAATATTTATCTTAGATATTTATTAATATCCTATGAATACATAAATTATACCTGCCTCATAAATTTCCTTCTATCAGAATTACAAGGATAATAATATAAAATAGCAATAAAAGTAATAATAATAAAAATAAAATAATATTTATATTATTATCTAATATAATATTTAGATAATAATCTAAAATAAATCCCTTATCTCTCTCATATTTCCTACCATGGAATAGAAATGCAATCAGTATAGGAATAGACTTGTCTCTTTATGAAATTATTAGAATCTGGCTGAAGCTTCTTTCCTACCAACCCTACCAGGTCCCCCCTTCCCCTATTTAATTCTTCTCAAACCAAATTTGAGAAAAGATCCAATATTTTCAAGGCAAAGATATGCCTATTGTACATTAAGTGTGCATAGAGAAGGAAAACACTATCCATATGCTCTACTTATATTACTTCCTTCCAATACCAGAAAAAAAAGATGATCCCAGGACAGCTGAACACTCAGCTGTAACAGAAACTATTCTCTTTAATGGAGCGCTTATCAGAGTCTAAATTATAAGATGAAGTTATATACCTAGAATTTAACACTTGATTACTACTATTCTTTTCACTTTTAGTTTTTGTTGTTGTTCTCTTTTTACTGAATCCTGAGATACACAGTTACAAAGTGTACAAAGTGGTCCATGATTGGGTTTCAGTCATACAATATTCCAACACCCATCCCTCTATCAGTGTACATTTCCCACCAACAATGTCCCCAGATTCCCTCCCACGAACACACACACACACACACACACACACACACACACCAGCCTGCCTCTGTGGTAGGCTCTTTTCTCTCTCTCTCTCTCTCTCTCTCTCTCTCTCTCTCTCTCTCTCTCTCTCTCTCTCTTTCTCCTTTTGGGCATTATGATTTGCAATACAGGTACTTAGAGGTTATCATGTTTGTTCCTTTATCTACTTTCAGTACACAGTTCTTATCCAGAGTGACCATTTCCAACTATTGTTGTCATAGAAGTTCCTTCTCTATCCCAACTTCCTTCTCCCCCAGCACCTGAGGAAGGCTTTCAACTGTGGCCCAGTCCTCCTGGCCCTTGTTTCTACTGCCCTTGGTTATTAGCTTCATAGTCTGTTATTTTTTATATTTCAAAAATGAGAATAATCATTCTATGTCTGTCCCTTTCCTTCTAACTCATTTCACTTAGCATGACACTTTCCATATTCATTCATTTATAAGCAAATTTCAGGACTTTTTTTTTTCTTGGTGGCTGCATAGTACTCCACTCCATGGATATACCATAATTTCTTTAACTAGCCATTTGTTCTTGGACACTCAGGTTGTTTCCAGATTGTGACTAGTGGGAATAGTGCTGCAATGACTATGGAAGTGCAGGTGGCATTTCTGCTGTTGCACATTTAGTTTTGAAGCTGAAGAAAAGTGGATGGCTTTAGAATTCTAACGTAAAACTAATGACACAAAGAAGCACAGAATTTAATTTGTTCTCTATCTGTATGTTTACTCAACTTTTTGAGATGTCACAAATTGCCTATACATAAGACTATCTCTGTTTTGTATAAAAATGCTATCACTTTTACCTTTATATGTATAAAAGGAAAATTAAGGACTGAAGAGATAATACAGAGATTTAGACACCTGCCTTGCACTCAGAAATCCCAGTTCAATTCTGAGCACCACATACAGCCCCCAAGCAAGACCAGGATTAATTTCCTGAGCACACAGCCAGGACTCAGCCCTGAGTACCACTGGGTGTGACCCAATTTCTCCCCCAAAAGGAACATAGCTATCACTTCTTCTGTCAACCCTTGAGTATATTTTTCATGTCACCATAATGTTCAGCTGTAAAATAAAAAGTCTATGAAAATTCAAATCTGGGCTGAGACAGCTTAATAAGATCGACATACTTTGCATGTAGGAAGTCCAGGATTCAGACACCAACGTCATGTGTGCCACAGGGAGAGACCTCTGAACATTGAACTGGAATAGCCCCTACAAGAACCAGGTGCACCACGAAGACAATGATGGTTGGAGGGCTCGCTTGGTATGGGAGGCATGTGTTGAAAGTAGGTAAAGAACCAACCATGATGGCTTCTCAGTATCTATACTGCAAACCATAATACCCAAAAGGAGAGAGAGAATAAGAAAAGTACCTGCCATAGATATAAGCGGGGGATGGCGTGGGGTGGGGGTGGCAGAAGGGATACTGGGGACATCAGTGGTAGGACATGTGCACTAGTGGATGGATGGTTGTTAGAACATTGCATGACTGGAACTCAATCACGAACGCTTCATGATTGAGATACACAATATAATTGTGTTTCTCATGGTGGTTCAATTAAAAAATTTTTCAAAGAAGAAGAAGAACCAGGTGTGGCCCCAAAACAAAAAAAAAATAAAATAAAGAACAACTTCAAACGTGAACCACATCCTTCAGGATCTACCTCCTCACTGCTGCCCTGTGGATTCAACAAGGCTTCTCTTTGTTCCTCTTTGCAGAAATACGATAGTCATAGCACTTGTCAAAGTTTATAGAAACTTTTTCTTGATCACAAATTAAAATGTTATGTCCTTAAGGAAACACTGCAGTTACTTTACAGACCTTTACTAGCAGAGCGAGCAATTTATTCACATTTTGTATAAGAGAAATTTGAGGAGAGGGGTTTAAAGAATAGATTCAAACTGAGGGCAATACTGAGAGGCACCATATAGCAAACAGCTACATTGGATATTTCTTCTACTGAAACTCAAACTATAATAAAAGGGAAATAGGGCTTGTTTGTGGGATCTTCAAATTTCTACCATATTAAAAGTATTTAATAACATTTGAGTACCTAAGTTCTCTTTATTTCTTACATTAAAAAAAGATTACTTTATTTGAAGCATCATGATTGTTTGGTAATAACAGGATTCCATACATACAATGTTTCAACACCATCTACTAGAGTGTCTACTTCCTACCCACTTTGTCTTTGGGACCCTTCTCAACCACCCTTGGTAAATCCCAGCCTTGGTAAGCTCAGCTCTATACATCAAATCTCAGGTTGTCTGACCATAAGTTATTCCATACTGTTTACTTTTCTGTTTTTGAATTTTTACATAAAACATTTTGATTTTCCAATCAACTAAGCTTAATATTTTTTTCTTTAGGAGCCATACCTGTAGTTCTTAGCTACCTCGATAGATATTAGTAGCAGGGTGAAGTCGTGTGGTATCTGGATTGAACTCAAGGCTCAGCTTATGAGATCAAGATCTGTACTCTACCATGAGATCTAACTCATAGTATTTTTAAAAACAACTTTATTTTATTTTATTATTTTTAAATAAACATAAAATTTAATCTTCTCTTTAAAGACCTAAATAAACAATAGCAATTCTGAAAGAAATTACCTGTAAATTAGCATTTGTACTGGAGAGGTGAGAGGTATTTTTATTTACATATAAAAGTGATATATAATATAGATAGATATGTATATTTAACATAAAGTTTCAATTGTGGTATTAGGTTAAAATAGGAATATATCATTTCAATAGAAAAATCCTATGCGCAGTGTAACTCAGTACACTGAAAAATCCTTTTGCTATACTAGAAATTACTTGTATGCGCAAATAATGCAAAATATAAGATCTTTTTCCATGAATTTTAACTTTGCACCCCTACAGTTAATGGATCACAAAATTTTCCCACATCTGTATACAACAAAGACAAGGGTTTAACATTCTTCATCAGAATTCATCCATTTTACCATGACTCTTTTTCCTTCCAGTGATTCGAACGAATTAGATTAGTGGAAATAATTACTAAAACACCTGCTTCAAGTTCTTGATATTTTAGAAAAGCTCTCAAATCTCATGGAAAATGAGGCACCCTATAGAACTGAGCAGCAGTCCTTGGCCTGGCTTTTTCCTCTCACCTGATTCGTCAGTGGGAAACACTACAACCAATAACTTATTGTTTAGTTAAATTTTATTGAAATATAAGTGAAGGAGGTAGTGCAGCCAAAGAGACAGTACAGCAGGTACTTATGTATCACAATCACTGCCAGGAGTGATCTCTGAGCACAGAGCCAGGAGTAAGCTCTGAACATTGCTGATATGGTCCAAAAACAAGAAAAGGAAGAGAAAAGGAAAGGGCAGGAAAAGGAAAGAAGAGAAAATGAAAGGAGATAAGAAGAAATACAATAAGTGAAAAAATTCTGACATAATTGCTTCCTTTTACATCTGCATTTGCATCACCATTCTGGGAGAACTTACACTTAAATCCAATCAACTTCCATGTAAGACAATATTTGTAAACTCTATAAACAGTTAATCCTTGAAAAGAACTTAGAAAGGAAGAACACACGACTTTCCTATGGGGAGTGGAAGTATATAAAAACAATGTCAGAATCCCCTTTGTGCTGGACTCTAATGAATACTGCTCCAATGTTCTGGTACCCTATAAATTCTATAGCCAAAAAATCTATTTCTACCTGCCTCAAGGGCTAGGGTAGATAGCAGCTAGGATAGATAAGGGACCATTATGACAATGATGACTGAAAGGGATCACTCTGGATGGGAGATGTGTGCTGAAAGTGGGTAAAGGACCATTCATAATGGCCTCTCAGTATTGCAAACCATAAAACCCTAAAGAAGAGGGAGAAAAAGAGGGAAAGTTCTGCCATAGAGGTAGGCTAGGGTGGGGGGTGGGGGTGGCAGGACAGATACTGGGAATATTGGTGGTGAGAAATGCATACAGGTAGAGGGATGGGTGTTGAAATATAATATGACTGGAACTCCATCATGAAAACCTTGTAACTGTATCTCACAGTGATTCAATTAAAAAAATAAATAAATACTTTAAAACCAACTTCTAGCTTTCTAGTGCAGTATTCAATTCAAGAACAGGTCTACACATCCTAATATCTGCACCCTGTTTTATTATTGAGGCATATTTGATTTTCTACCAACCAAAATTATTTTCTGATTTTTCTTTTGCTAATTTTGCTTGCTGACCAAGGCCTTCCTTGAATTACTAGCCCAGTTTGACAGACTCTGTGTTAGCACATGCCACAGGCAAGGTGTTGTCCTGGGAAGAAGTTTGTATACCCTTTGCATCTCTACTTACTACCTAAAGGGAATTTCCCCCCCAAAAGCCAACCTCTTGTTGTTCTCAGAAATACCTTAATTTTGTAAAGCCTCTTCTGTGGGCCTTGTCTTCTCTTAAAACCATCGAAATAAAAACAATGGTGCTATTAACGTAACTATACTAGTAGTTTCTCTACCAAAGATGGCTTTACCTCTTGAACTCTTAGAACTGGTTGACAATATCTAGAAACGTTTTTTTTGTTATCAAGAATAGAGGGCAGGGTGCAGTATACATGCAGAATATAGCGGTAGAAATCTACATCTACCTAATTCTACAGAGTACAGAATAGCCTGCATAACCAAGGACCTTCTAGCCCAGTATGATAGTGCTAAGATTTAGAAATTCTAGTTATTGTTATGTATCTGTAAATAAACTTCTTTGTTTCTTGGAAGCCAAATCCAAATATACCCTTCTTTACACCCTATTCTAAGCATCTTTCCATCAACTAATAGCCCCCCAAAAGTACTTTTAGTTTGTGGGGAATTTAATTTATTTTATTTATTTAATTTGCTTGAATTTATTTAAATCACCTTTTTCAGAACTTTCTGTTTTATTAAATGCCTTCAGCAAGGATTTTCATGAAGTTGCAGATTTCATTTTCTGCAAAACTTCATTATCTGACATTTTTCCTTGAGTTCAGAGATTTTCCTAATTTTTTCTGATATTGATCTTTGGTCTCCGCCTTTTGTCTCCAAAGATAAAAATCAATTATATTCCTTTTTCAAAATATCTTTCTTTCCTCCTTCTTGTTAAGTTTCTTTTATTTCTGTCATACTTAAAACACAAAACTAAAATCTACTTCAAAAATCCAGTTTTGCAAAATATCTTTTCATATATCCTCTCAATTTGTTTACCACACCTTGTGAAATGACTAGTACAGTTACTTAACAAATAAACATTTGGAAAAGAAGTTAGCACTCAGAATGGTTCTGTTAACAATCTGAAGTCCCACATCTTTTGAAAGTAGGGCAAACAGAAGGACTGGTCAGTGGTTGGAAATTACCACAAGGCTACGGAGGGTTGGAGGGAAGTAAGATAGAGGAAGTAAGATAGAGGAGGGACCATTATGACAACATTAGTTGGAAATGAACACTGGACAAAAACTGAGTGTTGAAAGTAGGTGAAGGATTATACATGATAAACTTCCAGTGTCTGTATTGCAAACCAAATGCCTAAAATGAAAGAGAGAAAAAGAGAAAAGAGGTGCCTGCCATACAGGGAGGCTAGGATGGAGGGTAGTTTTGGGTGGGTGTGGTGGGACAAGGTGGAGGGAAACTGGAGACATTGGTACTGGGAGATTACCGTGGTGGGGGGATGGGTGCTGGAATATTGTATGACTGAAAGCCAATTATGAACAGCTGTGTAATGCTCTATCTCATGGTGATACAATAAAATAAAAAGTTAATATTAAAAAAAATGAAAAGGCCAAGACTTCTTCACCTTTTGTTTATTGGGCTCATCAGTGCTTGTTTCTCCTGCCCTGGACCTCTCCTACTCCTATAATTCTTCTCCAGTTCGGGGTGATTAAAATCCTCCTAGCACTGACCATAAATACACAGGAAGACTCTCACTCTCCCTAACCAGCAAATTCCTTCTCATGCCATAGGCCTCAGTTTTTCATGGAAATCTTTTTTTAACATTTTTGTGTTTTGCTTTGTGCTACATACAGTCGTGCCTTGAAGCTACTCTCAGCTCTGTGCTCAGGGGTTACTCAAGGAATTACATAAAGAAATGTGTGGTAGTGGGAATCAGGGTAGGACCTCACATTTGCAAAGCACTGCATGCATCACCTTGAGCTCTCTGGCACAGGAACTCTTTCTGAACTCTTTCATCTCAGTATTTCATAACTCCTATAACATGCCACTATAAAAATGGCCTTATTCAATTTACTTGTACTATATTACTCCTATATTAGATTAGAACTTTACTGAGAATGGGAATCATTTGGGTAGACAGATGATTATAAAAGAAGAAAAACATGAAAAAGATAGAGGAGGATTAATAGCTAATAGACAGTTAGCAATGCTTTCAGAACACATATCCCCACTTTTTTGTCCTCTAAGTTGGATATTAATTCATTTCTATAGTGCTGAGTAACCTGACAACTTGATTTTATTTGAAGAAAGAATGAGTGAAATTCACATCTACCATGGCATTCCTTTATATCACAGTGTAATGTGAAAACATAATATGCCCTTTCATCCATTTCCTATTTCTACTACACATGAAATAGCAACTCTAAGAGAGGAACATACAGATTATTACGTTCTGCTTACTTCTCTTTGTGAATAGTAACATGATTTCCTCTACCAGACAAACTCAACATTCCTGAACCATCCTACATGAACAGTGCACAGAATTTCTGATCCGGGTGGACAAAATGTCCTCCTGGAGTTCTCAAAGTGATGGTCTTGTCATACCTGGGGTTAGGCAGCTTTCGACATGTGAATTGCCATCAAGTAACCAATATAACAGTCCTAGCGATAATGAAAAGATATCTTACACTTATAGGTCATTTTTGTTATATTCTTACCCTTTAGTTCTAATAATGATTTTGAGTACACAGGAAGTGAATACAGCCCTCATGTCACATAAAACTCTCAAGATGATTTTATCAATCATGTCTTTTCTTTCCTAATTTTTCTAAAAAAGATAAATTTCCACCGAATTTCTCTTATTTGGACACCCCTGGTCATTCCCCATCATCAACTCCAAGATTCAGAGATTCCACTTCTAGAAAGACTCAAAGGGCTATCACTACTTATTGGTGCCAATATTCAATTTAGCCCACATCACATCTTCCCTGACTTCTATACTCATCTCTTCTTTGTCCAGTCTATTCTATAAGACATATTAATTTTTATTTTCCATAAATACAAAGTTGATTTATCATGTTCCATATAGAGTCAATTCTGACTCTTTTGTGCATTGATGAATATGATGCACAAAAGAGTCAGAACTTACTCTTTTTTTGCATAATTTTAGATGTAAGTAATCATTAAGTAGTATAGCACAAAAAATGTGTTTAAATGTTTGGAGAGTTAAATGAAGTCAAAGGCAAATTTTTTTAAATTTAGCAATCAGAATTGGAGAGATAGTACAGCAGGTAGACAACTTACCTTGCAGAGGGCTGACCTGGGTTTGATCCTCAGCATCCCGTATAGTCCCCAAATCTCTGCCAGGGCTAATTCCTGAGTTTGGAGTCAGGAGTAATGCCTGAGCATCACCAGATGTGGAGCAAAAAGCTAAAAAAGGTAAGAAATTATATAATAAACAATATGGAAGTGACAAAACCTATAGTCAATAACAATTTAAGGTTCAATGGATGGCACTGACTTGATAAATTCTCCAGAAGCATTTTATCAGCAAACTAATTTGCCTCAATGTGGTGCATGAATGATCTGACCAAGGATACAAAATAAAAAAGAAATCATAAGATGTTATGTTAGAGCTAAATCAGAGGAAATAATTAGAACCATATCTTCTTTCTTGCATGACCCAAAAGTCCATCTTCGGCAAATAGAGTTCAAAAGAATATGTCATCAAACCCCTGAAAATGGATTCCTCCTCTCACATCAGATGCAAAAGAATAGCAAGAAAAATAGAATCTTTTGTAGCAAAATGAATAGTAACTATGGCAACCATCATCAGAGCTTGGCCCCTATGGCCATAGATACACCCCAGTTCTGGAGATATATCCACAGACTCAATGCAGCTAGAGTTGTTTCTGAAGCCTCCACAGGAATCCTTAGCCTTAGCAACTCCCCCCAATGAAAGTGTCAGTGAGCTTAATGTGTATATGCATGTTGGCAGGAAGTGTGGGGGGTGGGGAGAGAGAGTCGGGGAGGAGGGGGAAGAGTGAGGAGGTGTAGATGATCAGCTCAGAATGTGCAAGTCTTGGAGGCCAACCACGCATAATAGGGGAAAAGGGAGCTCAGATAAAGAGGGGAAGACCAAATAAAGGTGTCAGGAGGATCCTCCCAGGATGGGAGAAGCATGCTGAAAGTAGACTATAGACCAAACATGATTGCCACTCAATGTTTCTTTTTCAAACCACAACACCCAAAAGGAGAGAGAGAACAGAGGGGAATGCCCTGCCACAGAGACAGGGTAGGATGGGAGGGATGGGGGGTGGGAGGGATACTGGGATCCGTGGTGGTGGAAAGTGGGCACTGGTGGAGGGATGGTGTCTGATCATTGTATGATTGAAACCCAAGCACAAAAATGTGTAAGTCTGCAACTTTACCTCATGATGTCTCACTATTAAAAAAAAAATTTAATAAAAAAAAAAGAATGTGTAAGTCTGATCATCGCCTTACATTAGCCTTCAATTAAGTAGGTCTGTCTATTCGGTCTATTAAGTATAGGGAGGAGAAAGAAAGAGAGTGTGTAGGGGGCTGGGACTCAGAGAACAGACAAGAAGCAACAGGGGCAAGAGACAAGATACATTGGTGGAGTTAAGGAATGATAGAAGGAAATATCCAAACCGCAGAGTCAACAACACTAAAACTATGAGACAAATTTTAATACCCAAACTTTTAAGTGTGTCAAGATGGCAGGCTGAGATTGGGGGGGGAGGGGTGGAGGTGGGAAGGACCAGGAACCTGAGAACAACGTTGGTGGAGGGAAGTTGACGCTGGTGGTGGCATCAGTGGTGAAACATTTATGTCTAAAACCCAACTATGAATAACTTTGTAAATCACAGTCCTTGAATAATATAAAATTCCACATAATACAAATTATTATCAGTCTCATATTTACACAAAGCCATATGCCAGACACAGTAACAACAAAGTCTCCAATGGAGACGTTACTGGGCCCGCTCGAGCAAATCGACGATCAACGGGAGGGCCTTTACCTTTACCTTTACCTCATATTTACACAAGATCTCATTTACACAGTAATATAAAATTGAGGGAGACTGTTCAGTCCTGTATCAATTTATTCCGAACAAATTCTTGTAAACAAAAGTATAGTTCAGTGATAGAACACTTGCCTTGCGTTCATGAGTTCCTGGGTTTGATTCCTGGCTATGCAAAAATAAATTAATTTATTAAATGGGCTCATGTTCTAGGCACTATAGTTTTATTAGGAAGTCTGTTTTTAATGTGCTGTCATACAGGTTTTCTCTCTAGTTAATTAGGAGTCTAGAACAAAAGCGACTTCTTTTTTATCACCATAATCCTACAAAAAAACATATTTCTCCTCCTGAAAAAAATCTATCCTTTAAAAATAAATCTTTCAAATGATTCATAACTTTACCTAGACCAAAATATATGCTTTGTCCTCTAATTAAGTTTACTGACTTAAATTATGTGGGAATGTATGTTGGAAGCTGTATCTTTGTTAGGTAAGACTGGTATTTTTATCAGTCTCATTTACACAAAAACAATTTTACAGTTCTGAGAATGAAAACAAATTCAGTGACATGGCAAGAATCACCTAGTTGTGTAATGACAGAGATAATGCTTCATCATTTTATTTCCATATTTTCATACGTCGGCCTTAAAAGAGAACCAGAATCCAACAAATAAGTCTTTATTAAAAACATTAGAGGACGCAACACTTATAAATTGTCAACCTTCATTACTTTCCTTTTTATGTTAAAAGATCTTAGTGCCTTTTGTTTTGATCTTTAAAGATCCGTGTAAAGCAAATTCTTAAATAATAAAATACTTATTATTCTTCTTCCTGGAAGAAAAAATAGGTAAAGATAACTGACAGAGAACTAATAGAACTATGTGTTTTAACTTTAGATCAAAGCTTCTATAAAAGTATATTTATTTTAATCACAATCCTATAAAATTGGACTATAAAGTAAAAGCTATCTGAGGCTTAGGTTTCCATCATTACTGTGTGTGCCCATCCCTCGACAAATTTCCAAGACTCATGCAATCCTTTACAATTCTTTTGACCCATCTGAATAGCAAATTCTTCCCTGACTCCGTCAAGTAAGTCAAGAATGATGATATTTATTTGGACGGGTTGAATTGGATTCTCCATCAGGGAGGCCCTCCACAAATCAGTGGCTCCATCATGTGCTGACTGCCAAATGAGACAACTCAGAGATAACCAGTGAGGGTAAATAGTACTCAGGTGGCCTAGTTCTTGGCCTCTGATACTTTGCAGTCACTGCCTTTTAGTTATTAATACATATACCTCTGAGTTTGGAATTTGTAAAGCAGGTTCTTTAGGACAATGGAATGTGGTAAAAAGCTGAGATGTCGGAAACTAAAATGTATGGACATACTTTCTGTCCTCTGGCTGAAAGTTCTGCAGCACCCTTGGAAGAGGGAAAGATTAAGACCTGGCCTGGCCAAAGCCCCAACAGCGACATCACACCCCACTGCTGCCGCCATGCCAAGGGCCCAACCCCACAGCTCCAGTGGTGATCTCTACAGAATGCCAAACCGCAAAAATCCCAGATACACTGGGGCTGGAGCAATACCACAGCGGGTAGTGTGTTTGCCTTGCACGCGACCGACCCAGGTTCAATTCCCAGCATCCCATGTGGTCCCCGAGCACCACCAGGAATAATTCCTGAGTTTATGCACCAGGAGGAACCCCTCTGTATCGCCAGGTGTCACCCCAAAAGGAAAAAGATCCCAGGTACTCCAGTGTGAGCTGAGAACACTGAAGTCTTCTTGGGGGAAGAATGAGAAGCCTCCTGAAAATCCTCCATATTTCTAGAAGGCCCAGCGACCATACCCAGTTCCCACAGACACAGCCACCGTATCAATACATAGGCCCAGTTCTATAGATCCTGAAGTTTCTGGACCACACAACTGTATATGACACCTCCAAATTCCACAGTATTGAAATTCCAGTAGGAGCACACCAAATTATATGGGAAAGTAACACAGAAACCAACTAAACTCAACAAACAAAAGCAGTAATGCAGAGGCTTCAACTAGCAAAGACAACTTAGTAAATCCTCAGATAAAGACTTGCAATCCCATGGTGATATATAACAATTTCCACATTTTCTTTTACTGAAGTATTTTTTTATAATTACATTAGCCATTTAGTTGCATCAAGCAACTTCATGGATTTTGCCATAATATTATTTTTAACATATTCATTCTTTTCATTTTGGGAAGGGGACCCTTTTTTATTTTGGGCAGGCTCAGTGCTTATTCATGGCTCTGTGCTCAGGGATCAATCCTGGTATACTCTGTGAACCATATGGGTTTCTGGGAATCCAGCTCGAGTTGTCAGCTTGCAAGACCAGTGCCCTACCTTCTGTACTTTTGCTCCAGTCCCTATTCATTGATTTCTGACACATGATGCTTGGAGAAATAGGCATATCTTGGAATTTTTCTATCACTTTGACCATACCCCTTACTCCTTAGATTCTGAAATGGATCTATATTAAAGTCTGGTTATTCTATTGTAAATATGCTTAATTAATATTTTGGTAAAGAATGTGCCAAATAGTACCAAACACTTATATAACAAACTAGTCTTAGAAGTTTTACTACATATTGCCAGAAGCGTTTTCTACAATCATTTATTACTTGAAATGAATGCTGAACATGTTGTTACTAGGCTTGGCATCATGGCATTGTTTGGAATCCATTAACCTTGATAAGAATAGGTGTTGCCTGCTAAATACTTCTGACCTAGGAACAATATTCCATACAGGAGGGAAGTACTAGAAATTTTATGCTAATTCTACTAAAATTTCCACATGGCAACCTGCCAGATGTCATCTAGGATAACTCAAGAAACTATTAAGCTTTTTGTCACATAAAGAGAAGACACACTCCAACAGCAATATCTGTGTATGTCTGATCGAGTAAATAGTGGCTTCCAAAACAAACAGCCTACTGCCTGAAAAATTAAATATAAGAGAAGCCATTAAAATAACCTCAGCTTCCCAGAGAAAATTAAAAATGAGACTGAAGATAAATGAGTGTTTCCTCAATATTCCAAGTGTTGAGTGGCTACCCAAAAGCTTTCTGATCCATGACCCATTCTCCCCATCCCTGCCATGCAAAAATTGCTCAGATCCTTACTGAAGATTTTTCACAATAAATAGATAACTAGTTCCCAAGAAACTGAAAGATAGAAGCAAGTGTAGAGTTGCTTCCATTGTTTGGCTTCAATGTTCAAAGAATAGACCTGATGATACTCAGGGTCCCTGGTGGAAACATTGTCTACTCTGGGTACCTCTGGGTTTCGCTTTAATAGATGTTGGTTCCAAATCCTTGCCTAATGTGATATCCCTATATTCCTAGTCTCCAGTTAGCAATACCAGTCCTATTGACTACTGAAGAACCTCCACCATGAAATCTCCCAGTAATGCCTTCCAAGACCCCCCAAACTCTAAGAATAGTGACAAGTGGTGCCTGAAACTTCCTCCTCGAATTTGACTACTCTGACTCTTCCAGTAAAGAGCCAATCACTAACAGAATTCTGGTTCTGTACCGAGGCATCAACTACATGCAAAGCGAGTGCCTTAAACCCTATACTAGATCTCCTGCCTGGAAGCTCAGTTCTTAATTTTTATTCTTTCTGTCTTTTTAAACAAGTCATTTTTCCCCAATAATCTGACAGTCAACCTTCTATTCATTCTTCAAAAATCAGCTTGACTTTTCTGGAATTTGCCATTCCCGCAACCTGGCTGATTTCAATTCCTGCTCCTTTCCAAACACCTTGTGCATAACTATTGTTTAAATTATCTTGCATGGATCATCGGGTGCTGGTGAGTTCACTCACTAGGAAAAAATTAAATATTTGGGTCTTGGCCAATTTCAAGCTATCAAGATGATGTGACTCATGTGGAGTTGAGAATTGAAGCACACAGCCAGCCAACATGAACAAGTCAGGTGGGCTCCAGCCATCCCTACGTTATTGACCTTTTGGAATTGGCCTTAAAAGCACAGATTCTGGATTCAACTCTTAGTTCTGCCACTGGTTATCTCTGGAATTCTGGAAAACACACTGAAATTTTCTCTGCCTCTATTTTCTCATCTATAAAATGTGTTACCTAATACGAGATTAATACCCAAGGTCAGTAGAAATAAAGGCCCAGATGACTGGTTCACGATTGGAAGTCTGCTTCAAGTGCCTGGGGAGAAGGCAGTTGGGAGTTGGGATAGAGACGGAACCACTATGACAAAGATAGTTGGAAATGATCACTCTGGATAAGAACTGTGTGCTGAAAGTAGGAAAGGAACAAACATGATAATCTCTCAGCGTCTGTATTGCAAACCATAATTGCCAAAAGGAGAGAGAGAGAGAGAGAGAGAGAGAGAGAGAGACAGACAGACAGACAGACAGACAGACAGACAGACAGACAGACAGAGCGAAAGAAAGTGCCTGCCATAGAGACAAAACGGGGCTGGGAACATTGGTGGTGGGAAATGTTCATTGATGGAGGGATGGGTGCTGGAACATTTTATGGCTGAAACCCGATCATAAATGGCCTTCTAACTGTTTCTCATGGAGATTCAATTTAAAGAAAAATGTGCCATCCCTTGAAGTAATTGAAAGAATGAGTTAATATCTGTAAATCATATGGACAAGTACTGCCTAAATAAGTACTATTTTCTAAGTTTTATTTGGGATACAAACACGAATAGATATTCAATTGTCTTTATGAAAAATTAATTTAGGATCACACATTTATTTAGAATGTGTCATCTTGTCATACCTCTTATACACAGGAGTATGAACACCTTGGAGTCTAGAAATTGATCTAATACCATTAAATTATTTCACCTTGAGTACAGTTATAATATATTTCTAGCTGGTAGGATATCTTTAAAGTGATAATGTATCATTCCCATGATGACATAATTGTATATACAAGAATGGTGGCATTTTGCTGATCAGATCCCTAATCAGATCACTTTTAGTTAATCAAAAGTGAGATTATCCTGGAAGTGCCTGACCTAATTAGACAAGAGACTCAAAAGTTCCCTCTCCTCCTCTTTCCTCTCCTCTTCATAGCCAGTTTGAAAGTATAAACAAGATTGAATTTCTCCAGAATCAAGGTAATAAGCTCTACTCAAAATCAAAAGCAAATATGAAACCTGGAGTAGATCCTCTTAGCTGAGCTGCCAGTCGAGGATTCACTAAGAATTTGATTTTTGTTTCGGCACACCATGAATGAAGCTCTTCTCAGAATCCTGACACATAATTCAGAGTTACCCTAGGACCTGAGTTTACCAAGAGAGGAGAGCAAGGTGGATAGGAAAAGAACTTGAGACTTTGGTAGACAGAAACTGACGTGCTGATGTGGAATGTGGTGCTGGAGCACTGGATGCCTGGAACTTTATTATGAACAGTACAACATGTCTTGGTGTCTAATTTTTAGCATAAAAAAATGAAAATAAATCTACACTGTTTTACAACCCGGGGTTTGTGACAATATCCTACATAGTAATAGATACTACCCATGCTAAGCCCTAGGGAGTAGCAAAGATGAACAAAACATGTTTGAGGGCTTACTTCCCCAGACCTAATTCTTGAAAGTTTTACCTTTATGCTATATTATCAATGATCATCAATTTTTTTACTTCCATGAAGGTTTTTAACAGTAGCCTATATTCACTTATTCACTATTTTACAATTAGTTTACTCCCAATTTACACTCGATCTTAGCCAAAAGGGCTGGAGCCATCGCACAGCAGCAGGGCATTTGCCTTGCATGAGGCTGACCCAGACAACCCGGGTTCGATTCTTCTCTCGGAGAGTCTGAAGCTACCGAGAATATCTCGCCCACACGACAAAGCCTGGCAAGCTACCCGTGATGTATTCGATATGCCAAACACAGTAACAAGTCTCACAATGGAGACGTTACTGGGCCCACTCAAGCAAATCGATAAACAACAGGCGGACAGTGACAGTGACAGTTACACCCAATTTAAGCAAATTGCATTCACTCTCGTTATTCTACAAAGTATTTAATATGTTCATCAAAATCACTAAAATTTAACCATAAGTCCTGATATTTTGAAGCAATTGCTAAATTATTTCATAAAGAAACAGAAAATAAAAAGGTCAAACCACACACACACGCACACACACACATATATAAGATTTTACTTTTTGTGAACTTATTATACTTTGAGTATTTTATATAATATTTTATTTATTATGTAATGAAAACAAAGTGGTATCATATGATACTTTGGACTAAGCAAAGATGAACAACATTTATTCTTACATAATATCCTATTTGAGGTTATTTTTATATATTTGACTGTGAATAGTTGCAATTATTCTTTGAGATTCTATTAGCATCAAGTGATCCTGATGACATTTAGATGATTAATTCTTAGAATATAACAAGACCTGCTGTAAAAACCACAATAATCCTCAATATTCTTTTGAGACAGACACTATTATTTTCTATAATTCATTTTTTACTATATTTTAAAGAAGAAAATGAATCTTCTAAGATTACCAAGTTGACAAAGGAGATAAAAACATCAAAATCAAAAACTTTTGTACTAAAGTTTGGAATTTTAATGATTATATGTCAAATATAATTAGACAAAAAAATTTCAGTTTCTAAGAACTGAAATCATTGTTCCTTGTAAAAGGAAATTTTATGGAAATAGATGTTTACTTTGATATTGGTGCTGAATATAGTTTCCCATAAACCAGTGTATTACAAATTCTACATATGTTCTTTTCCCTAAATTCTCTTCATTGTTCTCCACACAATCCAGTTTTAATTCATATTAATGCCTACTTAATTTAAATCATTTTGCCATGAATCTTACTAAGTGACAATTAAAGTCTTCCCTCTGCCCTGCTTAAATGCCATTTCTAAGAGGTATCTACAATTAAAACTGCAGTGTAATTAATCTTAGGCCTCCCAGAGTAGGAGGAAGAGAGCAAATTCATCTCTAAGACATAAATGATTTCTTAATTTAAGAACGCAGTGCTGCAGATATTTTACTTTTACAAGAGGAAGGTAAGAAGTAGAACCTATATGATAACTAAATAAATTGCTGTATATTTTAAGAGAGATTAATCAGAAATGGAGAACACATTGGCATCGTGAATGGTGGGTTAATGACAAGAGGTGGCAAAATATATATATATATGTATATTTATATATGATAGATGGCAGACTGATTAATAAACCTATCATTGCAGCATATAACATGAACACAGAAAATGACATATATGAAGTGAGCTGCTCAACAAATTTTCTTGAAGTGAGCACATTCAGTAACTATTATCTAAATCTAGAAATTAAGAACATTAGTTTGCCAGAAACAGGTGTTGAACCCAGACTTACAGGTCTCAGCATGAATAGACCCAGAATCTGAGAAGCAGTAATGCAAGTGCAAAGGATTTTTTATTCCAGTTAACTGAGGTCAACTATCTCACCCACAATGTGGTCTCTTGATAGTGATCCCAACTTCCGAGAGCAAGCAGTATGATAACAGTGACCAAGCGATTAGTCAACATTTGATAAGTCAGTTTATGGATGTTCAAAAAAAATAAGGGACATAGTGACCCCTCATGACCAGTCAGATGATCTAACAGTTCCTTCTTTTTGCCAACTCAACTGGGAGTTTACCAGAAATTGCAAGTTCAATTTCTGGGAGATAGAAACTTAGGCCCAGTCAAAACTTAATGTTAGCTGCGGCCTGTCAAGCTTACCCGTCTGGCTTTCGGGTACCTAACACAAGATAGTCTCCCAGAGCCATAGAAGAATCATGAGACCCAGCAAGATGTTGGTTTCACGTCTCCAAGCCAAGAGATGTATAAATCATTCCAATGGAAGAAATCCAGACCATGAGCTTTAAAGTGTTGTGGCAGTATCTAAGAGGATGTGTCTGTCCTGGGTTTACAAACCCAGGACAAGTGATATATCACTTCCCTGCTCCTGACTCAGACTAGTCTAGCAGTGAGCAGCCTCTGGGGTCCAGGGAGGCAGTAGTCATTGTGTGCATGGTCTCATTTTAAATGGGCTTTTATCTCTTCCTGAGATTGAAACAGTAATACCATGGAGGCATGAAGGTCAAGGGCAGAATAATATTCAAATACATTTGTAACTATAAAACAAATAATAAACTAATAATAGCACTAGCCATTCCTCCTTGTTACTACTCAATTCTTTTCTCCCAAAGTATGAATGAACGTATGACCAATAACATAGCTTTTTTAAGTACCATAGATTAGTTTTCATGTTCTTAAAATTTACTTCAACTGAATGATGCTCATCTGCTCTTTATATATCTGATTTTTGTTCATTACCTTTTGGAATTTGTTTTCTTTTCCTTTGGGTTGCACTGAAATAATGTGCTCTTGCTCATTGCCTCATAATATATTACCTTATTGAAAATCCAGTAATAAATGGATCTCATTTCCCTAACCCTGAATATGCAGAGTCGAGAAGGATATGGAAGGAGAAGCTGATAAAACACCAAGGCAGACATAGGCTGCCAAAACGCAGAAAAAGAAAAATGATTGTCTGTACTTTTAATGCTCGTACGCTGGCATCTGCTGCATCCATTGAAGACCTTATGGTACAAGCACGAAAGATCAAGTACGACATCATTGGTCTGACCGAAACAAGAAGACATCAATCCCATCATGCTGTTTTCGACACTGGAGAAGAACTGTTCCTTGGAACATGTGATAAAAGAGGCGTTGGTGGTGTCGGTATCCTTGTCAACACAAACTTAGTCACAAGCATTGATTCATTTGAATGCCTAACAACCCGAATCGGACGATTACACTTGAATAAATGTGGCTCACTACCGGCAGTTTCTATCTTTGTTGTCTATGCACCAACATCCAGTTATGGTGAAAAAGAAACTGAGAAATTCTACATGGAGCTGGAGAAATTCTATAAAGAAGATCACACCTTCTACAAGATCATTGTCAGTGATTTTAATGCCAAGATAGGACCAAGAAGATCAGTCGATGAACTCCACATCGGAACCCATGGCCTGGAATGGAACGAACAGGGTGACAGACTGTCTGAGTTCATCATGTCAACCAAAACCTTCCATGGTAACTCACAATTCCAAAAGGCTGAATCTAAACGTTGGACATGGGAGTCTCCCGATGGACGGTTCCACAATGAAATAGACCACATCATATTCAATCGGCGGTTTTGCCTAACCGATGATGCTGTTGTCCCAAAATTCCAAACGGGATCAGACCACCGTCTTCTTCGTGCAAAATTCTACCTCACAGAATGAGGAGAAAAGAATGCAAGGTTTAAGAAGAGGACTCCCAGAACAACCACCAACTGGGAACTCTTTGGCTCTGTTGCGGCAACATGGGAAGATGCCGTCATTGACAACATTGATGAGGAATACGATCGAATGATTCAGCACCTCCATGATTGTGCAAGGAATACCAAGAGAGAGATAACCACAAAAAACCGTCTTTCTTCGAACACTCTTGAACTTATTCGCCAACGTGGCTTGGCACGTGCCTCAGGCAACCACAAGCAAACGTCCGAACTGGCAAAACAGTGCAGAAAAGCCATCAAGGATGACCTCAAAAACAGGAGAGCAGCAGTACTGGTAGATGCAGCAGAAGCTGGGAAAAACATTCGTAATGCCCGCCTGTCCTTCACCAACTACAAAACCAAGATGACTGCCCTCCGACATCATGATGGATCTATCACATCTTCCAGAAGGGCAATGGAGAAGATTATTCATGACTTCTACTCAGATCTCTTTAATAGCCACATCCACTTGCCCACATACCACATGATGGATATGTCGTTCCCAATGTTCTCCCTTCCGAAATCCAACATGCCATCTCGTCGGTAAAGAAACAAAAAGCACCTGGCCCAGACAAGATCAGACCTGAACACCTGAAGAACTTACCATCAGTACTCATCAATACATTGGCTCGACTCTTCACACGCTACCTGTCTGAATGCAAGGTTCCAACCCAATGGAAAACCAGCAAGACTGTACTACTATACAAGAAAGGAGACATCCACGACATTGGCAACTATCGCCCAATCTGCCTATTGTCTGTCATCTACAAACTATTCACTCGAGTCATCCTGAATAGGATTAGCAGAACACTAGATGAAGGACAACCATGTGAACAAGCTGGATTCCAAAAAGGATTCAGTATCATTGACCATATCCACACAATAACCAAGCTCATTGAGGTATCTCGGGAGTTCAAGATGCCGCTCTGTCTAACGTTCATTGATTTAAAGAAGGCCTTTGATTCTGTTGAGACAGAAGCGGTCATGGAAGCCCTAGCCAATCAGGGCGTACAAACTCAATACATCAGGATCCTTCATGAGCTCTATTGCGGATTCACTACCAAGATCTCACCATTCTACAAAGATGTAATCATCCATATCAAGAGAGGGGTTCGGCAGGGTGATACCATTTCACCAAAACTCTTCAGTGCCACCCTCGAGAACATCATGCGACGACTAGAATGGGAAAACATGGGAGTGAAGATAGATGGTCGGCAACTACACTACCTCCGCTTTGCTGATGACATCGTTCTAATAACACCAAACATCAGCCAAGCGGCACAAATGCTGGCGGACTTTGACCGTGAGTGTGGAAAGGTAGGACTACAGCTGAATCTTACGAAGACAATGTTTATGAGAAACAGCCTTGTTCCTGACGCTCCATTCGCTCTCAACGGAACCACCATCTCCGAATACAACAGTTATATATACCTAGGTCGAGAAATCAACATGATGAATGACCTGGCACCTGAGTTGCGCAGGAGGAAGAGAGCGGCTTGGAATGCCTTCAAGAGCATTGAAGAAATAACTAAAAGGACAAAGAACCTCCAGCTACGAGCACATCTCTTTGATTCCACTATTCTTCCTGCATTAACATATGCCTCAGAGACCTGGACCCTACGAAAACAGGATGAGAACGCTATTCGGGTCTCTCAAAGAGGAATCGAAAGAACTATGCTTGGAATATCACGATTCACTCAAATGAGAGATAGAATCCGGAGTTCTGATCTTCGTCAACGCTCAAGAATCAGGGACGCTGTCTCATTTGCCAAGACATCAAAAATCAGATGGGCTGGACACGTAATGAGGTTTACAGACAACCGCTGGACTAGAGCCATTACTGATTGGATTCCACGAGACATCAAAAGATCACGTGGACGGCCACCTTTAAGATGGTCAGACTTCTTTGTCAAGACCCTAAATGATCGGTTTGAGGCTCTACATGTTCCTAAAACGAACAGATACCATTGGGCTACGCTAGCACGCAACCGGGATGAATAGAGACGTTACTGGCACCCGCTCGAATAAATCGATGAATAACGGGGATTAAGTGATTAAGTGATTAAGTGATAAGTGATTGAAAATATAACATTTCACTTATGCATTTCATATGTATGGACATTTTAGTTGTTTTATGTTTGGTTTACTGAAAATACTAGTACTTGGGGCTGGAACCACAGCACAGCATGTAGTTGCCTTATACACAGCCAACCTGGGTTCAATCTCCAACATCCCTTATGGTCCCCCGAGCACTGCCGGGAGTAATTCCTGAGTGCAAAGCAAGGTGTAGACCTGAGTGTCACTGGGTGTGGCCCCAAAAGAAAAACAAAACAAAAAATATTAACACAAGGAATATTCTTCTGTCATTTGATAAGCATACCAGGAACTCATATTTGTAAGACCAAAAAAATAAAAAAAAAACCTGGTTCTGTTTTCACTTTTTAATGAGCCAGACTAGTAAGAGAAATCTTTATTTATAAGACCTCTCAAGTCTGCAGTCTCAGAACTTATGGAAAGCCATGAAATAAAGCCTGTACTTTTTATTTAAGGTCCCTAAACAGTAGAATACATAAAGGATCTTTTTTATAATCTTATTATCAAACACTGTGACTCTTAGTTCCAGTTAGTTTTTCCATTTGAACCTTACCCACTGACCAAGAACTGTCCTGATTATCTCCTACATTTGGGGCAAACCACCCTTCAAACTCCAATTGCTATGCTGTTACAGTAACACTAGGTGGTTCTTTAGTTTTGGAGGAAGGGATTCCATTTACTTTTGTGAAGAAGTTGTGCCACATAAGTAGCACAGTATCACTGTTCTGTAGCGCTGTCCTCACCTTGTTCATCGACTTGCTCGAGTGGGCACCAGTAACGTCTCCATTGTGAGACTTGTTGTTACTGCGTTTGACATATCGAATACTCCTTGAGGAGCTTGGCAGGCTTTGCCGTGTGGGTGGGATACTCTTGGTAGCTTGCCAGGCTCTCCCAGAGAGGCGGAGGAATCAAACCCCGGTCAGCTGCATGCAAACGCCCTAACCGATGTGCTATCGTTCTAGCCACGTTAGTAATGACAGAGAATGAGCAATTGTATTTCTATAGGTTTTCAAGTTTGAATTTTCTGCAGTACAGTGTCTTAAATCCACAACCTCCCTGTTATAAATGTGCTTTTCAGTCAAATTTTCCCAAGACTTATTTAATTATGGAGGCTCCTATGATTACCCTTTTCTATTATCATCTTCTAAAATATCAATTCTTTCAGACTGCACACAACTCATTGTATATATAGTTTTCTACCACCATTATTGTAAAGTAGATTTTATTAAAATAATCTTTGTTTGCATTAATTTTCTTTCTTCTCTGTGATCATCAAGCAAGTAATGAATACTGATTAAGTACTTATAATATAAAAGCCATTAGGATTAAAATTTTAAAAATACACATCCCTTTCTTAAAATTTTAGATTTTTCAGGAACCCTCACCCTTTCACTTTGCTTGGTAACTTTCTGTAGTCAAATGGAACTTATTTTCCAGATCATCTGTCTCTATTGAATCTTTGTGAATTTTTGAAATGGGCCATTCTCATGGGTGTGAGGTGTTATATCATTGTCTTTTTTATTTGCAGTTCTCTGATGATGAGTAATAATGACCTTTTTTCAGATGTCTACTGGTTATCTATATATCTTTTTTAAGGAAGTGTCACCTCAAGATACTCTCCCACTTTTTGATGGAGTTGCTTGTATATTTTTGTTGGGTTTTGTGAGTGCTTTATATATCATGGTTATTATCCTTTTTCGAATGTATGGTGCATGAATATTTTCTCCAATTCAGTAGGGTGTCTTTATTGTAACTGTTATTTCTTTTCTCATTTAGAAATTTCAATTCATGTAGTCCTATTTATTTTTGCTTGTTAATTTTGCCACTGGCATTGAATCTATGAAGGTATCTCTGAAGTCAATATCATGAAGAGTTCTGCTTATGATTTTATGATGTAGTTTATTAATCTTGGCATAATACTAGTATTTTTGAATTCACTTTTTAAGGGTTCCAACAATCTTTGTTCCATGTCACTAAAGAATACCACTCAACTTTGAAGAGAATTTCATTGAATTTCTATAGTGCTTCAAGCAGGCAGGTTGTCATGTTAATTCTGCCAAACCATGAGCATGAAATATTTATTCTCTCTTCTTTTATTTCTTTCAATAGTAGTCTACAGTTTTCATTAAATAAGTCTTTTACCTTTTTTCTTCAGTAGACTTTTGGAATCTGTTCATCCTTTTCATTGATAGGGTTGTTTTAATTCTACAGTCATCATTCTGTCTTATTTCTCATTCTCTACACACTGCCAAGTTCTCTCTCCACTAATCTTTCGCTTTAATCACCTGTGACTTCATGTCCTTCAATCTCGATTGTCATTAATAAAGACACTCAGAAATATTGTTTAGATATCACACTCTCTTTTATCACAGTATATCCAATGTACAAGTAGTACCTAGTGCTTTGTGAAATATAGTCATAGTTCTATGAGCAAATGAGTAAAAACCTTTGACCAGTCCTTAAATCTAGTTTTCCTATGCACCTACTCTCAATAACTGGTACTATAAGATAATAATAAATAATAATAATAATAATAATAATAAATTATAAATGAGACGACAGGCCTGAGAGTCATGCTTCCAAATAATGTTTCCATTCACCACCATCAAACTTTAGTTCTATCTACCATATGGGCTCAAGCGGGCCCAGTAACGTCTCCATTGGAGACTTTGTTCTTACTGTGTCTGGCATATCGAATACTCTCGGTAGCTTGCCGGGCTCTCCGAGAGGGGTGGAGGAATCGAACTCGGATCGGCCATGTTGGCCACTTATAAGGCTAACGCCCTACCCGCTGGAGCGATAGCACAGTGGTAGGGCGTTCACCTTACAAGCGGCCAACATGGCCGACCCGAGTTCGATTCCTCCACCCCTCTCGGAGAGCCCGGCAAGCTACCGAGAGTATTCGATATGCCAGACACGGTAACAACAAAGTCTCCAATGGAGATGTTACTGGGCCCGCTCGAGCAAATCGACGATCAACGGGAGGGCCTTTACCTTTACCTTTTACCATATGGGTTAGGTTTTGAACCCAGGTTGGCCAGAGTCATGTAAGGCAAGCACCCTACTGGCTGGAGGATCTCTCCAACCCAAGTTCCTTAACTTTCTAAGCTACCAGGGTGCTTAAGTGTCTTTATTAATTCACCCCATCCTGCCTGTCACCTTGACAGGGAAACACAAATGTTGAACTCTAACATGACATACTCTTTACATCCTTAACCTTGGCTAACTATTCACTGTATAATGATGTGCGTCCTCTCTAGGTAGATTTTAATAAATATCTGCTGAATTCCGTTGGCAGGAAGAACTTTAGGTTTTTGATACTTTCTTTTACAATCTATCTTGCATACCTGGAATATTTCTATCATAAGACTGTCTGAAAATCTTGTTTTCTCTTTCATAAATGCTTAAGGATATTATTTTTTACCAGAAAGTGTCCAGCAAAGCATTCATTAACTATTTTAAATTTGTGTGGCGGGGGGAGAGGGGGAGTTGGCACCATATCCATTTGTGTTCAGGGGTTACTCCTGACTCTAAACTCAGAAATTTCTCCTGGCAGTGTTCGGGAATATTATTGGGTCACAGGGATATATCATGGCCAGCCATGTGCAAGGCAAAAGACTCAGGCCCTTATTTATTATTTTAAAGACAAAAGAAATGAACAAATTAATTATTAATAGGAATTTTATACTGTGTTATTACTAATTTTGAAACTTATATACAAAGTAAAGACTCATATAAAAGTCATAAGTGAGGCCCAAAGAATAGTCTAGTCTGCAAATAGTATATTCACCTTGCATGTGACCAACACAGGTTTAATCCCTAGCACACATATAATGCTCCATGCCTGCTCAAAGTGATCCCTTAGTGAAAAATCATGAGTAAGCCCTCAGTATCATTGAGTGTGGCCCCAAAGCAAAACAACAACAACAAAAAAAAACTTAATTAAAACCAATGCATCACAGGGCCATAGTGAGAGTACAGCAGATAAGGCACTCGCCTTGCATGCTGCCAACTCAGGTTTGATTCCCAGCATCCCTATGCTTCCCTGAGCACCACCAGGAGTGATTTCTGAGCCAGGAGTAATCCTTGAGCATCTTCAGGTGTGCCCCCACCCCTGCCGCCCCACCAAAAGAAAAAACATTGAATCTCATCCTGGGGGTGGGTTGAGTTTCCCTCCCCACCCCAAGCAGAACCCCAGAAGCCAAAAACCTCCATAATCCAGCTGCAGCCATGCTCAAGGCCACTCTCCACATGCTCAGATGAGTCTCATGCATGACGGAACCGGCAGAGGAACCCAGGTATGCTGGACCCTGGACTGAGATCTCCAAGCAGGCCTTCTCGAATTGGGATTGGGCCTCCTCCACCGAGATCCCCAATTTTCCAGTAGCTTGGCAGTCACAACCACAAACTGTCCCTGCGTCATTAATCCCATCAACGGCCAAGACCCAGAGACTATAAAACAAAGCTCCTTGAAGATCCTGCACCTCTTACAGTCTAGCCCACTGATGTACCTAAAGCAACACACATGTGTTTGGTTTTAACAAACTTGCTTGTATTCTCTTATATACATTCTTCGTACCTCTTGGAGAGCCTAGCAAGTTACTGAAAGTATCCCACCCACATGGCAGAGCCTGGCAAGCTCCCCGTGGCATATTCAATATGCCAAAAACAGTAACAATAATGGGTCTCATTCCCCTGACCCTGAAAGAGCCACTAATACGGCACCATTGGGAAGGACGAGTAAGGAGAGGCTGCTAAAATCTCAGGGCTGGAACGAATGGAGACATCACTGGAGCTCACTCAAGCAAATCGATGAACAACAAGATGACAGTGCTACAGTGAATCTCATCCTGGGCAAAACTTTGTTAGAATAGTTATCTTGTTGGGTTTACTGTTTATTACTTGCCTATTAAATACAACTAGTATGATAATTCTCATTATTTCTTAAGTGAAATGGAATTTCTTGGATACTAAAAAATGTTTAATCTTGCAATGATGTCTGGGATGAATTGAGTAAAATTAAAACTGGAGTAGAAGTGAACCTTTACAAAATTATTGTGTTATATAAAATATGAGAATTCTCTGTTTCAGAACAGTTGAAATGGCACTCTGAAGAAAAGAGAGAAGAAAATACAAACAAATTTTGACAAGAGATTTCATTTGTAAGTGAAGGAAAAAAAGAAATGCATGACAAGACTAAATTTTTTGACCTTTGCAAGTTACCAGTGATGACACCACTTTAGTATTTCCTAATGTACTTTTCTTTGCAGTTAAAATAATTTTCAGTTTATGTGTAAGCTATTGGGAACAAGGAAAGATTCCCACAAAGCATGGTGAGAAAATCACCCAGTTTACATTACTTGATAATAACAGTGATTAAAACAAGTAATGAAACTCTAATATTCATCTCCGCTGGGTATTCCTCACCCAGAAGATGCTCATAAAAGGAATGATCTAGTTATTAACTTTACACCTTTTGTAACCACCACGATCCTTAATTATAAACCCAGTTTATAGTTGTATCATTTACTTTGTCATTCTTAGTATAACAGCAAGAAGGGGTAACCATGACAAAGTATAATTGTGGGTCTGCCTAACCAAGTATTCATATTAGCATGACCCTACCAGTTTTATATAATTTTTTTCCTCAGAAGCTCTGGATCACTAACCAACTGTAATGGACTAAATGTGTAAGAGAAAATATTTTTCAGTGATAACTAGTTATTACTTCTTTAAAATTAGAGGAGAGTCTGAACAGCCAGTTCAGAGCTAAGCTCCTAAACTGTGCAGAGCAAAAACTCCCCGGGGGAAGGGATGCTTTGTGACCCAGGGTGTGTTGACGCAGATGTCAGAAAAACAAGCCCTGCTTCTTCCACAAGTACTAATGTGAGTTTACAACCACTGACTCTCCAAAATTAAGGCATGGCAAATCATGTGTAAGCTTCCATAACCAGATTATAGTCTATGCCAATTGTATAATTTTGCTGGCTTTTTTCAGAGAAGAGAATTAAAGCAACACATTGCATATGATATTGAAAGAAAATATTTCAATGAGGATATGACAGTGCTCCTTCAATGCTATGAGAAATGTTGTATATGTATCTGATAATGCATATCCATAAAAACAAACAAAAAAACAGAAGAATTGAGATTTTCAGTTCAGACAGCAAGAGGATTTATGATGGTTTTCTCATGCTATGACTTGTAAATCCAATTGCTTAGTTCAGTAGAGTTTTCATGAAGAAATTTGTGTTGTCAATGGAATACTATGCAGCTGTTAGGAGAGATGAAGTCACGAAATTTTCTTATAAATGGATGGACATGAAGATATCATGCTAAGTGAAATGAGTCACAGAGAGAGGGACAAACATAGAAGGACTGCACTCATTTGTGGAGTATAAAACAAAATAACATGAGGCTGACACCTAAGGATAGTAGATACATGGGACAGGAAGATTGCTCCATAGCTAGAAGCCTGCCTCATGAGCAAAGGGGAGAAGGCAGCTGGAATAGAGAAGGGATCACTAAGAAAATAATGACTTGAGGAACGGGTCGGGATGGGAGATGTGTGCAGAAAGTAGATAAAGGACGAAACATGATAACCTCTGAGTGTCTGTATTACAAACAATAATGTCCAAAAGTAGAGAGTATGGGGAATATTGTCTACCCTGGAGGCAGGGGGAGTTTGGGAAAGAGAGGGGTGTAGACTGGGGATATTGGTAGTGGGGAATGTGCACTGGTGGATGGGGTGGGTGATTGTAACCCAAACAAGAAAGCAAGCTTGTAACTATCTGACAGTGATTCAATAAAATTTAAAAAAAAGAAATTTGTGTTGTTATAAGAAGAAATCCGTGAGGATTCAAAGATAATAAAACACATAGGGTACTTTCTTTGCACATGGCTGACCTAGGTTCAACCACTAGCATCCCAGATGGTACCCCAAATCCTTGCAGGAATGATTCCTCAGCACAGAGCTAGTATTAGAAGCCTTAAATACTGCTTGTATGGCAAGAAGAAGATGGAGATGAAAAAGAAAGAGGAGGAGGAAGGGGAGGAAGAAGAGGAAGAGGAGGAGAAGAAAGGGCGAGAATATACCTAGTGAATCTGCTTTCTCTTTCTCCTTCCATGAAAAGACATAGAAAGAAAACCATTGCAAGGAAGGAAAGATCTTTGACCTTGTACTTTTCAGTCCCTAGAACTGTAGGAAATAGATTCAAATTGTTTAAGTCACCCAATCTATGGTATTTTGTCAAGATAGTCTAAACTAATGAATGCAGTTATAATTTGAGAGTTGATATGAAAACCTCAGTCTCAACAAAACATATTTCAACATATTTCTGAGCTATAACTAAATTATAGCTCAGAAACCAGCAGCTTTTTTTTTCATTAGTTGAGGAGACTTCACCCAAAGTTGCTTAGGAGGTACTCCACACTCAGTGCTCGGAGGTCATTCTCTGTAGTGCTTGGTGAACCATGTGGTATTGAAAATTGAACCCTGGCCTCCTGCATGCAAAGTATGCCTCTTTGAGCTATCTCCCTGGACTGAGAACAACAGTTTTTATTTAATTAATTAGGTTGGCTAAGAGTTTTCAGATCAAAATGGAAACATATATATATATGCCAAAATAAATTAATTACGTTCTAGAAAAATTCACAATCTTAATATTTTAATTGTTAATTAAAATAAGTTAAACATTTTCCATTTCCCCAGTATTCAGAAAACATAGAAAGAAATGGATAAAGGAAAAATTCACACATTTTTAATGACCTTAACTCTTCCAATTTTGCATCCTAATTAGAAACATGCTATTTTTTAAATATTATGAGCATAAATGAGTAAATCATTTAAAATGTCTATGTTATTATTGAGTTAATAAGCATCCAGCAAGAGTATTTTTAGAAAGAAATTCAACTTTTTGAAAAAAAGAAAGACTGAGTAGGAGAAAGAAGAGAGACTGACAAGTTGAAATTACTACTAAGATTTTAAAATCTATTTTTCAGAGAAAATTGGATAACATTGTCAAAGTGAAAAAAAATGTTTACAGATGGCCATCTCTCTTTAAAATAAATCATTAGAGGAAACAAGCAGAAGACTCCAAGTTTTTCAAGGCATTAGAAAACTGCATTGTTAGCAACTAAATGGTTTTACATGTTAAGGTAAAATTTTTAAAAATCGCATCAAGAAACTAGCTTAAATCTGTGGAATCATAGTGCCATCATTTGCACTTCTGTAGAGTTTTTCAGTTTTATACTCAGTGAGAAATAAGCAGATAACAGTATGTTGACTCCCTAACAGTCTCTTCTCATCCCCATATGTCTAAAAAATCTCGATTGTTAATGAATTGATAGCAAGGCAGGTGAATTCCTTTGAAACAGTTAAATTTTTTTTATTTCTTTCATTGGCAATACTTTATCTCCCTAAATAGATTTTAAGTTTTAAAGTGATATTTCTGACTATTGCTTGGAGAAAAAAATTTTAAGTGCTACTTCAGATAAGAAATATGACAAAATACAAAATAAATGCATAATGAAATATATGATAAATTGAAAGAAATACAAAAGCGAACTCGTTGGAATCACATAATCCAATTTACAGAAAGGTCTTGGTTTTTCATCAATTTAACAAGATACCCAGATTTCCACATGATTAAATGTCTTATCCAATGCTGAACTTAGAGTACTCTAGTTATATTTTGAATGATTAATTCTTACACAGAAGTATCTACACTTGCTAAAATTTCTAATTTTAAATATTTGTCATGGCCTAAAAATAAATCAGTTGAACTAAGTAGATGGAAGCTACAACACTCAATTTGTGAGGAACACCTCGGGCTATTGATTCATGCAATCAATTGAGTATCAGACCATTACATCTGATTAAGCACTCCCTGATTTTATTGGCAATTTTAGAACTCCAGCTTAATGCTGAGGAAGGAATCTAAAAGTATTACATCTCATGCATCTTTTTTCTTTCTCTAGGAGTAAAACTTTGTTTGTTATTCCACACTGAAAAACAGCTCATCTCTAAAGACATACAAGCTAAACTGGCATGTGGATAGTGAATAATGCATTGAGAAGACTTTACCTCACAGGATTTTAACCAACAGCCAAAAACAAACAGAAAAAAGGTGAAGACATTTAAGTTTCCATCATGGTAATAAAAAGTCATCTGAGAATAAATGAACTTATTTCACAAAAATATTTAATGACCCCATTCATGATGGTCACTGGCCTAGATCAACAGATATCAAGGCCAACAGGACTAAAAACACACATATCACCTTACAGAGTTTCCAGTTACAAGAAATAGTTTCAGAACTTGATAAGGATATATCTAGACATTCGTGTCTAATATTTTTTCAAGAAACAAATTTGGGGCTGGAGCCATAGCGCAGTGGGTAGGGCGTTTGCTTTGCATGCTGCCGACCCAGATTCTATTCCCAGCATCCTATACATATGGTTCTCCAAGCACTGCAAGAAGTAATTCCTGAGTGCATGAGACAGGAGTAACCCCTAAACATTGTTGGGTGTGACCCCCAAATTTTTTTTTAATTTTGTTTGTGGTACAGGCAACACCTGTTACTGGAGGTTGGGGTGAGGATGGGGGAAAGGTAGTGCCAGGATCAAAACCATGCAAATTCTCTACCATTGTGTCACATAATAACTACATTGAGAATGCTTAATCTACACACACAGGATTTTAACCAGCAGATAGAAATAAACATACACAGATTAAAAAAAAAACTAAAAACTTGAACACATTAAAATTTGCATCATGGTAATGAATTTACATTTGTGTCACATACCTGTCCTTATTTTTCAAATTTATATAAGTAACCATTACTCCAAAATAAAAAAAAGATAACACCATTAAAACACTCCAGTGCTTGACATAGGAATGACAAATATTTGGTTACTGAAAGAACTTGTGTTGTTTGTTACAATCTGATGTTTTTCAAAGTCTTAAGAAAGCTGTATATTTCATTGTTAAAATACTATTTTCATTATTCCATTATTATGCTTTTTTCAACAATCGACCAAAGGCAACTATATAGGACAGACATTGGCGTGGCAGTAAGACATGTGTGTGTTTGTGAAGTGGAACTGGG
Organism: Sorex fumeus; assembly: GCF_029834395.1. Classification (NCBI taxonomy): domain Eukaryota; kingdom Metazoa; phylum Chordata; class Mammalia; order Eulipotyphla; family Soricidae; genus Sorex; species Sorex fumeus. The sequence goes on along the minus strand of NW_026606322.1, from coordinate 30,145,607 downwards.
GGTCGTGGCGGGGGTGTTGTGTTGTAAGGGAGGATGAATGGAGGCCCTGAGACAATAGTGGAGGGTAATTGATACTCTGTGGCAGGTGTGATACTGAAATGCTGCTGGCATGAAACACTGTCACTGACAGTATTATGAAATCACAAATCACTGTTACTAAAATAATCTTAAGCTATTTTCTTTCAAATGCAAAATCTCCCATTTAATTCCCCCACTCCCAACGTATGGTCTTATGAATAAGTTTGACTCATATCTTATCTTATGAAGATATGGTCAAACCCCAACGAGTTTTCATCATGATTCATTGATGAATAAACATTAACATTGAGCCATAGAAAAGGTAAAAATAGATGTTCTATATTATAAGGTGTTTATAATGTACTAAAAATACAGACCCAGCAGCCAGATAGATTATTAATAAACAGTATTCAAGATAAGTCAGGTGATAGTAATTGATAAACAATTATGGTTTCAAGAGTCACTAGAGTTAAAATGCTTATAACTTTTATAAACATTGTGGTAGAGAGGAAGTAATAATTGTTTTATAGTATAACAAGCTGAGACTAAAAAGATTTCTCAAATAATATTGCTCTGTAGCACTTGAAACTTAAGTTGGATTTATGAAGCATTGTGAGTTCAAAAGGTGGGTGCACAATGCATACGTTTGGTGGCTGAGAGCCTCCTCCCCATCTTCTGCAGGCTTTCCCAGCAGAGGAACAAAGGGACGGGGGAACCACAGATAGCTGGTAAAAATGGCCTGTTGAATGTTGAGCTGCTAGCATACTTATAGAACATCTAAGGGAGTTCGAGGTATAGGACTGCACATAGGTGTGATTGATCATTTACGGAAGTAAAGTGTTTTGGTGAAGGCAATTCTCTTTGTATTAGCGCAAGGAGACACTCTCTCTCCCAGGGATATCTATATTGCTTTTTTCTTTCCCTTTGGTTGTACATATTAATTAAGTTTGCTTCTTATTAATACTTGCAGTTATTTGTATAAACACAGTAAAAAATATCAATTCCAAAACTTAGTTCTCTGGGTTCCTAGGGAAGGCTGCTGGGCTTCTACCATAAATCTCAGACAGGTCCTCAGGCCAGTTCAGCTTGTCCTTCCCCATGGGAGTCCTGTCTCTCTTAAGTCATAACAGCTTGTATGCTTTTATGAATTCTAGATTGTCCCATTTTGATGCCATGGTAGCTTTGCCAATCGTCCCAGGTCCATCCAAGTCCCACAGGGGGAACCTCCCTTTTTGGGGTGTTAGGAACTATGGCAACAGAAGCCTGAGTCAAGTAATAATGATGAATTCCCATGAGTAGATATATTTCAGTCAATCGACTCCCAAATATTAGGAGCACAGTATTAATGGTCTTTCTATTTTTAAGCAAAGAATATTGCTCTATAGTTAAAATATGGAAAGGCTATAGGGAAAATAGAGAAGCAAGTAATTCACTACAAATACAAATTCCAGAGTCACCAGGTTTGACTTAGTAACTAACAACGAAAATCTTAAAGATAAACTCGGGAGATTAGGGATGCTCGCAAGAGCCCTGTAAGCTTCTCTAGGGAGAGGAAAAGGGGCAATTCACTGATGAAACCTAAAACACTTAAGGTTAATATCCAACATCATAAAGCTTGGAAACAAAGACCAAAAATAAAAAAAACTCTTTTACCTGGTATGATCCTTGATTGTTCCTGTGTCTAACTCTCTAGGTAGACTGACTCTTCTGGACTATTGCATCTCTTGTACTGGATGGTTTATGAATATTTAAAGAAGATCAATGCAGAATCTCTCCCATAGTCAGGATATGAAGGAACATAACGGGGCAATAACAAATGCCCAAAGACAATTGAAACAAAGAGCATGAGAACTGGATTTTGATAGAAAATATGCCACTTGGTGGGTGGACGGTGCAGTACTTGTGGGATAGGACAAGGAAGGGGCAACAACTATGGTGGAAGGAAGTGTTCAACTGGGAGGAGGAGGTATGCCGAAAAGTGGTAAAGTGTCTCGCATAAAACCCCATCAGCAATACTACTGTAAACCAAACTGCAAAAGAAAACTTATTAAGAAAGCACCTTTCAGGCCAAAGTGATAGTACAGCCGGAAGGAAGCTTGCCTTGCATGCAGTCAACCTGAGTTCAATCTTCAGGACTACATATGGTACCCCAAGCCCCACCAAGAGTGATCCCTGAGCACAGAGGCAGTAGTAAGCCCTGGCATTGGCAGATGTTTTTGCCCCTCCCACCCTAAAAAAGCACCTCTCATAAAGGCAGAATGGTGGGAGGTAAAGTGGGGAGAAAGGGGGTACTGGTGGAAGAGGGTGGACACTAGTAAAGGGACTGGTGTTGAAATATTCTATGTCCAAAATCAAATCATAAATGACTTTGTAATTTTGTAGTGATTAAATAAAATCAAATTTTTAATATTTAAATAACAAATTTTATAAACATTATTAAATAAATTCAAAACAATTTAATTTGTTTTAAAAAAAAATCTTCACAAACACAAACAGAAAAATATCCAGTGAGGTAAATGTAAATCTGTTTAGGGACTATTGTCACTGTCACTGTCACTGTCCTCCCATTGTTCATCGATTTGCTCGAGTGGGCCCAGTAACGTCTCCATTGGAGACTTTGTGGTTACTGGGCTGGAGTGATAGCACAGTGGTAGGGCGTTTGCCTTGCATGCAGCCAACCGACCCTAGTTCAATTCCTCCGCCCCTCTTGGAGAGCCTGGCAAGCTACCGAGAGCATCTCGCCCGCACGGCAGAGCCTGGCAAGCTACCCGTGATGTATTCAATATGCCAAACACAGGGACTATTGTATAATATATAAATATCACTGAGTCTGACATGCCATGGTTTGACAATAACACACAGAGCTTCAGTGGTGATTATACCCAAATATGGAAACTGCCTAGAGGCTAACTAGTTCAATTACAATGACAAGTGGCCTACCACTGTCCACAAAAGATAAAGCCAAACCCCTTAAAATTCATCAGAAAGCATGAGAGGCTTACACATTTTAAAAATCAAGAAAGAACAAGATAACAAGATAGCAAGATTTAGGAGAATAGAATGTCCATTGTAGAAAGTAACTATGGCCAGAGGTATCCCCAGAGTTCAAGTTTGAGCTACCACTGCCATCATATCCAGAGCCTTAACTTAGTCCATTCTGAGTAGTCCAGCATCCAGGTCATAGCAGCAGCCAAGACCACACACCAGGAGTCCCTGTTATAACTGGAGTGTGTAGTGTAGCAAGCAGGTGAGGTTTGGGGTTATTAGAAAAGAACATTCATGTCATTCAGAAATTCCAGACCTCTACAACTACTGCAGGTATGGACAGATTTCATCTCATACAGGCTGTCTTCTTACCCATTTTATCTGTTTGTATAGCAGCCTCTGATTATTTTATGAAGTCCTCTTCAAATGGCTTTGTCATAGCAGTTAAGGAAGTTTTCAGGTCACCTCCTGCTAATTTGGGTGTCCTCCAAATAGAAGTTACATACTTTTCAAATGTTATCACATGGAACCAGCAGTCATACCTATTATAAATGTTAGCGCATGTCCAGGAGAGAGATTCATAAACTCTTTCGCCTCTATCATCAACCTTTCATCAGATCTACAATCGTAAACTCCACTTCTTCCTCATTGCAAGGTAATGCATCAAGTTGACCAGGAAGTTATATTCCAGGAACATGTCAAGTCAGAGTCACAGAGGGAGAGTGATGTCTGTGTAGCTGCTTTCGAAACAGCACGGTAGGTGGGGAAATGAAGAGATACAGAGAGATAGTCAGTACTGAAAGTCGTGTTTGCCTTGCATGTGGCTGACTCGGTTTGGCTAATCAGCACCCCATATGGTCCCCCAAGCCCAGCCACTGTGGTTCAAAAATCAACAAACAAAAAAAGAAAACCTCCATATAGTGATGATTGGGTTATATGTGGCATCCGGGCTATAAACTTAATTAATGAGCAAAGTCATCAAAACATTTTCCAAAAATTAAGCTCTAGAGGGTGGAGAGATGGTACAGTGGGTGCCTTGCACATGGCTGACCCAGATTCAATTCCCAGAATACTATAGTAATCTGAGCACATCCAGGATTGACCCCTAAGTGCAGAGCTGGAAGTAAGCCCAGGGCAGTCCAGGAGTGCTACCCCCAAAGGAATTATGTTCTATTGTTTTTTCTCTCTTTGAAATAACTTAGAGACTTCACTTGTGGGTTCTAATAAAATGTTGATAAGTTTTCCCTCTTTCACATAATTGTTTTATGTGTTTCTATTATTCAAAATTTCTCTGTATGGCAAATAGTAAAGACTATTTTTCAGTTTTCAACATATTGTCCAAATTTCTGTTTCTACTTCACTTTCTTTCTGACTTTTCACTAATATTTCGACAATGAAAAAATACCTTAGATCATAAATAGCGTTTTAAATGTGCTGTTTTACTGAAAAACTATATCACATGTATAAACTTAAAAATCCAGTATCTGATTGATTGGTTTGATTTGATCTGAATCTATTATTAGGTACTTGATAAATGACCTTCCTAGTCCCATATTCAACCTTTACTGTTTTCATATGTGTAAATTAATTCAAGTGGAAGGTCTCTCCCCACCCCACCCTCTCTCGCTCTCGCTCTCTCCCTCTCTCTCTCTCCATTGCTTCCTCCATTATTGAAGGTAACAAGAGTTAAGGACTAATTAAGTCTAGATCTGTAAACCATTGAGAACAGCACCAAGAAATGGTCATTATTATTACATTATTAAATGTTATCTATGATTATAATTGCTACATTAAAGATAGTTATACATTCAAACAGAGAGAGAAAGAGAAATAAAAATTTATCATGGCCTTATGTTCTATGCCACTCTGGAGGAAAAACAAATGTGAGACAGAAAGTCTGCTAAAACCATATTATGTGACTATGCAGAGCTTTAAGGATAAAAAAATGTTAATATGGGCCTTTGGGATTGTGAAATTTTAAGGTAATGATTTTTAGCTTTGCTAAAATTTACCTGAGGCAAAAATGTATGCTAATATTCCATGGAAATGCTAAGAGTTGAATTAGAATATTAGTTTTAGTTTAACAATCATTGCATACAAATGGATTACATTTAGAAAGTTCTAGGGATGAAAAAGAAATAAATAAATTACTTTTAATAGGAATAAAGGTTTTCTTAATTTTAAGTTTTATATTTTATTTGTTTCTGAAAGATAAAAGTTTAATAATAATGCTCATTCACCCCCTGGGAGTATAAAGGCATTGTGGAAAGTGAGAATTTAAATTAATTCATTTTTCAGAACCATTCAGTTAAAGAATGACTTCACAGACTACCTAATAATTCTGAAATATGAGATTTAAAATGATTTTCAGGTATGTAGCATGTTTTAGATGAATAATTCTCTTAGCATTTGCAGCTTTTTCATTTATAACAGAAATAAGCCATCAGTCAAACATGTATTTGAGTTGCTATTTCTGAAAGCAACTGTGAGTTTGAAATGATTAACCCATACTTTCCCCAGGGAATGGCAACACGAAATTCAGATGATTAACCTGAACTATAAGACACATTATGGTCCTGGAATACATTACACTCAATTTCCCCAAATAAGCATATTGTCCATGACCTCCTGGTTATGGAGAAATTCATAGGCAAGATTCACTAATAGAACCAGATGTTCTCTGACAACCAGTATTGCTTGAAAGTTCTGAGTTCTCCCCAGCGGAGAATTCAATTGTTTCAAGAAATATAGCAAAGTCAAAGCCACTGAAATCATTAAACTGCAAAGTTCTGAAAATTCCAAGAACTCCTAAGTTGATTTGCAGGTAGATGTGAATAAAGAACCATAAAAAGCAACTCTGACTTACCATTAGATATAAAAGATTTAGGAAGATCTTTTCCTCCCATAGCAACAAGAAAATCTTGGACAAATAAATCATGCTTCCTGGTGGGACTGAGCAGCAGATGCAAGATGTCCTTGATGAATTCAAGAGAGAAATGGTTTCATGAAAGAGCAAAAGCCACGAGAACTTTCTTTCCTGAACACCAGCGTCTGTGCTAGATGCAAAGAAACCAAAGAACCTGAAGATAATCCTTGTTGTTGCGAATGGGAAAAGAAAGTCAGTTCCCTTACTTCACCCTCACCCTGTGAATGCGTGTACGGTAAGCCACAAGAGAGGAAAACATGTTCCAACTCAAACATCCTACTGGTGAACATCACAATCTCTTTTATTCAAAGCCAATGCTACTTCTTGTAATCTGCATCTGACATCACTGCGATAACTTGCTTTGGCAGCTGTAATTGACAACATATAAAAAAGTAATAGCAACCAGGTAGAACATTACAGTACTCGAAATGAAAGGAGATGGACCATAATAGAAACCCAAGTGCCACATGCTGCTTCAGCTATAAATGTGACAGGCTGAAACACAGCACTCTCATCCAAAACATACGTTATCTTGCTACTCCAAAGCTTGGACCAAGAGAAGTTTATAGTGTGTGTCTCTTCAGACAAACAAATGACACCACCTGATAGGTTAGTGTTTTACAATTTGCAAATGTTTTCTTGTATATAATCTAGTTTTGCCACTAGATAACTGTAAATTTTATTTTTGAAAAAAGACACAATCAATGGAACAGAAGTGAGAACCCAGACATGAAAACATATGCAATAGACAACACATTTGTGATAAAAGAGTAGAGCACATGCTATGAAAAGTCTCTTTAATAAATGGTACTGAGAAAACTGGACACCCACATTCGAAAGAAAGAAAGATGATCATTATCTAATGCCATACGAGAAAATTAATTTATCATGCATCAAAGACTTTGGAGGCATACCTATAAAGTACCTAGAAAAAAACACAAGTGATAGCCTCCCTGATATCACTCATAGAGGTATCCTTAGGGATTTTACTCTAACAGCAAAGAAAGGAAAAGCAAGAATAAACAAGAAGGGACTACATCAAACTATAACTTTTTATCTTCAATGGATATGATCAAGGTGAATGTTTCTCAGCCAATGGCCAAATGGGGTATTTCAAATGGGTCACATTGTACATTTTCACACTGCACATCCTTTGAATACTTTACAATATATAAAACACTCTTATTATTCGATTTACAAGTGCACATATAATCTGGATAGACTAAGAATATTATATGAAATATTATATTATGTAAATATTAGTAGATAGCTAAAACTACACAAATGTCTAGGAATCATGTGAAAAGATACTGAATATCTTATCAGAGAAATGCATAAAAAAGTGAAAACCCAAAACCAAATGAGATATCACATCACACATACTAGTCAGAAAAGCATTCGCAGGTTGGGGAGAAAATGTAGCTCTCATACATTGCTGGTGGGAAAATAAAATAGAGCAGGTTATTTAGTAGATCCTTCTGGCAGGATCTCAAAAACTTTAAGCATGGTGTAACCCTGTGACCCAGCAACTGAAATCTGAGGTATATGTCCAAGAGCCTGGAAGAATTTTCATGGAAAAGCTTTTTCTAAAATCTACATAGCTGTATTAATAATAGTCAAAATGTCACCCAACTGACAAATGGAGAAATAATTGCAACACATCTATACTATGGAATATTATTTGCCAATATAAAAGAAAGATAAAAAATGTGCCACCACTGTCCATAAAGAGTGTTGAACATGTACCAAATCATTGAAATCCATAAGAATACTCATTATTAAATGATATTTTAAGATAGCAGAAAGAGCTCATTATGGATCTTTGTACTTTGTATGACATTTGCTGTACTGGCTAGCTTTTCCACTTAACATAAATTTCATTATAGGCTCAATGATAATATAACAATCTCTGCTTTCCTAGAGACACACATTTTTAATATTCAAGGTTGAAATGTCTCACACTCCTGCCATCCCTGTCAGTCAGTTTTCAAATAAATAATTTCTCAAACAAGGGATTAATTTTCAAAATATATGAAGAACTCATACCGCTGAATAAGAAAACAACCTATTTTTTTAATGGACAGAGGAGCCGAAGAGAGATTTATTATTTTTTCTTGTTTTCTTTTATTTTATTTTATTTTATATTTTTGGTATCCATCAAACAATGCTCAGAGGTAACTCCTGGCTTTGCACTCAGGAATTACACCTGGCAGTGCTCAGGGGGAGCGTATGCAAGTCAAAATGCCCTGTGTGTTGCATAACTGCTTAATCTCCAGGGTGGCTATGAGGGTCCAGGCTGCTCTCCCCCTCCCTGCCCGGATTCAGGGGCCTCAGGCTGCTCCCCCAGCAGGGGCGGCCTATGCCATGGGGCAAATGAAGGAGGAAATGAGAGCCAAGCCAGTTGGTTGATCAGACACCGTTTATTCCATTCTCCCCACATGCCTGTTCCAGTCTCTCTGAGCCCCCCATTCTAGTCTCACACTGCCCCTCGTTCCCATCTCCTCCTGTCTCTCCTGCTCGTCTCTTCGTGCTCCATCTCACAGCCTGGGCTCTATCTCTCCTCTCCTCCAACTTTCTCATCTCTCTCCAACTCCAGCACTCTGGGCTGAGGCTACATGCAGTCCATAGCAAAATCAACATAAGAAAGCTCACAGGACTCATCCAGGTAAACATCTTTAAGGATGAAACAGCACTGACCATGCAAGTGGAAGCAAACATAAACAAATGCTGACTACATCAAACTAAGAAGCTTCTGCACTTCAAAAGAAACAGTGACCAAAATACAGAAAGAGCCCACAGAATGGGAAAGAATATTTACCCAATAACCACCTGATAAAGTAATAATATCCAGAATATACAAGACACTAGTAGAATTGCAGAAGAAAAAAACCCCCAACCTCATCAAAAAATGGCAACTGAGGCTTATGTTGAGAGAACAGATGCCCAGGAGGTAAATATCATTGAGAGTCAATTAACTCCCACATTACAAAAGCATAGCATTTACTATCTTCTTGCACCCATACAAAAAGGACATTGCTCTGAATTAACTATGCAAAGGACTTAAGGAGAAGAGAAAAACAATATTTGCAAGTCAACAGAGCACAAAGAAATAAGTTACAAGTAAACACAGAGGAATGGGAGCACTGTGATGGGAGTAACCCAATAAACCTAAGCTCCCTGCAGCAAGGCAGAAAAGACAAACCAATGTTATCCTACACATAACCATTCTGCATTCTGGTCCCTAACAGATACATCCCCTAAGAAAAATATATAAAAGACCAATAGGCACATGGTAAGTTATTCATCATTCTTATTATGGAAAAGTCGCCTGCTCGGATCAGGGCTGAGCATCCTCCACCCAGATCCTCCAAATTCCAGTAAGCAGGGGTCACACCCACCAACTGGCCCCCTGGCGCCGTGTAATCCCATCAACGGCCAAGACCCAGAGACTATAAAACCTAGCTCCCGGAAGCGCGCAGCCACGAATTTTATTATCTCATTCCTACTTTGGAAAAACTGGCTGGCTACCAAATGTAACCTGCCCACATGGCAGAGTCTGGCAAACTCCCCGTGGCATACCCAATATGCCAAATACCAGTAACAATGATGGGTCTCATTCTCCTAACTCTGAAAGAGTCTTGAATATGGCACTTTTTTAAAATCTCAGACCTAGGACGAAAGAGACGTTACTGGGGCCTGCTCAAGGCAATCAACGAATAACAGGATGGTCGTGATCGTGATTATGGAAAGGTAAATGAAAACAGTAACTTGTCACTTGACACCTAAGAGAATAGCTAAAATCTAAAAGATGAAACAAAACAGCATTAAAATGTTGAAAGAGGAAAACCCTTAGGCACTGCTATGTCTATTGATGTGAATGTAAAATGATGAAACCATTATGGAAAGTAGTATGGAGATTTCATTAAAAATTTAAAAATAGAATTTTCATGTTTCCCAGTTTCTGGGTGTTTACCCAAATAATGCTGGATAATGGGCTGGAGTGATAGCACAGCGGATAGGGCGTTTGCTTTGCACACAGCCAACCCAGGTTCAATTTTTCATCCCTCTCGGAGAGCCCAGAAAGCTACCGAGAGTATCCCACCCACATGACAGAGCCTGGCAAGCTCCTCATGGAGTAGTCAATATACCAAAAAAAGTAACAAGTCTCACAGTGGAGATGTTACTGGTGCCCACTCGAGCAAATCGATGAACAGTAGTAGGACAGTGCTACAGTGCTACAGTGGCACATCAGTGAAACAAATAAATGAAATAATAGGAGAAATAAACTTTTAGACTAGAGTACCGAATTAGTGACCACTAGAAAGAAAGCACAATGCAAACAAACTATAACCAGAAAAAGGTGGTAACTGTTACTGTAGAGAATGAAATTAAACCTCTAGAGGTGAATTTGATGTTCTACATATAGATGGTGATTTTAATGAGGTATATCTGAAACATATCTAATGATTATTCATAATTTAGGGCTCTTGGAATTGGAGAGATAATACAGACGGGTAGGGCACTTGCCTTCATGTTACTGACCCGGGTTTAAGCCCTAGTACACTAATATGATCCCCTGAGTCTCACCAGGAGTGATTTCTAAGAGAAGAACGAAAGTAAGCTCTAAGAACTGCCAGATAGGACCCAAAACCAAGGGGGAAATGTAATAAAATAAATGAATTTAGGACTCTTTCTACACTCTCACAAGATCATATTTTCCATATAAAGAAAGTCATTGAAAGAGTATGCAGAATCTGTCATCAAAACCTTGATACTGGTTTTTCATCATGGTAGTACAAACAGCAAATGCATTATAAGAGTTTATGGGGGGAGGGGCAAGTACAGCAGGTAGGGCATTTGCCTTGCACCTGGCTAACCCAGGTTCTATCAAAAAATAATAAAACATACATAGAGGAGAGAACAAGGGAAGTCAAGATATAGTAGGTATTTCACATTGACTGGCCATAATTATGTGCTTGAATGTCACTTTTCTGTTTCCATTCAGTTTGTGTGTGTAAACTCCTCCATCTCATGGTTTGAAAGGCCCATCTCTTTCTGACAACTACCAACTTTGTAACTCTGGCTCAAACCTCTTCCTGGATTTATGGGCTCAAGTATCTCATCACCATCTTCACTTAGTCACCAATTGAACATCTTCAACAGGAAAATTCCAAAATTAACCTCCTAATCTGACACACAGATGTACTTCTTAATTTATCTCAATTTAAAATTATCCCATCCAGGTCTGGTCAGCATCACGGTGGTATAAGATGCTTATGGTATAAGAGTGATAGGACAGTGGATGAGGCGCTTGCCTTGCATGCAGCCAATCCGGGTTCAATCCCCAGCACTGCATATGGTTTCTGAGCCCTCTCATGAGTGATTTCTGACAAAGTCAGGAGTAAGATCTGAGCAGAATCAGGTAGGTATGGCCCAGAAAACAACCATATTTTCTCCATTTCTCCCCTTAAGTCTACATCTAATAAATCAACTATAGGTAAATGGAGATTACTCTACCTGTCACCCTGGGACAGGAGAATCCATGCATCTGTGTGAATGAGATTGGAGCAGGACCAAGAAGCCATGAACTGGACTCCCCAACTCTCTTTAATCCATAGGCCTTGCAAGTGTTAATCCAATCACCTTTGCAACCAATGATCCTGTCCAACAGAGAGCAGAGATGGTGACGTATAATATTATTAATGCTGTCAGGAAGATCTTACTATCATATAAATCCAGGTATACTACTCAACCCAAGCCCTGTGATAGACTGGCCTCTCTACCAGAATCTTATAGTACGTTCTTGGATCTTACTTCCTGTGAAACATCCACCAACTTACCTTCTCATACCACCTTCCAGTCCAGTCTTCATCAATGTGCTTAGTGGATCCAGCCCCTACTCCTAATATCAATGCTGCCTGAGCTATTTCCCATGTAAACACACAAATCACACCTTATCCTCTTTTAATATCTTACATATTAGATCTCAGGGAGGCCCTCCCTGACCATCTTATTTAAATGTTCATCTCCCCTCCCTGGCACTGTGTTTCATTAAACTCCCTTAAATTTCTCCAATGACCTTTTTACCACATAAAATCTAATCTTTTGTTTCCTTATCATAAGCCCTCCAACCCTGAAAGGTAAGCTCTAGTTATCTAAGCTATGCATTTTCTTGAAAGTTATGCAGTGCTATGTGAGAAATAGTTTTGAGAAAAACTTTTTCAAAAGAATATGAGTCTGTAAATCCATTTGTTAAAAAAATATTGGGGTACATATCTCCTACCCAATGATACTTGCTACCTGTTTCGCAAATCATTCATCCTTAATACGCCTAATATGCTTATATTAGGGTGTTTGCCTTGCACACAGTAAACCCAGGTTCGATTCCTCCATCCCTCTTGGAGAGCCCGGCAAGCTACCAAAAGTATCCTGCCTGCACATCAGAGCCTGGCAAGTTCCCCATGGCATATTCAATATGCCAAAAACAATAACAAGTCTCACAATGGAGATAAGACATTACTGGTGCCCGCTTGAGCAAATTGATGAACAACAGGAGAACAGTGCAGACAGTGATTATATTAGACTTTAGTTAGGATAATGTTTATATAGAGAAATGAAGTATAAATAACAGCAATTGTCAATGATTACTTGAAAAACAGAACTGGTATTTGAAGTGCACTAAGAAAATGCATCTAAAGTCACGTGGCCATACTTGAAATATAATTCAGTAGAAGTTGAAGCCAAATGGAATATTACTATCAGAAAAAAATGTGGCATATAGTTAATTTTTTTTCCCCCTTTATTTTATTTTATTTTTTTTAAAGTTGTAGATTTACAATTTTTTGTGCTTTGGTTTCAATTATACAATGATCAGATACCCATCCCTCCACCAGTGCCCATTTTCCACCACCATGGATAATATCCCTCCCACCCCCATCCCCCCATCCCCCCGTCTCTGTGGCAGGGCAATCCCCTGTGTCCTCTCTCTCCTTTTGGGTGTTGTGGTCTGCAAAAGAGGCATTGAGTGGCAAACATGTTCAGTCCATAGTCTACTTTCGACATGCATCTCCCCTCCTGGGAGGATCCTCCAAACATCCTTTATTTGGTGCTCCCTTCTCTATCTGAATAGCCCTTTCCTCTAGGATACCCGGCTGGCCTCTAAGTTATGAAGTAATCCTCCTGGTGCTGATCTCAGCTATTCTTGGGTATTAATCTCATACTTTGTTACTTTATATCCCCCAGATGAATGCAATCTTTCTATGTCTATCCCTCTCTTTCTGACTCATTTCGCTTAGCATGATACTTTCCATATTGTACCACTTGTATGTAAATTTCATGACTTCATCTTTTCTAAGAGCTACATAGTACTCCATTGTGTAGATGTACCAAAGTTTCTTTAACCAGTCATCTGTTCTTGGGCATTCAGGTTTCTTCCAGTTTCTGGCTATTGTAAAGAGGGCTGCAATGAACAAACAAGTGCAGATGTCACTTCGACTATACATTTTTGCCTCTCTGGGATATATTCCCAGGAGTGGTATTGCTGGGTCAAACGGGAGCTCAATTTCTAATTTTTTGAGAATCGTCCATACTGTTTTCCAGAAGGGCTGAACCAGTGGACATTCCCACCAACAGTGAAGGAGTGTCCCTTTCTCGCCACATCCACGCCAGCATCGGTTGCTTTTGTTCTTTTGAATTTGGGCCAGTCTCTGAGGTGTGAGATGGTATCTCATTGTGGTTTTGATCTGCATCTCCCTGATGATTAATGATGTAGAGCATTTTCTCATGTGCTTTTTTGCCATTCGGATTTCTTCTTTGAGAAAGTTTCTGTTCATTTCATTGCCCCATTTTTGGATGGGGTTGGATGTTTTCTTCTTGTGGAGTTTAACCAGTATTTTGTATATCCTGGATATCAACCCCTTGTCAGATGTGTATTCGGTGAATATCCTTTCCCATTCTGTAGACTGTCTTTGTATTTTGGTCACTGTTTCTTTGGAGGTGCAGAAGCTTCTTAGTTTAAGATAGTCCCATTTATCTATCTCTGTTTTCACTTGCTCGGCCAGTGGCGTGGCATCTTTGAAGATACCATTAGCTTCAATGTCATGGAGGGTTTTGCCAACTTTATCTTCAATGTACCTTATGGTTTCTGGTCTGATGTTGAGGTCTTTAATCCATTTTGATCTTACTTTTGTACATGGTGTTAGGCAGAGTTCTGAGCCTATTTTTTTGCATGTAGCCGTCCAGTGATGCCAACACAATTTATTAAAGAGGCTTTCCTTACTCCACTTCACATTACTTGCACCTTTATCAAAGATTAGATGAGCATATGATTGAGGAGAGATGTCAGTGTATTCAACCCTGTTCCATTGGTCTGCAGTTCTGCCTTTGTTCCAGTACCATGCTGTTTTAATTATTACTGCTTTGTAGTACAGTTTGAAGTTCGGGAGGTTGATTCCTCCCATTTTCTTTTTCCCAAGAATTGCTTTAGCTATTCGTGGGGGCTTATTGTTCCATATAAATTTCAAGAGTGTTTGCTCCATTTCTTTGAAGAATGTCATGGGTATCCTTATAGGGATTGCATTGAATTTATACAATGCTTTCGGTAGTATTGCCATTTTGACAATGTTAAGTCTCCCGACCCATGAGCAGGGGATATCTTTCCATTTCCTCATGTCCTCTTTTATTTCCTGAAGTAGCGTTTTGTAGTTTTCTTTGTACAGGTCCTTTACTTCCTTAGTTAAGCTGATTCCTAGGTACTTGATTTTCTGGGGCACAATTGTGAATGGGATTGTTTTTTTCATGTTGCTTTCTTCTCTCTCACTGTTTGCGTATAGGAAAGCCATGGACTTTTGGGTATTGATTTTATAACCTGCAACTTTACTATACGAGTCTATTGTTTCTAAGAGTTTTTTGGTGGAAGTTATTGGGTTCTCTAAGTAGAGTATCATATCATCTGCGAATAGTGAGAGCTTGATTTCTTCCTTTCCTACCTGAATGCCCTTAATATCTTTTTCCTGCCTAATCGCTATTGCAAGTACTTCCAGTACTATATTGAACAGCAGTGGAGAGAGTGGGCATCCCTGTCTCGTCCCTGATCTTAGAGGGAAGGCTCTCAGTTTTTCCCCATTGAGGATGATGCTTGCTGTAGGCTTGTGGTAGATGGCTTTAATTATGTTGAGGAAGGTCCCCTCTATACCCATTTTGGCTAGGGTTTTCATCATAAAGGGGTGCTGGATCTTATCAAATGCTTTCTCTGCATCTATTGATATGATCATATGCTTTTTATCTTTTCTTTTGTTGATATGGTGGATTATGTTGATTGATTTCCGAATGTTGAACCATCCTTGCATCCCTGGGATGAATCCTACTTGGTCATGGTGTATGATCTTTTTGATGAGTAGTTGGATTCTATTTGCTAGTAGTTTGTTGAGGATCTTTGCATCTGTGTTCATCAGGGATATCGGCCTGTAATTCTCTTTCTTTGTGGTATCTCTGTCTGCTTTTGGTATCAGTGTGATATTTGCTTCGTAGAAACTGTTCGGAAGTGTTTTTGATATTTCAATTTCGTGGAAAAGCTTAAAGAGTATTGGGAGTAAGTCCTCTTTAAAGATTTGGAAGAATTCACTAGTGAATCCATCCGGGCCAGGACTTTTGTGCTTGGGGAGACTTTTTATTACCATTTCAATTTCCTTGATGGTGATAGGTCTGTTCAGGTATTCAGGTCTTCTTGGTTCAGCCTTGGGAGTCTGTAGGAGTCTAGGAATTTATCCATTTCCTCGAGGTTTTGATGTTCCGTGGCATAAAGCTTCTCAAAGTACTCCCTGAGGATCCTCTGAATTTCTGTGGTTTCTGTTGCAATGACCCCCTTTTCATTTCTGATTCGGTTTATTAGGGTTTTCTCTCTCCCTTTCTTTGTGAGTTTTGCTAGAGGCTTATCGATCTTGTTAATTTTCTCAAAGAACCAGCTCTTGGTTTCATTGATCTTTCGGATTGTTTTTTGGGTTTCCATCTCGTTAATCTCTGCTCTGAGTTTTATTATTTCCTTTCTCCTGTTCGGGTTGTGCTCCTTTTTTTGGTCCTTCTCCAAGCTCTTAAGCTGTGAGGTTAGGTTACTTATGTGTGCTCGCTCCTCCTTCCTGAGGAATGCTTGTAGAGCTATAAACTTTCCTCTTAACACAGCCTTTGCTGTGTCCCATAAGTTTTGGTAACTCGTGTTCTCATTTTCATTCGTTTCTAGGAATCTTTTGATTTCCTCTTTGATTTCCTGTCTAATCCACTCGTTGTTCAATAGTGCACTGTTTAATTTCCAGGTGTTTGATTTAGTTTTCTGTTTTTGTGTGTGATTTACTTCTAATTTCAGCGCATTATGGTCTGAGAAGATTGTTGCTACAATCTCTATCTTCTTAATTTTATGGAGGCATGTTTTGTGGCTCAGCATGTGGTCTATCTTGGAGAATGTTCCATGTACGCTTGAGAAGAATGTGTATTCAGCTTTTTGTGGATGAAGTGTCCTGTATATATCTACTAAGTCCCTTTCTTCCATTGTTTCCCTCAAATGAAGTATGTCCTTGCTAAGCTTGAGTCTGGTTGATCTATCAAGAGGTGACAAAGCAGTGTTGAAGTCTCCCACTAGTATTGTGTTGCTATTGATGTCTTTTTCCAAATCTATGAGTAGTTGTTTTAAGTACTTTGCTGGTCTCTCATTAGGTGCATATACATTTATTATTGTAAGTTCTTCCTGTTGTACAGATCCTCTGATCAATAAGTAATGGCCTTCACTGTCTCTTATGACCTTCCTCACTCTGAAATCGATGTGGTCTGATATAAGGATGGCTACCCCAGCTTTTTTATGGGAGCTGTTTGCCTGTAGGATTGTTTTCCAGCCTTTGACTCTGAGTCTGTGTTTGCTTTGACTATTGAGATGCGTTTCTTGCAGGCAGCAGAATGTTGGGTTCAATTTTCTAATCCATCCTGCCACTCTATGTCTTTTAATTGGTGCGTTTAGCCCATTGACATTGAGAGAGATTATTGTTATGGGATTTTGTCCCATTGTTCTGTTAAAATTTGGTGTATTTGAGGGGCCTTTCTTGCCTTAAAGTAGCCCATTTAGTTGTTCTTGTAACCATGGTTTTGAGTCTATGAAGTTCCTGAGCTGTTGTTTGTCTGTGAAACTGTGTGTTGTTCCTTCTATTATGAATGAGAGTCTTGCTGGGAAAAGTATTTTGGGGGAGGCATTTATTTCATTGAGTTTTTTTACTATGTCCCACCACTGTTTTCGGGCCATGAGGGTTTCATCAGAAAAATCAGCTGTGAATTTTAAGGATGCTCCTTTGTAAGAGATTTCTTTCTTCGATCTTGCTGCTTTCAGAATTTTGTCTCTGTCTAAGGTTTTGGTCATTTTGATCAGAATGTGTCTTGGGGTATTTTTATTCGGATTTCTTCTAGCTGGTACCCTTCGGGCCTCCTAAATGTGGTCACAAGTTTTCTTCAGCTCTGGAAATGTTGTAGCAATGATGTCTTTGACAGTTTCTTCTTCATCGAGGTTTTCTTCCTGTCCCTCTGGGACTCCAATAATTCTTATGTTACCCCTCTTGGCTTCATCACGATCTTCTCTTGCCATCTGTTCCCGAATTGTGAGTCTCTTTTCCATTTTCTGCTCTTTTCGGGAGAGTCTCTGAACTTCATCTTCGAGCTCACTGATTCTGTTCTCAGCCGCTGTTACTCTGCTGCTGAGGCCTTCCACTGAGCTTTTCAATTCGCCTACGAGATTTTTCAGGTCTGTCATTTCTGATTGCATTTTCCTCATTTCTGCCTTCAGATCCTCTTGTCTTCTATTGGCATTGCTTTCCATTGTTTCTTTTAATTCCCTAAGCATCCTAAGTAGCTCCCTTCTGAATTCCTTGTCAGAGAGGTTGTCTAACACTACAGTACTGTTGGTGTCATCTGGGCTAGACTCTTCAATATGAATGTTTGGTGGGCTTTTGCGTTGCTTTACCATTGTGAGAGGTGTGGTTTAGTCCTTCACGTTCAGTGTTACTATTCTGCTTGATATGCAGTGTGAGTTAAGATAGGCTTATGAGTTATTGGCAACTTTATTTCTAGTGGCTGAGGTAAAATAGAGAAGTTTCCATCTAAGAAGTTAGCTTATGGTTCCTATGGCATATGTAGTGGGAAAATATTTCGCGGCCGCGTTAGCGGCCGCGGCTCCGGAAAGAGTCCCTGGCACTGGGCGAGGAGTTGGGAATGTCTCCTGTTTGGAATTGGAGCCGTTCAGCTTTGTTGCCCAGAGCTGGGCCTCTGTGCCCGTCCCACGCGGCTCAGGGGTTGAAAACCGGCTGTCTCGGGGCTGTTTCTAGCTGCGCGTGCCCAGAGAGGAACCCAGGCCCTTGGGGGCGGGCTGTACCTGTTGGAATTGGAGCCGTTCAGCTTTGTTGCCCAGAGCTGGGCCTCTGTGCCCGTCCCACGCGGCTCAGGGGTTGAAAACCGGCTGTCTCGGGGCTGTTTCTAGCTGCGCGTGCCCAGAGAGGAACCCAGGCCCTTGGGGGAGGGCTGTACCTGTTGGAATTGGAGCCGTTCAGCTTTGTTGCCCAGAGCTGGGCCTCTGTGCCCGTCCCACGCGGCTCAGGGGTTGAAAACCGGCTGTCTCGGGGCTGTTTCTAGCTGCGCGTGCCCAGAGAGGAACCCAGGCCCTTGGGGGCGGGCTGTACCTGTTGGAATTGGAGCCGTTCAGCTTTGTTGCCCAGAGCTGGGCCTCTGTGCCCGTCCCACGCGGCTCAGGGGTTGAAAACCGGCTGTCTCGGGGCTGTTTCTAGCTGCGCGTGCCCAGAGAGGAACCCAGGCCCTTGGGGGCGGGCTGTACCTGTTGGAATTGGAGCCGTTCAGCTTTGTTGCCCAGAGCTGGGCCTCTGTGCCCGTCCCACGCGGCTCAGGGGTTGAAAACCGGCTGTCTCGGGGCTGTTTCTAGCTGCGCGTGCCCAGAGAGGAACCCAGGCCCTTGGGGGCGGGCTGTACCTATTACTAAACTTTTTGTGGAGTAAAATATTTCATGTTTTGAGAATTTGTTTCAGCCAACTAATTTCTCAGCAGTGTCACTTGTAAGATTGTTGATAGAGTCACTAAAGTGAACATCTGCAAAGCTAAGTAAATATTTTCAGCCAGTCCAGATGGGTAGAAACCTTGGTGCCCTGTTAGCTCTGCTATACTAAAGAATCACTGTCACTTTTCTTCACTTGAACCCAAGGTGAAGATAAGTCTTCTTTAGCTCAACTTGAAAGTGTGGCTGATGCTTTTGATGCCTTTTCATTGAAATGATTTCACAAATTCACACTTAGCGGGAGTTTTCTGAAGATATTCAAGACATACTAAAGCTGCCCATCCTCAGGCTTAGGTCAAATTAATTCCTAATATCCATGCAACTTTAATCAGTTACTCTCACTCTGAGCTATAAAGAAACATAGTAAGGGAGTAACAAATGGCCAAAGGCAGCAGAATAGGAGACCTGTTCTTCAGGGAGGTGAGGGGAGGTTTTGAGACAATAACGGAGGAAAGTGGACCCTCTGGTGGAGGGTATGGTTTTGAAACACTGACTACATGAAACCCTACTTTAATAGTATCATAGATCATAGTGTCTCAAAATATTTTTTTCGGTGAGAAATGAAAATGAAGTACAGGGATGGCTGGAGTGATAGCACAGTGGGTAGGGCGTTTTCCTTGCATGCAGCCATCCAGGTTCGATTCCCAGCACTCTATATGGTCCCCCAAGCACCGCCAGGAGTACTTCCTGAATGTATGAGCCAGGATTAGCCCCTGTGCCTCGCTGGGTATGACCCAGAAAGCAAAAAGAAAAAAAAAGAAAAGAAAAGAAAATCAAGTACAGGTTGCATTGTTAGGTAGGGCTGCCGAGGACAGATCAGTAGAACACAGATAAGTAGACACAGTCACTGAAACTCCAGCACAGGATAGAGATATTGTAGAGGAGCTAAAGCAAATGCCTTGAATGCTGCTGGCCAGGTTTGATCTACAGCACCATGTAACTTTAACCACGATCTGGTGTGTCACCCAACAACACTGCCAGTACCACAGCAGGTGTGAACTGCGACATGCCCTCAGACCATGCCTGCAAAGACTTTCTGGAGCCGCCAGGTATTTAGCAAATCATTTGGGAATCCTGCTTTCCCACCCCCAAAAAGGGGGAGAATGGAATTTTATACTCGGAATACTAGCAGGAAAACCAGTAGGCTCATCAGGGGGCAAAAGAATAAGTAGCAGATGGAAAAGAGTCTTTATGATGGTCACCCTCGTGGAAAGGAAGGGGTAAGGGGAGGAGTGGGAAGGAAACTAGATTAAAGTTCAGCTGGTTTAGATAATTTTAGCAGACTCTGAAGCATGAAAGCTGTACAAGGGTGATATTTAACCAGGGGAGGGGGGTGACGGTGACATGAGGTGAAGAATCATTACCTGAAATACGAGGAACTGATAACAGAGGTGGTGTGGGCTTGGGTTCTGAATTGATTTGTGTGGGAGCAACTGACTGCCCTCGAAAAAGGCAGTCCATCCAGAGTTAGCAAAACCCCAATTATAAAATCATCAAAATACAGAAAATAAAAGACATCCACAGATTTGTCTCCTTTGAGCACTTGTGGAAAAAAAGAAGTCCTTACATACTGCCTGCTAATGGAGCAGTTATTGACTTTCAAGATAAAATTTTATGCCTTATCTTCAGATTTCAATGTGTGGATACTAACCTCAATATCACCTCCAGAAAATAGAGTGACAGGAATCAGATATGATGCAAAAGTGAGTGTTAGACTTCTTTGATAGCAAATTCCAGTAAAGTGGATTAACTATATTCAAGTAGTCAGAGGTCTTACTGTGTTGGTATTATCTGTCAAGTGTAGTATTAATGCTTTTCAAGCACCATTTAATGATATACGCTATTTCATCTTATTGGAAATGTCTTATATAAGCACATGACAAATAAGTTTCAGAATTCTCTTTATGTTATGTAGTTCTTCATTGGCTAAAGAATAATGATTTAATTAGTTCTCTATCTCACTGATTAGACACAATAATTTTGTTACTTTACTATGTACTATAATTATCCTTTGAACATAAACCTAAAGGGGAAGAATAAGAATCATAATGTACATAATTGCTAAATAATTCGAAGACCTCATCATGTTTTCTCCATCATCACCACAATATAATTACATTTTATTACTGATTTTCCTTTATACAAATATATTTTCCACCAGTTCATAAGCTCTCATTGCAAAGAATAAAGCCGAATCACCGTGGATTTCATCATATAGTACAACATATTATAAACCTCAAAGTTATTTTTTTCATTTTTTTTTGACATGCCCAAACTGCTAGTGTATAAGATACAGCACTAGAATATTAAATCATATCATTAATCCTTTGGAAGCAGATGGACAGATTTCACAGGAAAATGTTGCAGGCAGGGAGACAGAAGAGGACTGGTAATATATATCCTCCCGTTGTTCATCGATTTGCTCGAGCGGGCCCAGTAACGTCTCCATTGTGACACTTGTTACTGTGTTTGGCATATCAAATACCTCACGGGGAGCTTGCCAAGCTTTGCAGTGCGGGCGAGATACTCTCGGTAGCTTGCCAGGCTCTCTGAGAGGGGCGAAGGAATCGAACTCGGGTTGACCATATTGGTTGCGTGCAAGGCAAACGCCCTACTGCTCTGCTATCGCTCCAGCCCGGTAATATATATATTGGGGAAAACATTTGTCTGAAACTTAAACCAGCTGAAAACCATGAAGGTCGTTAAACAAGAGACCCATTTCAGAAGCTTGGAAAACCATTGAGAGGCAGAGTTCCAGGCCAGAAGCGCTTAGGGCTTGCGGGGATGAGAAGTAACTGCACCTCTGGGAGAGGCTCCACCTGGGCAAAGGCCATAGGAGGAATCTGAAAGGAAGACAGGCCACTGCTCCCAGCTCTCTCCCTTGCTCCAGCCCTAGGAAGGACACAAGTGGGCAGTTTGGGAAACTGTATATAAATTAACAGCAGAGGAGAAGCTCCTCTTTAACCTAGGTCTACCTGAGATGTGGACTTTCCAACTTTAGGACACTTTCTCCATTGGGAAACAGCCCACACATTCATCCCTACTTAGGATATGTACTGCTGTTTTCCATTCTCAGTTCTCTCTCTCTCCCTCTCCCTCTCTCTCCCTCTCCCTCTTCTCCTCCCCTCATCTCTCTCTCTCTCTCTCTCTCTCTCTCTCTCTCTCTCACTGTGGTTTGCAATACAGATGCTGAAATATTATCTACTTTTAACATTCAGTTCTTATCCAGTGGGATCATTCCCATCTCTTACTGTCATACTGGTCCTTTCTCTATCTTACCTACCCTCTGTCCCACACACACTTGTGGTTGATTCTGTTGGGACCTAGACCACCCCTCAGTATTGAATGAGACAAAGAATCCAGCAGGAATGCAAACCGTGCATCAAGATTTTATTGTACCAGCTATCTTGGTCTGAGACATCCTGACTCAGGTTGGAGCTTGACGAAAACATTTCCAAAGGCAAAAGTAACTTACAAAGAATCCAAAACGAGCAAAGGCATACAAAAGCAAATTATAAAGAAAATAAATATTCCCAATTAAGAAGGCATTCCCAGTTTCCATAAATCAAGAAAGGATCTTATCAACTAGACATGAAAGTATACATCTCAAGAGGGGAGATGCAGGCAATACATGCGCTTGGGCACATGTGCTCGGCCACGTGGGCACAAACAGAGCATGGGCTCCGGCAGCATATGCGCGCCCTTCCTTTGTTTAAGGTGGCCTTTATAGGGTTTCTCCAACCTGCCCCCAAGTAGAGCTTCTACCTAGATAAAATTCCATTTCTAAGGTGGTTACCAGGGGGACTGGGAATGGTGATGGTCTTCTTTGAAATTCCTTTCTGGTCTTATGTTTCTACAGGAGCTTCTCTGGGTCTGTTGCTGTAAAGTAGTTAACTCAGTTAAATCATTTATCCCTCTTGGCCAGAGCTGCCCCCTACAACTTTTATGACCAGGGCGAGAAGAGGTGAGCTAGCTGCTTCTCATATTCCCCTTTTCCTTGCATCTCATGGAGGAATCTTCTGCTTCTCACATTCCTCCCTTTTCTATGATCATACTGAGGAATCTTGTGTGTAGGATAACATTGTTTTGTCCTTCCTGACTAGTCTCAGGTAGTTTAGGTTTATTGGGTTGCTCCCGGGCTAGAGCGACAGCACAGCAGTAGGGCATTTGTCTTGCGCGTGGCTGGCCTGGCCTAGCCGGGTTCGATTCCTGTGCCCCTCTCGGAGAGCCTGGCAAGCTACCAAGAGTGTCTTGCCCACACAGCAAAGCCTGGCAAGCTATCCGTGAGGTATTTGATATGCCAAACACAATAACAAGTCTCACAATGGAGACGTTACTGGGCCTGCTCAAGCAAATCAATGAACAATGGGAGGACAGTGAAGTGCTATAGTGGGTTGCTCCCATCACAGTGCTCTCATTTCTCTGTGTTCATTTGTAACTTCTTTCTTTGTGCTCTGTTGACTTGTAAATATTGTTTTTCTCTTCTGCCTATGTCCTTTGCATAGACTATTCAGAGCAATGTCCTTTTTGTATGGACACAGGAAGACAGTATAGGCTATGCTTTTGTAATGTGACTAAAGGTAAAGGTAAAGGTAAAGGCCCTCCCGTTGATCATCGATTTGCTCGAGCGGGCCCAGTAACGTCTCCATTGGAGACTTTGTTGTTACTGTGTCTGGCATATCGAATACTCTCGGTAGCTTGCCGGGCTCTCCGAGAGGGGTGGAGGAATCGAACTCGGGTCGGCCATGTTGGCCGTGTGTAAGGCGAACGCCCTACCCGCTGTGCTATCGCTCCAGCTCTCAGTGATATTTTCCTCCTGGGCATCTGTTCTCTCTCCTAAGCCTCAGCTGCCCTTTCTTCCTAGCACCCCCAAAGTCAGGGTCCCGATGAGGGACTGGATGGAACCTGGGCAAGCTGTAAGCTATGTGCTACCCTGGCATCGAGATGGGTCTGGCCAAAGTGCCATAATGCTTAACTATAAGTTAAGAACTTGGTCATGGACAAAGGAGGTCATGATCCAAAAAGTAATAACTAGATTCAGACCCTGCTAGGGTTAGGAAAGATTAATCTGGTCTGAGTTCTATGAGTCTGTGGTAAGATGTTCCCAGGAGAGCTGCCCTACAAGCCTCAATGTATCTCTTACTGTGTCCATACAAAAATAACTAGTATGAAGATGTTGATAGAGTTATTGGACTGAAGAAAGGAAAAAAAAACACCTTAGGAGGTATTTTGCTCTTAGGCAGTCAGGAAGGGCTTTGGAATACCCCAGGTGGTATTTCTGCCCTTGAGCCTGATGGCAGTCAGGAAGGGTTTTCTTATGTTGATTTGGCTACCAGACTGGGGGCAGTGCTGGGGAGTTGGAGAGACAAGAGAGGTGGAGAGATGACAGAGAGAGAGCAGGGCAGCAAGATGGAGAGACTAGCAAGGGGGCCAGAGAGAGAAGAATGTAGAAGAAGAATACAGGAGCAGGCACGTGGAGAGAGAGGGCCCAGGCTGCGAGATGGAGCGTGGAGAGATGAGCGGAAGAGACAGGAGGAGACAGGAATGAGGGGAGTGTGAGACTAGAATGGGAGGCTCAGAGAGACTGGGGCAGGTGCGTGGGGAGAATGGAATCAACAGCATCTGATCAATCACTTGGTCAAAACGGCATTTTGTCCACTGTTCCTTCACTATTTGCCCCATGACCTGGGGCCAACCCGGCTGGGCGAGCAGCCCAGTGCCCCACGAACGTGGGTGGCTAGAGGAAGAGCCTTCGGAGCCTCTTCCTGGCCGCCCTGGAGATTTTATACACGTCTGCTTCTCACAATTCCAACCACTGGCAAGTCCTCCTAGCCCCCTTTAAACTGGCCTCTCTTCTTGTAACTTTGCTCCTCTTTTCCTCCCCCAAATTATAAGGATGATTTGGGCTTAGGAAAAGCTAGAAGACTGCATTTAAGGATTGTATTTCGGAAGGTATGACAACACGTCTCTGGGATAAGCTGTCCCAGGGTATCCTCTTGCCTTTGACAGGGCCAAAATGAACTTTGAAGAACACTTTTGCGCAAAATAAGGCACCCAGGCCCCTGGTCTGAGCGGTGATCAGAAGAAATTGCTCAGTGGAGTCCTTCTTGCCCTCCAACCTCCTTGCTATGCATTAGCATACTAACCAACACCTCCTGTGATGCTTCCCCACCATTTTCTGCACGTGTGACTGTATCATCCTTCTTCATGAATATGCATATGAGTTTCCTGAGAAACTGCTAGAGTATGGAAATGCTGTTATGTCTCCCTGTCTCAGCTAAGCACAGAAGCAGACTCCTACTCCCTCTCTTTAAAGGTTTGCTCAGGTCTTTGCTGGTAGACATCCTTCTTAAACTAAATTGTTTTCATTGCCAAGAAAGCTCCCTTTGTTTTTCTGTTTAATTGTTCCTGTGCTTTTTTGCAGTTATAAAACCCAGGATCTGGATAATTTTCAGACAAAGATAATGAACCTTTGAGCCAATACATACTAAAGAAATGAATATTCAACAGGGAAAAGATTTGACTCATATCTTCATTTTCATCTTCATAGAATTATGTATGTTTTGCTGTCTGAATTGCAATAAAATAGTATCACTAAGGAAGGAAAGCGGGAAAATTATTTTCCTTTTTTGTATTTTGGGGCCATAGCTGTCTGTGCTCAGGCATCACCCCAGACGAGGCTTAAGGGCCCATACACAATGTGAGTGATTGAACAGGGGTTAACAGCAGACAAGTTGCAACCCTTGCACTATCTCTCCTGCCAAAACAACTTAATTTCTTTAGAATTGACATGAAAGGCACCCAGAAGAAAAATACTAACTCAGATATATAGAGAGAGTTCTGGTTCTTTCCTAGATGACCCCATCTTTCTCCCCCATTACAAATTCCATTTTTTTATGGTAAATAAGTTACTCTCAGTAGAAGGAAACTGTACATCATATAAACATTTTAGAGTGACAAAACATCTGTCTTTAAAGGAAATATGGTAATTTTTAAACCCAGCTTCAGGAGGTTATCATCAAGCTGCGCCTGGACCCCACTTGTTCTGCCTGGAGGGGAAATGATCCCAGTCACTTGGGGATTTCTTGGGGAGCCCTAGAGCTCAGGTGGGAGCAAGGAGATGCTCTCTGAAGGGAAGGAATGTCAGCCCTAAGCCTTATCCAGACTTCTGTGTCCGTTGCTTTTCCCTCCTGGAAAAGATTTCAGGAAGAGACAAATAGTGAAGTAAAACAAGATTTTCTTTCTGTTTTTTCCCCAAGAAATAAAGAGAGGGAAGAAGAGAGAGACACATGATCAAGAGGAACAGATAGAGTAATTGCACTCATTGGTGGGACATAAAAAAAGTAGTGAAGACGAATCCCCAAGGACAGGACAAACAAGGGCCAGGATGACTAGTCTATGGTTGAAAACCTGCCTCAAGAGGGCAATTAGGATAAAGAAGGAAGGGACCACTCTTACAAACATAGTTGGGAATGATCATTGTGGATGAGAACTGCATGCTGAAAGTAAGTAAAGGAACAAACATGATAACCTCTCAGTATCTCTCAGTATCTATATTGCAAATCATAATGCCTGGAAGGAAGGAAGGAAGAAAGAGAGAGAGAGAGAGAGAGAGAGAGAGAGAGAGAGAGAGAGAGAGAGAAAGAGAAAGAGAGAGAAGGAAAGCACCTGCCATAAAGGCAGACTACGGATGGAGGTGGAAGGTAATAGGAGGGAAACTGGTAGGAAGATGGCTGACTCACATCCAAGGGAAATATCCTGTCTGCATGGTAACTAAAAGAAATTTATATATCAAAAGAATAGGGAAGTCTACTTTTAGGAAGGGTAGGTTGCAGGCTGTTGAGCTGGAATTCTAAAGCATAAAGGGTTCATCCTTAAATGTAATCTTCCTTATATTAGAGCTTTGGGAGAAGGACAGGGCAATATGCTTTACATTTTCAATAGACGCAACCCAGAGAATTAAACAGTTTCCATTTTGACTCTAGCTTTAAATTCCTTAGGGTCAGTTTTAATATCATTAACAGGAACGACCCTTATCTGTCATATGAGCATACCCAAAAAAAAGCATTATATAACAGATACAATCCTATCCTCTAATGCACAAGATTCTTCCCTTAATCAATAATGTAATCTATAAATACTTAGGACCAAATCAATAAATACATCTGAAATGATCAGTTATCTGACTGCTATCGATGGTCAGCTTGGTGCTGAATTTGAAAATGAGTATGCATATGTCATCCTTGGGGGTACTCAACCTTTAAAATAAGTTTTTTTAAAGGAGTCAAGCAAAAATTAAGGTACCATTGACAATAAATGTTAGACTTCTATAGTTTAAACAATAAATGGGTTCAATCCTCCAGAGAATTATTTGATAACATTTTTAAGTTCCTCACTCAATAAATGGGGTTCTATATTATTTTATAACACATGAATACTTCTTCTTTGACTTTTGGGGGACCATATAGGCAAAATATTTAACATTTCAAGGCCATCAAATAGAAATAACCTCTAAAAGAGTCACTATAATAAAATCTAAATATAGATCTGAGCAGCTTCTCAGGATAAAATAAACAACATCCTACACAAATGTAAACTTTTAAAAATTCATAAGTATGCCAGAGGAAAAAATATGAAAGAAACACACAAATCTTGTACAAGTACATACAAAAAGTTATACTGAGATCTAGTACACAGACATTTACCTAGGAGTTAAACTGAATACAAAAAGGAACAAAAATACATACCAAATATACCCTAAAATTGACTCCAAAAATATCAGAAAAGAGAATCAGTCATTGTTGCTCTGTGTAAAGAAGACTTATTGAAGTCAGCATAGAATAATGACCCTACATTGAACTAATGTGAACTGAAAGTTTTATCATCTAAGCATAATCTTTCAATAAGAAGAAATGGAAACTTCAATGGAGAATATCTGAGGGACTTCTGTGAAATGTCTTACAGTCAATGCACTTTGAAACAAAGCTGGCATCTCAATATGCCTCCTGGTTGCAATATTTAACAAAGAACAGAGAAATTAGTTACCAAAATAAACTTAGAGGAACTGTTATCTCTGAAAAGCAGATAAAATGATATTTACGGCGATCAATGTCCACAAGTTTCCATTAAAACATGGCAGTGAAGCATGACCAATATCTTCTGCAGGTGGGTAGATTTCTAAGTTCCCAGCAAATTGCAGAGACAGAGTCCTAGTGATATCCAGACCCATGTCTGCACCTACAGCCCAAACTCCAGCTAGAAAGCACTCCAAGCAGTCACAAAGCACAAATACTAGAAAAGGGGGCAAGCAACTGGATTGCAATTTTTATAATCTGTCATATTAGAATTAAAGGTAGTGCCGTATTGTTGGTTCCAGGGTTAGATTTCTGTGGTGTGTGGGTAAGTTCCCCCACATCAACTAGCAACCCTCAGACACGAGCAGGGAGTCTAAATTCAACTCTATTCTCACACTCAGCTACTTGAATATAGCTTGTTACTACAGGAAATGAATTGTTTCCCAAGACCAACCTCCACTTCAGACACCTGCCATAAACCCAAGTGGGTTCTAGGTTGCTACCTTTGGCTTCAACCAGTTCATTATAGCCTCAGTTTCCCAAGACTCCCACACAAGTTTGATTAATTTGCCAGTGGGGCTCACATCATTTAGAAAATTCTTTTCTACACTAGATTGCCAAATTATTACAAAGGAACCAGTGGCAGAAATGCAGGGATGCATTGCATACAGTATGAGAAAATGACATAGAGCTCCCATGCTCTCTACAGATGTAATATTCTCCTAAAGTCTTTATGTGTTCCCAGCCCAGAAGTTCTTTCAAGGCTCCCCCTCTCCTCACCCCTTGGGGTATTCATGACAGTTTTATTATATAGACATGATTGATTGACTTCCGGGCCATTAGGAATTAAACTCAATCTCCGGTTCCTCTCCTATCCCGGATATCTGGGGAATGGGACTGGAAGTTCCAGTCTCCTAATCACAAGGCTGCTTCTCCTGGCAGGGGGCCCACATCCTCAGGTATTTTTCAAGCTACCACCATTAACAAAGCAAGAGACACTTTGGGAAAATCCCAAGACATCCAGAAGTTGTAAGCCAAAGCTGTGGATGAAGACCAAATACAAACAATCACTCAAATTCGCTCTGAATTACAATATTCCAGACACCCTCTGATATCCGGGAGCCAGTGACCAAAGCAAGGCTCTACCAATTTCCATGGTCCACAGGTCCATTTAGATCTATCTCACAGTGGGTGGGATGCAGCAGTAAATTCTCCAACTCATTATTTTAGCAGCTGATTTAAAGAAAATAATAAAGCGCTTTACTCTGTAATTCTCTTACAGAAGAAATGACTGTGTACTCATTAAAGACATCAAATATGCTTTGAAATGGAGTTGCAAGTCTCCTGACCCTACTTCAATTAGTAATCTACATCAGGAAGTGAAACTCTTTGATTTTTCTTTGACTCCTGGCCTAAAACTTTGAAATTAAACTGCATCTCCTTCTGTTGCAATATACTGAATTTTCTCTTTCCTATGATGTCATACCCCCTCTCAAAACTTTTGATAGGGTGACTTGTCCAGGAAGCGTGTGTGAATTAACCACTTGTTGAGGAGATGAACTTTCCCTTCACAGTGTTTTTGGTGGTGATGCATCCCACACTACCCCCAGGAAGCTGAATGTCCAGCAGGCCATGTCCTGATGCTCACTAACATAACACAAAGATTCTAGCTGGCCCAGCCAAGGTCATCGAACTAGCTAGCCTTGTAGCCAGAGGTCATGAATTTACAATGGGAGTGGAAGGAAGTTGTTCCAGGTGACCTAATTCATTTTACTGGTGGTTTTAAATTTTGCCCACCAGAATAATGTCCAGTCAAAAATCGGAAGAGGGTTGCGTAGGTATGAGAGACAGAAGGAGATCAAGGTGAGTCCCTGGACAGGCAACCCTCTCTTTGTTCCCTCACCTATGCCCAGACAGATGACAGAACCACAGGGATATACCCCAAGTGCACATGGCTGTAGACAAAAACTAAGGAAAGCCAAGGGGTGACAAGGTCCAGCTGCAAATTTCAGACCAGGAATACAGGGACTGGGTATAGACAGCACAGGGACAAGGTCGAATCGTCATACATTGTAAGCCAGGAAAGAGTAAGGGACAGGAAAAATTCATCCAGATCTGGCCCCAGCATCAACAGACAGTAAAAATGACGTCATACACAGGTATAAGGAGAGTCCTGGAGGTTGGGAAGGGACCCATCTACTTCAACAATGTAACAAACTTTGACTTTTTAAGCTCTGGAGTTTTGTCTGCCAATCTTTCATACAATTCTCAAGAACCCCCAAGCTCAGGACTCAATCCATTTTTGCACTAATAATGACAAGCTATTTCCTTTAAAAAGCTCCCAGATTGTGTGGGTTTTTTTTTCTTTTTTTATTAGTGAAAAACCATGAGGTACAGTTATAGGCTTACAAATTTTGTGCTTGGGTTTCAGTTATACAATGATCAAGTGCCCATCCCTCCACCAGTGCCCGTCATCCATCCCCATGGGTCCCAGTATCCCCCCCCCCTCATCCCCCCCCCCCCCCCGTCCCATCCTGCCTCTGTGGCAGGGTATTCCCCCTTGTTCTCTCTCTCTTCTTTTGGGTACTGTGTTTTGCAAGAGAGGCTTTGAGTGGCAATCATGTTTGGTCTATCGACTACTTTTAGCATGCTTCTCCCACCCTGGGAGGACCCTCACAACACCCTTCATTTGGTACTCTCTTCTCTATCTGAGCTTCCTTTTCACCTAGAGCCTGTGGCTGGCCTTCCATTCATGGAGCAAAATTCCTGGTACTAATCTCAGCCATTCCTGGGTGTTACTCTCCCTTTTTGTTGCTTTATGTTCCCCAGATGAATGCAATCTTTCTGTGTCTATCCCGCTCTTTCTGACTCATTTCACTTAGCATGATACTTTCCATATGGTACCACTTGTATGTAAATTTCATGACTTCATCTTTTCTAACAGCTACATAGTACTCCATTGTGTAAATGTACCAAAGTTTCTTTAACCAGTCATCTGCTCTTGGGCACTCAGGTTTTTTCCAGACTCTGGCTATTGTAAAGAGTGCTGCAATGAACAAACAAGTGCAGATGTCACTTCGACTATACCTTTTTGCCTCTCTGGGATATATTCCCAGGAGTGCTATAGCTGGGTCAAATGGTAGATCAAATTCTAATTTTTTGAGAGTCGTCCAAACTGTTTTCCAAAAGGGTTGGACCAGCCGGCATTCTGTGTGGGGTTTTTTTAATGGCCTTACTTGCATTTCAGGATGTGCCAGTGTCTTAGTGAATAACTGTGCTCAACAGGAATTATATTAAACTTAAAAGATGCTACTGGTTGCTGAGTTAAAGGAAAAGCCAAAAGAGACGCAAAAAGTCCTATTTAAAAAGTGCATTGGAGGATTAGGAGATAGATCAAAGGGTTAGAGTATGTGCCTGGCATGCAAAAAACCCGGCGTTCAATCCCCAAATGTTCTCCTGAATACTACAGAGTGTGATATGGTGCCCCCGATACTGTCAAGCCTGAATACTGAATACTTCAGACACCTGCCACAAGACCAAGTGGCAACCTAGAACCCACTTCTAGGTAGTGAATCTACTGAGCAATAAGACTTAAGTCCCAGGAAATTAGGCCAATGAGTCTTAGGAGTGGCCTCCAAAACCCCCTGACCACTGCTTTGAAAACTCCCTACCTTGAGGACTGGAGTGATAGCACAGCAGGTAGGACATTTGCCTTGCATGTGGCCAACTGGGGTTTGATTCTCTGCATCCCATATGGTCCCCCAAGCACTACCAGGAGTAATTCCTGAGTACAGAGCCAGGAGTAACCCCAGAGCATCACTGGGTGTGACCCCCCTAAAATGTAAACTCCCTACCCCAAAAAGAAAGGGTATTTGGAAATAAAGTCTATTCTACACTTCAATTTATCTTCTTGAGAGAAAAGCACTAAAGATAATCTATCTAGTCCAGAGTGATCAAGGTGATTCAATAAAATAAAAAGTTAATATTAGAAAAAAATAAAAATAAAAAATATAATCAATCTATTCAGTAGGCCTCTTGTCCAGACTACAGCATCTACAGAAATCCTACTCTGGATCCAAAGTTTTACTTTCCTACTCATTTGATATGTTGCCGAGAACCACTGAAGTGTTGATATATTTTCAGAGAATCACCCACATGTTGGTGCAACCAGAAAAATACTCTGAATTTATGGGCCAATGCAAGGTGATCTGTTATTTCATTATGGGCAAGAGTTTAGAAAGTGAATCAAAATTATTAAGTACTTATCAATAAACTCAATAATCAGAAAAGTAATCTTAGTTTCACAGCAAAATTAGAGTCCCTGGAAATTTTTTTATTATTATTGTTAGATGAGTCTTAGGCATACAAATTCCAACACCAATCCCACTACCAGTGTCAACTTCCCTGCACCAATGTTCCCATGCTACCTCCCACTCCTCACCACACCAGTGGGAATATTTCATTTCACAGAATATTCACTAACAAAAAAAATTGTGAAAAAAACCCAAACACATTATAATAGTGGGAATCACTAGAAAGACTAGGCTCCATGGACATTTACTAGTAGGAAAGGTTCAGTGGGATGATAAGAACAACCTTTTAACATGCATTCTGGTGCTCTTTCTGAACACTATCACTTCTTTGATCTCTTGCCCAATTCTGCCCCTTGTCAACAGTCAATGGAAAATATTTATTGCTGCTCCCTTCCTATGGAGAAGTATTTAACCTGTATGTCACACTGTCCCAAGAGCTGGCCTCACCATTTTATTGACTGACAAAACAATGTTTACCTCAGCCATCCAGTAAATTTACAGGAAAGATTGTTGTCATTTTATCACATTCTCTCTCACCCTGTTGGT
The DNA here is from genome assembly GCF_029834395.1 of Sorex fumeus. NCBI lineage: Eukaryota > Metazoa > Chordata > Mammalia > Eulipotyphla > Soricidae > Sorex > Sorex fumeus. The sequence goes on along the minus strand of NW_026606322.1, from coordinate 30,112,655 downwards.
AATTGTCTTTCCCCTTTTAGTTGAGTTATAGTACAGATCATGACTAGTAGAGAGAATCGTCTGAGAAAAGGAGTACGTTAATAGGTTAAGGATCAAACATACAATACGAATAAAATATCAATATCTCTTTAACTGGGATGCTCTAGAACAAAACACACAAGTGTCTATTCTTCAGGATAGACCTGGCCATAAAATTTATCTTAAAAATTATTTCTAGGGCGTAGGAGAGTAACTCAAACACTGTCCAAACAAACACTGTCCTCCCGTTGTTCATCGATTTTGATTGAGCGGGCCCAGTAATGTCTTTTGAGATTTGTTGTTACTGTGTTTGACATACCAAATATGTCACGGGTTGCTTGTCAGGCTTTGCTGTGCGGGCGGGATACTCTCAGTAGCTTGCCAGGCTCTCTAAGAGGGGCAAAGGAATCGAACCCAGCTAGGCTGGGCTGGCTGCACACAAGGCAAACGCCCTACCACTGTGCTATCACTCCAGTGATGATAACTCAGTGACTTAAAAACTAAGACGGCCTCACCTTGGAAGCATAAGGCCATGAGTTGGATCTCCAGAGCTACTTCTTGGGCTGAGCATGGTCCAGCTATCTCTGCTGTTTGTGAATGGCAGCTTTATTAGCACACCCTCCTCTCCACAAGCAGTTCTCATTTGCACAGTAACTAGGTGTATGTGAGTTTGTGGCAGAAAGCACCCCAGCTGAGAGATGTGAGAACACCACAGTACTTGTAGTGAGTATGCAAGTACCACACGTGAAAGAATGCCACGTCCAGCGAGCATCTCAACAAGTGCTGCAAGTGTGACTTCCCCAATCCCTCTACACCACTCCTCTAGCAAGTAGCACCACAGCTAATTGCACCACCACTACAGATAAGCATGTGTGTGTAAGTGTGTGTGTGTGTGTGAGGGAGAGACAGACAGACAGAGACAGAAAGACAGAGACAGAGACAGAGCACCAGTTATTACCCCCTCCACAAAAGCATAGGAGAAGAGGGGGTAAAAGATTTATAAGTCAGCACCTATATGAAAAGAATTCTAAAAACTGCCACCTGGGGAATAAAAGACACATTCAAGTAAAGGACTTGAAATAAGAACAGTCTTTAGCCATAGATCCTGGTGTCTCTGAACCACACGGCAGCATATGTGGCCGTATGACACCTCCTAAAGCAGCAAACAACTTAAATTCTTAAACAAGGATTTAACAACCCTGCATTTAACAATGTTCACAGAAATTGACAATTTATGTCTATTGATTTTAATAGTGCCACTTTGTTACATAACCAAATTAAATTCTAGAATTGTATCCACAGATACAATTGTGGCTTTTCTCTACATGAAAATGAATTAAAAACAAAACAAAAAAGAATGATCTTTAGTATCTCCAAAATAAAAAGCCAAAAGTCAAGAAAACAATGATTTTAGGAAAATGAAAGCTACTGCTCACCTAGGAAACCAGTCAACAGATAAACTCTTAAGAGGAAAAGGAATATTTTATAGTCACGCAGGAACTCTGAAGGTTTATGTAAAGCCCCAGCCACTCCCAAGAATGTTAGAGAGAATGTGCTGCCCCAGAAATCAAAAATTCCAGACATGAGTCTCAGTAACGAACTGTGTTATGGAGATAAAGAAAAAGGACCCAGGCCACACAGAGGGCCTCAGCCCAAGGACATAATACTTGAGACTGGGCAGAACGACAGGAGCAAACGTCAGAGAGTTCCAAGATTATTTCCAGACTAAGAGATGGTGTGTTACAAGAAGGAATGAAGGGAGGGAGGGAGGGAGGGAGAGAGGGAGGGAGGGAGGAAGGAAGGGAGGGAGGGAGGGAGGGAGGGAGGAAGGGAGGGAGGGAAGGAAAGAGGCAGGGAAGCAGAAGGGAGGGAGGAAGTAGGGAGGCAGGAAGGAAGTAGAGAGGCAGGGAGGAAGGAGGGAGGGAGGAAAGAAGGGAGGGAGGAAGGAGAAGGGAGGGAGGGAAGGAGGGAGGGAGGGAGGGAGGAAAGAGGGAGGGAGGAAGGGAGGAAGGGAGGGAGGGAAGGAGGGAGAGAGAGAAAGAAGGAGGTAGGGAAGCAGAAGGGAGGGAGGAAGTAGGGAGGCAGGGAGGAAGTAGGGAGGGAGGTAGGGAGGAAGGAAGGAAGGAAGGAAGGAAGGAAGGAAGGAAGGAAGGAAGGAAGGAGGAAAGGAGGGAGGGAAAAAGAAGGAGGGAGGGAGGAAAGAAGGAGGAAGGGAGGAAGGAGGGAGGAAGTAGGGAGGGAAAGAGGGAGGGAGGGAGGAAGGAGGGAGAGAGGAAGGAAGGAAGGAAGGAAGGAAGGAAGGAAGGAAGGAAGGAAGGAAGGAAGGGAGGGAGGGAGGGAGGAAGGGAGGGAGGGAGGGATGAATCTTTATATCACAAAGAGGAAGTCACTACAGTTGTTTAAAAATGATTATATGGGGTCAGAGTGATAGTCCAGCGGGTAGAGCATTTGCCTTAGATGTGGATGACCGGGGCTCAATCCCCAGCATCCCATATGGTCCCCCAAGCACTGCCAGGAGTAATTTCTGAATGCAGAGCCAGGAGTAACCCCTGAGCATCGCTGGGTGTAACCCAAAAAAGAAAAAAAAAGATTCTATGAAAAAACTGTCTGAAGTGCGTGCAGATTACCCTTACCCGGTAGAGAAATTAAAAGTCAAGAAGCTCAGGAGGTTGTGTTTTGCCCCCGTCTATAAAAACGTCCATTTTATACTATGATCATTTTTAACTAGTGGTTAGAGAAGATATTTTTATGAGAAGTGTGATAAACACAAGAATTGCGTGAAATCACTGTAGGGTCCATGGAAAATAATACGAAATATACCTGACATTGGAGAAAAATATGTATCCTAAAACTTAAACACATTTCTGGAGCTGTGATTATGGGTTCAAGTGGCAAAGCACAAGTCTGGCATGTGCAAGGACCTGAATTTGATCCCTGACACTTCATGAACAATAGCCCCCACCATCAATGCCAACTCTGTCCCTGGTAGCCCCTAAATATTACTGGATGGCTTTTATAAATAAATATTTGTAAAATATGATCTTCAACTGACTTTAATAAACTGAAACAAAGAACTTAATAAAGACTGGTAGTGATTAGTGATGTTCATTAAAGCACCATTAAATGTAAGGAGTGTTTAGACAAAGTCTTAAATATATGAAACTGAGATTAACCAAGTAAAATATTCTATGTCATAAGGAAATTTTGTTACTTTAAAATCATGCTTTCAATTAATGTACAATTATATAGAAGAGATTCAAAATAATCACACTATACAGAATATTAAAAGTATTTTATTTTCAATGACTTGGTTATTTGTCTTAATTTGTCATTAATAAGTGATAGTTATGTTCTTCATTTCCTTATCTCCCCTACTGTTTGCAATTATTCACAGGGGCAAAAGAATATTTCTCATTTTTCAACCAAAATAAATCAGAATCTATGATCTAATTATTTTATATGAAACTTTATTTCTTTCCTTTTTTCCTCAATAATTTCTAGAACTTTCTCCAGAGACCTCTTGCATCCTTTTAAAAATTCAGAGTCTAAAACAGTCTCAAGCAGTCTAGTAAGAGTTTAGACAGTGCTGTCTAGCGGAAGAAATAATTAGCACCTTCTGGCTACCATACTTGCATTAACTCACACTTGTATCAGCTTTTTAATTATACACTACCTTGCTGATTCATTCAGAGTGTGTGACTTGTTTGGGTTCAATGTTTTCCCAAGCCAAGATTTTTCATTCCAATCCCCTCAGCCCTGCCTTGTATTACCCTTTTCTTGCTCACTTTCACTCATGTCATTCACATCATGGAAGTTGTCTTTACAGTCTCTTTCTAACACTCAGTTTGAGAATATTGCTCAATTTGCTGACCTGAAAAAATTGGGTTGAACACCCGAATTTCTTTTTTGTTTGTTTCTTTGTTTTTTACCTTTTTTTGGTAATACCCAGCGATGTTCAGGGGTTATTCCTGGCTCCCCACTCAGGAATTACTCCTGACAGTGCTTGGAGGACTATATGGGATGCCTGGGATTGAACACAGGCCGGCCAAATGCAAGGCAAATGCACTTGCCACTCTACTATTGTTCTGACCCCAGACATTTGAACTTCTTTGCTAGGTCACTGTTACCTAGGTGGTAGGTCTCACATCTACTTCTTATCATCTTGTGCTGGTGAAAAATTCAGGTGTAGCCCAGTCTATCGAATCAGACACTGGGGAAACAGAAATGAGAAAAATGCATGCTTTACACATTTTTGCACATTGTAAAAATTCTAGAATCCAGGTTATTACAAAGAAATGTCACACATTTATATGCTTGTCACAGTTGATTAAACACTTTCAGATGAGCAGTTTCCTTGTTTCCACATTTCTTCTTTTTGATTGTTAGACTAATCTGGAAGTTGAGTTCTCTCCCAAGATCTGAAAGGAATTCTGCTCTTAGCCTATTCTAGTATTTTCTTAGCCAAAAGCATTTTCAAGAAACTGAGAAAACCCTGCATAGGTCATGCTTAGGAAGTCTGTTCCAAAGTTTAGATGCCATATAACTCCATTTTTACAACCTTGTCAAAAGGATGCGAGGGGCAGAACAATAATACAGCAGGTGTGTGTGTGGAGGGGGGGTACCTTGTATGCAGCCCACCTGAATTAAATATATGGCACCTCCTAGCATCCTTGAGCACTCCAGAAGTAATCCCCTGAGCACAGAGCCATTAGTAATCCCTGATAACTGCCAGGTATGGTCCAAATAATAGTGCGTGTGTGGGGGAGCACAAAACTGTGATGATGGAGAACAGATCAATGGTTGTCAAAAATTAGGAAAGAGGATATGGTAGTAGTAAGGGTTGTATAGGTAGAGCTTTGGGATGATAGAACAACCCTATATACTGTTTCTTCTGATAATTACACACATTATATATAAACACACATATATACACACCATATATGTACCGTAAAATACATATATATACCATAATATATATATATATATCCTTTCATAGGACACATAGAACTACACAATTTTACTAAATCTCAGGAAAAACTCAAAATATAAACTTAGGGAGGCAAAGTTCACTATCACTATCACTACTACCCCATTGTTCATCATTTTGCTAGAGAGGGCGCCAGTATTGTCTCCATTCATCCCTGTCATGTGCTAGTGTAGCCCGATGGCATATTGAGGGCTCCTTCAGGGTCAGAGGAATGGGGACCATCATTGTTACTGTTTTTGGCATATCGAGTATGCCACAGGTAGCTTTCCAGTCTCTGCCATGTGGGCGGGACACTCTTGGTAGCTTGCTGGGCTCTCCGAGAGGGATGAAGTCCTTTGGAGCAGCCTCTAATCACCTTTACAGTGTTTCCAATCAAGCGTATATTCAGGCAGGATTGTCTGGGTAGCCTGCTGGGTTTTCTGAAAGTGAGAACTAGACAATAAGAGGCACTTCCGGGAGCTTGGTTTTATAGACTCTGGATCTTGGCCATTGATGGGGTCACACAGCAGTTTGTGGGTGCAACTGTCTAGCTAGTGGAAGATGGAGGATCTGGGTGGAGGAGGCCCAGTCCTGAACCAAACAGGCTTGGAGATCTCAGCCCCGGGTCCCGCACATCTGGGTTCCTCTGCTGGTTCCTTCATGCGTGAGGCTCATCCTATTGTGTGGAGAGTAGTCTCAGCATGGCTGTGGCTGGGTCCCGGAAGTCTTCAGCTGCCTGGACTCTGCTCAGGGTGGAGAGGGAAACTCAACCTGCCCCCCTCTAAGGGGCCCTGGTGAGGACAGGCGGGCGTGAGGGCAGGAGACTCTGTGTTGTTCTCTTCCGGGAGCTTGGTTTTATAGTCTCTGGATCGTGGCCTTTGATGGCGTTACATGGAAGTTGGTGGGTGTAATTGTTTAGCTACTGGAAGATGGGGGATCTACATGGAGGAGGCCCAGTCCTGAACCAAGCAGGTTTGGAGGTCTCAGCCCCGGGTCCCACACAAAGGGAGATGAAGTTATAAAAATATTCAATTGATTTAGCTGGTCCAGATTACAGTTATATTTTATAGAATATATATTATATTCTTTCAGTCTGTATTCTAATTTTGTAGCTATACAATTACCTTATGCCCAACTGAGCTTTGAAATTGCCACATAGGCTTTCATTGAAGAAGATTATATAAAAAATAGTATAAATCTAATAAAATATTAGTTATAATATTAAAGTTATATTTAATAATAGTAATGGTAGTGTTTTGTTTTGCTTCTTTAAACAAAGGATGTTATTTAACTACATAATTTTATGTAATTGCGACTATATAAAGTTGGGATAGCAAGTACCATTCTAGAAATTGTTCTTTGTAAAATTGAACCCAACATTCTGCTGCCTGCAAGAAACGCATCTCAATAGTCAAAGCAAACACAGACTCAGAGTCAAAGGCTGGAAAACAATCCTACAGGCAAACAGCTCCCATAAAAAAGCTGGGGTAGCCATCCTTATATCAGACCACATCGATTTCAGAGTGAGGAAGGTCATAAGAGACAGTGAAGGCCATTTCTTATTGATCAGAGGATCTGTACAACAGGAAGAACTTACAATAATAAATGTATATGCACCTAATGAGAGACCAGCAAAGTACTTAAAACAACTACTCATAGATTTGGAAAAAGACATCAATAGCAACACAATACTAGTGGGAGACTTCAACACTGCTTTGTCACCTCTTGATAGATCAACCAGACTCAAGCTTAGCAAGGACATACTTCATTTGAGGGAAACAATGGAAGAAAGGGACTTAGTAGATATATACAGGACACTTCATCCACAAAAAGCTGAATACACATTCTTCTCAAGCGTACATGGAACATTCTCCAAGATAGACCACATGCTGAGCCACAAAACATGCCTCCATAAAATTAAGAAGGTAGAGATTGTATCAACAATCTTCTCAGACCATAATGCGCTGAAATTAGAAGTAAATCACACACAAAAACAGAAAACTAAATCAAACACCTGGAAATTAAACAGTGCACTATTGAACAACGAGTGGATTAGAAAGGAAATCAAAGAGGAAATCAAAAGATTCCTAGAAACGAATGAAAATGAGAACACGAGTTACCAAACCTTATGGGACACAGCAAAGGCTGTGTTAAGAGGAAAGTTTATAGCTCTACAAGCATTCCTCAGGAAGGAGGAGCGAGCACACATAAGTAACCTAACCTCACAGCTTAAGAGCTTGGAGAAGGACCAAAAAAGGGAGCACAACCCGAACAGGAGAAAGGAAATAATAAAACTCAGAGCAGAGATTAACGAGATGGAAACCCAAAAAACAATCCGAAAGATCAATGAAACCAAGAGCTGGTTCTTCGAGAAAATTAACAAGATTGATAAGCCTCTAGCAAAACTCACAAAGAAAGGGAGAGAGAAAACCCTAATAAACCGAATCAGAAATGAAAAGGGGGTCATTACAATAGAAACCACAGAAATTCAGAGGATCCTCAGGGAGTACTTTGAGAAGCTTTATGCCACGGAACATCAAAACCTCGAGGAAATGGATAAATTCCTAGACTCCTACAGACTCCCAAGGCTGAACCAAGAAGACCTGGAATACCTGAACAGACCTATCACCATCAAGGAAATTGAAATCGTAATAAAAAGTCTCCCCAAGCACAAAAGTCCTGGCCCGGATGGATTCACTAGTGAATTCTTCCAAATCTTTAAAGAGGACTTACTCCCAATGCTCTTTAAGCTTTTCCACGAAATTGAAATATCAAAAACACTTCCAAACAGTTTCTACGAAGCAAATATCACACTGATACCAAAAGCAGACAGAGATACCACAAAGAAAGAGAACTACAGGCCGATATCCCTGATGAACACAGATGCAAAGATCCTCAACAAACTACTAGCAAATAGAATCCAACTACTCATTAAAAAGATCATACACCATGACCAAGTAGGATTCATCCCAGGGATGCAAGGATGGTTTAACATTCGGAAATCAATCAACATAATCCACCATATCAACAAAAGAAAAGATAAAAAGCATATGATCATATCAATAGATGCAGAAAAAGCATTTGATAAGATCCAGCACCACTTTATGATGAAAACCCTAGCCAAAATGGGTATAGAGGGGACCTTCCTCAACATAATTAAAGCCATCTACCACAAGCCTACAGCAAGCATCATCCTCAATGGGGAAAAACTGAGAGCCTTCCCTCTAAGATCAGGGACAAGACAGGGATGCCCACTCTCTCCACTGCTGTTCAATATAGTACTGGAAGTACTTGCAATAGCGATTAGGCAGGAAAAAGATATTAAGGGCATTCAGGTAGGAAAGGAAGAAATCAAGCTCTCACTATTCGCAGATGATATGATACTCTACTTAGAGAACCCAATAACTTCCACCAAAAAACTCCTAGAAACAATAGACTCGTATAGTAAAGTTGCAGGTTATAAAATCAATACCCAAAAGTCCATGGCTTTCCTATACGCAAACAGTGAGAGAGAAGAAAGCAACATGAAAAAAACAATCCCATTCACAATTGTGCCACAGAAAATCAAGTACCTAGGAATCAGCTTAACTAAGGAAGTAAAGGACCTGTACAAAGAAAACTACAAAACGCTACTTCAGGAAATAAAAGAGGACATGAGGAAATGGAAAGATATCCCCTGCTCATGGGTCGGGAGACTTAACATTGTCAAAATGGCAATACTACCGAAAGCATTGTATAAATTCAATGCAATCCCTATAAGGATTCCCATGACATTCTTCAAAGAAATGGAGCAAACACTCTTGAAATTTATATGGAACAATAAGCCCCCACGAATAGCTAAAGCAATTCTTGGGAAAAAGAAAATGGGAGGAATCAACCTCCCGAACTTCAAACTGTACTACAAAGCAGTAATAATTAAAACAGCATGGTACTGGAACAAAGGCAGAACTGCAGACCAATGGAACAGGGTTGAATACACTGACATCTCTCCTCAATCATATGCTCCTCTAATCTTTGATAAAGGTGCAAGTAATGTGAAGTGGAGTAAGGAAAGCCTCTTTAATAAATTGTGTTGGCATCACTGGACGGCTACATGCAAAAAAATAGGCTCAGAACTCTGCCTAACACCATGTACAAAAGTAAGATCAAAATGGATTAAAGACCTCAACATCAGACCAGAAACCATAAGGTACATTGAAGATAAAGTTGGCAAAACCCTCCATGACATTGAAGCTAATGGTATCTTCAAAGATGCCACGCCACTGGCCGAGCAAGTGAAAACAGAGATAGATAAATGGGACTATCTTAAACTAAGAAGCTTCTGCACCTCCAAAGAAACAGTGACCAAAATACAAAGACAGTCTACAGAATGGGAAAGGATATTCACCGAATACACATCTGACAAGGGGTTGATATCCAGGATATACAAAATACTGGTTAAACTCCACAAGAAGAAAACATCCAACCCCATCCAAAAATGGGGCAATGAAATGAACAGAAACTTTCTCAAAGAAGAAATCCGAATGGCAAAAAAGCACATGAGAAAATGCTCTACATCATTAATCATAAGGGAGATGCAGATCAAAACCACAATGAGATACCATCTCACACCTCAGAGACTGGCCCACATTCAAAAGAACAAAAGCAACCGATGCTGGCGTGGATGTGGCGAGAAAGGGACACTCCTTCACTGTTGGTGGGAATGTCCACTGGTTCAGCCCTTCTGGAAAACAGTATGGACGATTCTCAAAAAATTAGAAATTGAGCTCCCATTTGACCCAGCAATACCACTCCTGGGAATATATCCCAGAGAGGCAAAAATGTATAGTCGAAGTGACATCTGCACTTGTTTGTTCATTGCAGCCCTCTTTACAATAGCCAGAAACTGGAAGAAACCTGAATGCCCAAGAACAGATGACTGGTTAAAGAAACTTTGGTACATCTACACAATGGAGTACTATGTAGCTCTTAGAAAAGATGAAGTCATGAAATTTACATACAAGTGGTACAATATGGAAAGTATCATGCTAAGCGAAATGAGTCAGAAAGAGAGGGATAGACATAGAAAGATTGCATTCATCTGGGGGATATAAAGTAACAAAGTATGAGATTAATACCCAAGAATAGCTGAGATCAGCACCAGGAGGATTACTCCATAACTTAGAGGCCAGCCGGGTATCCTAGAGGAAAGGGCAGTTCAGATAGAGAAGGGAGCACCAAATAAAGGATGTTTGGAGGATCCTCCCAGGAGGGGAGATGCATGTCGAAAGTAGACTATGGACTGAACATGTTTGCCACTCAATGCCTCTTTTGCAGACCACAACACCCAAAAGGAGAGAGAGAACACAGGGGATTGCCCTGCCACAGAGACAGGGGGGATGGGGGGATGGGGGTGGGAGGGATATTATCCATGGTGGTGGAAAATGGGCACTGGTGGAGGGATGGGTATCTGATCATTGTATAATTGAAACCAAAGCACAAAAAATTGTAAATCTACAACTTAAAAAAAAATAAAATAAAATAAAGGGGAAAAAAAAAAAAAGAAATTGTTCTTTGTAATCAGGTTTGACCTCCTAAAGCTATGAATCCCTTTGTCATCTGTCTTCCATTGCTACTTTTTGAGATGTCAAGTTTGGTGATTCAAGAATGAACCAAAATGTGAAATATGACTCACTGTAACAACATTCACCTTTCCTGACCTTTTATATATGAAGGAATTTAAAATGCATTTCTCATCTTCCTTCATGTAGTTAATTGAGAATACTCTAGAGAATAACCTTTTCATAGTCTACTCTCTGAAGCAGTTACCATCCTATCAGGAGGATTTATTTGAAGGCACAACTTTGCTATCTTGTTAGTAATGGTTTTTCCAGTCAACTCAGGAAAAATATTCAAGAAATTTGTCACTAAAACAAAAAAAAAGTGAAAAGAGAGTATGATGCAAAAACAACGGAAATAAATTTTAATATAGCTTCTGTACACTGGTTCTTCTGATGCACAGTATTAAGAATGAGGCAGAATTAAGATAACAGGAAGTTTGAAGGTATACTTAAAAGTGAAAAGTCCTTATGGACTGAACATGTTTGCCACTCAAAGCCTCTTTTGCAGACCACAACACCCAAAAGGAGAGAGAGAGAACACAAGGGATTGCCATGCCACAGAGGCAGGATGAGATGAGAGGGATGGGGGTGGGAGGGATATTATCCATGGTGGTGGAAAATGGGCACTGGTGGAGGGTTGGGTATTTGATCATTGTATAATCGAAACCCAAGCACAAAAAATTGTAAATCTACAACTGTACCTCATGGTGTTTCACTAAAAATAATTTTAAAAAAAAGTGAAAAGTCCTGCTCTGTCACTCCATACGACAGAGACTGAAGATGGTAGGGCTAACTGTAAACCTTAGTTTCTTTCTGAAATGCTTAATGTGAATAAGAAACCAAAGGAAGAATCTTGCTGGCATATCCCAGGTGGCCAAAGGATCTTTCCACGCTCTCCTGCAACATTTACGAAAACAACTGTCACCGTCACTGTCCTCCCATTATTCATCGATTTGCTGGAGAGGGCATCAGTAACATCTCCATTGAGAGACTTGTGCTACTGTGTTTGGCATATTGAATATGTCACGGGTAGCTTGCTAGGCTTTGCTGTATGGGCGAGATACTCTGGGTAGCTTGCTGAGCTCTTAGAGAGGGACAGAGGAATCGAACCCAGGTCGGCTAGCATGCAAGGCAAACGCCCTACCCGCTGCACTATCTCTCCAGCCCTACGAAAACAACTACAACAGGAAAAAAGAGTCTCAGGCAAACTCATCTCTAGCTGTTCACTGTTTTCCTTATCTCGGTGTCTATTTAGCAGGCAAAATACTTAGAAGAACAAAGTACTCGCACTACTGCAAAACGTGTTAGGAAACAATGACTCAGAAGAAAAGACTAAACTTAAAAACCACATACATAGGATAAATTGAGCATAATTATTATGCGGCATGAAAGGTACATTTTTAAAAGCCACCAACCTAGAAAGCATAAAAATCAAACACACTTGAGTCATTTTCAGTAAGATCTCCCCAAATAAAATAAAATATGATAAACTATAGAGGTCCGTGGAGAAACGGACTGCAAAGAAAGGTCCAGGTTCTGGATTTTTCTATTCTGGAGAAGCCCATATTCTCTCTTGAACACATGTAACTGTCTTTATCTCCCATCGTGTCTTTCTAAATTTCTTTCAATAAAACTATTTTGCCAGCTCAGAGTGTAGCACAGTCTATAGGACATTTGCCTTTCTTGTATGGTCCCCTGTGCCCACCAGGAGTGATCCCTGAGCACAGAGCCAGGAGTAATCCCTGAGCATAACTGGGTGTGGCCCCAAAACAAGCAAACAAAACAAAACAAAGAAAAAACTACTTTCCTTCACTAAGTAAAGGTTTTAGTCCATAAAGTTCCTCATCTCTGTACTTTGCACAGACCACTACGTAGAGTATCTGAAATCTACACTTTAGGGTTGAAGAAGGAAGAAGTGTGCCACACCCTGTAGTGCTCAGGGAGTACTCCTGGTCCTGTGCTCAAGAGTGACCCCTGGTGGTGTTTGGGGGACTATGTATGGTGCCAGGATTTCAAAACCAGTGTAGGGGTGCACCATGCCCCATGCACACCTTACTTCTCGAACAATCTCTCCAACACTGAAATCTACATTTTATTGACCAAAGTTTTTAGCATTGGTCAAAGAACCTTGCTTCAGGTTTAGCTCCTGAAGACATGACTTATGAAACCATTCAGAGGGTCTAATGTTGCTGAATATTAATGCCCAGTGGTCAAGTGATTGGAAGCCACCATAGTCTCAGTCATAGCCCCTACTATCACTATAGCTTACTGCACCCAGGGGACAGCTGCAATGTCCCTGTAGGATCCAGGGCACATAAATACACCAAAATATATTTTGTTCCGAGTTGAATGTTAGTAGCAAAGACCAAGTTTGCTGAGAATGACTTGCTTCATCTGTCCAATATCTTTGATACATCCCACTAGAGGGCGCGGCTCCAAATAGCCCCCTTGTTCCTTGGCGTCTTCATTGCTCTTTAAAATTGCTGAAGGTTGACTGCTTGACTACTGTCCCTTTAATGAGTTTAGTCCCTGTGATGGGAAGCTACTGAAGTGTGATCAAAGTCTTCAGGGAAAGCAGATCCCCAATTTAATCACCAAATATCAGGCTTCCACACAACCAGAAGTATTGTACCTATATTATCAAACTTGCTGTGGGATTAAAGTTATCGCTTGTCACACAAAAGGGGTTATTAATATTGTCTAACCGATGAAGTAAAATATGCCCAAAGATTTTTCTTTTGAGACATTTTTGATAAGTGATTAAAACTAGTATGGATGTTTTCAATATTAATGCCTACCTCCTATGCATTTTATCCCATGTGGTGTAGAAATGGTTTATTTTTTATTTTAGAATCTATAACTGTTCTTCAATGTAATTGCAATTATTTTGTGTTCAATGATCACTTGATATTTATCAACAATAAAAAAAATTTGTGGAAAGAAAGATGGCGGCCGCACGGGAGCCTTGTGGACAGCAGGTCTGAGCCGGGGGCGGGGGGCAGTGGGGGCCTCATGGGAAGGGGGTCGTTCTGGGCTATCCTTCACGCCCGACCGAGGTCACCGGCTGCCCCCCACGAGCGGCTCTCCGGCACGGCCACGACTCCAGAGCACAGAAACCAATCTCTTAACTATCTAACTTTTAATAGAAATACTTTCAGGGTTAATAAGTGAAACAGCAGAAATCCAAAACCGCGCGGCCGCTACCGCGGCCTTGCGACATCATTTTATTCTTAAACCAAGCTGTAGAAAGCAAATCATTTCACAACGCTGTTTCAGCATATCTGATTGGGGGGGGTCATAAATTCTAAACAATAATTGTGTATCTTCTATCGAAACAATGTATCTAGTCAAAGTAGATAGAGTATTAACTAGAACTCATCTGCCTCACAGGAATTGGGAGGGGTGGGAGGTGGGGTTTTATTGGGGTTCACGGTTAAAAATAAGTATTGGTAAAGGGAAATGTGTTTGATACTTATATGACTGAGACCTAAACCCGAAAGCTCTGTAACTTTTCCCACAGTGATTCAATAAAGAAATAAACTATTTAAAAAAAAATTTGTTCATTCTTACAAATACTAAATTAGTTTTTGAGACTGATCACTACTTAAACATTTTTAGGGCATGTTCTATTTTCTAACTGCTCCTCCTTTGTCATAAAATTATAAATCATGAGTCCTCTAAGTAAGATCTTCCAGGCATGAGAAAATAAGTAATTCAAAGAATGGACTCTTCTTCCACCTTTACTGAGGCCCCTTGATTTACAATAGTGTCTGTCACACCTGTTTTACAGGATCAATGTGAACTAAAAGACAGATATAGCTTTAATCATGTTTCCCTTGATAATTTGCCCTCAAGAAGCATGATTTTTTGTGATTTACTACAAAATTTCAAGTGAGATGACCAAAATTAAAAAACAATGTTATAGCATCTAAATAAATTTTAATAAAACAAAAATAAAAAACAAAAATAATCCTCTTAAATTTTACTTCACGAATCACGACCATCCTGTTATTCGTCGATTGCCTCGAGCAGGCCCCAGTAACGTCTCCTTCATCCTAGCCCTGAGATTTTTAAGAAAGTGCTATATTCAAGGCTCTTTAGGAGAATGAGACCCATCATTGTTACTGGTATTTGGCGTATTGGGTATGCCACGGGGAGTTTGCCAGACTCTGCCATGTGGGCAGGTTACATTTAGTAGCCTGCCAGTTTGTCCAAAGTAGGAATGAGATAATAAGATGTCACGTGGAGCTTCTGGGAGCTGGGCTTTATAGTCTCTGAGTCTTGGCCGTTGATGGGATTACACGGCTCCAGGGGTCCAGTTGGTGGGTGTGACCCCTACCTACTGGAATTTGGAGGATCTGGGTGGAGAATGCTCAACCCCGATGCGAGTAGGCTTGGAGATCTCAGCCCCGGGACCCACATGCCTTTGTTCCTCTGCCTGTACTTTCATGTGTGCAGAGAGTGGTCTCAGCATGGTGGTGGCTGGTACTGGAGGTCTTAGGCTGCCGGAGCCCTGGTCGGGGCGGGAAGGAAAACTCAACCCGCTCCCCTCCAAGGGGCCCCAGGCGAGGACAGCCAGGCACGGGGGCAGGAGACTCTGCACTGTTGGAGCTGGGGTTTTTTTTTTACTTAAGTCCTTAAAATATCCTGTTTAGAAAAGTATGACAGAAGGTAGTGTAGAGCTTGTATACAACTTACAAAGAATGATTAGAAGAATCTATTTTAATTTCTATTTAAAGATAAATTAATGATGTTTAAATTTACCATTGAATTGGAATTCAAATCATATAATCACAGCTATAAATAAAGTATTGAATCTATAATATTAAATAGAAAAACAAAGTTAATGGAACACTACTCTTTCTATTCTTCATAAATATATCTAAACTTGCATGAATTTTCTTATACATATGATTTTATCATAGGAATTATAAGCATAATTTAGCAAATATGAAACATTTTAAGAAGACCACTGAGTAGGATCCTGATATGAAATCTATATATTATGTGCTGATTTTTGACAGTTATAACACATTCTGTTCTCTACTGCAAATTTGCTAAGTGGTAGCTATTTTGTATAATTCATGAGTTTGTGAAGTATGAATAAGATAATCCAGTAAAATATATATCAGAAGATACAATATAAATGTATCAAAAATCTCTGTTGCTCATCATAAATCTTTTCAAGTGATAATCAAAACTATTCTATATAAATTTTATGTTCTACTGCTCAGGGGCAGTAATATGCTTTGGGGTATTCTCTGTGGCTTCTTACAACACTGAGAGTCTTATGGAGAAAAGGCAGGAAACTGATAATTTGCTTTTCAAAATGTTCATAGTTAAAAGATGCATGTTAAATGAAAATGGCAATGAAATATCACCTCAAACCAGTGAAAGTGAACTATATCAAAGAAGTTAGAAACAAATGCTACTGATGATGCTAAACAAATAAATCTCATACACTGTTTGTAAGAATATAAGTTAATTTAGCCTTTATGAGAAATAGTATGGAGATTTCTCAAAGTACAAAAATAAGATCTAGGTGGGATATGGTGCCACCAGCAGGCCAATCTGTACCTGTGAGGTGAGTGCATCTGCAGCCTGATGGTGCCTTCAGATTTCTAGATACCCCAAAATTGCTGCTGTGCCTTTGGTCAGACCCCAACAACTTGGGGCCAAGTTTACCAAGAAAGTAAATGGCCAAAAGTTAGGTATGTGTGAGACATACCCGCAAACCACCTCTGGCTCAGCTATATAATTGGAGACAAGGTTTCTCTGGCTCCTGATCAATCTGCTTACTGACCATGATCCAAGAGACTCAGAAACAAATCTCGGAAACCAGAAGCTTTTGGCAGAAATGCGTCCGGTCCCTGCAGTAGGTTACCAATGCTGGGCCAACCCAGGTGGGAATAGGTTTTATGCCTTGGCCTGCTCCCCCCGGTGGCCCAGTGGCCGCCATCCTCCAGAGGCCATTGAACAGTCAGGTTTAGGCTCACAGTGACGAGACACGCAGGGCCTCACGGGATGTGGGTGGAGCTGGCCCTTTCCCCCCAACCTCAACAAGACCCCGGGTTGCTGCCCACAAATGGCCTCTCTGGCTCCTGATCAAGCTGTTTAATGGCCATGATCCCAGGGACTCAGAAACAAATCTTGAAACCCAGCAGGTTTTGGCAGAAATCCCTCCAGATTTAATTGTTAAAATTTCAGAATTCCAGCAATAGAAAACAAATTGTCTACAGTTGCCTTTTCGACAGATCTGAGTGTTGGGGTAAAATCCCAAATAATAATAGGGTCTGGTGTCGAAATATTGAATGTAATCAAAATTGAGAGAGTGAGTAATGTGGAAATCATCTGCCCCACAGGTAGGGGGAGGGTGTGGAATGGGGGGGTTGTATACTGGGGGTTTTGGTGGTGGAAAATGGGCACTGGTGAAGGGACAGGTGTTTCATCATTGTATGACCAAGACAAACCCGAAAGAGAGCCCAGCAAGCTACCGAGAGTATTCATCCCACATGGCAAAGCCTGGCAAGCTCCCCGTGACATATTCGATATGCCAAACACAGTAACAAGTGTCAAAATGAAGACATTACTAGGTTTCTTGAGCAAATCAATGAACAGTTTGGGGAAAAAAGGAGGACAGTGACAGTGATAAAAAAAAAAGTAAGGTGGAGTTCATGCCCAGTTCAATCACCCTAATCAATAGCTGAATAATTAGCAATACTCCTACATTAAAAAAAAATAAGGTGGAGTTCATGCCCAATTCAATCAGCTAATCAGTGGCTGAATAAATAGCAGTACTCATACATTTAAAAAAATGTAAACTGAACCCCAGAATATGGACTTTTCATTTTAAAAGCAAAACCAAAATCCACATACTCAATTAAATTAAAAAATTTCCCAGTGATGCTGATATTTCCTGGCCCATAGAACACATTGAGACATGGTTTTTAAAATGAAATAAAAATTAAAGAAAATAGTAGAATAGCAAGATATATGCATGTTAATATAGTCAATTAATTTTCAATAGATAGACAGTCATTCTAAATTATTTGGATCCCAAAATAAATTAATTTGATTTCATTTTTTTGACTTTGGCTATTACTATATAAATAAAATTAACCTGAACAACACCGAATCCCATTTCATTTAGACCAGATATTAGAGTTAATGCCTTTTTGTAAATTATTTTTCTAAAAATCTTTATTTTTACTGAATTGAAAATGTTTTGTTGTACAATGGAACTGTATATATTAGCAGTTCCATAAACATATGATATCCATGAACATATTTAAATTTTTAAACCAATATACAAGTCCTATGCTCTATGTCAACTCTGACAAATTTTTAATAGAAAACCATTTTAAAAGGTTGATAAACTAAACTTGTTAGAACAGAATCTAATTCAGTAAGAAATGCAATGGCTTAAATCATGAAGTTCTGAAAAAATCCAAAGACTATTACGCTGAAAGTATATGATCTGATCTGGTAAGTTCAGAAGACAGATTTAATCAAGGAGCTGACTTTGCCTCAAAGAACAAGATTTCTCGGAAATGCAAAAGTCTAAGATATGCAGATTTATAAGTGGACTCCTATTAACTAGTATCTTGTACAACCAAATCATAACAAACTTCTACAGTGATAATGCAGATCATAACCCGTAGGTAAGAAGGTGCTATCATATTATCAGTCAGTACTATAGCCCAGGGAATACATCATTACTAGCCATTTCAATAGAAAATTTTAGGTAATAGGTCTAGCACAGTGTCAGAAAACACAGAATTGATTAAATAACAAGTTTTGATGGCTACTGAATACAGATGAAATCGTCATACCATGTAACCCATATAAATACAGTGGAGAGTTGAGATGATGGAATACACATCCTCTATTCTATAAGTCAAGGGAATTGCTATTCTCATTAATCTCCTAGATCTCAATAAAAAAAAAGAATAGATCCCTATTATTCTTGAAAGAAGTTTGAGCTTGATAAACTGCCAATGTCATAGAAGGATACTTCTTTATGGGTTTTGATCCTATAATGAGAGTTACTGTCATGTCTTCAAAGTAAAGAGTTAAGCCTGACTCTAAATTTAATGCCCAATTATGAGACTTCTCCACAACAAAAACCATGCCTGTTGCCACACCAAACCACATTTTTAGTGTACAAGAATTTACTGAACATCCTTATGCTTCATAAAGCTCAATTCCAAGATTTGAGGTGTGAATATTAAAGAGTTTATGGGTCTACTAAACCTTGGCCATGAGAATTAAAGTCCAAAATTAAATCCTACAATCAATAGATGGATAGATTGATAGATCCAAATGCCATTAACTATAAACCATTTAATGCATGCAGTAGAGCAGGTATTTATAAAAGAAACCTGTATACACAGAAATTGGTACAGATATATTAAACTTTAAGATTAATGTTAGAGCCAGGAAGAATATACCATAGTGTTCATGATACAAAGGAAAATTGCTCTTTATATTAAAGAGTGTAAAAACAAATTTGATAATATACATGGAAGCACTGAGAGCTGATATCTTAAAAAATACTCCTAACTCAAAAGAAACAAATGAATCATAACATATTAAAGACAATATATCAGAGTATATTCAAGGGGAGTTATAACAGCGAGGTTCATAATAATCGAGAGAGATTGGTTCCATCTCCAGACAAAGAGAAAGGGCAATTTATGGCCAAGGAGCATGGTGGAAGTTGGTGGATAAGCACTAAAAAACCACAGGAGTTAAAAAGATGATGGGGTTATTTTTAAGCAAAATAGTTCTACCAGGATTCTTGCTGAAAGCCACCACCTAGAATTTGGTGGAGAGTCAAGAACTCAATCTGATACAGAGGGTGTGAAGGGTTCTGATTTAACTGACTTAGCTGGCTTGTCAAATTGCTCAATGCAGAGACAAACACAGAAAATCAAATGTCAGAGCTACTTACATCATTTACATCATCCTAAATCAAAATATCAAATTATTTTTGAGACTTATGAAGTTATACTAGAAAATAAGCTATATTAGATAAATCAATTTTAAAGAGTTTCTTTGCGGAGAGAGAGAACAAAAGGGAATACCCTGCCACAGAGGGAAGGTGGGATAGGGGGATGGGGTGGGAGGGATACTGGGACCCATGGTGGTGGAAAATGGGCACTGGTGGAGGGATGGGTGTTTGATCATTGTATAATTGAAACCCAAGCACAAAATTTTGTAAATCTACAACTGTACCTCATGGTGTTTCACTAATAAAAATTTTAAAAAAAATAAAGAGTTTCTTTGAGTGAAAACCACTGAAAAAGTAAGAGATGAAATTCCTCTGTTATGTTTTTGCTTTATCCCTTCAATAGACCTTCACCATAAGCTACTAGGATTATTCTACTTTTTCATTTTGGGACTATGAATGAGTTCACTCACTTATATAATTTCCCTTGAGTATATGCCCCATCTTTAAAATCACTTTCAGATTTAAACAAATGGATTCCAAAGAATCTTATTGGTATAATTTGAAAAGAGAATAAATAATACAGTATTTGTATTCATGATAAACTCATTGGAGTCTCAATATGAACTTATTGGCATTCTAATGGTGGTGCAAAAGATAGATCTAAGTCTCCTTCATGGAGCACAGAGATCCAGCTCTTTAAGATGCAATTGGGGTTGACTCAATTAATGGGAGGTAGACACCAAGGCTCCAGCATCAAGCACACTTTGATGAGAAGCCCAGTTCTTCCACTCTCCAGCTTTAACTCCATGAATCGATCATTTGAACTTTCTGAATTTCATCTTCTGCATTTGTAAAATTAGGATTATAGAATCTGGTATAAAGCCAACATTGTGGAATTGTGATGAGGAGCAATGAGCTACCACAAGCACAGAAATATCTTAAATATTAATTCTTTTACCAACTTATTTTATCATTAAAATCGAAGGAAAACCCATACTTAGAATATGCTCAAAATGATAGTACTAGCTAAAAGTCCCAGATCAGCCCTCATGAAAAGTTGTTCAGTGTTCTAGGGATCACTGGGATGAAAGCACGTTTATAAAACATTTAGCTCAAAAGTACTGATGCAATTCTCAAAACGTACATAAGAACGGTTGGTTGGCTGGTTGGTTGGTGGGTGGATGGGTTGGTAAGTGGGTTGATTATCTTAAGTATGACTCACCTATTCATTTGTCATCACAAAGCCTTAAGTTGGCATGAACTGAACACATCCACTGGGCAGAAGCTATCATACATTTCATGCTTCTAAGAAAGACTACCTCTGAGAAAAGAATTATAGTAAATTAAAACTCACACCCATGTAAGTTTAAAGAACTTCTAGTTTTCATTGTGTTTTTTTTGTTCATGTGTGCAGGTACTATCAAAAAAGGCAAGCAAAATCTTGAAAGTTTAAAAAAATCATTTTTGGATAAGATTTAGCAAATAGCAATTTCATCCATATATTCTTTGCTATCCTATGTTTATATTCTCATACGTCTCTAGAAAGAACTCTGACTCTCAGAGTATTCGATGATTTTCCTCAGGTATCTATTATAGCATAAAGAATATGTTATCAGTTCTGAAAGGCAGGACTAATATGAAACTTTGAAAAGGATAACTTATTGTTACTGAAATTGCATTGCGCTAGAAAGGCACTTCTCTTGATCTTTCTTTCTTGCTATGAATGTTTTTATATGTCTATTTAGGAATTGACCCTGCCTTAATGAAATCTATGGAATATAAGAGATTCCTGTGATCCCCTAATAAGTAAGAAACTTAAGGACAGATAAAGAAGTAAAAGAAAAGAAAATACAGGCAATGCAAAAGTGGGGGGAAAGGGAAAAACTCATGACTTTGCATGCAAGAATCATGCAAATATGGTGGAACATTCCATATATGTGTATATATGTGTATATCACAATCACAACCATCCTGTTATTCATCGGTTGCCTCGAGCAGGCCCCAGTAACGTCTCCTTCGTCCTAGCCCTGAGATTTTTAAGAAAGTGCCATATTCAAGGCTCTTTCAGAGTTAGGAGAATGAACGAGACCCTTCATTGATACTGATATTTGGCATATTGGGTACGCCACGGGGAGTTTGCCAGACTCTGCTGTGTGGGCAGGTTACATTCGGTAGCCTGCCAGTTTGTCCAAAGTAGGAATGAGATGATAAGATGTCGCGCGGCCGATATTATATAAATACTGTATATTTATATACATACATGTCAGACTAGCCATGTTCTTCCATCTTTACATTCTTTTTATTCCATTTTTTAATTTAAAATGATTGTCAGTAATATTAGAGTATTAGTATAAATGTCTTACACATGAAGTATTATTGCACTGTCTACTAATGTCCATATCCTTCTGCCACTGTCTTAGGTTCCTTCTCACACACACCCATCCCCCCTACTCCAGGTAAGCAATCTAAGTTCCTTTGGTAGTATCTCAAAGTTTGTTTTCAATGGTCACTGTGTGTTCCCTTTACTTGTTTCTTCATACTCCATCTATAAATAAGGTCACTTAATTGTCTTTCTCCTTCTGATTCATGTTGCTTAGTATGACACCCTCTAGTTCCATGCAAGCTGGCACTAGATTATAGGCAAGATTTCATCGCTTCTTTAAGTTGTGTCATTCCATTGAATATATATACCAGTATTTATTCATCATTTGTGAGTGTCTCAACACATATCCAACACCTTCACTGAACAGTATGATCAAATACTCTATTCATGCAAAGGTTTAGGGAGTAT
This sequence comes from Sorex fumeus, assembly GCF_029834395.1. NCBI lineage: Eukaryota > Metazoa > Chordata > Mammalia > Eulipotyphla > Soricidae > Sorex > Sorex fumeus. The sequence continues at coordinate 30,090,327 of NW_026606322.1, read as the reverse complement.
CTCCACCAGCCTTGAGATAAAGGACAGATATTAGATACACTCTAAGGAACATTTAGAAACTACTTGGGAAATATTGAACAGGATTATCACCTAATAGATTTTCTATCAAAGATGAACTTAGACAATTCTTTAAAGCCTTAAACCTCTCCTATGAACCAAATAGGTAAATACAAATTAGCATTCATATATTCAGTTGTGACTAACTAATCACTACTTCTGAGTAATCAAATAATCAGGACACCTAAAGATGAGAGGATTTACATAAGAGGATGGATAGAAAGACAGAAACCAGGTGACAGATGTTAAAGATGAGAGTACATTTTTGAGACAGAAAAATATACACAGATTTTTAAGAAACTTTCAGAATTCAAAATGTCTCCTTTATGAAGATCATTACAGGAAAATCACAAGCCATGTAGATAGAAATAACACCACACTCTGCATTCAAGAGAGGGTGATGCAATGTGATTCTGTCAGAACAACACTTAGTCACAGACTCATCATTCAAGAAAGTACTTTAGATTGTTCTGTAACCATGCTTTTCTTCCTAGAGGAATCTCTCTCAACCATCCTTAAATGTAGAATGAAAATGTTTCTCTTTTCCTCTATCCCTAATTCTTTCCCCCTCTCTCCCACCCTCGCACTTTCTGACTGGCTCTGCCACAGATCAGATGCCTTCAATATTCAATTCACCTGTCTCAGTTCCACGGGCTCTATTTGACTGAAAAATCTTAAACACATGTCATTTTCAGAAAGAAAAGGAAAAAGACTTTTCTTTATGGATATAACCAGAGATGAATCAAAATGCAGAGACTTCTAATCCACATGTGGCAAGGAATTTTTGAAAATTACATACTTTAAGCAAATGGGCACAAAATATCTTTTTCGTGTTTACTTGAGAAAAATTCTAAGACAATCTGGCCCTACTTGTTGAGTTTCTACTACATAAAAATCACTAATTTTGGCTTAGTTTAATGCCAAACTGATTTACAATAAAAAAAGAAATACCTAACGATATACTAACTACCCTGCTGATCACAGCTGAGTCTGAATATAGCATTAAATGTTATTTCAACTCTTTATTCTCACTTTATCCATAAGTATTGACTATTCTGTTTATATTTTTATGAATATGAGTAAATCATTTTGGTCCCTACACTCAAAATAAATCAAAGAAGCTGAAAAATATGGTACATAAAACTCATGAACAAAGGACATGTAACAATTTCAAATTAGTGGCTCAAGAGAAAATCGTCCTTCCATTGTTCGATTTGCTCGAAACGGGCCCAGTAACGTCTCCATTTTAAGACTTGTTGTTACTGTGTTTGGCATATTGAATACATCACGGGTAGCTTGCCAGGCTTTGCTGTGAAGGCGAGATACTCTTGGTAGCTTGCTGGGCTGTCCAAGAGGGGCGGAAGAATCTAACCCGGCTCTGCCGGGGTGGCTGTGCACAAGGCAAACGCCCTACCGCTGTGCTATTGCTCCAGCCCGAGAAAATTGTAGATAAAAAAATTAGTACAATCTCCATACCTCATAGAGTATTTTTCGATCATAATTTCCCAAATAGGATCTCAGGATAAATATATTTTTCATTCAAAGTATACAAGAAAATTCTTATTAGACCTCACTGAATAAAAATCAAGTAATATGGGTCATTTTCATATTGCATAGGAAAATAATAGATTTTTTTAAATAATCTAACAAAAAAATTTTTTAACTCATCATGCACAGACCCTTCAGCACCAGTTAACCATGGCTGAAAGTGCCAACCTCATACATTGTGCTTGGGTGAATGTACATTTTCCAGGAGGTAAGGATATTCCCTCATCAGTTCTTTTGATGCAGAGATGTCAAGCCCTTCTTTTATAAGATTCAGCTTGCTGAGTGAAAAATTGATATATAGGTAGATATAAAGAAAAAATATACATGATAAATGAGAATAAGTGAGATGATCATAAATAACTTGTATGTATAATGGCTTAAAATAGTGTTTCCCAAAAGTGTGTTCTCAGACCACCTAACTTGGAATTCCTGGAGTATTTCTAAAAACCTTCAGATTTCAGTTTCATCTATGATGCTACAAATGACAGCATTTCCTTCTTTGTTACGGTTGTATAATATTTTGCTCTATATATCCCATCTTTTCTTTGTCTATTCATTTCTTCACAGACACTTAGGTTGTTTCTGTATCTTAATTCTTGCAACTAATGCTGCAGCCAACACAGGTGTGCAAACAACTCCTTGAGATACTAATTTCTTTCACTATCTACCCAGGAGAAGTTATGTTGGAGCATATGGTGATTCTATTCTTGATTTTTCAGTAACTTCATACTGTGTATAGTAGGATTGCCTCATCTTACATTCCCAGAGTGTGGAGAAAAGAATCAATCCACAGTCTTACCAACACTTACTAACTTGTGACTTTCTGAAAATTTTTTTTGATTGACATTTCCATAATGATTAGTGATGTTGAACTCCACTTAATACTTGAAAAAAAATGGATAATTGTATGAAGTGATGTACATGTTAACTAACTTGCTAATGGTAAGAATTTCACAGTGTAGACACGTCAAAACATCTTGTCATGGGCCAAGAGATACAGGAGTTAAGGTATTAGCCTTGCATGCAGCTGTCCAAGGTTAAATCCCCACGCTCAATCTTATGAAGTTCAGGACTGCATATGGTCCCCCTAAACACCACTGGAATGATGGTACAGAAGTACAGAACCAGAAATAAACCAAGAACACAGCCAAGTGTGGCCCCAAATCACTGTCACTGTATCACTATCATCCCATTGTTCATCGATTTGCTTGAGCAGGCACCAGTAACGTCATCCTAGCCCTGCGTTTTTAGAAGCCTCTCTTTACTCATCCTTCCCAACGGTGCCACATTGGAGGCTCTTTCAGGGTCAGGAGAATGAGACGCATCACTGTTAATGGGTTTTGGCATATCGAACACACCACAGGGAGCTTGCCAGGCTCTGCCGTGCAGGCAGGATATTCTCAGTAGCCTGCCAGGTTCTCCGAAAGTGAGAACTAGACAATAAGACGCATTCTCAGCCGTGTACTCTGGAGAGCTTGGTTTTATAGTCTCTGGGTCTTGGCCATTGATTGGATTACACGTCACCCAGGAGCAGTTGGTGGGTGTAACTGCCTAGCTACTGGAAGATGGGGGACCTGGGTGGAGGAGACCCAGTCTCGATCCGAGCAGACTTGAATATCTCAGCCCTGACTCCCGCACACCTGGGTTCCTCTGACAGTTCCTTTACGCATGAGGCTCTTCCGAGCTTGTGGAGAGTGGTCTTGAGCATGGCTGTGGCTGGGTTCCAAAGGTCTTCTTCTATTCAAGAAAGAACGCAGGCTTCTTCAGACTTGTAGTAAGCCAGTAAAGAAACATAGAGACCAGGAAGCTAGATATGTATTCAAGGCAGAACACAGGCCAGAAGAGAAAGTTGAATGATTTTTATGGTTGCTGTAGTTTGGAGTCACGTTTGATAGTGCTGAGGGTTTACTCTTGTCTCTGTGCTCAGGGATCTCCTAGCAGTTCTTGGGAGAACATAATATAGTGTTGTGGACAGAACCAGTGTGGGACACATGCAAGGCAAGTACATCAACCCCTATACCATTGTTCTGGGTCCAAGCTCAATAACAGAACAACAAATAAGACCAGTATAAAAAGTACTTCAGGACACTGGAGAGAGAGTACAGTGGGTACTGGTTTTGCTTGCGCATGGCTGACACCAGCTTGATCCCCAATAACCCACATAGTACATTAAGTACTGCCAGGAGAGATCACTAAAATGCAGAGCCAGGAATAAGCCAAGAGCATCTCTGTGTGACCCTTACAAAGAGGGCCTAGAAAGGAATTTCTAAAATGAATATTTATAAATGGAAAACACATGAAGAGATGAACAGCACTATTACATGTCAGAGTTTATGACAATTAAATTATAATAACAATGTAAAAACTAGCAAGAGGAAGAGAGTTAGAGTGAGAAGTGTAATTCTTGATAAAAAGCAACAAGTTTATAAGCTTATATATAATGGTATATATAATGGGGCCCCTTGAAGGGGAACTCCCCACCCCGACCAGGGCTCCAGCAGCCGAAGACCTCCAGAACCAGCCACCACCATGCTGAGACCACTCTTCACACGCATGAAGTTACCGGCAGAGGAACAAAGGCATGTGGATCCCGGAGCTGAGATCTCCAAGCCTGCTCGGATCGGGGCTGAGCATCCTCCACCCAGTTCCTCCATGTTCCAGTAGGCAGGGGTCACACCCACCAACTGGCCCCCTGGCGCCGTGTAATCTCATCAACGGCCAAGACCCAGAGACTATAAAACCCAGCTCCCAGAAGCACGCAGCTGCATTTGCTGCCACATAATATCTTATTATCTCATTCTTAATTTGGACAAACTGGCAGGCTACCGAATGTAACCTGCCCACACGGCAGAGTCTGGCAAACTCCCCGTGGCATACCCAATATGCCAAATACCAGTAACAATGATGGGTCTCATTCTCCTAACCCTGAAAGAGCCTTGAATATTGCACTTTTTAAAAAATCTCAGGGCTAGGGCGAAGGAGACATTACTGGGGCCTGCTCGAGGCAATCGACAAACAACAGGATGGCCGTAATCGTGATACATGATTTTTATATGTCAATGACACCTCAGTTAAACTGAAAAAAAAATTAAATTTTTGGAACTCACCACCAATAGTACAAACCAGTATTCCTGGAAATAAGATAGGATTTATATTTTGCTTGTTTATTTGTTTGGGGGCTACATCTTGTGGTGCTCAGGGTTTACTCCTGAATCTCCATGCAGGGATCACTCCTGGGGGGCGCTTGGAGAACCATATAAGATGCCATAAGTCAAATCTGGATCAGCTACATGAAAGGAATGAACCCTATCTGCTCTAATATCACTTCAGCCCCAGGATTTATAGTTTAAGTCAACTATCCAGGCAGTGCTTCTGCACAACATAATTTCACAAACACTGGATTAAATAGGTGGTCTCTGTATCTCTTCAAGTACAAATTTCATCAAATAATAACCTTTCTAGCATATTCAACTGGACAACTGATTTCCATTTACCTCTGTAATTTAAAAAGAAAACTCCTTTTCTTATTTCATTCCAATCTGCCTTTTTGATTAATTTACAATTGCCAACATGAATTACTATGAAGTTGCTAAAAAGTGTCATATAGAGATTTTTATTGACTAGATCTACTAGAAAACAATCGATAGAAAATATTTTTTCTTTCTTAAAAGATTAGCCAAATTATATTACATGGTGATGAAAATATTCTTTCTACAATGATCTGATCTGTGTAGATTTTACATTTTTGCCTTTACAAGGTTATATGCAATATAACCACCTGAGGATAATCAATAAAAGGGCAAGATTAATCTTACTGACTCCATGAATATTTGCACTATACTTATCATCTTTTCAACTCACGAGTAGGAATTTTCTTTTTAATTGAATGGCCATGAGGAGTAGGGATACTTCATAACTTGTTTTATAAAAAGAATATTGTTCTCTAAAAGAACACGGGAGAAGACATACATCTTCAAGATACTTCTTCCTTTTCTTTTCAGGTATATGAAAAGGTACTCATATCTCTTAAGAATGAAAATCGCTGTCTGGCATTGATTCTACAAAGATGACGTTTCCATCATTGCTTCTAAGTCAGTGTTTCCTAACTTCAAAGTAGATGGCTAGGTGGTTTAATATAAGTGATTTAACCTTTTCCTTAAAAGATTCTCAGAATCCAAAATGCTACAGAATCCTAATATTTGATTCTGGTCTTTAGGCTCTGGGAAGAGAAATACATCGGTTTTCATTTTAGTTATCATAGAATTGACTGGAAATGTTGGAGACAGAGAAATAGTATGAGGGTAGGGAGCTTGACTTACATGCAGCTGACCAAGGTTCTATCTCCAGCACCCCATGTGGTCCCCCCAGCCACTAGGAGTGATCCCTGAGTGCAGGGCCAGTAATAAGCTCTGAGCAACAACTGGTGTGGCCACAAAAACAAGAAAAAAGAAATAACTGGAAACATCCCTTCATGTGAGGTTTTCATGAGGAGGAGCAGGCAGACATAATGAGATCAAAAGAATCACCCAGCAATGAAGGGTGTGCAGTGGTTGGCACAAGGCTCAGAAGTGGATATTAAAGAGTCAAACAAGGTTAAGTTTCCAAGGTTAAGTCTCAAACAAGGTTAAGTTTCCAAGGTCGAGGTTCAAACAAGGTTAAGTTTCAAACAAGGTTAAGTTTCCACTTCTTTTTTTTATCTCAAAGGCCCAGCTTCTAGACCACCATTTCTCAACTGGGGCCCTTTGCCCCACCCCATGGGCTCCTAGGATATTCCAAGGGAGGCAGTGATGAAAAGTACAGAATAGTTCACTGCATGAATGGCAGAATAAGGCAGGTGGGAGTGGAAAAAGTCACAGGAATAAAACAATGTGAGAATGAAGCCACAGTGGCAGGTAGAAAGGTTGAGAAACTCTTCTAGACCATTATACCAGAAAAATAATTATTCGTTTATCTGAGATCTTAAGTCCACGCAATGCACCCACCCAGAAAGGAAACTGCACTCAGGTGAGAACATTTTGCTGGGAAGAGACAAGTTTATTGAGAATTTGACAGACACCTCTACAGCATCATCATGACAAGAGTCCTGAGCATGGTGAAAACTTCCAAAGAAATTCAAGTCCGGCTACCAACTTTCTGGAAGTGGTTCAGCACACGCCTTCCAAGCAAGGCTGCTGGAGGCATCATCTGGTTATTCTTCCCTCAGGACCCTGATGTTCGCTCTGAAAAGCAGCCGCAGTGAGGTTGACAGAAAATGAAGACCAGAGTTGCAAGTCAAGGAAAGAGCCTGGAGTTGGGCTTCTCAGTCTTGAGAGAGAAGGTTCTCAATGCCGCAGGAATTCAACTCTTTACTGGTAGAGAGTGTATGGCCAGTATCTTCTGTAGCCGAAAGGCCCTCCGCAGCCACCGTAGCCATAGCCAAAGCCATAGCCCACTGGGGAGTAAGTGCTACCATAACCACAGCCAACGCTGTATCCCAGTGGGTAGCCATAGCTGCCCCAGTAACAGCCAGGGAAGACAGCCCCATTGAAGTTGCAGTACATGGTGTTGGGAGTGGAGGGCTGGAGACCTGGAGAATGGGTTTGCAAGGTGTGATGGAGTTTCCAGCTCTGGACCTTCTTTATATACCTTGGCTGTGGGGTGTGGCGCTATAAAAAATCTAAAAAAAAAAAAAGGCCCTCATTTTCATTCTTGACACCAATTTGCATCACAAAAAGCTCATTAATTTGTTTTGCACTTGTGCAAGAGGCCTATAGAATTGCTTAAGATGTCTTCAGAGTTGCTTAAGATGTCTTTGGTGTTGCCTGAGATAACTCACCAGGCTGGGATTCCTTCAGACCCCGTATTTCACTAACAAGAAAATTGCAGGAACTCCAGGGCAGGAAGTGTTAGAGATCCTAAATATAATTCACTACCAGTGAACATTATAAAACCAAGAACATATTCTGAGGTTAACCATTTCACTCCTCTTGTGAACTAATTTTCCACAACACACATTTAGGATTTCCTTATGGATGTGTTGAATGACATTGAAAAAAATAAGAAATGCAGCAACATTGAAAATCCATCTCAAAATTGAGTTATTTCTTAGCATTCACCTGATTAAAGACTTTTCCTTGGGGGAGGAGAGATAGTATAGGAGATCAGGTACTTGCCTCACCTGCGGCTGACCCTGTAAGCCGTTCCCCAAACACCACCAGGGGTCGCTCTTGAGTAAAAAGCCAGTTCAGCACTTGGAAGTGGGACCCTCTCTCCAAATCCCTCAACAGAGACAACAAAGAAAGAAAAGATTTGTCTTGCAATATAAAGATAGATGTCTTCATAAAAAAACTTGGGGTATTTTTGTTTTGTTTTGTTTTGCCTATCTGTAGTTTTCCTGCTTAGAAAATTGGTTAAAAAAAAACTTTAATTATTGTTCCCATCTGAACCACATCTAACATGCATTTCTAGACCAGTGCCTGAAATAATAATCTTGTCATTGTAAACAAGAAAAATGGACTTTGTGAATTGATCCCAGGATGAAATTGTCAAGCAAATATGATTTGTTGCCTGACATACTTTCTAACGTCAACGCTGAAAGTAATAAGATAAAAAAGAAGGAAAATGAATGAAAATTTTTATCCTACAATGCTTAATATTTTTTATTTGATCTAACAAAACCAAGTTATGTGACAAATGTGATGATCTTGTGATGGGTTAGGTGACAATGTTAAATCAACATTATTTCACTTTGAGACTTATTCACAAAGGGAAAGGGGTCAGAGAGATAGTACAAGCTTTAAGGTGTTTGCCTTGCTTGCACCTGACCCTGTTTTGATCCCTAGAACCACACCTGGTCCCCAGAGTACCTCCTGGAGTGATTCCTAGAGCACAGAACCAGGAGTAAACTCCGAGTATCAACAGGTGAGACCCAAAACCATAGAAATAACAACTAAACAAACAAACCAAAAAACCCAAACAAAAACAGTGAAGGATTGGGGGGAAAAAGTTATTCCTCTCTAAATAGAAATTTAATTCTCAAGTTTGAATTGATGGAGGGAGTGATGAAAACTCACTTGGATCATGTCACACCTAACCCATACCAGCACTGAAGTTCTCCTTTGTTAGAGGAAGGAAAACTGACATAAAATACAGTGGAGGAGGCAAGACACAGAAATAAATAGAAAGTCACAGAGTTACAGGATCCTGAGAAGAACACAGACTCTGCATACTTCGTAACAGCTCACAAATTTCACTGTGGTTTCCAGACATGACTTCCTCCCTGTTCCCAGCAGCTAACCCTAAATTTCCAGAAGTACAGAGAAGTCACAGATTAAATAAAAGCACTAGCTGAGACTCTTGAAAAATAAACTTAATGGTGATGGAAAGAGCTGGAAGGACTCTTGCCTTGTACACAGCCCACCCGAGTTCAATCTCTGGCACCCCATACTTCCTCCGTGCCCCCCAAGAGTAATCTCTTAGCGCAGAAACAGAACAAAACCCTGAGCACCACCAGGTGTGTCCCCCCCAAAAAATTAAATAAATAATAAAAAAATAAACTTAAAAAAACATGCCAGCATTCTAGCCACTAATTGTTTAATTGTGGTAGAGGCATTTTTGAAATTTTACAGAGTTGGCCTGCCATCCTTCTTCATGAGCTGAGAGCTCTGCGGCCACTTAAAGTGACTCAGCATTTCAAATGCAAATAATTCCTGTGATTTGTAGACAAATAAGGCCCAAGAATTAAAATTACCTTCATTTTCCAAATATAAAAATATTTAACAGCAGATCCTTCCCTATAAATTATAGAGTGATTTACATAGCATTTCTACTGTCATCATATCGTTCTGCTCCATAAAGGGAAAACTGGCAGCATTTAGAATAAAGGAAAATAAAACAAAAGTAGAATTATAAAGTGGATATACAGGATAACAAGCTTTGCATAAAGGCCAACATTCTGCAGTGATGCTCTTTGAGCGCCCAGGGTGCTATCCATTACACCATGGAGACCACAGCATCATGATACTTTTTCTATGGGAGTTTGTCCCCACCTGAGTACCTAATCTGAAAAGATGCTAATTTTGCCCTCCTGGGGCACAATACTCAGTTCTGTATCTGAATAAAAACAGATTCTGAGGAACAGTGAAGAGAAGTGAAGATCTTATTACTATTAGAGGAAACATCCTGAATTTTCTCTAGAACTTCTCCAGAAACTCCCAGAACAAGAAAATGTTAAAGAAACACATTATTTATCAATAATTCATTTTTGAAAAAACTAATAGCTTCTTTAATCCTACTAGACTCACAAAAATTTGATTCAGAGAGAAGATTGCCAAAGGAAGACCAAGTTTTGGAAAGCTTGACATTTATGTAACAAAAGCCGCTTTTGCAGACCACAACACCCAAAAGGAGAGAGAGAACACAAGGGATCGGCCTGCCACAGAGGCAGGGTGGGATGGGAGGGATGGAGGTGGGAGGGATATTATCCATGGTGGTGGAAAATGGGCACTGGTGGAGGGATGGGTATTTGATCATTGTATAATCTAAATCCAAGCACAAAAAATTATAAATCTACAACTGTACCTCATGGTGTTTCACTAATAATAATGAAAAAAAAATTTTAAAAAAAAGAACATAACATAAGGATATCTTCTGAAACCTAAAAGTAAATCAACACAAAAATGCTCAAAGAAATAAAATAAGGGGCAGGAGCCATCATATAGTGGATAAGGTACTTGCCTTGCACAAGGCTGACCTGGCATCCCATAGGTTTAGGCATCCCGTATGGTACCCCAAGCCCATCAGGAGGGATCCCTGAGCCTAGAATCAGGAGAAGAACCTGAGATTTGCCAGGAATGGCCCCTAAATCAAAAAATAAACTCTAATAGAAATAGAAATATTGCAACAAACTTTCAGAATAGGGCTGGAGCGATAGCACAGCAGGTAGGGCGTTTGCCTTGGACGAGGTCAGCCCGGGTTTGTTTCCTCCGTCCATCTCGGAGAGCTCGGCAAGTTAACAAGAGTATCCTGCCTGCATGGCAAAGCCTGGCAAGCTCCCCATGATGTATTTGTTATGCCAAAAACAGTAACAAGTCTCACAATGGATGTTACTGGTGCCCACTCGAGCAAATTGATGAACAAAGGGAGGACAATGCTACAGTGCTACTAGTGAAGTCACATACTTCTAGACTACTTTTTTCCCCCCTGACTCTAGTTTCTGCATCCATCCATTTGAAATATTTTGTCCTCCAGATTCATCCTGGGCCTTGTGGCATAGGACAAATTTATACTACAAAGAGATATTGGATCCTTAGATTAACATTGCAAAGTTTGGTTAACTGAGAAAGCAGCTGGTAAAGAATTTCTGAAAGCTAACTTCATAGACGAAAGATTAAAAAGAACCTATTGAGGGGCTGGAGAGATAGTCCTGTGGATAGAGCACTTGCCTTGAGCCCAACCAACCAGGGTTCAATCCCTAGCACCCCGTATGGCCTCTGAGCCCATCAGGAATGATTCCTAAGGGAAGAGCCAGGAGTAACTCCTGAGCATTCCTGGGCATGGTCTCTGCATGTCCGAAGAAAAGAGCCTACTGAGAAACAGCATGACTGCAAACCACATGAGTCTATGCTCTCCATATGTAAATTAAATGAATATCCAGCCTCATTCCCCTAAACAAATGCTCAAGAAAGTCTGTAACTTCTCATTATATCCAACCATGGGAAAGTGGAATTGCAGAAACCTCAAAAGGAAAAAGCCATAGCAATCTAAATCAACTACAGTTGAAGTGTTTTATTTTGTGTCTCAAAAGAAAAATAGATCTAATTAATATATATATCATATTATCAGAGACTATAAAACCCAGCTCCCGGAAGAGAAGAGCGCAGAGTCTCCTGCCCCTGCGCCTGACTGTCCTCGCCGGGGCCCCTTGGAGGGGAGCGGGTTGAGTTTTCCTCCCCGCCCCGACCAGGGCTCCGGCAGCTGAAGACCTCCAGAACGAGCCACCACCATACTGAGACCACTCTCCGCACACATGAAGGTACCAGCAGTGGAACAAAGGCACGCGGGTCCCCGGGGGCTGAGATCTCCAAGCCTACTTGGATCGGGGCTAAGCATCCTCCACCCAGATTCACCAAATTCCAGTAGGCGGGGGTCACACCCACCAACTGGCCCCCTGGTGCCGTGTAATCCCATCAACAGCCAAGACTCAGAGACTATAAAACCCAGCTCCCGGAAGCGCGCGGCCACATATCATCTCATTCCTACTTTGGACAAACTGGTAGGCTACTGAATATAACCTGCCCATACGGCAGAGTCTGGCAAACTCCCCGTGGCGTACCCAATATGCCAAATATCAGTAACAATGAAGGGTCTCATTCTCCTAACTCTGAAAGAGCCTTGAATATGGCACTTTTTTAAAAATCTCAGGGCTAGGATGAAGGAGATGTTACTGGGGCCTGATTGAGGCAATCGACAAATAACAGGATGGTCATGATCGTGATCATATTCTCACATATAGATGAAATGGCATTAGGCTAATTGTTTTCGAATACTTATTTGGAAAAAGTTTCTCTTTTCTCTTTTTGTAAGAGTCTAAGATGGTCTATGCTAAATAATTCGATTTTTTTCCTTTCAGATCTCTTTGATTTCATATCTGGTTTGCCATGAATAAAAATTGGAGGATACATTTTGCTCCTGAAATTTTCTACAAAGGAATTTCTACAAAGATTTTCTGGAAAATTGTAAAGACTCATTTCTTATATGCACTATAAAGCAGTTCTTGTCTTAGTACCTAAAAAATATAAAATTTCCAGCTTTGAAAATTTAGAAGAGAAATTATAGGGAATATTTTAGATTGTCTTAGAATATAATTATATATATATATCATTTTGACAATGTAAAAATGATCTTCCAGTTATTGTTTCTACCATTTATTCTTTCAGATAATTATTGAGAATCCACTGTTTCCTAGGCATTCATCAGATGCTAAGGCTCTGAGAATAAAGGAGACCTGGTAATAAAAAGGAAAATCATAATTTATGAAAACGCAGTATTACAGTATTTCTGTCCCACAAATTTATCTTGCCCTCTCTAGACTGGAGGGTAAAAAATAAAAGTTGACATTTCTGCTAAAGCAGGTTGTGGCCTTACAAATCATCCAATATTTGAGTTGGGTCTTGCACATGGGTATATTCACTAGACACTGTTTACAGGAATACTGGATTTGGAGAATATTCAAAACAGAGGAAGTGAAACAAAGCTTCTAATATACTATCTGATGAATGCCTTCCAGGAGTCACCAATAATTTAATATAGCCTAGCCTTGGATGTAACAAGAGAATTAAAGCCAGTTGGAGCTGGGACAGGAACTTATAAGACCTTCAGTGCCCTGGAGGCAAAGGGAACTACTCAAGGTTACACCAAGGAAGGCACTGTCAGTTTTGCTTTTCAGAAAGACCATTTCTGCCAGTAATTGAAGACCAAGCTTCAAATCCACATTTCTTAGGAATGCATTTGGCTACAAGGAACAAAACCTCAGCTGAAAATTATTTTTTCAAAAACAGAATTGATCTGATACAAACAGAAGATTAAAACACCAGCCAATCCTGGGTTGCTTCAAGACTGGGCAATGGCAGGGTTTAGAGTTGATCCTAGTGTGATTCTGTCTTGTCAAGGACCTACATTTGCTGGAGCACCTACATGCTTGACATGAGCTCATCACAGTGACATCCAAAGCCTGGAAAGGGGAGGGCCACCGCAATTTTTCCTGGTCTACTTAGAAGAAATTCTTGTGGCATTTGCCTCCCCAACGATGCCCTTCAGTTCCCATGTCTCAAAAGTGAATCACATTCTGTGACTGAGCTGCTAAGGAAATTAGAAGCATTTTCTGCCAATCCAGAGTGAAGGACTGGCTTGGTGCAGAAAGAGGCAAAGCGAAAAGAAAGATCTCCAGATTGATAATCAATAGTGCTATACAAAAGCCATGGTACAAGCCAAGATGACAGTTTTAGAAGCAGGGTAGATCAAAGAATTATTAAAGAGGTAGAATTTACAAGCTTGCATTAATAATTGTCTATTCAATCAGCACCCAACACCTCCACAGGGGATGATCACGTTTGTTCAATACTATGTTTGATCAGAAGGAGAGCATAGTTGATTAAGGTCAAAGATCAGTGTTTTCCAATTTTTCCTTCACTCTAACACACAAAATACATTGCATGACCTTTTTTATTTTTATCTTATTGACTTTTGGGCCACATCCAGCAGTGCTAAGGGCTTACTCCTGGCTCTCAAAGGTGACTCTGCTCAGAGGTCACTCCTGGTAGGGATTATGGGGCCATATGAGGTGCCAGGGATTGAACCTAGGTTGGCCACATGCAAGGCAAGTGCCCTACCTGCTATATTATCTCTGCCTCTGCTTTGCTTTTTTTTAAACCCATTTCATTTCATTGAAGTAAGATTGCACTTACTTCATTTTAACATTATGTAAGATTCTGGTCTGCATCAATGAAAATTATTGTGGATCGTGATGATCTGATGAGACCCAGAGAGAGAGGGGAGAGTCATCTCAGAAGCTCTGGTACCCTACATCCAGCCCTGATCAACTGCTGGCAAAGAGCTGACATGCCTGTACTTTAGTGCTCTGGTTCCCAATGTGGAAAATTTTATCAGGTATTTGGGACAATTAGAAATACTAAAATAACCAGGGGACAATCAGATCTAATCATTGCTATAGAAAACATTAATGATGGACCTTCATGTGTTCCAAAGAAGATGTTCATTTAGATCCTTGATTTTAAATCCTCCCAAATCTTGGTTTGGGGTACTGCCATCTGATAATCAGAGACTGTGACTTCAATATATGATATCCTTTCAGCTAACTTACTTGCTTGTGAACAAAAGTTTATTATTGCTCAGGACCTCATGTTCAGAAGTTGTATCTTGGTTTTTCATATGAAATTAAGATTTATACCCACATGGTGAGATGATCCCATTTGAATAACAAGAACCAATACCTTGGAATCACCTTTAGCGCTTCTGCATTTGCAAATCCAATCTCTCACAAGAGATTATCAATTTCACCTTCTAGAATTCTCTAGATTCAGCTAATTTCTATCAATCTTCCCTTCACTCTTTGTTTCTCATGGTCTCCCAGTGCTATAAATTACCATGAATCTGAACACATATTTATTATCTTTTGCAAATCCAATCTCAAGGTATAGTAAAGACCAGTTCCTGCTGCCTACAGGAGAGAAGGGGGCACAGGAAAGGCGATTCATGTTTGACTTTGTTTAGCTTCCAGAGATCACCTACACCCTCTAAGGTGTGGCCATTTCCTTCCATCAAACTAACCTCTTCTTCTGCTACCACACCTCCTCCTACTAATACTGACCCTCCTGTAACCTTTCTCTACGTAACTGTCTCTAAACCCTTGATCACGTCTGCCAATACTTTTTCACATGAATGCTAATACACATGCTTTAAACACATTCACAGGTGACAGAGAGATCCACTTTGGAGATCAAGTATTTCACCTACCACACTACCTAATGCAAGCCCCGATTTATATCCCTAGATAGCAATAGCGACCTCAAAGCCAAGAGAGATTTCCTTCTTGGGATTATGTTCCCACTGCCAGCATTGGGAAATGCCTACATAACCAATGCCAGCATAACCAAATGCAGATCTGGTTATGATAGACACACACATAACATATAAAAAATAATACATGAAAATAGCTAATAGCTTCCCATTGCATTCAGATTCAATTTCTTCAAACTTTATGCTTACCTAAAAACCCTCATCCTAGTTTAGATTTGATATAGTTAGATTTTTCATTTTCAAACAGATCATATTTTGTCTCCCTCCAGTCTTGGCTCTTGATTGTTTTTCTGCATGTAATTCTCTTCTCTACTCTTTGTGTAAATTCCTGCGAATCTTTGACACCAGATCACTTGCTTTTGGGAGGTCTTTTTGTCACTTCCACCACCAGTGTGGATTAGTAAAGTCTACCTGGAGTACCCCAGTGAACTGCCATCTCCCTTTCCAGAATATAGCACTATTCAGAGTTGTACTGTAAGCTTTACTGGTATAATCAATGCCCGTCTGTCTAGACTTGCTTCTCAATTAGCAAAATGATTTCCTGTGCCACCTTTGGTTCCCCAAGGTCTTCCTCCCTGCTGGATATATTTGTGGGAATTCAATAAATGACAAATCATCAAAGGAATAAAAGAATCTCCTCAACACAATGGGGCCACTGACATCCTGTGAGAAGTTAAGACCATCACTTTTTTGAACCCCAACTCCTTCAACTAGAAATAAGGTAAATTGGCATCCTAGGGCTTTTGTCTTCACTGTTGTTTGATTCTATATTGAACTCTCTGATATGTCAAAAGTACAATTCAACCTTATCTCATTGAAACCTGGACAACTAGCTTGGCTTGCCACATAGCACCCCTTTCCTGTGAAGACAAACTGATGAGCTTTCTCCCAGTAGCTATGCTTTGAGAAGCCAAACACATCAATAGAATGGCAGAAGAGAAGCACCAAAGCTTCCTTAAGAGAATCTACTGCAATCATTTTTAAAATGTCATCTGTGCAAGAATCTCCCGAGGAATTTGCTTAAAATGCATTTTCTGAGTTCCATCCCTGGACATTCTAACCCACTGAGTCTGGAGTGGAGCCAAGCAACCCACACTTTAAATAAAGAGTCCAGTGATTCTAATAATAATAATTAAAAAAAACTGCTTTGGGCATACCTTGAACAATATGTAGTGTTCTGCGGTAAATTATCTTTTAAAAATACACCACTTTTAAGAAGATAAACAACTCATAAGGGGACGAGTATTATGAAAAAATATATAGAAAAAGAAGACACACTTTTAGCAGATTTAATCATCAGAGTTGATGGGACCTATCATTGAAGGCAACATTTGCTCTTCCGCGAACTTGCAGCAAAGCTTAGAGACACCTCTGTCTGTCATGACTGGCAGTCTACAGCTTGGCTTCAAATGGTTTGAGGCCAGTGATACTGCCAAACATCCTGTAATGCACACCATGGACCCCACAACAAAGAACTATCCAGTCTCAAATATCAATAAGAGCTGAGGTCAAAATACGCTGATCTAAAGTCAAGATTACATGTATTCAAATATGATTACCATGCAATATAGACCCAAAGGGTCACATAACTGGTGCTGACTAACACTTGGAGCTAACTTGAAGCTCAATTTCAATACCTTGCTATCTCAGCACTTTGGGGGCTAAACCACATATGTGAGGCTCGTTGACTGATGATGAGAGTGAGCACCTAATTAATGAAGCTTTGCATTTGATGTAGAACCCATGTGGTTTCTTCAGAAATAATATGACGCCACAACAATGCCTGGACGCACAATAGGCTCCCCGACTCCTGTCAGCAGCACCCGGCCTGCATTTCACAACCAACATGAAAAAAAAATGACTCCGAGGAAGGAAACTTTTTATGGCAAGCATTTAGTCACTGTTAGGACAGGAAGGTCTTTTCAGCATCTATTACCCTCTCTTATTGGTGACACAAATGGAAGAGCTGCGGTCCTCTTCTTGGATGCCAAAGCCATATTTGAGTCTGATATTACACATGTTAGTTATTTCTCATTGATTAACCATACCATAGAACTTCAAGCGTATAGCATTCACTACTACATGTGTATAAGATTCTCCACACTCACCACCAAAGTTCTGTTTTCTCACTTATCAACTGACTCCTTCTTTCCTTCTTCCCACCCCTTCCTTTTTTCTCTGCCAGTCACAATAATTTTCACTGCATCTAGGAGTTAATTTTATTTTTCAACAGTTTGCTTGCTTTAGTTATTTAGATTCCACATAAGTGAAATCATAAGGCAATTGGCTTTTGCTTCTTTATATTACTAGGCATAACCATCCTGAGTTCTGGCCATTTTGTTCTCAAAGCCATGATTTTATCATTTTTAATGTAATGTACTCCATGCATTCTTTATCCAGCCAATCCCCAGTGGCCACCCTCTAAGTGATTGCATGTTTTGGCTATTATAAATAGTGCTGCTATGAACATTGGTTTGGTAAATATCTGGAAATGCCTGTAAATTGAAAGCGTGGCACAAACTGCAAACTGGGTTAATTAAAGAATCACTGTCACTGTCCTCCTCAGCCTTTTGGCTAAGATCAAGTGTGCAATTAAAGAATAAAAAAACAAAATTGGGACTTGTTGTGACATCTCAGTACTAAACCGTAATCATCAAGGAGAGAAGTCTAATGCTTCAACTTATTTATTCATCAGTTGTCCTTTGAGAGGCTGAGAGTGTATCATCCTGGTCATCTTGAAAAATCTATCGTAGCAGTGTAGAAAAACAAATGATGGCAAGCAAAATCTGCTAAAATCATTATTTCTCCAATGTTAATACTAATTAAAAATTAACATATATTATTTCTGACACCATCAAAATAAAGAAATAAATACAAAAATAAGATCATTTTAATTCAATGGATTAAAAGCAGTGTCAAAAAATAGATTAACAATTTTAAGTCTGTGCCTTCAAGACATCTTGAAAATTCTGTAGTTATAACTGAAGGCATTGGACACAGAAGCCTGGAGATAGAAAATAATGGTGCTGACTTGTGAAGCAGATTATTAAGAAGGAAGCATGATTAAAAAGGTCAGAAAAATAGAAAATGTAGTACCAATACCATTGTCAAAGATAATGTCAGAAGTCACTTGAAGAGAACTGGCATTTGAGAAAATAATGGATATTTGGGGGGAATATTTTATTATGCATTCAGGGGTCCATATACTTATCCTGTCAATTTTCTGCCTGGCAGTTCTTAAAAAGCAAAAACATCTCTCTTTGTCTAGGAAAAAGTTCACTATTGTAGGTGCTTTTCATCTATTCTCAGAGCATAGGAAGAGCTTTAAGTAATTTTTTCAACAAATCCCAATAAAAAATAGAAAACAGTAAGGAAAATTACTTTTCCAACTATTTTATTTTCTGCTGAAAATGTTTCTACTATTTCCTCAACACTTACAAAATCAACAGTGAGTCATCACTACTTCCGGTTGGAGAAGAACCAAGAGGAGTGGACCCATTTAGCTTTAGCTTTACATGCATACAAATCATCTAAGAATCCTGTCAAAGTGCAGAGATTATTTTTATTGAGGAAAAGTTCAGGATCCCACATTTTGCATAAGCTCCCAGATGATGCCAATATTATAATCAGCTGAACACACTTAAAGTAGAAAGGGATTAGTTTTTCCCTTTAAGGCTTTAAATAAGGAGGTTCATTTAACAAATATGTTTCAGGTTTCTAGCATGCAATATTAGTAAGAGGCACATTGACTAAAACATGGACCCTTCCCAAGAAAGTGACAATCAACAGCCTACAGGGAGGGAATCAGGCTTATGGGCATCATCAATTAATCACGATGAGAAAGATAAAGAGAAAATTGAATAGTAAGGCTTGCCCCACATCCCATACATGAGCTCTCAAACACAAAACATCCAGGTGCCCAGGTCAGTCCGTGTCCATGATACAAATAAGACCATTCTGTGATCAGGTCTGAGAACTGAGGGAAATATGAATGCTGCTCACAGAAATGACTGGACACCATCGTCAGTGACTCCTTCCTCTTTATCAGTGATAGCATTAGACTTATCCTACCTTCTAAATAAAAACATAGGTTACCCAATCATAAATTTAGGCTCACTCTCTGAGAGTAACTGTGGGCACTTTAATGATACCTCCACCCCAATCAATCTCATCCTGATCTCCAACTTTGATGTTTGTTTTATTTCACCACCTAGAGAAAGAAGGAAGTTTGCTAATTCACTAGTATTGAGGAAAGGAGATTATCCTGAATTATCTGGTACACTTAATAGATGCAAAAGAATCTTGAAAGTGAAAGAAGAGAGTACAAGGGTTAGAGTCCAAGGCAAGGCAAGATCTGATGATGTTACCCTACTTTTTTATGTTTTTCCTGTTTAAAATTATATTCTATTTTCTGTTCAATTTTATTAAAGCACTATAATTTGCAGAATTATCCATAGTTGAATTTTAGACATAAAAGTGTTCCAGCACCAATCCCACCACCAGTGTCAACTTCTCTCCACCAATGTTCCCAGGTTCCCTCCCATATCCCCCCCAACACTCCCAACCTGCTCTCCCAACAAGCACTCTTTTATTAAGTTTGATTGTTAAAGTTTGGGTCTAATAATTTTAGCGTTGTTGAATTGTTGTATTGATATTTAGCTCTCTTATTCTTTAGCACCATCTATATACCTGAATCCTGCCCCCTGTAGCTTCTCCTTTATGTTCTGGGGTCAAGGGTGATCTGGGCATCCCCCACTGAAGACATTGTATTAATCCAGTTATTCTAAGTACCACATATAAGTGATATCATCCTTCTTCTCCTGGTTTTACTTCACATGATATCTCCGAAGACAGAGGAAAGAACAAACAAGGATTGAAGTAACTTAGAGAGTCGGGAAAGGCAAGAAAGGCCACCTCCTGGACAGTGAATGAATGAATCAATATTTTGATATGAACTCAGCAAAACCCATTTTGAATTCCTGACCTTCAAAACTGTAATAAAATAACTCTATGAACCATGAAGTCTGTAATCATTTTATTACATCAGGTACAGAACCCAGAAGAGACCACAGGCTTCATTTAGTCCTCTTAAGCCCCTCCTAATACTCTTACTTCTACATCCTGCAGATTCTTACGTGGTACAGTCTCTGTTTTGGCAACAAGTTGATATACCAAGCTTTATTTAACATAGGTGTCTTCCTGTGCTCTTGGTTGGTAAGATTTGGCAGCATATACACTAAAATAAAAAGACCTTTGGCTAATCAACTGGAACAAAGGAAGATCCCTTTTGAAGAATCTATAGGAGCTCACTAGATCAGTATTTCTCAACCAGGTGTCATATTGGGGGAGCACTAGTGAAAATAGAGGGGCATGGCATGAGATTCAAGGTCCAACTCAAGTAGCACAGGCAGTGGGTGGGATTCAGGAAGGAAACTAGATTAGAAGGAGGCCACTATTGGATGAAGGTTGAAAAACACTGCACTAGATAAAGAAGTGTGCAGGAACTAAAAACAATGGAAGGTTCCACTGCAAAAGAAAGGGAAGCATGTTGGGGAGAGGTAGGACATAAAAATAGGAAAACTGGCAATTTTAAGAACCAATCATGGACTTTTATCCTGAAAAATAGTAGCAGAGATTTATTTTCAGAAATCTGTATTAATGAATTTGTAATTTGTGTGTTGACTATGTTTACTGTATCAAAGATGGAGTAAACCCTGAGAGTTAGATCAGAGAGGAAAACGGTGTGTCAATCCAGGTAAGAGATAAGAAGAATGCAAATGGAGACAAAAAGTAAATAAAATGAATATGAGATCAATCACAGATCTTGAAGGTGATAAGGATAGAAACTAAAAAGCTTGGCATCTACATTTTAAAAAATAGAGTCTGATAATTATTAAAATTTATTTGACACAAATGTGCAGTTAATAGAAAATCTTGACCATCTCAATCAGTTTCAAGTTGAGATGAGGACTGAGAGATAGTACAGGGTGAAGGCAAATGCTTTGCAAGCTATCAACCTTTTCTCCATCTTGGCATCACATGGTATTATCCTAGAGACCTGGGGGCAGCATCAGGGTGCACTGGGTAGCCTCTGATACCTCAGGACCTAACCCTGCACCATTATACTCTTGCATTGAATCGTTGGTTCATTGTATGAGAATCACCAGAAGTGACCCAAAAATCCCTGACAAACCACTGCTTGGGAATCCTCTCTCAAAAATATGCATAAAGAACATTCTGTCTCTTGTATCAGTGTTGGGTCAAAGAGCATGGATGGAACCACAAAATATTAGTTTGAAACCTTAACTCAAGAATCAGTTTTCCAAGCTGGTAAATATCTGCACAAATAATTTGGTGGAATAACCTCATTTTTATCCATTTCCAAATGATATTTATCTCTCAAAATATTTTGCATGATTATATAAGATTCCATGGTGTATTTTAAATTGTAACTCACTATGTAATATAAGGTATAACTCCAAATGGGAAGAAAGTAACAGCGTTAAGCAGAACTATTTCTTAGAAAGAGTTCCATAGTTTTTAAGCTACTAACATGTTTCGCTTTGGAGGACTACCGAATGCCCTTCACTATATCTTAGCATCTTTCTCTACAAAGGAGTGACACACATCAAATTATTTAACTTTTCAATATGAATTTCCTCTTCAGTAATATGGTAGATGATAGAACTTTCCTGAAAAACTAGAAAAGTATCTGTTGTATCATTCAATACATAATCATCTAGTCAATGATTACTGCAGGGGAAGAGGAGGCAAGGTGTTGTGCTTAATCCCTTGTGATTCTTTTCAAGGAATGTGTGTACATGTGTATATGTGTGTACATGTTCATTCACTAAGATGGTGAATGAACCGCACATGAATTTCTCCTCTATTTCCCCGGAATCCATTAAATTATTATTAAGGTTGGAGCCAAAAATAACAGAGAGATCAGTTGGAGAATTATAGTAGAAGAGAGATTGAACTTTTGGATGAAGGAAAAGAGATAGAGGAAATTCAGAAAGAAAGAAGCTCTGGCTAAAACTATGAGAAGAGAGAACTACAGGCAAAGAGTGAATCCTTTCTTTAAATTTCTAAAGAAAACTAGGATTCACAATACTAAGAAAAATGCAGGAACTCAGGCAGAAATAAAGTGATAAAAAATCTACATGAAGCAAAGGGTACTTCAGGGAATATGACCTTTGCACTATACATTTGGAGATGCCCCCCAAAATGCAGTCAATCCTCATCTCATCCAAAAGGAAATGCTTGTTGTCAATGAGCTTCTTCCCATCCACACAGTTCCAGTGCAGCTTCTTAATGTATTATTAAATCTTAAAGAATTACAGGTGTCAATAATAATTGGCATATGATAGGGCAGAAATGAATGCACACAGCAATTATGTACAGCAAGAAGAATACATAATACCTATTTCTTCATTTCTAAATTCCAGTCTTCTTTTATGGGATAAAGAGTCTAGGGAGAAACCAATGGTTCTGTGACTGAAAAAATCATGATGAGCCTGAAATATTGTAAGCCTAGAGTATTTTGAGCCTGGAAAATTTATGATAAACCTATTGCAGGACAGAATAAGGAAAAGATCAAAGAGCAATGGGAACACTTCTAAAGAATAGCTGAACCAGAAAGAAAATATTCCTACTGTCCAAATAGGGGGAAATTTGAACATCAAAATTAATTATGTTATTAGTTTAATTATACTAATAGTTTAAAACATGGAATAAAATAAGAATTCATGAGACCATATTTACACAAATACACTAACAAAAATTGAATCAATAAGAAAATGTTTATTCTTGTAGCATGTTCCAGCTAATAACAAAAGGACTTATAAGATTATAATATGTGAATAGACACTAAAATTAGCAAGTAAAAGCCTTATAAGGAAGACTGTAGATATAGTATAAAAACAGTCACATACAAATTAATAAAAGAAAGGGAGAAATAACAGGTTTACAGTAAAGAAACTTGAGTGAAACTACTCCCAACAAGTGACCAAATTTAGCACCAACCAAAATGCATAATCCAATATAATGCTATTTTGATATGAGACTTTGAGGGATTCCACATCACTCCTAAGACAGCTTGATTAAAAATAGATAATGGGGATCAGAGCAATAGTACAGTGGGGAGGGTGTTTCCCTTGCAAGTGGCTAACTAAAGTTCCATCCCAGCATTTCATAAGGTCCCCTGAGCACTGCCAGGAGTAATTCCTGAGTGCAGAGCCAGGAGTAAGCCCTGAGCATCACCAGGTGTGGCCCAAAAAAAAACCAAAAGCAAAGCACATTAGTCACAAAGTTCCACACAGAACCCAGGTAATGTGGAAACATTGTGGCCTTGTACTCTGGGCTAGACGGGACTGGGAGCAGACATCCTCTGCCTGTTTCCCCCAGTCTCCAGACTCCCCCAGAGGTCACACAGATAAACTACTTCCTGCTGGTATCAGATAATCTCCTCATTAGCCACCCTCCAGAACTCACAGCTGCTTCTCCCAGAAGGGAGCATAAAATGAGGTCCCCATAGCCATGCCACTGGACTCCGCACCAGACTGCTTTCACTCAGGGTGCCCCAGAGGGGGCAGGTGAAAGCCCTCCCTGCCCCAAGGAACCCAGACCCAGCAGCCGACCTCCACTACTCAACTGCTGCCATGCTCCAGGCCACTTTCCACATGCTCGGGCCAAGCCTCACATATGAGTGAACATATTCCTGGACACATCATAAGACAGTCCCTACACATTTTTCATAATTACCATACCATATTTGATGGGGTTCAGACAGTAGGCAACAAATCATAGAGGGAATATATATATATATATTCCAGAGAGCCCGGCAAGCTATCGAGAGTATCTCACCCAACGTCAGTGCCTGGCAAGCTACCCGTGGCATATTCCATATGCCAAAAACAGTAACAATAGCGGGTCTCATTCCCCTGACCCTGAAAGAGCCTCCAATATAGCAGCGTTGGGAAAGACAAATAAGGAGAGGTTGCTAAAATCTCAGGACTGGGACGAATGGAGATGTTACTGGTGCCCGCTCAAGTAAACAGATGAACAATGAGATGACAGCGATACAGTGATATATATACAGATATATATATATATATATATATATATATATATATATATCAGCTGAAGCAATGAAGCTGAAGCAATAGAACAATGGTTAGGGTACTTGCCTTGCAAGTGGCTGACCTAGGTTTGATCTCTGGCACCCCATATGGTCCTTTGAGTTCCACCAGGACTGATTCCTGAGCACAGGACCAAGAGTAAGCCCAGAATACTGCCCTATGTGGCCCAAAACAAAACAAAAATGCATAATGCAGCCAGAGAGCTAGTACAGGGCTTAAGATGTCTGCCTTGCATGAATCTGATCCTGATTTGATCCTTGATACTGAACCTTGTACCCTGAGTACAGCCAGGGCGTCGTTCCTGAATACTCCCAAAACAAAAACAACAAAATACACAATGTGGACTTAAATTGTGAAAAGACTCAGATCCACCCAAACCAAGGAACATTCTAAATTAATTCCCCTCCCTTCTTTCATAGGGGGGTCACAGCTGACAATGTTGGGGACCACTCGGGGGCGGGGGGGTTACCCACAGTGGTGCTCAGATGTGTTACAATGCCAGGGATCAAATTTAGAATCTGAGAACTGCAAGGTATATGTTCTGCCTCTATAGCCACATCCTCAGTACCCACATCTTTCACAATGATGAAAAGTCAACACAGAGGAAGAAAGCCTGAGGTACAGATCCCAATTGAAGGAAATTAAAGAAACACACATGACATTGGTTGGTAGTTAGGAATAGAATAATCACCATGGGCATTATTAGGACAAGCAAGAAAATTTGAGTATGCATTGCAATTAGATAATACTTTGACAGCAAACTTAAATTTCTTAATTTTGACCATTGTATTGTACTTGCTTCTTTCTTTTGTTTTTTTTTACAGACAGAAACTTTATCAATTTTTATATATTAAAAGTATGTGTGCATATGTATATGTATAAGCAAATAAATCAAACCGGAGTGTTCAGGGGCTATTTTTGGTTCTGCTTGAGGTCACTTCTAGCATTGATCAGGACCATGTTATATAAGAGATCAAACCCAGACCTCAGACATTCATCATGTTTTGCTATATGTCCAGCCCCTTGTCCTTCTTCTTAAGTAAACAAGCTTGATATATATAGCTCTATCATTAGCTGTCTTGCTTTTGAGTCCTTGAAGGAAATGAGTCAGGAACATATCTTTGAATAATCATCTATATCACATTAATGGCATAAAATAGGACTCAACACTTGCGGGCAAGAATTGTCTTTTATCTTAGTGCTTTTAAAGCTTAAGACAATGAGTGAGTGGCTCTATAGTTATTTCGTATCTATTAATTAAGCGTTGCTTTAAAAAAATAGATTCTCAGGTCCTAGTATTTTAGGTGATTTTAAGGTCCCAAAATGTTTAGAAGAATAGTCAGAGCTCAAGCCTATTTAAGTACATTTTGTATTGGAGTCTATGATAATCTCTTCTGTGTCTAAAAACATATTTAATAAAGCAGGTCAATAAACAAATTTTGAGTATCTACTCTGAGAGCAGTAAGAGTGCAATAAATACTTGATAATGAAACAACTTTAATTCAGGCAAAGTATTTTGCTCCAATGAAGCAGACTTCTCAAACAGCAATGGAAAAGCATTTTCTAAGTGTTCAACACATATCATTCCAAGTGCTTTTGATTTCAGCTATCATTCCAAGGAATAAATGCTTCATTTTTACAACACTGTATTACAATCAGAGGTTAGGATGGTACAAAATAAATAAATAAATAAATAAATAAATAAATCCCATTTACCAGAAGGGTGGGGGGAAGTACTATGTGATTTTAGCTGTTTATTGACCAAATCTCAGGCACTCCAAAATACAATTTGAGTACTCAGAGCATTTCGTTGACATCTTTCACAGTCTGTGGGGTTCAAATCACTCTAAATATTTTTTGTCACAAATGAGAGGAAGAATTTGTCTCTTGAGGATTCATAATCTAAGAACTATTCCTCTTTATAACCAGTGAGAGAAACATTGCACTTGCAATTTATTTAGCTTAAAATTCAGATTGCGGGGCTGAAGCGATAGCACGGCGGGTAGAGCATTTGCCTTGCATGTGGCAGGCCCAGTTAGATTCTCAGCATCCCATATGGTCCCCTGAGCACCACCAGGAGTAATTCCTGAGTGCAGAGCCAGGAATAACCCCTGTGCATTGCCCGGTGTGACCCAAAAAGAAAAAAAAAGGATTTGGATCACTTTAAGTGTGCCTTTAAAAAGATTGTTAACTGTTACTATTATTGTGGGTACAATGCAACAGTGCTCCGGGAGCCATATGGTGCTCACACTCACTCAGAGTTTCACTCATACAAAACATGTGCTGTGCCTTTAAGCCACATTCCCACACGCTTCTTCAGGAGTTTCTAAAAGTACAAAATGGTTTGGTGCCATTCTCTGCAGGTGTGCAATGTGAAAACAGAATAAGATGTGGATCAACTCAATGTTTCCAAGTTGAAACTGGTTTGTGTGGATGGATTCAAGAGCAGAAAATCACGATAAAATAAATACCCAGAGCAAAATCGTTTATGCTGGATGAAATAGATTTATTAAGAGACAAATAGTGAAACCCCTTCCTACCTACACCCAAAACAGATTGGTACTGATGCAGAATTTAGTAAGACACGGAGCAACCGTCAGAGGGAAATTGTTACTTCCCTGCTAAAATTCAGCTATGTCAGGGAAGTACATCTTGCTTTCTTTGGCTGTCGGTAAGCATTGGATGGCTGGGTGACATGTTCAACATCACCAAAGAGGAGTGTCTCAGAAAGTAGTCAGCAAGATGAGGGGTGGATTTCCCAGGCGTAATCTGAGAGCCCGGGTTCTTCAGGTTGTTCTGTGCCCAGAGGATGGAGAGCCGGGTAGTCGACTGCCGTTCTTGGTTCATCAGTAGGTGCTGTAGCCGAAGCCAGAACCTGAGCCCCAGGGTCTGCAGAAGCTGCCGCCGTAGCCACAGCCCAGGTAGCCAATGTTGCTACCTCCGAAGCTGTAACCCAGGGAGTTGTAGCCATGGCAGCCACAGCCATAGTTCAGGGGGGAACCCAGGGGCACGACGCAGTTGAGGGGGGTGGCTCTGAAGTTCCCGTGGAAATTGGTTCCGTAGCAAGGGTAGCCTGGGAAGTAGCTCCCGCAGCAAAAGAAACGGGTCATGGTGGTGAGTGAGAGGAGTGGAGAAGGCTTGGGGTGGGTTGCAGGAGTGAGTTACTCAGGTGGGAATGAAGGTGTCCTCCTGCACGGGCCTTTTTATACCCCAGCGGGTGGGCATGACACCCTGGTCTAGACATCCTCCCCACAATTTGCATAAATAATTCTATTATTTGCCTATTATTTGCTAATAAAATGTATATAAAGGAACCCACAGACTCATGGGCCACGTTTTTGTTGGCTTTTTTTGTTGGCACAGGAATGCCGTGGACCTTCAAAGTCACTGACCATCCTGACACATATTTGGATTCTTTTCATCAGTGTCCCATAATTTAACTGCTCTGATGACAGCATCATGTGAGACTCTAAATTCTCTGATTATAAATTGCTCTTCACTGACCTAGATGCTCTCACAAAGCTTTAGCAACAAAGCAAACACTTCTATTACTTCTCGAAATTCTTTCCCCAGGTCATTCAAACTACATGGGGCATTTCCAGGGCTTCCTGAGTGTCTTTTTTGAGCTGAAGAAATTTTTTGTAACTCAAAGTTGTGGCTTCAAAACAATATGAATGTCTTAAATACCTCTGAATTATCTGCTTTAAAATTGTTTTTATGCAAAGCAATTTTCACCCCAATAAAATGAGTTTTAGAACAAAACATTGCCATGCAAATCCATTGAAACATCTTTTTACAGACAAGGTAAGGACATCAAATAATAGGAAGACCGTGGATAACCTGCTCATAATTTTTCTAGATTCATTTATGAGCATCGTCCTTGTTAACACTGATTTTTTTTCATGAAGAACGCACAAGCTTTGGTTGTAAACGATCTTGAACATTGACAAGCTGCCTTGTTGTAGAATTGCCGCATTGGTGCCAGAGTGTAACCTGATTTCAAAGTCAGGATCGACCATGCTTGGTTCTTCTTGACTCCTAGTAAAACCAACCTGAATGCTGTGAATGATGATGAAACACCAGTCGTATGAAGAAAGGGTACTTGCTATTTTGTATGATCTGGTCCCATTTATGCAACTCCTATTTGGCTTACAGGTCATTTCTCATGATGAAGGTAAACCAGAAAGAATTTGATTCCGGCAAAACTAAATTTACTCCAATTCCAACAGAAAGTCATCCTTTTCGTATTTGTTTTTATTTATTTTTGGTTTCTGGGTCATACCCAGCAGGGCTGAGGGTATAATTCTAGGTCATTGCTCAGGGGTTACTTACTCCTGGCAATGTTCAGATGACCATAGGATATTCAGGGGACAGAATCTGTCAGCGCTAAACTCCATTTATGAGCATTCATTGACTAGCTGCCTTGTTGTGGGATTGCCACTCTGGAGCCAGAGTATAACCTGACAAAGCAAGGATCTCTCTGGCCCCAACAACTCTTTCATACACAAATATGAGCCTAAATTCTCTGCAAAAAGTAAAAGAAAACCTTTTGGATGCTAGCTCTTTATTTAGACCCCCTCAGTGGACAATCATAGAACCCAGTCCTCAAATGAGTCAGTCCAGTTAGGCTCCTAGATCTTGATTAATATGTAAATGAATATATTAGTGTCAGAATCAGCAGATATAGTCTATTTTCAGCCTCTTGACAAAGAGAATGAATTCAAACAATAGGTTGTGTATGAAATGGTTCAAATTTTGTAAAATGTAACAAATAGTCCATAACACTCAGAAGTATGTCCTTAAGAAGGAGAAGACAAAGATGACCCAATAATGTGATTCTTGGCATGCTTAAAACTTTTAACCATGAACCCCACTTACCTCTATAATTCGATCTACTACCGCCAGGTGGCAGTAATATTGAAGCTACTCAGTCAACACTGGAGTTGGTCTTATCAAAACCAGCCGACTGGTCTTGTCTGACAATCAGATTTCTGGGACTCTCTTTTCCCCAAAATGCCACGCAATTCTGGAAACCTCGAGTTTACAATAAGTTTAGCAGATAATTCTGATCAGTTCTAGGCCAGTCTTCCAGGAGATCTGAAGGAATGTGTCTTTGCTCGAACCCCTGGCATTACCATGAGTTGCTTATCGCATTGAACAGCATTTTTATGGTCACCTTTTATTCTGGGTGATAGCGATAATTCAAGAAAATAAAAACCTTAGTTTGTCTTTTCCATCCCCTTGAGCTTGTTTATTTTCTTTACATTTGAAAAGAAGGGAAGTGAAACGGACTAAAAACCACCTGAGCTGGCCTCTCCTGAAATAAGAAAAAAAGGATAGAAGTGTGTATCTAAATTATATTATATATAATCCACATGTCACATGCATTTAAAATACAATGTTTTGTATATGTTTTATATAGTATACAGATATATTGTCTATATTAATTACATGTATAATTTCTTGCTTGTTTTTCACTTTCCTAATTTCTATTAGATTTTCCAGAGACAGTTTTCAGCCTATTTCATTTTTTAAAAATTTTAAATATAGCACAGTGGGGAGGGCATTTGCCTTGCAAACGGCCAACATGGCCGATCCAAGTTCGATTCCTTTGCCCCTCTCGGAGAGCCCGGCAAGCTACCGAGAGTATCTCGCCCGCACAGCAAAGCCTGGTAAGTTACCCGTGACATATTCAATATGCCAAACACAGTAACAACAAGTCTCACGATGGAGACGTTACTGGGACAACTCGAGCAAATATCGATGAACAACGGGAGGACAGTGCTTTAATGAACAGTATCAATGAAAACTATTTTAGAAGGGTCCAAGTCTTTGCTACAGTACTCTAAACATTTTAACTCTACTGATTATTTGTTTATTTCACCAATATATACATCAAGAAGACTCATGTTTTTCTCAGCACTTCAAACATATATTTTATAAAGGAGCAGGAGTGATGGTACAGCAGATAGGGTGTTTGCATTGTACAATGGTTCATCTGAGTTCAATCCCTGGCACCACATATAGATCTCCCAGCCCACCAGAAGTGACCCCTGAGTAGAGTCATAAGTAAGCACTAAGCACAGCCAGGTGTGGGCCAAAACAAAAGTAAAAACAAAAAAACAGCAAAAAGTTTTATATAATTCTATAGCGCTATAGCACTGTCATCCTGTTGTTCTTCGATTTGCTCGAGTGGGCACCAGTAACGTCTCCATTGAGAGATTTGTTGTTACTGTTTTTGGCTTATCGAATATGCTACGGGTAGCTTATAATTTTATAATGATAGAAAAACTGTGGTAGTGTAAATTTTTAATGAGAAATGTGAAATCAGAGAGTTGAAATGACCAAAATTGTATAATTGAAAACCAGTAGCTTTGGGATTGTAATCCATACCTCTGGCTCCAATGCCCTTGCTCTTAACTACTTCGCATCTGGTGGTGTTAATTCGTATTAATTCTTAAAAGTTACACAGTGATCCAGATCACTTTATCATTTTTTTGAAGTACATATAAGAATAGAAGGGCCACACTGCCCCAAACCTCAGTGCTTGGGGAAAAAAAAAATCATAGGATTTTTTTTTCTTTCATGCTTGTACTACATGCCTCTGGGTTGGTGACTGTCTTAAATGGGCACCATTCTAATGCAAACACTTAAAAGAAGTAATCTTTCTTTGTCTGAAATACTGGTGAAGGCAGTAAAGAATATGGCACAGTAGAGCCTAAAGTTCTCCACCAAACATAGCATTTGCACAACTTTCAAAAACTATAGAGAATCTGAATTGATCTGGTGACAGTAAAAATAGGAACAAGAGGAGAGATTTGAGCAATGTTGTGGAGGGAAAATGCTCAGAACTTAGTCATGAACTAAGATATCAGTCTCTGATAGTAAGAAAAGGAACCCAAAGACTCATTCCTGACTAGATGTGCTTCTTGTAACAGAAAGAGAGCCATCAAGAGAACATTTGGAAATAAGAAAAAGTAGCTTCCATTTTGTTCAGAATCATTTCTCATCAGAGAAATCCAAATCAAGATGACAATGAGATACCATCTCACACCAGGAAAATGGCATGTCTCAAAAATAGAAGGAAATCGTGACTGAAGTGATAGTACAGCGAAGATAGTTTGCCTTGTATGCGGTCCAACGGGTTCAATCCCTGGCATCCCATATGGTCCCCCAAGCACCGCCAGGAGTAACTCCTGAGTGCAGAGCCAGGAGTAACCCCTGAGCATCTCTGGGTGTGATCCAAAAATCAAGCAAAAAAAAAATAGTAGGATCAATCTGTGTTAGTGGGGATGTAGTGAAAAGGGATCTTTTATCCTTTTGCTGGTGAGAATGTTGTCTATACAACCCCTGTGGAAAATGTATGGAGATAGAGAGTTCTCAGTCAACTTAGAACTGAACTGCATATGACCCAGTAATTTCACTCGTGGGCATCTAGCCCCAAGACATAAAAATACCCTCTCAACAGGACATAGGCACACCATTATGCTGCACTCAGAGCAATAGCTAAGGTATGGGATCAACCTAGGTGTTCAATGACAGATGATTGCATTATGAAGAAATGGTATATATACATGATGAATACTATACGGCCGCAAGGAACTATGAAATCTTACAACTGGTTGCAACATGGCTGGAACTGGAAGATAGCATGTTTAAGCAAAGTAAGCCAGAAGAAAAAAGACAAACACGGGATGATTTCACTTATCTGTGGAATATAGACTGCTGAATGGGGAAATGTATTGTAGTAACAAGGAGATGCTTAGATCATCCTTGACCCCATTGTTTAGAGAGGAGACAAAGAAGGAAATAAATCAAGGAGGGGAGAGAAGAGAACAAATAATGGGTTAACAGGCATCAGTTACAACAGTGATATGAGTGAGGGGTATAGCCATATACCCAAAACACAGATTCAACAGACCTGAAAACATTTGACTTCAAATGCAACCACTGAAATTCTGTTACATGCCTGTCAAGTTATCGGAGGAGGGTGGTTGTAGAGTGGGGCTTGGGGTGGGGAGGGAATCTGGGGACACTGGTAGAGGGAAGTTGACACTGGAGGAGGGATTGGTGTTGAATTATTTATTATATGACTCAGACACAGTTATCAGTAACTTTGTAAATCATGCTTTTTAATTTTAAAAATAAGAAGAATAAACTTTTAAAGTAAATTACATTTTAAAAAGCCAACATGAAATCATGAGACCCAAACTTTCATAACCAAATTTTAGAAGGTGCCTGTCAAGATGACAGACTTGGGACAGGGTAGGACAGAGAACCTAGGAAACACTGGTGGAGGGACTTGGACATTGGTGGTGGGATGGGTAATGGAATACTGTATGCCTCAATCCCCAAAATTAATTACTTTGTAAATCATGATACTTTCATAAAATTAAAAAAAATCAAAAACTTAAGAGCTAACTCTAGTGATTGAGGCTTCCTTTTCACTTAAGGTAAAACTTACCACAATTTGGGTTGGCAAGATCCATCAGAGTAAAGAGAGTAAAGAGAAATATTGAGGACAGATCACTGAGTTTACCAATTTTTAAGGGAATGGGGAATGAGAAAGCAACATTGTCCATTCACAAGTAGAAAGTTAAGAGAGGCTATGAAAAGGAGGCAGATAGGATGGCTCTGTAAGTATTTCCATACTTTAATGAATGACTATTTGGGTGACTAACAAAGTAAAAACAGGTTTTTTTTTTATAAAATCAATATTATTACATTATTTCTAGCAATCGATGAGCAATGCCGACTCTAAAGCTGTCCAAGGAGCCATGCCTTATAGCATGCTGCCCTCTGCAGACAGTCATCATTAGGGACACTACTCAGGAACTTTTGGGGCAGCCTCCAATTAGAGTGTCACATGTGTGAGTCATGAGTCCTCTCTTTGCCCTCTGTCTTCATAGGGATAATGTAACGGAAGGAATGGTACCAGGAAATGCTCATTCCCCCAAACACCCCATAAATCCTTATTAAATACCTGTAACTTAATTTACCTAGGTTTCTGAGTCCCACCTGTCAAAACTAATAATTGCCTTAAGACAATTAAACTGATTGTTGCCTTTAACTGTTCCTTCTTGTGTTTTTCCCCAGTCAGAACAATTATCCTGATGATGCCTTTGACTAAGCTTTTTTCCTCTACTCTCTCCATTTCTCATTTTATGAGTAAGAAACACACAAGAACAGAGAGATGTCTACTAGATGCCAAGTTGTCTAAGAATATCTGTTTCTCTGGCTTCCCCAAAATAAAATAGGATTAAAAAAATCAAAACAAATATCAGCATTCTAAAATGTCAAGGAAATGGAACTAGATCACCTTATAGTGATTGGCCGTGTAATTCTATGCACTCTTTGAATTTGAATTAATTAATAACTAGCTATTTGAATTAATAGCTATATTTATATAGAAATTGATATATGAATTAATTTATATGTGAGTCAAAAAGACGTCTTGTTAGTGTACAATAGCTATTTCAAAACATTAAAAGTTTCCTGCATCAGACTTGATGTCCACTACAAACAAATATGAAGTTTGAGTGCCAGAAAACGTTAGCAATAACTTCAAAGCCAAGAGTGAACATTGGAAAGACCTTAGCTAGAGAATCATTAGAAGACTCAAGTTTTGATTGTATGACTCAAGAAAAATATAATCATTAAACATATTATTTCTTGGTCAACAGTTATTTATCCAGCATCCTTTATGAACAAAATACTTTCCTAGTCACTGTTGGGAATACAAAGATGAAAAGATATAGTCCCAATTCTTCGGATATTTATTAGGGGTGAGATGGGGAAAGGAAAGAAATTAATGTGAATTTAACACTCAAAAATATCAAATAAACTAATTTGTCTCTATTGAGAATTAGGGTATATGGGATCAGAGTGGAAACTTGAAATTCACAAAATTCGTTTTGAGAGGCTTTGGTAAAGACATCATGCTAAACCCACAACATAAATAAAAATAAAATGCCACCTCTATGAGGTAAAAAAGAAACAAATGGGGAGAACAGTCAAGCTGCCATTCTAGTGCTAGCAGAGAACTGAGATATTCCTAACCAACAAAAATTATCTTTAACTGGTCTTAGACAAGTGTGTCTAATATTTTTCAAATATTGGCTGTTTTTATCTTTTCTTTCCTCACCACTCTTTTAAGGCAGAAATAGAAAGTAGAGTTGGTCATTCGCAAAGGGTCTAAGCATAGAATTAATATTTTAAAACTTTTTGAGTCATCTCCTGAGAGTATATAAAATTCAAATTATTCTCTTATGGAAAGAAATGGAAATTACATTAAGTTGAAAGAAAAGAAATAAAAGAGGACCAGGCTAAAATAATGACCATTAGTTAAGATTGAGAATTAATTTTATAACTTCTTAAATTATACTTTTCCTTCAAAAGACAAATCCCTTCCTATACATTTGGAACATCAAGAGTTCCTATATACTCAAGAAAAATTGCCTTACAGACTGTACTTTACTACTATATAATTAGCAGCAATAACAAACTTATTATTTGTGGAATACTTAATGTCTGACATTCCTTTAAAGGCTCTACATGCATCACTTTTAAGCATCATAAAACCCCTAACAAAAAATAAGTACTATTATTATTCCCACATTATAGGTGAGACCTCTGAACAACAGAAAAAAAAGTAATTGACCAGGGTAACTTAACTCTGAAGAATCAGACATTGAACCCAAGTGGCCTGGGTGAGTGATCAGACCAAGGAAGGATAGAATAAGCAGATTAATAAAATGACACTAATAATAAGATGGAGGTAAAGAATAAGTTCTATAAATCAGTATTTTGGTCGTAAGAGTTTGTTGCACTTTTAGAAATAAACAGTGGTTCAGGAAGAAGAAATGGAAAATGGAAATTTGTAGGTCACCTAATACTGGATTCCAGTGATGAAGGAGTTAAGAGATGAGCTGCCTTCTCTATCCCAAACACACACCAATCCCCATGGCATTTGTTTCTACTTCCATTAGTATTAGTCTCATATTATGTTTTTTTACATCCCACAAATGAGTGCAATCAATCTATGTCTCTCTCCTTCTAATTCATTTCATTCAGTATGATACTTCCCATGTCCATCCATTAATAAGCAAATTTCATTTCATTAATTTCATTTTTTAACAGCTGCATATTGTGTAGATGTACCATAGTTTCTTTCTTTCTTTTTTTTTTTTCTTTTTCGGTCACACCCGGCATCGCACAGGGGATATTCCTGTATTCTTGGTTCCTGCACTCAGGAATTACTCCTGGCGGTGCTCGGGGGACCATACGGGATGCTGGAAATCGAACCCGGGTCGAGTGTGTGCAAGGCAAACGCCCTGCCCACTGTGCTATTGCTCCAGCCCTATACCATAGTTTCTTTAACCAGTTATCTTTTCTCAGGCTCTCTGGTTGCTTCCGGTATCTGTATTACAAACCCTAGAAGGAGAGAGGGAGAGAAGGAGAGAGAGAGAGAGAGAGAGAGAGAGAGAGAGAGAGAGAGAGAGAGAGAGAGAAACCATGTGAAAAAAAGGATGGTGGCCTTCTTCCATTTAGCAAAACTCATAGTGCTTGTTGAATATTGTAAATTATTATTAACATCATCATCAAGAAAGCAAAATGGTGGCATTTCCATGGAAGGCAGCTTGGCATTATCTAGAAAAACTATATACACATTCACTTTGACTCAGAGATTTCCTTGCAAATATCCACCTCAAAGGTTCAATAAGAGTTGGAATTGACATATAGAAAGCTATTCACTGCATCATTATTTTTTATAATGTTAATTATAAATAATTGCATTACTTCCAAGAGTAGGCATTATTGAATGAACATAGTCATATGACACATCTATATGATTTGTAATAAGCAACTCTATTACAAATTGGTTGGAGATTCTCATATCAACCCTAAAATTTAGGCACCCTTTAGATCTAATGACCATGTGAGAGTAAATATAAGATATATAGGAATAAATTAAATAAGACACCAACAAGCCATCAGCCAAATCCAGAGTGGGTCACCATTATACCACTTCCAATCAACAGTAGATTTCCTTTGGCATCACTTGGCCAGTGATAAAGAATTCCATTGTGGGGTTGAAGAAGAAGAGTGTAAAAGACAGGGCCCTTGACCTTCATAAGGTTAACCCGGGTTCTATCCCTAGTATTCATTATGGTCCCCCAGCCCCAATATGAGGGATCCCTGAACACAAAGCCAGTAGTAAGCCCTGAGCATAGACAGCTGTGACCCCAAAATGAAACAAAAACAACAACAAAAGATTTCAATGCAAGAATCTGCATCCTACAATAATGTCTGTCCCAATGTTTTACTGTTACTCAAAAACATAGAATGAAACAAAATATAAGTACAAGAACTTCATTTTGGGAGCACAGATCACAGTTGGGAGGAAAGCTGAGAAGGGGTATAAGAAGGGATGTTATAGATATTCACTAGCTTATTCTTCTGGCCCTCAATAAAGCAACAAATAAAAATATACAATTCAATATTTCTGTGCTGTACATTGAACTTAAATATGATTGAAATAAGTACTTTTTGACTCAAACTAAATATGTAATTCCTATTCAAGGAATTAAGATAAAAATACATGAATATACTTTTAAAAATAGAAAAAAATTATTTGTGTTAATAATTTACATGAAGGAAATAACAAAAGATTTCAGAAGGAAACAGTATACCAGGAACCCAAAGGCAAACTCTGTAATAGTTTTTAATGCTTATAACTATTTTGAGAAAAAGTGTCAGTTCTCTATTTGAACAAGCAGCTCTAGAATAGGTATCTATCTGTTCTATGGGTTGTCATATAGGAAAGAAATTCAATCAACAATGTACTGCAAGATGGAAGGGTGTATTTTCTTAAAATATATTCACATCTAACAATAAATGATGAAGGCTAGGAAAGGCTTTTTTAAAAGTTTAACCAAATTTATTTCACAATCTTTTATTTCCGCCACGAATAGCTCATCTATGACCAGTCTTCCAGAGTTATCAGAGCCCCTGAATTGAAGAACCTATATTCAAATTTAAATTTTCTCTATTCAATAAAAAATTTAACAGGAACTTACATAAGAAATAATATCATGACATAGTATGCTGTAATATTTTAAGTAGGAAGAAATATTTTTATTTAATTTTTTGATTTTATCAGAAACATTCATTTAGATGTGTCTTAAAAAAGCTAATCAGCTAACAAGCATCATAGGCTGACAGGTACTCTTCAAATCAGTTATTCACTGTCAAAGTACTGTTTGGAAAAATACTGCAATTTTATTTGTTTTCAACGAACTGTGTCTCTTCTCAAGTAAATGCTTGAGCATCAAGAGGTTATTAGCATATATCTATCTATTCAGAAAGGAAGTCACAATTTATAAGTGCTAAATCAGCTTGTAAGAAAAGAGAGAATGAGAGAGAGAGGGAGAGAGAGAGGGAGAGAGAGAAAGAGAGGTAAGTGCCTGCCATAGAGGCAGGCTGGAGAGTAAGGGGTGGGAGAGAAACTGGGAACATTGGTGGTGAGAAATGTACACTGGTGAAGGGACCAGTGTTTGAACAATTGTATGACTAAAACCCAGTCATGAACAACTTTGTGACCATATGTCATGGTTTAAAAAAAAAAAGATGGTTTAAAAAAAACAAAAAAACATGATAACACACATTAAATAAACAAACAAATAAATCAGGTCATAAGGAAAAATAAAATCTTTAGTCTGATGAAGAAATATAAAATCTCAGAAATTAAACTCATTGATTCTATTTCCTGGTTCTCTGTTTTCCCCATTTTGCATTTCTTCAAATGTATCTTTGTGTTGCATCATTATATTATCAGCATGCCCAAATATTCTGCATCAGCTAATATTGGAAGCAATTTGGGTTTTTCTCAAAGGAAAAAAGTAGGAATTTCATAGGATCTAGATATTTTTGAGACTTTACAATTCCAAACACCCATTCAAAGAAATACATGAACTCTCATGCATACTGCAGCACTACTTATAATAACCACGTACTGGGAACAATCTAAGTGTACATCAACTGAAAAATGGATAAAGAAAAAGGGGTGTAGAGGCATATCCTGGAATGAAATACACTAAAATATTAAGAAAGGTAAAATCCTGCCATTTGCAACAACATAGAGTAAGTTTGATAATATAATGTTTAATGGAATAAGATGGGCAAAGAAAGTCAATGGCACCCATTTGTGGTGTATAAAATAATCAAATGAGTTAAATCAAGCAAAAGCAAACTTTTAAGACACTGAGATGACTAATTAGTGTTTACTAGGATAGAAGGAAACAGGAGAACAGACAAAGATGTCACATGTTATGATCTTCAATGATACACATCTGAAGTTTATATGATATTATAATGCAAGTTTACCTTAACTTACAAAATTTAAAACCCTGTATCATCATGCTAGGGCTGGAGTGAAAGCACAGTGGGTAAGGTGTTTGCCTTACACGTGGCCAATATGGCCAACCTGGGTTCGATTCCTCTGCCCCTCTCGGAGAGTCCGGCAAGCTACCGAGAGTATCTCACCCACACGGCAAAGCCTGGCAAGCTCCCCGTGACATATTCGATATGCCAAACACAGTAACAAGTGTCACAGTTTGTAGGGCTGGAGCCATAGCATAGCAGTAGGGCATTTGCCTTGTGCGTGGCCGGCTTAACTGAGCCGGGTTTGATTCCTCCACGCCTCTCGAAGAGCCTGGCAAGCTACCTAGAGTATCTTGCCTGCACAGCAAAGCCTAGCAAGCTACCCTTGACATATTCAATATGCCAAACACAGTAACAACAAGTCTCACAATGGAGATGTTACTGGGCCCACTCGAGCAAAAATTGATGAACAACGAGAGGACAGTGCTACAGTGCTATCAGCATGGTATTTGCAAACTCAAATGCCATCGCTTATTCTACTAAATTTCAAATTATAGCACAGCGGTAGGGCGTTTGCCTTGCACGCAGCCAACATGGCTGACTCGAGTTCGATTCCTCCGCCCCCTCTCGGAGAGCCCGGCAAGCTACCGAGAGTATCTCGCCCGCATGGCAGAGCCTGGCAAGCTACCTGTGACGTATTCGATATGCCAAACACAGTAACAACAAAGTCTCCAGTGGAGACGTTACTGTGCCAACTCGAGCAAATTGATGAACAACGGGAGGACAATGATAGTGACAGTGACAATATTAGGTCCTAAGCCTTTTTGCAGTTTATCAACAGTCTTTTCAAGCATGCCATCCCACTAACCTTCTTTCTTCCTGTATGCTAATCAGAAGTATTACCAATATCAAGATCACAATCATCCTGTTGTTTGTCAATTGCCTAGAGCAGGCACCAGTAACGTCTCCTTTGTCCTAGCTCTGAGATTTTAAAAAGTGCCATATTCAAGGCTCTTTCAGGGTTAGGAGAATGAGACCCATCATTGTTACTGGTATTTGGCATATTGGGTATGCCACGAGGAGTTTGCCAGACTCTGCCATGTGGGCAGTTTACATTTGGTAGCCTGCCAGGTTGTCCAAAGTAAAAATGAGATAATAAGCCGCAAATGCAAATGAGGTCGCGAGATTCCAGGAGCTGGGTTTTATAGTCTCTGGGTCTTGGCCGTTGATGGGATTACACGGCACTGGGGGGCAGTTGGTGGGTGTGACCCCAATATGTGTATACTAATCAGAAGTATTACTGATATGTGTACCATAGCTTCCCAGTCTTACTGCAATGAACCCATTCTTAAAAATATTCTCACTTTTAAGATATCATTTAAAGCATGATTCAGTTGGGGCTGGAGCAATAGTACAACAGGTAGGGCGTTTATCTTGGACACAGCCAACTCAGGTTTGATTCCCATCATCCCATATGGTCTCCTGAGCATGGCCAGGAGTAATTCCTGAGTACAACGCCAGGAGTTTCTAACCCCTGTGCATGGCTGGGTTGTAAAAAACTCTGAGGGCGGCCAGGGGGTGGCCCCGACGGCCCGGGCCCTGGGGCAGACAGCAGACTAAACAAGGGTCAAGCCGGTGGATTAATCAGATGCCATTTATTCCATTCTCATCTCCGTTCACTTCTCTCTCTCTCTCTCTCTCTCTCTCTCTCTCTCTCTCTCTCTCTCTCTCTCTCTCTCCTGCTCTCCTGGGCCCAATCTGGAACCCCTCTTTCCTGACTCTGGCTCTGGATCTCGATCTCTATCTTCTCACTCCTCTTCAGCCCACTCGTATAGTCTAGTTAAATCCCCAAACCATGAGGGGCTGGGCTTACACATAGGTGTGGTCACAATCAATATGGGTAAAATTCTTTTCCTGACGGGATACTGCTTCTAATATTCCACCCAAAGGTGGAATCCCATGGGTGTGTTTCTCCTCTCCTTGTCCAACAAATACATAAGCATTCATAATATTAATCATTTTGTATGGACACAGTAAGAGATGCATTAAGCTTATAGAATTGCTCTCCTGGGGTCATCTCGATCTCAGACTATAGTGCTCAAGCCAGATTAGTCTTTCATATCCCTAGAAGGGTCCTAGTCTCATCGTTACTTTTGGATGATGAAAACATTTGTCACGATAAAGCTCTTAACTTATAGTTAAGAATTGTGGCACTTTGGCCAGGCTCATCTCGATGCCAGGGTAGCACATAACTTACCGCTTGCCCTGGTTCTATCCAGTCCCTTGTCAGGACCCTGGTTTGGGGGGGCGCTAGGAAGTGAGGGCAACTGAGGCTTAAGTTGAGAAAGCAGATGCCCAGGAATGAATAATATCCGAAGCCAATTAAATCCCATGTTACAAAAGCATAATATTAATTGTCTTCTTGTGTTGATTCAAAAGGACATTGCTTTAAAGTAAACTATTCAAAAGACATAAGCAGAGGAGAAAGGCAATATTAACTTACAATATAAGTTCAGTGTCCTAGAAAGATCTGACCTTACAAATTAACAGAAACTGATTAGGGGAATAAGCTGATTAACTGTTTGGGGAAGAGAGCATAGAGAAGTAGTTACAAATAAACAAAAGAATGGGAGTGACTCGGGGAGCACTGGGATGGGTATGACCAGATAAACCTAAGCTGCCCGAGGAAGGACAAAACAGTGTTATCCTACACTGGGTATGACCCAAAAAGCAAAAATAAAATAAAATAAATCATGATTCAATTAAATGCATATCATTTCTATGCAAGTATTCCTGGCCAACCCGTGCAAAATGATTTTTCCTAACTCTTGAACCACAGTGAGAACAAATGTATCCCTTACCTTTCTTCCATTTACTGACCTACACCACAAGCTCAAGGGAAGAGTACAAATATTTTGCTTCAACCTGTTTAGGTATGGATTTACCAAAGCTCCAGTGGAGATGAGTTATACATCAGGAACAAGGCCCCCTTCCCTGTACCTGAGATTTCTAAAAGAAGATACTTCTGAATCATTTTTGCTTTGCTGGGTTGAAAGAATCAGAATAGAGAAAATTTAGGAAAGATATAATTATAAATTAATTTATCCCACACAAGAAACAACAGAAGGATCATATAGGGAAAAACTCAGAAAAGGGGGTGGAAAGAGAATACAGCTGGTAAGGAACTTACCTTGCAGATAGCCGGCCTGAGTTCATTCCCCAGCACCCCAGAGTCTGCCAGGAGTGATCCCTGAGCACAGAGCCAGGAGCACAGCCACGTGTGACCTAAAATAATAAAAAGAACTCAGAAAGAGAACATGTGGAACAACCTTAACTGGAAGAAAGCAAGAAGGAAGAGAAGGACGCAGAGTAGAAACAAAAAGGTGCAAAAGTTAGTAATGAGAAGAAACCAAGTACCAATTCCAAGAGGAATGGAAATTTGGAGAAGAAGGCAATGAAAAGGAAAAGACACTTTAGGAATTTTTTTTGTAAGGAGCAATAGCACAGTGAGTAAGGCATTTGTCTTGCACACGGCCACGCGGCCGACATGGCCGACCAGGGTTTGATTCCTCTGCCCCTCTCGGAGATCCCAGCAAGCTACTGAGAGTAGTATCTCACCTGCACAGCAAAGCCTGGCAAGCTACCTGTGACGTATTGGATATGTCAAACACAGTAACAACAAGTCTCACAATATTAGTGGGCCCACTCAAGCAAATCGATGAACAATGGGAGGATAGTGCTACAGTACTACACAGTATCATCCTACTCTTCATTTTCATTAATTGTCCTGACATTGAAATTTTTGAAGTCATGACATATTGAAGACAAGTATTAGTTCAAACTAGTTCCAGCAAAAAAAGAAATACACCAAGTTTGCCAGAAATTTCAATATAATATGTTACAGTTGATTCCAGAATCAAGCTATTTCTCTATTTGTTCATAGCATAGTGGTTTGAATGTACCTGGAGATTGCTAATGTTAGCCTTTAGCTATATTAGATGAAGGTTCATTCATTTCTACTAGTTATTTCATTATCTTTGTAAGACTTCTGAATAAAATGAAACCCATCAGGTATTATGAAAGAAAGAAAGAAAGAAAGAAAGAAAGAAAGAAAGAAAGAAAGAAAGAAAGAAAGAAAGAGAGAGAGAGAGAGAGAGAGAAAGAAAGAAAGAAAGAAAGAAAGAAAGAAAGAAAGAAGGAAAGAAAGAAAGAACCTTAACAAATTAGCATCCGTGTCAACATTCTGTCTAATACAAATAATTCTGACAAGAAGAATTTCTTTGCCAAGTTTTGGCCTGAACAACATCTAGGTTTTTTTTTGGGGGGTAGGCTATACTTGACACTAACAAAGGACATTTCATTTGATTCACTATTTAAAAAAAAATGAAAAAGGTAGATTTCTCTAGTAAGAATCATAATGGGAATTAATAGAAGCTAAGGTTAGTGAGATTTTACCATTACTATATTCATGTTATTTTTCTGCCAAGAAAATGTCATAGCAATGTGAGTGCCCCTGCGGCTAACTTAACACTATCCTCAAAAAACACATTCCTTTTTTCCTCATAAAATTTCCATTCTCTTAGACTAAGCAATTTAAATTAGGTGTACGGTAGTGAGGTGTGGTGTTTGAAGAACAGATGGAAGAATGTAAACAAATCAATTAAATTAATTTATACGAGCTTTGATCTTGGCAAAATTTCAGTCACAAAATAAGAAGCTGAGTGGGTAGAAATTTCATTTCAAGGGACTTTTAATTTCTTTAATTTGTTTAATTTCTTAATTTTTTAATGTCTTCAACTTTCATCCAAATCACTTCGCAGATGTGATTTCATCTACTGAACTTGGCTGTGCTGGAGAAAAAC
This sequence comes from Sorex fumeus, assembly GCF_029834395.1. NCBI lineage: Eukaryota > Metazoa > Chordata > Mammalia > Eulipotyphla > Soricidae > Sorex > Sorex fumeus. The sequence goes on along the minus strand of NW_026606322.1, from coordinate 30,046,763 downwards.
CTTCAATATTCTACATTCTTTCCTACCCCTTACTTGCAACAGAAACTTAATTAACGTAGTCAAAAACTTGGTTAATAAAGAATATCAACCAGGTCCAGAGTGATAATACAGCAGGGAGGGCACCCCGTTGGTCCCCTGACTCCACCAAGAGTGATCCCTAAGCGCTGATCCAGAAGTAAGCCCTGAGCACCACTGAGTGTCCCTCCAACACCCCCCCTCAAAAAAAGAATACTGACATATACACTTTATAGATTAAAAATTTTGAAAAAGTTCAATATATTAAACTCAAGATCTCACCAAATGAATTGACAATAAAAAATAAATAATTACATTTTAGTAGATGGTTGATGATCATTTTTATAAACTCAGTAATTTCAAGGTACTGCTTATTCCTGCCACCTAGAAGTAAATTCTTTAAAGAAAATAGATACGATGAAGCTAAGGTTAGTGAGATTTTACCATTTCTTGAGCTCTTAGTCTAATGTCAACCTCTTGATGAAACTTCAGTAAGTAGAAAGATGTGAACACCACAGTTGCTTTACGAAGTGTGACTGTTTATTAGAAAATACAGATAGAAAATCTCTACCGCCTTTAAACAGAGCAAACAAAGAACAAATAAATAGCACCTCTGAATCATTAAACAAGCTCGTCCTTGGTCACTCAATATTAAAGGAGATAATCTCTGAACAAAGATGAGCAGGAATTTTAAGAATAGTGCATGCAGTTTAGTGTACTGACTGCAACCATTAACCAAATATTGATCTTTGAAACTTAGCCACTTTTGAAAATGCTATTGCAAAGAATACTCAAAAGAAGCAAAAACTAGTTAGTGAAGAAAACCCCTTGTCCAAGATGGGGGTTCTACAACTGGCTTCTGTAGTATGGGTCTAGACCCCATGATCAAGGCTAAGAGCATAAATGTCAGCTGAAGATATTACTTATGAAATGATGAATTCAAATCCTTAATTCAAAGGGGAACAATGCCAGGAGAAAATAAACACAAAAGCAGTACTGGACGAGAAAAGGTCAAAGTCTTTCATATCAGTTGCCTACCAGACAACTACTTAATCTCTTAATCTCTCAGAGACCCAAGACCCAGAGACTTTAAAACTCAGCTCCCAGAAGAGAACAGCACAGAGTCTCCTGCCCCACGCCTGGCTGTCCTCGCTCGGGGCCCCTTCAAGGGGGGTGGGTTGAGTTTCCCTCCTCATGCCGAGCAGAGCCCCGGCAGCCAAAGACCTCCAGAACCAGCCACAACCATGCTGAGACCACTCTCCACACACATGAAGGTACTGGCAGAGGAACAAAGGCTGTATATTAATTTTTCAAAATTTTAATATACCTCAAGTCTCCTTTTTTAATCTTTTGAGTTTCAAAACATAATGATAATAGAAATTTATTTACCATATTATCAAAAATTATAATAAAATGAATTCTATTTATAATTTTAAATTATACATTTTTATTATAAATTTAATTATAAATTTTAAATTATCACTGTATCACTGCCATCCCATTGTTCTTCGATTTACTCAAGCAGGCACAGGTAATGTTTCCATTCATCTTAGCCCTGAGATTTTAACAACCTCTCCTTACTCGTCTTTCCCAATGTATTGGAAGCTCTTTCAGGGTCAGGGGAATGTGACCCGTTACTATTACTGTTTTTGGCATATCGAATATGCCACGGCCAGCTCGCCAGGCTCTGCCCGTGCAGGCGGGATACTCTTGGTAGCTTGCCAGAGTCTCTGATATATATATATGTATATATATACACACATATATATCATATATGGTGTAGTAATTATGGAAAATGGGTAAGGAGTGTCTTATGATGTGTTGCGCGGCCCAGGAATATGTTCACTCATACGTGAGGCTTGACCTGAGTGTGTGGAAAGCAGCCTGGAGCGTGGCGGCAGTTGGGTGGAGAAGGTCAGCTGCTGGGGCTGGGTCCCTTGGGGCTGGGAGGGCTCTCGACAGTCCCCCTCTGGGGTGTTTCGAGTGCAAACAGCCTGGCATGGTCTGATGGCACGGTCATGGGGGCCTCATTTTATACTCCCCTCTGGGAGGAGCAGCCATGAGTTCTGGAGGGTGGCCCATGAGGAGATTATCTGGTGCCGGCAGGGTGTGGCTTATGGGTGTGATCCCTGGGTCACCTGAGACTGGGGAAGCAGGCAGAGGATCTCTGTTCCTGGTCCTGTTAAACCCAGAGTCCAAGGTCACAAAATTTCGCATTACCTGTTTTCTGTGAGACTTCACTCATGTGTGAGACTCAGCCCAAGCGTGTGGAAAGCTTCCTGGAGAGTGGTGGCGGTTGGGTAGTGGAGGTCAGCTGCAGGGGCTGGGTCCCTTGGGGCGGGAAGGATTCTCACCCGTCCTCCTCTGGGGCACCCCGAGTGAAAACAACCTAGCACAGAGTCCCAAATGGTGTTGGGACCCAAATGGAGGGACAAGTGATGTTCAGCCACCTGAGATTGAGCACTAACAGGTCTGTGATGTTCTTATTCCAAGACGATCAGATATCATTGTAGTTCTGAACATAAGCAATGCCAACTGGTGATGTGGCAGTGTTATTCCCATGACCTGCCTGGCAGCTTCCGGGCAACCAAAGTCTTTGGGTCCTGGGGGGAGTATGGTTGCAAAGCTGAAATTTTAAATCATAAATTTTAAATTATAAATCATAATAATAAATTTTAATCATAAATTTTTGATAATATGGTAAATAAAATTCTATTATCATTATGTTTTGAAATCCAAAAGATTAATAAAGGAGACTTGAGAGATATTAAAGTTTTGAAAAATTAATATACAGCACAACCAAGAATCACTGTAAATGATTCGAAATTAATAATACAAAATAAAGCTTGATCAGTCGGTAAAATTTTAATATTTATCTTGCTAATGGCAAAACAACAAAGCACTGTAACACTGTCCTCCCCTTGTTCATCGATTTGCTCGAGCAGGCACCAGTAATGTCTCCATTGTGAGACTGTTGTTACTGTTTTTGGCATATTGAATACATCAGGGGTAGCTTGCCAGGCTTTGCCAAGTGGGCAGGATACTCTCGGTAGCTTGAAGGGGTTTTCCAAGAGGGGTGGAGGAATCAAACCCAGGTTGGCCTCGTGCAAGGCAAATACCCTACCCGCAGTGCTATTGATCCAGCCCTGCAAAACAACAAAATAAAAATTTTATTTAGTTAGGCTTTAATAATAGATTTTTTTTTATTAGAAAGAGAGTAAAACTAGAAATGGGTCTTAAAGCTTTTATTCTCTCTCCTAGGTTTTATTGCTAGAATCACAATGTAAAAATTTTTACAATGTTCTTTTAGATAATAGCTGTGGCTCTGTGGTGAGTTCCTGGAATTACACTTTAAGAAGAGGATTAATGAATGTTGAGCAGAAGAGTAGAACAACTGAAAGCAAGTTACGTGCAGAAAGATTAAAGGAAAATGGCTGTTAAGGCTTTAAAAAAAGAGAATGATGTTACCTGCAAATATTTGAATAGCAATTATAATCACTCACAGGCAACAGAATCTTAAAAAATCACTGCAGGTAGCTGCAGGCAACTAAAACTTAGCTGTTTTCTAAGAAAGAGAAGCTAGTGTTCCTGACTAAGATGAACACTGACTTAAATGATGTTGAAGCAATTTTGGTAGTATATACAAATCACAAATCACAAATCATCCTGTTAATCATCAATTGCCTCGAGCAGGCCCCAGTAACGTCTCCTTCATCCTAGCACTGAGATTATATTCAAGGCTCTTTAGGAGAATGAGACCCATCATTGTTACTGGTATTTGGCATATTGGGTAAGACACAGGGAGTTTGCCAGACTCTGCCGTGTGGGCAGGCTACATTCGGTAGCCTACCAGTTTGTCCAAAGTAAGAATGAGATAATAAGATGTCATAATAGGATGTAGTATATACAATGGAAAGAAAAGTTACACCGTACTATGTACATGGTCTCTCAGAACTTCCATCAGATGATTCCATACTTTTAATTTCTTCTAGAAAGCTGGATGAAGAGTGAATGGGACACAGTGAGCTAAAATGTGACAATAATTTTCTGTGGTTTATATTTGAATTTTTTACTAGTTTTAGACACTCATCATCCTAGTTGCTAACAAAACACAAAGGATCCAGTGTGCTGTAAGGAAGAGTAATCATCCCCTTAAACCATTGCCTCGTTTCAAAATAATAAAAATTTTTCTGAAAATGGGCTATATAGTATGATGAAGAAAAGTAATGGGATGAATTCTTTGCTGCCAATACTTACCAAAAGTTTTGCCCAAATGACAGAGACGCATTGCATTTACTCTCTTTCTATACAAGCCCAAGGTGGCATTTTTGGAGTAAATAAGACTACTCATTTGGGAAACAGAAACATCCACAAAGCTCAAAAATTAGGAAAGAGAAAAAAATGATACATGCTAAATTAAAAGGAAAAATATTCTCTATCCAAACATCTTTAATTTTTTATATATAAATCTGGGTTATAAAAAGCTATATATGGTAGCTGTTGCCTAAACGTGGGAGGGGGGTTATTTGCAAATTTACTATAAGTGGATACATAATATACAGCTGTTCTTAGAAACTTTACAGAAATATAACACCAAAATTATTTTTCACTGCTTATCAAAGAATTCTGCAACAAATGGGGGAAAAAAGTGTTTTACTAAGATCTGTACACTTGTACATTGTAGTATGTACAATGGCAGAGGCGAGGATATAGAAATTGTGGTGTCTGTACACAAAGGGGTACTACCCAGCAATAAAGAAAGAGGAAACTTCACCTTTTGCTACAATTTGGATGGAACTAAAGAGTTCCCATCAGGTTAAGCAAAATAAGTTCAAGAGAGAAAAGCAGATGCTGGATGATCTCATCCATATGTGATATGGGGAGGAGCAATAGAAAATGAAAATAAACCTGCAGACTCTGACAATAGAATTGAAGTTGTTATCAAGTGAGTTGGGGGTTTAGGGCTGGGGCAGACTAGAAGTGACATAAAGATAGGAGAGAGGTGGCTGCCATAAAGGCAGGCTGGGGTGAAGGGTGGTTTGTGGGGATGGGAGGGAAACTGGGCATATTGGTGGTGGGAAATTACACTGGTGGAGGGATGAGCGTTGGAACATTGTATGACTGAAACCCAATCATGAACAGCTTTGTAATGCTCTATCTCAAAGTGATTCAAAAAATAAAATAATAATATTTAAAATGTCACTGTCACTGTCCTCCCGTTGTTCTTTGATTTGCTCAAGCGGGCCCAGTAACGTCTCCATTGGAGACTTTGTTGTTACTGTGTTTGGCATATCGAATACATCACGGGTAGCTTGCCAGGCTCTGCCGTGTGGGCGAGATACTCTCGGTAGCTTGCCGGGCTCTCCGGGAGGGGCGGAGGAATCGAACTCAGGTCGGCCATGTTGGCTGCGTACAAGGCAAACACCCTACCGCTATGCTAAAAGTGGAGGGTCTTTGACACTTTGTGCCAATGATGGCATTGTAACTTTGTACACCAAAAGCAAAAACGTCAACACTATTATAATTCATATTATCTCAGTAAAAAGGAAATATTTATGAGTAAATAAACTAAAGCATTTTTAATTTACTGTAAAAAAATGAAGAAATTTTAAAAGAATGCTAACATTTGAACTCAATAAAATTAAATTACACAGAAAAGGAAGTCAAAGATTTTTTTATTTAAAAAAAAAGGACAAAATGAGATGAGTAGGGCCAGAATGGTGGTACAGTGGGTACAGAGCTTGCCTTGACAGCAGCCTACCTAAATTTTATTTCTGGAACTGCATTTGGTACCCTGAGCACTGGCAGGAGTGATACCTGAGTGCAGAGCCAGGAGTAACCCCTGAAACACTGCTGGGTGTGGTCCCCCACCACCCCAAATAAATAAAGAAGAATAGGGAGTTTTGGTATCAAAAATTCCCCCAAAATATTATAAAATATCAATGAATAACTGGAATAGTAAAATTTATCTTTACACATTAGGGCTGGAGCGATAGCACAGCGGTAGGGCGTTCGCCTTACACGCGGCCAACATGGCCGACCCGAGTTCGATTCCTCCGCCCCTCTCGGAGAGCCCGGCAAGCTACCGAGAGTATTCCATATGCCAGACACAGTAACAACAAAGTCTCCAATGGAGACGTTACTGGGCCCGCTCGAGCAAATCGACGATCAACAGGAGGGCCTTTACCTTACCTTTATCTTTACACATTGAGTGAAAAGCAGAACTAACTGCTTTTAGTTAGCAGAACTAACTCCAAAAGGTCAGTTTGGTGCAAGGAAAATGATACGTAGGAAAGAACTATGATTTTGTTTTTGTTTTAGGATCACACCTGGTTGTGCTCAGGTATTATTCCTAGCTCTGAACTCAGGAGTTACTCCTGATGGGCTCCGGGGACCACATAGGATGCTGGGGATGAAACTCAGGTGGTCAGGTGCAAGAGAAACACCTTAACAGTCGTATTATGGCTCTGGCCCCCTTATGACCAGTTTTTTTTTAATTTCATTGAATAAAAATATGGAACGCTTCACGAATATGCGTGTCATTCTTGCGCAGGGGCCATGCTAATCTTCTCTGAATCGTTCCAATTTTAGTATATGTGCTGCTGAAGCAAGCACATGACTAGTTTTCTTTTTTTTTAATGATAAAAGTATCAGTAGCTGCTTCCTATTTCTTTTGCCCCATCCCTTCATTGTTGTCACTGTTGGTCTGTTCATCTGTTATTGTTCCCAGTGCTTCCCTCTAACTGTGCTAGAGATGAAGAGACCACAGTGTGAAGTGACAGGAAGACAAATATGCTGAATTCTTACATTCTATTTTCAATACATTTTTCAATGAAAAAAAGTGATCTTGTAAGATAGCAACAAAGGGTCAAAGGCAAAACAACTGGAGAACTGAACCATACAACTGAGATAGGATGGGGTTGGAGATTGAAAGGGAGGGGTTCTGGAGTTCTTGAGAGAGTGAGGTGGGTACGATGAGGATGGATGTTGGAATTACATACATGCGAAACCATCATTAATAGTATTAAAAATCACTGAAAAGCAATGAAAAAAATTTTAAGTAAACACAGTATTTAAAACATTGTTTATTGTATTAGAATATATAAAGCATCAGTACCTATGACATATACGATAAAAAAAATAGCTGATGCCTGGTAGATAGACAACCAAAGCTTTGGGATTAGTAGCAAACAGGAGACATGAGCTTTATATAAATGCCTTCAAATTGGAAAGGTATATTGGCTGGAGAGATAGTACAGAGGGTAGGGTGGTTACCTTGCACATGGCCAACTCAGGTTCAATTCCCAGCATGCTCTATGGTCCCCCAAGACGACCAGGAGTGATTTCTGACTGAAAAGCTAGGAGTAACCTTGAACACTACCAGGTATGCTCCCCCCTCCAAAAAGCTGGGGACAGAGTAAATAGGACAGTAGGTAGGGAGCCTTTCTTGCACACAACTAACCAAGACTCAATCCCTGGTGCTCTCTATGATTACTCAAAGCCTGACAGAAGTGATTGCTGAGCACAGAGCCAGATGTGGCCCACAAACAAAACAAGCTAAAAGTCAGATGTGTAGCAAATCTGTTGGCCAAAATAAAGGCATTCTAGCTCCATCAGTCCTTTTGTCTACAGTTGCCTGAAAACTAATGTCTCATTTTTTATTTCATTATTGATATACAGATCTTTCAAAAAGATGGATAGATGAATGGGTAGATAAAAAGATATAGACACAGAAAGTAATAGAGATAGAATCATACTTCCTTCTAAGAAGGTGTTACTTAATGGATTATTTTCAAAGTCTAACACATACATAAAAATGTTGCTAAAACATAGTTTGAAAACAAGAATCACTTGAGAAAGCAGAGAAATGGGAACATCTTCAAGCCCAGTTCATGGGTCATACTGGAATGTAGTGTTGAGCTCCAGGAAGGCTCTCTTCTACAGGACTATAGCTTTGGAATCATAACAGTAAAGACAAAAAAAAAAAAGTATGTTAAACAAAGCTTACTTTATGACCATATGATTTGGTCAGAAGAAAGAATATGAAAAGAATTTAAAGCCGCTGACTTTAAGCAAATTAAAGTATCCAATTTGCAGTTAAAATAAATACACACAAAAAAGATGGAGTTTATAGACCACCCAGAAAGGAAAAAAAATTAACAAATGTAAAACACTTAACACAATGTTGGTTTCAAAACCAGCTTCATTGAACTTGGATGAACTTAAAGATCCCAGAGTCACAGACACTGCTAATAGCGCAAAGACCCCAAAACAGAAGGTCTAAGTGGTTCTCTGACCTTCTACAGTCAAACTCACTGACCGTGATATTTGCTATAAAAATTTCAACAGGAGCCAAAGAATGGGAACATTCTATAGGGATGCCAGAAATCCTGATATGGAAGTCAACTAAGTCGTTCATTGAAAGAGAATCCATTTGCTTCAGGCGTTTGGGGGCCAAAGATCAGCTTTCTAACACTTGATCATACATACCTGACCTAGGAAAAGCCAAGTTGTGTCTCTCTTTTACTCCCTAGTGTCCCCAGTGGATTCAGTTATTTCTACTATAAAGGTAAAGGGCTGGACAAAGTTGTCACAACGCCATCCCTTATCTCATTAACTAAGATAAGAGCAAGGGACTCATGTATTCCCTGTGAAATGTCTGAGATGTGCCAGAGGCTGTGAAAGGGGACCACTGACACTGTTAGAAAACCCTCACTCAGGGCTCAGAGGGGTCAAGCATATATCTTCCTAAGGAAGTTAGAAGTAAGAAGACCCCACTACAGGAAGAAGCAGAGAAGGCCTCTTTAAAAGGATTCTGGAACCACACTGTTAAAAAAACACTGCTTTGCTTTCTTTCAACATATTCTTGCTAGCACTCCCTTTCTTTTGATTCTTTTCTCCTTTGAACACACTGACATTGGATTACTTCAATTATCTACACAAAGATTTTTCATAGCTTTCGGTGAAAAAAAGAAAATCAAATTGGAAGGAAAAGCTAATGCCAATTTAGCCCTATTGTTGGGTAACTAGAATATTGGAAAAAACACGTGAGAAAATATTTTAAAAACTTTGGAAAGCAAGTAATGCAATGCTATTATCTCTAATTAATGTTAATGTCATTATCCCTACCAAAAAAAAACCTACTCCCAATTTATCTAAAAAAGAGAGAGAGAGAAAAGAAAAAGAAACATATGTTCCAAAAGGCAGCTGGGATAGAGAAGGGACAATTACAACAAAGATAGTTAGAAATGATTACTCTGGATAAGAACTATGTGCTAAAAGTGGTTAGGGACCAAATATGATAAATTCTCAGTATCTGTATTGTAAACCATAATGCCCAAAGGGAGGCGGGAGAGAAAGAAAGAAAGAAAGAAAGAAAGAAAGAAAGAAAGAAAGAAAGAAAGAAAGAAAGAAAGAAAAAGGGAGGGAGGGAGGGAGGGAGAGAGGGAGGGAGAAGAGGGGAAGGGAAGGGAAGAGAAGAGAAGGGAAGAAGGGGAGAGGAGGGGAGGGGAGGGGAGGAGGGGAGGAGGGGAGGAGGGGAAGAAGGAAGAAAGGAAGGAAGGAAGGAAGGAAGGAAGGAAGGAAGGAAGGAAGGAAGGAAGGAAGGGAGGGAGGGAGGGAGGAAGGAACGAAGGAAGGAAGGGAGGAAGGAAGGAAGGAAGGAAGGAAGGAAGGAAGGAAGGAAGAAGGGAGGGAGGGAGAAAAGGAAAAAGAGAGGGAAGGAAGAGAGGGAGGGAGGGAGGGAGGGAGGAAGGAAGGAAGGAAGGAAGGAAGGAAGGAAGGAAGGAAGGAAGGGAAGGAGGGAGGGAGGGAGGGAGGGAGGGAGGGAGGGAGGGAGGGAGGGAGGGAGGGAAAGAGGGAGAGAGGATAGCATTTCCTTCTCACATGCTTCAGAGTACTGTGTGGAAAGTCATCTGCTAAATAGCATTAAATAAGAAAAGGTGGGTAATTAGTGTGTTATATTAATCAGATGAGTATGTTTTCAGAGGTAGAGGAGAAATAAAAGATAATAGCAAATATATATTTTTCTCCCCACTCTTCATTCCCTCCACCCCAATTCTTAGCATGAATCTCTGAATCCCCTATAATTATCTAATAACTGGATCATTGTTTATTCTCATTAGAAAAACTCTGGACAGGCACCGGAGTGGGGTCAGGTCAGCCAAAGACTGAGCCACAATGAGAAACTTAGAATTTCCAGTGTTGCCTCAATTCTCTAGAGAGACCTAAGACGGAGATGTGCTCAGAATTTCCTCCTAGAAAAGCGAACTCATTAATCACCATGCAGGAAGCTGAGTTGTGAGTAAACAAAATCTGGAATTTTGACAGCTACAGACGCTGTCTGTTGTGTTGAACTGAGACAACTGTCAGTCATTAGCTTGATCAGGATCCTTGAAGTTTGTGAAACATGAAACAAGAGCATCAATCTGTGTTTATCTAAAATCCCTACAATCCGAAGTGCGGGGCTTGATAACTGCTGTTTGCTGAAATTCAGCAGAAACTCATCTATAGTAACTGTTACATTTCTAGAGTCAAATCCCCAGGAAGCATGACTGTCATTATTTCTCCGATTTTTTTTTCCAGAACCAAGTCCATAGTTGCTAGAACTAAAGTTGCTAAATAGCACTAAATAAGAGAAAGCACTAAACAACAGAAGCACAGGCAAGAACAGTCAAAGACCTCAGTGTTGTCAAGGCCAAACCCTCAAGTATCTCCCTTAAGAAAGTTGTTAGTCTGTATCTCATGGTGATTCATTAAAATTAAAAAAAAAAAGAAAAAGAAATCCCAACGATGGAATATTCAGATAAGAGCAGTACTGTAAAACTGGAAGACAAGCTCCTGGAGTTAGGCTGACTCTTAAGTGTCTTTACATCACTTGATCACTTGATCACTTGACATCCCGTTACCATCGATTCACTTGAGCGGGCGCGAGTAACATCTCCATTTGTCCCTGTCGCGTGCTAGTGTAGCCCAATGGCATCTGCTCATTCTAGGAACACGAAGAGCCTCAAACCGATCGTTCAGGATCTTGATGAAGAAGTCTGACCATCTGGTAGTGGGCGGCCACGCGGTCATTTGACTTACCGTGGAATCCAGTCAGTAAAGGCTCTAGTCCAGCTGTCGTCTCCAAATCTCATTACGTGTCCAGCCCATCTGATTTTTGATGCCTTGGCAAATGAGACAGCGTCCCTGATTCTTGATCGTCAACAGAGGTCAGAACTCCAGATTCTTTCTCTCATTTGAGTGAAGTGTGATACTCCAAGCATAGCTCTTTCGATTCCTCTTTGGGAGACCCAAATAGCGTTCTCATCCCGTTCGCATAGGGCCCAGGTCTCTGAGGCGTATGTTAATGCTGGAAGATGTCTTCACATCAAGCCTTTCTTATTCCACATCCACATCTGTTTGTCTGAAAGGCTTCTTCCATTTAAAGAGACATTTGTTGGCAAACTGGAGAAATGGTCAAGTGGGTAAGGCATTTGCCTTACACACAGACCAAAAAATCACTTGTATCACCTGTCGTCCCATTGTTCATCAATTTGCTAGAGCAGATGCCAGTAACTTCTCCATTTGTCCTTGTCATGTGCTAGCATAGCCCAATGGCATACTGGGGGCTCTTTCAGGGTCAGGTCAATGAGACCCATTATTGTTACTGTTTTTGGCATATCAAATACGTCACAGGTAGCTTGACAGTCTCTGCCGTGCGGGCCGAATACTCTCAGTAGCTTGCTGGGCTCTCTAAGAGGAGAAACTGTGTCACTCTCTTCGAGAGCTTCCAAGTCTCTGAATCTTAGCTGTTGATTAGATTACCTGGCACTGGGGGCAGTTAGTGGGTGTGACTGCAAGCTACTGGAAAACGGGGGATCTGGATGAAGGAGGCCCAGTCCCAATCCAAGCAGGCTTGGAGATCTCAGTCATGGGTCCCGCAGACCTGGGTTCCTCTGCCAGTTCCTCCATGTGTGAAGCTCATCGGAGCATGTGGAGAGTGGCCTTGATAATGACTGTGGCTGGGTTCTGGAGGTTTTTAGCAGCTGGAGTTCTGCTTGGGGTGGGGAGGGAGACTCAACCCAATCCCTCTGAGGGGCCCAGGTGGAGACAACCTGGTGCGGGAACAGGAGATTCTGCCAGCCCACAAAATAGAATAAAATAAAATGAATCAGGACAAAAATTCATAGACAATAATGCACAACATGACAGAATTCTAACTGCTGACAAAATTCATTAAGACTGTCCCCTCAGGGTCTGGAGCAATAGTACAAGGGGAAGGTGCTGACCCAGGTTCAATCCCTGCCACCCCATACAGTTTCCCCAGAGCCTCATCAGCAGTGCTATCTAAGTGCAGAGTCAGGAATAAGCCCTAAGTACTGCTGAGGGTATACAAAAATAAATATCCCTTCAAAATGCAAAGGACCCTTGAGCATGGCAGGAGTGATCCGAGTTTAGAGCCAGGAGTTAAGCCCTGAATATAGCTAAGCGTGTCCTTAATCCCCAACTCCAATCCCACCCCCACCCCTGCCCCCCCAAAATGGCATTTTGTAGTGACTGGGAAAGCCAGAGGGAATCCTACAGGGGCTGCTCATGCTATTTCATAGTTGGGTACAGGTAGTATGTGGGTGTTTGCACTTTTGAAATTTGATGGTGTTTCTACATGTTTATGTTGTTTCAAGAAATTTGCACCTAAAAGTCAGTGAGCAGGAAACAACTACCAATTCACTTCTTACTGGGGTAATTTTGGTGGATCCAGTACATTCTGACTCATTAACTTTCATTAGCACTTATTTAATGCCTTTGGCATGTGTCTTCCTGTCCTGTACTTATGTCTTCCTTTATCACTAGTGGTTTCAAATTAACATCTGACCACAACATGAAGTAAAATGCCTCAAGACCAAATACATTTCCAAACTATGCACTGAGCACTGAGAGAAAAAAAATACATTTAAGATAATTGAGAAGTGTGGCTTTGGAACAGATTGCGTGTGTGTTAGGGCACACCCCAAGTGCAGGTGCATGGCAGGTACAATCTGAAACCGGCATCCACGTGCAGAAAACAGAAAGAGAAGGAAGAAAGAGAAGGCCACAGTTTTTCAGATAGCAATTTAAATGAACAAGGGAATTATGGGGCTTTGTCTTGGGCTATCCACTTTCATAGAATTAATCAATACTTAGTCTTTAAAACATACTTCAATTCAAGGGGGATTGTAAGATCTGTGCTTCATCTGAGTGTCTACATGACACACAGAACTCTATAGGGATAATTGACTATAGGGATATATATGTATATTTGACTATATTTATTTTATATATATTATCCCAATTATGGGCTGGAGCGATAGCACAGTGGTAGGGCGTTTGCCTTGCATGCAGCCAGCCAGGCCGAGCCAGGTTCGATTCCTCTATCCCTCTTGGAGAGCCCGGCAAGCTACCGAGAGTATCTCACCCGCACAGCAAAGCCTGGCAAGCTCCCCGTGATGTATTCCATATGCCAAACACAGTAACAACAAGTCTCAAAATGGAGACTTTACTGGGCCTGCTCGAGCAAATCGATGAACAATGGGAGGACAGTTCATCAAGTTCATCAAGCATCCCAAATATGGATGATTGACTATAGAGATAATTGACTTATAAGTGATTAGAAATCCAGGGGCTGGACTGATAGCACAGTGGGTAGGGCATTTGCCTTGCATGCAACCAACCCAGGTTTGATTCCAAGCACCCCATATTGTCCCTTGAGCAGGACCAGAAGTAATTCCTGAGTGCAGAGCCTGTGCATTGCTGGGTGTGACCCAAAATGAAAAAGAGAGAGAGAAATCCATCATAATTTCCAAGCTATCATGGAAACTTCAGAAAACTGAAGATTCTAGATGCATTATATAAATGTAGATCCATTGCCTATTTAGAGTCTATTAAAATTATAGTAGATGAGTGTCACTCTCATTGGTCCGTAGAAATTGATTGAAAGGTCAATCTGTTCCCATGCTGAACAAGATCTGAGGAACCATCAAAAATGCATTAGGGGGGCTGGAGAGATAGCTCAGTGGGTGGGGTGTTTGCCTTGCATACGGCCAATCCAGGTTGGATTTCCAGCATCCCATATGGTACCCTGAGCACCGCCAGGAGTGATTCCTGAGTGCAGAGCCAGGAGTAACCCCTGTGTATCGCCAGGTGTGACCCAAAAAGCAAAAATCAAAAAAAAATGCATTAGGAATGGAGAGATAGGCCAAAAGGCTGAAGCACATGACTAGCTTGTACAGGGCCCCAGATTTAAACTCTAACTCCTGGTGTAGTTCTGGTACTCTCTGCACCATTGGGGATGGTCCAGAAAGTGTTTCAACAAATTTCTGGAAGATGGAGATTGTGAGACATTGTTAAATACATAAGAACAATATCAAGTGGGAGAATGTTTTGCTTCTAAAATATTAAGAAGGCTAAAATTAAAACATTCTGAATAGCATCTCTCTACATATAAGCCTTCTATATAGATAAATAATATATGATATATATTTTATAGATAATATATTATATATAAGCCTTCTATATGGAGATAATATATATTTTATATAATATAAAGATTATGATACATAATGTATAATATATAAGCGTTCCTTCTATATACACAGATATATATTTATGTCTATATATATTTATATATGTATATAAAACCTTTCAGGAAATAAAGAAAGAGACAAAGGGTCAGAGATATAGCAGGTACAGCACTTGCCTTGCACACAGCTGACCTAGGTTCAATCCCCACCACCCCATGTGGTCCTCAAGCTGAAGTGATCCCTACGTGTAGAGCCAGCAGTAAGCCCTGAGCACTGTTAATTCTGGTTCAAAAACAAACAAAAGGGGGGGGGGCGGGAATAATACAGAGTTAGTGGCTTTGTGATCTATTTCTATGCAACAAACTAGAGTTAATGGCACAAAACCAGGACCATTTTGTTATGCCCCACAAACTCAAATTTTTGTGGGTCAGTAATTCAAACAGGACATTTCGGGAGTGGTGGGGGACAAGGGGAATGATGTGCATCTGCTACACAGTGTCTCAGTTGGGCAGATTTCAATGATGGAATAATGGAACAGTTGAGTGTGGAATCATCCAAAGGTTTCTCCAAGCATTTGTCTGGTTGGGTGATGGACAAGCTATATACATTTCATACTATCTAGTGTGGAATCATCCAAAGGTTTCTCCACTCATGTGCCTAGTTGGGTGATGAACAAGCTACACTCATCTCAGACTATCAAGAGATACCTAAAGTTGGCTTATCTACATGGTCTAGATATTTATGGAGTGGGATTTGGAGAAGCTCCCAGGAAATGCATAGAGGGCCTGGATCCACTCCTAGTGACACTGGCCAAGTGAGCCAAATGGCTTGAAGTTTAGACTCAGTGACACAGAGCTCCTCCAGGACAGCAATGCTGGTGGGTCACCAAGACCAACCTGGTGATAATTTGGAACTTCTAGGGCTACATTCAGAACTTCTCTCAGTGTGTGACATCATGTCAGGGATCACCTTGCATTCCCTGACTTTGCATTCTCCTAATCTTTGATAAAGGAGTAAGAAATATGATAAAATAAGATAAAAGGAGGCTTTTATCTCCCCATCCCCATTGTTTTAATATGTCAACTTTCTACAAGGAAGCTGTGTTCTGAGAGAAAAAATATATATTTCAAGATGTGGTTTCTTGGAAGCAAAAGTTTCAAGATAAGCCAGGGTGAAAGGCACTGGCTCTACCTGCTATATTATGTCTCCAATCCTATGGTTCTTTCTTCATCTTCTGAAAACTTCTCACATGTGTATCTGATACTCCAGATGCTATTCAGAGTATCTTAAATTAGGTACCAGAACCATAGTACAGTGGGTACCGTGGGTTTACCTTGCATGAAACCAACCCAGGCTTAATCCCTGGCATTCCCTATGGTCCTCCCATCACCACCAGAAATAATCCTTGAGCATCGCCAGGTGTGATCCAAAAAGACAAAAAGAGAAAAAAGTATATGTTACACCCAAAAGTCCATGGCTTTCCTATATGCAAACAGTGAAAGACAAGAAAGTGACATGAAGAAAACAATTCCATTCACAATTGTGCCCCAGAAAATCAAGTACCTAGGAATCACCTTAACTAAGGAAGTAAAGGACCTGTACAAAGAAAACTACAAAAGACTACTTCAGGAAATAAAAGAGGATACGAGGAAATGGAAAAATATCCCCTCTTCATGGATCGGGAGAACTAACATTGTCAAAATGGCAATACTTCTCAAAGCACTGTATAAATTCAACGCAATCCCTATTAGGATACCCATGACATCCTTCAAAGAATTGGAGCAAACACTCCTAAAAAGTGGAGCAGGGAAAGCCTCTTTAACAAATTATGCTGGCAAAACTGTATGGCTACATGCAAAAAAATGGGCTCAGATCTCTGCCTAACTCCATGGACAGGGCCCCAGATTTAAACTAACTCCTGGTGTAGTTCTGGTACTCTCTGCACCGTTGGGGATGGTCCAGAAAGTGTTTCAACAAATTTCTGGAAGATGGAGATTGTGCAACATTATTAAATACATAAGGAAATATCAAGATCTAAGATCTAAGTAAGATCTAAGTTGATTAAAGACTTCAACATCAGACCAGAATCTATAAGGTACATTGACGAAAAAGTTGGCAAAACCCTGCATGACATAGAAGCTAATGGTGTCTTCAAAGATGTCACACCACTGACCAAGCAAGTGAAAACAGAGATAGACATATGGGACTATCTTAAACTAAGAAGCTTCTGCACCTCAAAAGAAACAGTGGCCAAAATACAAAGACAGTCTACAGAATGTGAAAGGATATTCGCCAAATACACATCTGATAAGGGGTTAATTTCAAGGATATACAAAGTACTGGTTCAACTCCACAAAAAGAAAACATTTAACCCCATCAAAAAATGGGGAGATGAAATGAATAGAAACTTTCACAAAGAAGAAATCCGAATGGCTAAAAGGCACATGAGAAAAGGTTCCACATCATTAATCATCAGGGAGATGCAGATCAAAACCACAATGAGATATCATTTCACACCACACAGACTGGCCCATATCCACAAGAACAAAAGCAACCGGTGCTGGTGCGGATGTGGTGAGAAAGGGACACTCCTTCACTGTTGGTGGGAATGCCGACTGGTTCAGCCTTTTTGGAAAACAGTATGGATGATTCTCAAGAAATTAGAAATTGAGCCCCCATTTGATCCAGCAATACCACTCCTCGGAATATATCCCAGAGAGGCAAAAAAGTATAGTCGAAGTGACATCTGCAATTGTCTGTTCATTGCAGCACTCTTTACAATAGCCAGAATCTGGAAAAAGCCTGAGAGCCCGAGAACAGATGACTGGTTAAAGAAACTTTGGTACATTTACACAATGGAGTACTATGTAGCTGTTAGAAAAGACGAAGTCACGAAATTTCCATACAAGTGGTACTACATGAAAAGTATTATGTTAAGCGAAATGACACAGAAAGAAAGGGATAGATATAGAAAGATTGCATTCATCTGGGGAACATAAAGTAACAGAATAGGAAACTAACACCCAAGCATGGCCGAGATTAGTACCAGGAATTTTACTCCTTGACTTGGAGGCCAACCACACATACTAGGGGAAAAGGGAGCTCAGATAAAGAGGGGAACACCAAATAAAGGTGTTGGAAGGATCCTCCCAGGATGGGAGAAGCATGCTGAAAATAGACTATAGACCAAACATGATTGCCACTCAATATTTCTTTTGCAAACCACAACACCCAAAAGAAGAGAGAGAACAGAGGGGAATGCCCTGCCACAGAGACAGGGTGGGATGGGGGGGACGGGGGGGTGGGAGGGATACTGGGATCCGTGGTGGTGGGAAATGGGCACTGGTGGAGGGATGGGTGTTTGATCATTGTATAAGTGAAACCCAAGCACAAAAATGTGTAAGTCTACAACTGTACCTCATGATGTCTCACTATTAAAAAATTTTATAATAAAAAAGTATATGTTAAATTCTAGCCTTAAGATTATAGAAGCAAAACACCTTCCTGCTTGATTCTGTTTTCCTCACATATTTCACATTGTTTCACTCAGTCACACTATCTTCCAGAAATTTGTTGAAACAGTTTTTGAATGGTCCCCATTTCTCTTCAATCCTAGTCTCAGAAGTTGCCTGGTGTCATTTCTGACAGACTATCTGATGAGACACTCACAACCCTACCTGTGTTCAAGAGAGAAGACATGGACCCACATCTCTTTAAGAAAGTGTCAGTGTTTGGGCTCATGCTTTACCTAAAGAGCACCTATATACATCACTGTGGCATGTTCCACTGCCAAGGCTGAAAGAAATAGCTAGATGCTTCCAGAAGGAGAAAATTACAGATGAATCTGTACTATATATGTATATAGGAAGGGCTGCAGTGATAGCACAGTGACAAGGCATTTGCCTCACACGTGTCTGGCTCGGCCGACCCAGGTTAGATTCCTCCGCCTCTCTCGGAAAAGCCAGGCAAGCTACCGAGAGTATCTCCACTGCATGGCAAAGCCTGGCAAGCTACCCGTGATGTATTCAATATGCCAAAAAACAGTAACAGCAAGTCTCACAATGGAGACGTTGCTGGGCCCGCTGGAGAAAATCCATGAACAATGGGAGAACAGTGCTACAGTGCTATGTATATAGGAAAGAGGATCCATGTGATGACTATACCCAAATCCATAGGGAGCTAAAGATGATAACGAATCATTTGAGTTTAAAAATTATTTTCAGGACGGAAGTTATAGCACAGCGGGTAGGACATTTGCCTTGCATGCTGCAGACCCGGCTTCAATTTTCAGCATCTCATATGGTCCCCCAAGCACTGCCTGGAGTTAATTCCTGAGTGCATGAGCCAGGAGTAACCCCTGACCATTGCCGGGTGTGACCCAAAAAGAAAAAAAAAACTATTTTCAACTTGGCCGTTGATAATCAGTCCAATCATCTTCCAAGTAGGACACATCGTAAGACATTTTTAGAAGCATCAGATGGTTTACCGTTCGCCAATTTTTAGAGAGTGCCTGAGAATGTGCTTCAACAAAATGAAGGATTTCATAAGTATGGGAAACATCACTTAAATCACTTAACTTCCCGTTAGTCCTCGATTTGCTCGAGCGGGCACCAGTAACGTCTCCATTTGTCCCTGTCGCGTGCTGGTGTAGCCCAATGGCATCTGTTCGCTCTGGGAACATGAAGAGCCTCAAACCAATCATTCATGATCTTCACGAAGAAGTCTGACCATCTGTTAGGTGGGCGGCCACACGGTCTTTTGACATCCCATGGAATCCAGTCAGTAACAGCTCTAGTCCAGCGGTCGTCTTTAAATCTCATTAAGTGACCAGCCCATCTGATTTTTGACACCTTGGCAAATGAGACAGCGTCCCTGATTCTTGATCGTCGATGGATGTCGGAACTCCAGATTTTTTCTCTCATTTGAGTGAAACATGATATTCCAAGCATAGCTCTTTCTATTCTTCTTTGGGAGACCTGAGTAGCGTTCTCATCCTGTTTGCGTAGGGCCCAGGTCTCTGAGGCATATGTTAATGCAGGAAGAACAGTGGAATCAAAGAGATGTGCCCGGAGCCGGAGGTTCTTTGTCCTCTTAGCTATTTCTTCAACGTTCTTGAAGGCGTTCCAAGCCACTCTCTTCCTCCTGCGCAGCTTGGGTGCCAGGTCATTTGTCATGTCAGCCAGCATTTGTGCCGCTTGGCTGATGTTTGGTGTTATTAAAACAATGTCATCAGCAAAGCGGAGGTGGTGTAGTTGCCGACCATCTATCTTCACTCCCATTCCTTCCCATTCCAGTCGTCGCATGATGTTCTCCAGAGTGGCACTGAAGAGTTTCGGTGAAATGGTATCACCCTGCCGCACCCCTCTCATGACATCAACGATCACTTCTTTGTAGAATGGTGAGATCCTGGTAGTGAATCCACAATACAGCTCACGGAGGATCCTGATGTACTGGGCTTGAATGCCCTGATTGGCTAGGTTTTCAATGACCGCTTCCGTCTCAACAGAATCAAAGGCCTTCTTTAAATCAATGAACGTTAAACAGAGCGGCATCTTGAACTCCCGAGAAACCTCAATGAGTTTGGTTATTGTGTGGATATGGTCGATGGTGCTGAATCCTTTGCAGAACCTGGCTTGCTCACATGGTTGTCCTTCATCTAGTGTTCTGCCAATCCTATTTATGATGACTCGAGTGAACAACTTGTAGATGACAGACAATAGGCAGATCGGGCGATAGTTGCCAATGTCATGGATGTCTCCCTTCTTGAACAGTAGTACGGTCCTGCTGGTTTTCCATTGGGACAGAACCTTGCATTCAGACAGGTAGCAAGTGAAGAGCCGAGCCAGTGTATTGACGAGTACTGATGGCAGGTTCTTCAGGTGTTCAGGTCTGACCTTGTCTGGGCCGGGTGCTGTTTGTTTCTTTACGGACGAAATGGCGTGTCAGATTTTGGAAGGGAGAACGTTGGGAACGACATATCCATCCTGTGGAATTTGGTATGTCGGCAAGTGGACATGGCTATCGAAGAGATTTGAGTGCAAAATTCTACTTCACAGAGCGGGGAGAAAGGGCTGCAAAGTTCAAAAAGAGAACTCCCAGAACGACCACCAACTGGGAACTCTTTGACACTATTGCGGCAACATGGGAAGATGCCATTGTTGACAACATTGACGAGGAATACGGTCGACAGGTTCAGCACCTCCATGAATGTGCGAGGAACGCCAAGAGAGAGATAGCCACAAAAAAACGCCTGTCTTCGAAAACTCTTGAGCTAATTCGCCAGCGTGGTTTGGCGCATGCCTCAGGCAACCGCAAGCTAACGTCCGAGCTTGCAAAGCAGTGCAGAGATGCGATCAAGGAAGACCTCAAAGAGAGAAGAGCAGAAGTACTGGTAGATGTGGCAGAAGCTGGGAAAAGTATTCGTTACGCCCGCCTGTCCTTCGCCAACTACAAGACCAAGATGACTGCCCTCCGACGTCCTGATGGATCCATCACATCCTCCAGAACGGCAATGGAGAAGATTATCCATGACTTCTACTCAAATCTCTTCGATAGCCATGTCTACTTGCCGACATGGGAAACATGGAACTGTGAAATCCAGATTCAACCCAGGAAAAGGAGATGGGAAATTATAATCCTGTGTTCTCTTTGTCTTTACAAAATACTGGCCCAGCTTTCATAAAATAAAAACTGATCATTTATTACATGGCAAATAATAATCAGTGAATATAAAAAGGTGTGGATGGGGAGTTATCAGAGTGTGGGTTGTATAAGACAGAAATGTACTATTAAGGAGTTAGCAATAGCTGCTAGAGAAATAACCTAAAATAATGTAAGGTGGATATGTCTGAGGAGCGTTACTGGAGAAGACTAGGGAATTGAAATTTGTTTTATTTAATAATTTCCCTGTACTATTTAGTTGTTTAATTTGCATGTTTTAATTATATTAAATTTTAATGATTTTAAATGCTGATTATCATATATAATTGTTAGATGAAGATCAGGAAAGACATAAAAGAGACAAATAGTTACATTATTATAGATTACGACTCTCAAAACACAAATATGCTCATAAATTTAAGATTTTAATTTATTACAAATATGGACTCATAAATCAGTAATAAAAGGATAGCACTATTTAATTAGGGCTAGGATGACTCATTAACATCTGGAGTAAAAAAGTACTATATTGTAAACACATTAAATTATAAATAAATTTGTTATATAAAATATGTCCAACTCTCAGAAAATAGACAAGAAAATAATTTCTAAAATAATTTACATATAAATGAAATCAACTGAAAATCTCGAGTAACATTGGTCTTAATTAATATTTTAACTCCTGTACATCAAAACGTCACAACAATTAAAGGCACAAAACACAATGTAGCAGAATTGTTTGAAATTTCTATAATAATGTTATATTCTTTAAGATCTTAAATATCAAAAGAAATAAAAACCAAATATCCTAGTAGGGAACCATGAGTAACAGGAGAAAATATTACATTAAAAAATCTAAACACTAGAATTAGCTTTATTCTACTACACAAGGTACCTGAGAACTTAATATATCCAAGGTACTTTCCAGGATGAAATGAAGATTCATTTCTTTTTTTGTGAAGAATGCAGCAGTTTAGACACTGAAGACTGTATTTTCATTTTTTTCGGAAACAAACTCCCTAACGTATTTTATAATTTACAAGTTTATATTAATAGTTCAATTATTTACTATATTTAGAGCTCATTTATTTTTTGTCCATTTAACCATCAGGGTTTTTCTTTTCATTGTTGTAATTTAGTTAACATGTTTACAGTAGTGTTAATATTTATGGTTTTGGCCACATCTCACCCCTGTCAAAGTTCCCAATACTTTCCACCAAGGTCCTTATATAACTTCTAGTCCGTGTCTTCGTTTCTCCCTATTAGCTTTCTTCTGCTTGGTAATCCGAATTTTGTAATCCAAGGTAAAGGATATGTCATGATTCAATACTGTCTGTTCCCTTTGGTATTATTTCTCTATATAAATAAAGATATTGGGATCATTCAAGTAACATTCCTTCTTCTATCACTTAACGTGATACCTTCCAGTTCCACTAAAGTTACAGAAAATTGCAAGATTTCATCCTTCTTACAACTGCATAATATTCCACTGCGTATATTTGCAGTTTTATTATGTATTCATCTGATATTGGGTATTTGGGTTGCTTATATAGCCTAACTGTTTTACTAAAAGGTGCATTGAGCAGAAACATGCACATTTTTCAAATTAATATTTTATTACCTTTTTGTGTTTTGTGGTAGATGACAAGAAGTAGAATTACTGGATCACAGCAAACCTCAATGTACACTTTTTAAAGAACTCTCCATAATCTTTTCTATAGAGGTTACAACAGACAGATTTCTCAACAACACTGAACAAGGATTTCTTTGCTACCACATCCCCGCCAATATGGCTTGTTTCTAGTCTTTTCATATAAACCACTTTCACTGATGTGAGATGATGGCCCATTTTGATTAGTGAGGATGAACACTTTTTCATAACCCTACTGTCTGTCCAGTTGTCCTCTTAGGGAAAGTATCTGTTTGTCTTTCCCCATTTTGATGGTTTATTAGGGTTTTGTAGTTCTTATTGTAAATTTTGTGAGTGCTTTATGTGTCTTGGATATTAGCCATTTATCTGATATCTGGTGTGAAAACACACTATTCAGTAGGGTTATCTTTTCGTTTCAGCCAGAATTCCTTTTGCCATGTAACCCTTTCTAATTTGATGACGTCACATTTTTGTTATCTTTGCCAAAGGCGTCAAATCACTGAAAAACAACTCTGAAGAATGTCATGGGTATCCTTATAGGGATTGCATTGAATTTATACAATGCTTTCGGTAGTATTGCCATTTTGACAATGTTAATTCTCCCGACCCATGAGCAGGGGATATCTTTCCATTTCCTCATGTCCTCTTTTATTTCCTGAAGTAGCGTTTTGTAGTTTTCTTTGTACAGGTCCTTTACTTCCTTAGTTAAGCTGATTCCTAGGTACTTGATTTTCTGGGGCACAATTGTGAATGGGATTGTTTTTTTCATGTTGCTTTCTTCTCTCTCACTGTTTGCGTATAGGAAAGCCATGGACTTTTGGGTATTGATTTTATAACCTGCAACTTTACTATACGAGTCTATTGTTTCTAAGAGTTTTTTGGTGGAAGTTATTGGGTTCTCTAAGTAGAGTATCATATCATCTGCGAATAGTGAGAGCTTGATTTCTTCCTTTCCTACCTGAATGCCCTTAATATCTTTTTCCTGCCTAATCGCTATTGCAAGTACTTCCAGTACTATATTGAACAGCAGTGGAGAGAGTGGGCATCCCTGTCTCGTCCCTGATCTTAGAGGGAAGGCTCTCAGTTTTTCCCCATTGAGGATGATGCTTGCTGTAGGCTTGTGGTAGATGGCTTTAATTATGTTGAGGAAGGTCCCCTCTATACCCATTTTGGCTAGGGTTTTCATCATAAAGGGGTGCTGGATCTTATCAAATGCTTTCTCTGCATCTATTGATATGATCATATGCTTTTTATCTTTTCTTTTGTTGATATGGTGGATTATGTTGATTGATTTCCGAATGTTGAACCATCCTTGCATCCCTGGGATGAATCCTACTTGGTCATGGTGTATGATCTTTTTGATGAGTAGTTGGATTCTATTTGCTAGTAGTTTGTTGAGGATCTTTGCATCTGTGTTCATCAGGGATATCGGCCTGTAATTCTCTTTCTTTGTGGTATCTCTGTCTGCTTTTGGTATCAGTGTGATATTTGCTTCGTAGAAACTGTTTGGAAGTGTTTTTGATATTTCAATTTCGTGGAAAAGCTTAAAGAGCATTGGGAGTAAGTCCTCTTTAAAGATTTGGAAGAATTCACTAGTGAATCCATCCGGGCCAGGACTTTTGTGCTTGGGGAGACTTTTTATTACCATTTCAATTTCCTTGATGGTGATAGGTCTGTTCAGGTATTCCAGGTCTTCTTGGTTCAGCCTTGGGAGTCTGTAGGGAAAAAGAAAATGGGAGGAATCAACCTCCCGAACTTCAAACTGTACTACAAAGCAGTAATAATTAAAACAGCATGGTACTGGAACAAAGGCAGAACTGCAGACCAATGGAACAGGGTTGAATACACTGACATCTCTCCTCAATCATATGCTCATCTAATCTTTGATAAAGGTGCAAGTAATGTGAAGTGGAGTAAGGAAAGCCTCTTTAATAAATTGTGTTGGCATCACTGGACGGCTACATGCAAAAAAATAGGCTCAGAACTCTGCCTAACACCATGTACAAAAGTAAGATCAAAATGGATTAAAGACCTCAACATCAGACCAGAAACCATAAGGTACATTGAAGATAAAGTTGGCAAAACCCTCCATGACATTGAAGCTAATGGTATCTTCAAAGATGCCACGCCACTGGCCGAGCAAGTGAAAACAGAGATAGATAAATGGGACTATCTTAAACTAAGAAGCTTCTGCACCTCCAAAGAAACAGTGACCAAAATACAAAGACAGTCTACAGAATGGGAAAGGATATTCACCGAATACACATCTGACAAGGGGTTGATATCCAGGATATACAAAATACTGGTTAAACTCCACAAGAAGAAAACATCCAACCCCATCCAAAAATGGGGCAATGAAATGAACAGAAACTTTCTCAAAGAAGAAATCCGAATGGCAAAAAAGCACATGAGAAAATGCTCTACATCATTAATCATCAGGGAGATGCAGATCAAAACCACAATGAGATACCATCTCACACCTCAGAGACTGGCCCACATTCAAAAGAACAAAAGCAACCGATGCTGGCGTGGATGTGGCGAGAAAGGGACACTCCTTCACTGTTGGTGGGAATGTCCACTGGTTCAGCCCTTCTGGAAAACAGTATGGACGATTCTCAAAAAATTAGAAATTGAGCTCCCATTTGACCCAGCAATACCACTCCTGGGAATATATCCCAGAGAGGCAAAAATGTATAGTCGAAGTGACATCTGCACTTGTTTGTTCATTGCAGCCCTCTTTACAATAGCCAGAAACTGGAAGAAACCTGAATGCCCAAGAACAGATGACTGGTTAAAGAAACTTTGGTACATCTACACAATGGAGTACTATGTAGCTCTTAGAAAAGATGAAGTCATGAAATTTACATACAAGTGGTACAATATGGAAAGTATCATGCTAAGCGAAATGAGTCAGAAAGAGAGGGATAGACATAGAAAGATTGCATTCATCTGGGGGATATAAAGTAACAAAGTATGAGATTAATACCCAAGAATAGCTGAGATCAGCACCAGGAGGATTACTCCATAACTTAGAGGCCAGCCGGGTATCCTAGAGGAAAGGGCTATTCAGATAGAGAAGGGAGCACCAAATAAAGGATGTTTGGAGGATCCTCCCAGGAGGGGAGATGCATGTCGAAAGTAGACTATGGACTGAACATGTTTGCCACTCAATGCCTCTTTTGCAGACCACAACACCCAAAAGGAGAGAGAGAACACAGGGGATTGCCCTGCCACAGAGACGGGGGGATGGGGGGATGGGGGTGGGAGGGATATTATCCATGGTGGTGGAAAATGGGCACTGGTGGAGGGATGGGTATCTGATCATTGTATAATTGAAACCAAAGCACAAAAAATTGTAAATCTACAACTTTAAAAAAATAAAATAAAATAAAGGGGAAAAAAAATAAAAAAATTAAAAATAAATAAATAAATAAATAAAATAAAATAAAATAAAATAAAAATAAAAAATAAAAATAAAAAAAAAAAAAGAAAAACAACTCTGAGGTTCAGATTCTAGAGAGTTCTGCTTATGTTTTCCTCAACGTGTTTTATGACTTCTAGTCTAACCTCAAGATCTTCAATACACTTCTCATTAACTTTCTATATGGTATGAGATATGGACATAGTGTCGTGTTTCACATTTCCAAACAAAAATATGTGAACAAATTTGTTCTGGTGTTGGGAAAAGTTTTCCTTGCTCCACTTCATGCAGCCAGCTACTTCATGATAGATTAATTGTCCATAGATATGATGGTTCATCTCTTGAATCTCAATTCTATTCCATTGATCTAAGACTCTACAGTGTTGGCTACTATTGCTTAATGGTAATATATACAAGTTAATATCTAATGTTAAAGTCAGGCAATAAATTACCTTCCATTTTCTTTTTTTCTCAGAATTCCTTTGACTATTTAGGGAGAAAAACTCCATTTCCTGGAACTATTTTATTTCTGCAGGAAAAAAGATACCATAACTTTTGGTTTTCCTGTTTAGAATATTCAGAATTATTTTTTTTCTTGTAGGGGCCACTACGGACCTCCACCAGTGTTTCCTCTGTGGCTAGAACCAGCCACAACCATGCTGAGACCACTCTCCACACACATGAAGGTACTGGTAGAGGAGCAAAGGCAAGCGGGTCCCAGGGCTGACATCTTCAAGCCTGCTCGAATTGGGGCTGAGCATCCTCCACCCAGATCCTCCATCTTCCAGTAGGCAGGGGTCACACCCACCAACTGCCCTGTGGCGCCGTGTAATGCCATCAAAGGCCAAGACCCAGAGACTATAAAACCCAGCTCCCAGAAGTGCACGGCCGCAAATCTCATTCTTACTTTGGACAACCCGGCAAGCTACCGAGAGTATTCGATATGCCAGACACAGTAACAACAAAGTCTCCAATGGAGACGTTACTGGGCCCGCTCGAGCAAATCGACGATCAACAGGAGGGCCTTTACCTTTTACCTTTACCTTTACTTTGGACAACCTGGCAGGCTACCGAATGTAACCTGCCCACACGGCAGAGTCTGGCAAACTCCCCATGGCGTACCAAATATGCCAAATACCAGTAATAATGATGGGTCTCATTCTCCTAACCCTGAAAGAGCCTTGAATATGGCACTTTTTAAAATCTCAGGGCTAGGACGAAGGAGACATTACTGGTGCCTGCTCAAGGAAATCTACAAACAACAGGATGTTGGTGATTGTAGGGGCCACACCCAGCAGAGCTATGGGTGGATAGGGACTCCCGTTCAGTACCAGGGATTTCATTCAGAGCTTCATACATACTAGGCATATTCTTTGTCACTTTGCACACCCACCCAATATTTTTCTGTTTCTAAATAAAATGCAAGAGAGTAAAGAACTAAATGGTAGAGTCCAGAGAAGAGTTGGCATTTCCGATGAGCAGGTCTTCACTGTCCTGAGTGGCAGTCACTCATCAGCCACAATCATTTGCATACACCAATGTTGATTTTAAAAAGAAATAAAAATGTTATCTGTCTTTGATTTGTGAAATTCAAAACGTGAAGTCAGACAGAATTTTCATCCCTTTCTCTTCTAGAAGCCTCCGTATCAGAAACCGAAAACAAGAAAGTCAGCAGAAAGAGTTAACCAGACCATTCATCCCATGGAGAGAAAAGCCAGAGAGTGCTCCTGGTGTTATTTGGCATGGAGGTTTCAGTGTTTGGGGCTGCTGTACCATCATGTTTCCTACTGGCAGTGCTCAGGGCCACCAGGGTTAAATATGGCAATGCTCAGGGAACCATGCAGTCATCCAGATCAAACTTGGGCTCTTTACCACAAGGCCTGAGCTCTAGACTTTTAAATGATTTCCCCGGCCCCAGCAAAATCTATATTTCTTAGGCAAGCTACAAATAGTTTTCCAAGTCTATATTGACCACTTGTTACAAAGCCTCAGGCTTTCATTACTAAACCACTTTGCCAGCTTCTTTTTCTTGTCTGACTGAATTTCCTCCCATCCTTTAGAGTGCGTTGCAATATTACATTTCATGATGCCTCTATATTAACTTCTTAGAGCTGCTGTGAAAAATCACTCTACTCAGATGACTTCAAACGACAGAATGGTATTCTTTCCCAAACGGGGGCTAGCGGCATTGGTGGTTCAGTGGTAGAATTCTCGCCTACCAAAATGGCGGCCAGATATCTGGAATAGGAGTTGGCAGAGCCAAGGGGAGTTTTGGCAGGGCCAAACTCTCTTGGTATTTATGGGGGCTCAGAGAGTCTCTCTCACCTATTTTAGTTTCCTGGTATTCCTTACTTTGTGACAGTGTCATTCAGTCTCTGCCTCCATCATCAGTTTCAGTAGGGGATGAAATATTTCCTGTGCTTCATCAAAAGCTGATCTTTTCATCACTTATGGGAATAAACATTCACAGCAGTGACTTTTCTAATCTCTCCCCCTAGGTCTTGCCTCATGCTGGAGGAGTTTATGAATTCACTAACACTATCTGTTTCAAAAATACTCTCAAGAGATTTCCCACTCAGGAACGAATATTTCATTTGTAACTTTGAAACCCTCTAACTGTATATATTGGATTGCTTTAATTGCTCCAATAAAGTACCAGCAATTCTCTAATACCAATGATTCCCTTGGAACTTTGAAAATTTTCCCCCAGTGATCATAGTGAGAAGTCACCCAGAAATGGATCGGTGAATATTCTTGGTAAATAATAACATTGTGATTTGACTAATGATGTATTAAACATAAAATGATGGTTTCCCCATTCCTATTTGTATGCTAAGAGCAACCTTATACAGATTTGCTGAAGTGCTTCTCTTCTAGATCCACTTTTTTGGACATTTTGATCGTCAGAAGTGTTGTCTCTTTCTGCATCCATTGAGGTGGCCTTTGGTCTTCCTTTTGCTGAAGTTGCCCACTGATTTGTATAGTTTAACCATCCTTGAATCCCTGGAATAAATCCCACTTGATAACGGTATGGTTCATTTCATGTATGTTAAATTCATTCTGTTAAGAATTTTTATATCAGGCTAGAGAAATAGTAGAGGGTATGCTGTTTACATTAGGTGTTTGCTTTGCATGCAGCCAAGCTAGTGTCCCATCCAAAACACTACCTATGGTCCTCCAAGTGCCATTGAAGTGATCCCTGAGCACACAGCCAGAAGTAACTCCTGATTACCACCAGGCATGACCCAATTTTTTTAAATTGTATACATTATTTCATAATCTCATTTTTGTTTTTGTTGTTTATGGGGTGATATGATGTTTTCCTTATAAAATACCTTTAGAAACTTTCCCTCCTCTTCATTTTTTAGAGCTTGAAAAGGATAGGTATTGATTCTTCTTTGAAAGTTTGGTAGAATTTACTAGTGAATCTGTTGGGTTTTGTTTCTGTTTGGGGTCACTCTGATTGTCCTTGCGGTTACTCTGAGCTTTGTGCTTGTGGTCATTCCCTGCAAAGCTTGGCAGGGGGCAAAACATGTAGTGCCTGGGAATGAACCTGGAACTCGCACATGCTAAATATAGTACCCAACTCATTGAGCTGTCTCCAAGGCTCTTGGAGATTAGATTTTGGGGAAGTCTTTGAGTATTACTTACGTGTTTTTACTTGTGATAAGTCCTTTCTTTTTTTTTAACTGTGATTTATTGAATATGAGGGATCAATGGGTGCCAGGGGATCGCACGCAAGGCAAGAGTCTCTACCCATTGTACTATTACTCCAGTGCCATGGTAAGTCTTTTCAAATCTTCTTTTTCTTCATGATTCAGGCTTTAGATGTTTTGAAGAATTCATCCCTTTCCTCTATGTTGTCCAATTTGTTCCCATATATTCATAATACTATCTTACAGCCTTTTGTCTTTCTTTTTCTTCCTTTTGTTTCTGATTTTCGTCTTTGTGAGTGCAAATAAAGTAGTCAATTTGGAGGAGGAAAGTGGAGTCATTTCTTTTTGATGACCCACGAACAGGGAGCACCTTATGACAGAGTTGTAACATGCTGAGTCAGCATGCCCTTGTTGAATATTTCCAGTTAACTTTTACTTCACGCAAATGGTCAGCATTTATGTGCATTAAGTGAAATAATCATGAGGTGTGACAACCATGTCATTGCTAGCAAGTCTATTTTGTTCAGATAACCATATTTGTTTTTTTCTGATCTTTTGCATTTGTTTCCTTAACTCTGCTTCATTTATTCCTACTCTCATTTTTATTAGTTCCTTCTTTCTATAGATTTATGACTTTATTTTCTTCTTTTAGATGCAAGGTCATATTTTTATTATTTTTTTACACCTTGATGATTTTAATGATTAATAACTAATAAAGTTTGATTATGAGATCCCAGTGGTGCAAAAGCATATTAATTAAGATGAAAGGTTTTAATTAAGGAAACCATTAGTCAGCTATTACAACAGTCAGAAATAAGATAATAAGGGCCCAGGTCAAGGTGCTCTCGATGAAGGGATACAAAGGCACATGAGGAAAATAGTAAGAGTCTATGTCATTTTGTTAGCTTTATAAACTACTCCAGAAGTGCTGGTGTGGTACACCCAGGAAACCACATCTGGGAATTCTCTGTATTGAGGGGAGTATCAACGTATTTTAAACAGTGTACTTCATATAATCCAGCAATTCCACTCATTGGTAGCTATCCCAAGAATACGAAAATATTCAGAAATATGTTTGCAAATTTATTCTCATTGAAACATGATTTACATTAGTCAGACTTGGAAACCTGCTAAATTTTTTTTATCATTTTGATTTTTTCATTTGTTTGTTTTGGAATCATACTTTGCAGTGCTCACTCAGGGTTTGCCTCTGGCTCTGTGCTCAAGGATCTGACTCTGCACTCAGGAACTATATGTGGTGCCAGGGATTAAACTGGGTCATCAGCATGCAATGCAAGTGCCTTACTCGCTTACTATCAATCCAGTCCCCTAACAAGTTTTTTTTTTTTTGCTTTTTGGATCACACTCAGCAATGCTCAGGGGGTACTCCTGGCTCTGCACTCAGGAATTACTCCTGGCGGTGCTTGGAGGACCATATGGGATGCCAGGGATTGAACCCAGGTGAGCCGCATGCAAGGCAAACTCCCTACCCGCTGTGCTATCACTCTGACCCCCCCTTCCTAGCAACTCTTAATTTAAATTTTGTATCAGGTAGAATTAAGTATGGGTAAATCCAACACAACAGTTCTATGATTACTATTATTAGCTACATATACAAGTTGGATCAATATATTGAATATATTGAATTTATATAAGCTCAGATAAAAATATCAAATACATTGAAAAGGGCCACATGAAAATGTTAGATAGGCTATGATTGAGTGAATTCTTTTTAATTTTTTTCATATACAATAACTTCTTAGAATACAAAGATTGGCTACAACTTGACAGCCAAAGGAAGCAAATTTTATTAAAAATTAGACAAATCAAATTTTATATTTATACCCTGAAGCATGACTTTAGAGAAGATAGTTAACCAGATTCCAGTCCTTCAAGATATAGTTGGGAAAAACTTGAAGATACATTCTAAGTTGTTTTCTACTCTTCTTGGACACAAAATATATTATCATATTTAAAGCTCAGATGAAAGCTACAGTAAAGAAATCAGGTTAAGTTTCTCTCATCCAGAATTTTTTATATTTATCTGGAATATTTTGAAGAGGGGAGAGGAGAGAAAATAAAAAATATTTTATTTAAACAATTCAGAATTCATGCTCCAAGAGTTCTAGCACACTGCAAAAACACTCTCCATGAAATAATTGTTTTGAGGAAATGGTTATAGTTAGGTACATGAGTCAAATAAAGAATGAGATATATTAATCGTATCAACTGACCTGGAGTCATTACTTTAACCTAGAAATACAAAAATATGCCCAGAAATGAAAAAGCAAACAAAGATGAAAAATGAAAATGCTGACTTTCAAAAAAGATTCAGGAAAATAGTCTCATCTTTCAACATTATGCAAATTTTTAATAATATGCAAACTTGGATCTGTGTGAATATCATCTGAATTCTTGGCACTGTCACACAGAACAGTGCAGGAACAATATTGCAGAAATACAGATTTCAGAGTGTAAACAAAAATGATGGTAAAAATACAGAATTGACTCTAAACCCTTCAGTGACTTCCAGTTCTAGGGCAAAGTTCTAGATCCTTAGAAGCAACTGTAGCCATGATTTCTGGAACAAAATTTTCACATTCAAAGCCATAAACCTCAAAAGAGGGGTTTTCAGACCTAGAACTATAATGCAGGAAAGAAGATACCAATGACGGATAACAATGAAAGTTGCTGCATCTTCCTAGTTTCCTAGAGCAGAACTCCAGGGCTCAAGACCCTTAAGAATCAATCGTCTGATTCTCAGAGAAAGAGTTTCAACTCTAAGTGACAAAATGGAAAAGTAAGGTGAAAAGGGAGGAAGAAATTCCTCTACTTACTCTCACCCTCTACCTAGGGACTTTTATATTCTTTCTCTTTTTTACAAGTATGGCCTCACCTAACGAACTTCCCTTTTCAACCTGCATACGCATAGATTCGAAATTTCTTTTGCCCACTTTTACTATTTCCTGGCTCATTAAGAAATGTTATTTATATTGCAAAAGAGTTAAAGCACTTCCAAAATATCATGTGAAATATATACTGTGTTTTTAAAGCCAGTAAATGTTAAGTTAGTAAACTCATGCTCCTTTTATATGTATCAAGGAACTACCCTTTTTTTTTTTTTTTTGGCTGGAGGGAGAGCACAGCAGGTAGGGCGATTGCCTTGTGCACAGCCGCCCGGCCTAACCGGGTTCAATTCCTCCGCCCCTCTTGGAGAGCCTGACAAGCTACCGAGAGTATCTCGCCCGCACAGCAAAGCCTGGCAAGCTACCCGTGACGTATTCAATATGCCAAACACACTAACAACAAGTCTCATGATGGAGATGTTACTGGGCTCGCTCAAGCAAAGTGATGAACACCAGGAGGTCAGTGCTACGGTGCAGTGCTACCCTTTTTTTACTATTATTTTCTTCCTCATATATGTATTGTTGTCAACACATAATACTTTGTATTATTCACAGTCTCTGAAACATAACATTGATTTGTGAGAGACATATGTCATTTTCTTTCCAGTCATTAAGTGAAACATGCAGAATTTGGTCATGATATAAATTTCAATAAATATAATCAAACCTAAGCCTTAACACACAGGAAAATCTGTTCTAACAGTGTAGGCTACATGGCAGAATAAATACTTGTCATTAGACCACGACTACCTAGAGGTTTGGCAGATGGGAGTAGGGAGGGAGAAATTGTCCAATTACTATCAGATGTTCAATAAATATTAGCAGAAAAAGGATTGGCTGATCAAATGACTTAAACTGTGAAGTCACTGTTGTGTGCCCTGATTTAAGTGCATAAACGACAGCTCAGTGTTGTTACAAATCCTCTTATCATTATGTGCGTTGCGGTGACCTTAAGCATATTTTTTCTCAGTGCGATATGCAAAGTTAGGGGATAAGGGGAAAAAAATAAAGCTATCAAATAAGAAGTAAAAGAAGGGAAGGAGTAGGAGGAGAATCTAATCATGATTCTAAACCATCAATTTTCCTCTCATGACCTTGAAGAAACCAGTCATCAGCTTTGAAAAATCACTCACTTGATAGGTTCTTCACAGAAATCAGTTATCTTGGTAGAAAAAAAAAAGATTCAAAAAACTTCTAAAATATTAAAGATTTTTGGTTATTTTGCAATGACATTTATTTTGTATTTGAATATCACAGCTCGGCCTGAAAGGCCCAAATTCCCCATCAAAATATTACACAGCCCAGTCAGCACTATTTGCTCATAAATGTAGTTTGCCTTTTCAATTACCACTGCACCAGAAATATGGGCAGCCTCCAAGAATTTCATCAAGAGCCACTCAGATAAAACATAGCCCCAACATGTTAATTTAGCAGCACATATGGAACTCTGGAAGTTGGCAAAATAACTTTGAATCAAAGAAGAATGTGAATAGCCAGTCTATCTGACCCTTTAGATTATAGAATGGAGAAAATGTAGCAATTTAATGATCCATCAAATTTTATGGATACTTCTATTTTTCTTAAGATTCATGTAATTGTCTTTGTCTTTTCCTTCTAATTTTTACATTAGGAAAAAAGTTCTCCATCTTGTTGGGGGAGTTTCTCTGAGTTATCTAGCACCTCTTTTCCTCCTTTTTAGGATAACACTGTTCTGTCCTTCCTGCATAGCCCCAGGTAGTTTAGGTATATTGGGTTGCTCCCATCACAGTGCTCCCATTCCTCTGTGTTTATTTGTAACTTCTTTCTTGGTGCTCTGTTGACTTGTGAATATTGCTTTTCTCTTCTCCCTATGTCCTTTGCATAGTTTATTCAGAGCAATGGCAAGCTACCGAGAGTATTTCGCCCGCATGGCAAAGCCTGGCAAGCTACCTGTGACATATTCGATATGCCAAACACAGTAACAACAAGTCTCACAATGGAGATGTTACTGGGCCCACTTGAGCAAATCGATGAACAACAGGAGGACGGTCCTTTTTGTATGGACACAAGAAGACAGTATATGCTATGCTTTTGTTATGTGACTCTCAGTGATATTTTCCTCCTGGGCATCTGTTCTCTCACTTAAGCCTCAGCTGCCCTTTCTTCCTAGCGCCCCCAAAAGCAGGGTACCGACGAGGGACTGGATGGAACCAGGGCAAGCGGTAAGCTATGTGCTACCATGGCATCGAGATGGGCCTGGCCAAAGTGCCATAATGCTTAACTATAAGTTTAGAGCTTGTTTATGGACCAAATGCTGTCATGATCCAAAAAGTAATAACTAGATTTGGATCCTGCTAGGGTTAGGAGTGATTAATCTGACCTGAGCACTGTAG
This sequence comes from Sorex fumeus, assembly GCF_029834395.1. Taxonomy (NCBI): domain Eukaryota; kingdom Metazoa; phylum Chordata; class Mammalia; order Eulipotyphla; family Soricidae; genus Sorex; species Sorex fumeus. The sequence continues at coordinate 30,011,542 of NW_026606322.1, read as the reverse complement.
TCTGAGTCTGTGGCAGGAGAGCTGCCCTACAAGCCTCAATGTTATCTCTTACTGTGTCTATACAAAAATAACTAGTATTGAGATGTTGATAGAGTTATTGGACTTAGGAAAGGGAAAAAAAACACCTTAGGAGGTATTTTGCCCTTGGGCAGTCAGGAAGGACTTTGGAATACATTTTAGGTGGAGTTCCCTTTGAACTTGGTGGGCCCTCAGGAAGGGCTTTCTTATGTTGATTTTGCTACCTGACTCGGTGCAGTGTGGGCCCAGAGTGCTGGGGAGTTGGAGAGACAAGAGAGTTGGAGAGAGAGAGAGAGAGAGAGAGAGAGAGAGAGAGAGAGAGAGAGAGCAGGGCAGCATGATGGAGTGTGGAGAGACTAGCAAGGGGGTCATAGAGAGAAGAATGCAGAAGAAGAATACAGGAGCAGGCACGTGGAGAGAAAGAGAGCCCAGGCTGCGACCTGGAGTGCAGAGAAATGAGCGGGAGAGACTGGAGAAGACAGGAATGAGGGGCAGTGTGAGACTAGAATGGGGGGCTCAGAGAGACTGGGGCAGGTGCGTGGGGAGAATGGAATAAATGGTAACTGATCGATCAACAGGTTTGGCTCATTTTGCCCACTGTATGCCCCATGGCCCAGGCCGCCCCAGCTGGGCGAGCAACCTGGAGCCCCCCAGAACCTGGGCGGCCAGGGGAAGAGCCGTCGGGGTCACCCCCTGACTGCCCACAGAGATTTTATACACTCCTTAATATTTATCAGAATGCCTTTCACAGGATGGTGGTCTCACTAGATGCTTTGAAATAAAAGGGTTTTAGGGTTTAAAAAAATATGTTGGTAGGTAGATGAATAAGTGGAAGAAAAGATGGATGGGAAGCTAGGTAGAGAAAAAGAAAAGAACATTTGAATAGTAGGTCTCGATTTGCTCAAGCGGGCCCAGTAACGTCTCCATTGGAGACTTTGTTGTTACTGTTTTTGGCATATCGAATATACTCTCGTTAGCTTGCCAGACTCTCCGAGAGGGGTGGAGGAATCGAACTCGGGTCGGCCATGTTGGCTGCGTGCAAGGCAAACGCCCTACTGCTGTGCTATCGCTCCAGCCTGAAACAGAAGTTTATAGTACACCATGACAGTATTAAAAATACTTAGAGAAAGAAGAAAAAAATGCTAAAAATCTATAGTTTGCTACAATGCTGAGTGAGGGTTAGGAGAGAACCTTGGGACATTGGTGAAAAAACACTGGTAAGGGATTTGTTGGAGTATAGTATCCAACAAACATAGTGTCCAACAAACCTTCTACAGAATTTTTACAGATAAAATGCAAGATTTTGGTTACATTTGAATTTGAGATCAATATCAAAATTTTACTATGTCCCAAATACGTCTCTCAAATAGGACATAGACATGCTAAAAATAAAATTTTATTATTTTATTTATTTAACTCTTTTATTTATTGACATATTTCTTTGTTTCATTTAGGCAACATGGTTTACAAAGCTTTTAATAAGAGAGTTTGGGGTATTCAAAATTGCATCTCTAAGCCTACTACCACTGTCAGCATCTCTCCAGTGATGAAAAGTTCCCTTTCTCTCCCCACCTAGTCTCCTTTGCAAACTAATTTTTAAAAATTAACTATTAAAGCCAAATCATGAGAATTGGGGGCAAAGAAAGGGATGAGAAGGTAGACTGGCACTAACATAAGCATTCAGAGGTCTTGGTGGTTCAGAGGTAAGTTATATACATATATCAAAATCATAAGAGTCAACACTGTTATAAACAGGTGACCCAAACTTTAACAAGTAAATTGAAAGAACAATTATTTTAAATAGCCAAAACTAGCCTAAGTGAGAACTGGATACAATAGAGGGTGGTGAAAACTAGCATTGTTGTCCTGAGATGATAAAGAGAAGTTGTTGCCTGTGAGGTGAAGGCAGTAGAATCTTGCCCTAGAACAAACCAGTATGCAGATGGTCCATTGTAGGACCGCTTACCTCTCTGCACCTTCATATGCAACAAGGGCTTTTGACAGTCATGTCAAACAGGACAGGACAGATATCAAGAGGAGTTGGTCAGATCTTTGGTTAGTTAGCTACCTAAGTCATGCAGAGCGCAACTCTCAATATTTTTCCAAAATTTGTTCTCTTTTGATCTTATTTATTTCCTGTACTACTTCCCCTGTTCTACTGGTTGGCCCCTAGTTTCCTGCTCTGGTATCCCACATATGCAGTTTTCATCTAAGGGCACTTTGGAATATCCTAGTGCCCACAGGAGGCCATAGGCTTCTTTATAAAGCAGTTTCTAAAACCCAAGTGCCCAAGAACAGATGATTGGTTAAAGAAACTTTGGTACATCTGCACAATGGAGTACTATGCAGCTGTTAGAAAAGATGAAGTCATGAAATTTACATACAAGTAGTACTACATGGAAAATATCATGCTAAGCGAAATGAGTCAGAAAAGAGAGGGACAGACATAGAAAGACTGCATTCATCTGGGGAATCTGTCACTGTCCTCCCGTTGTTCATCAATTTGCTCCAGTGGGCCTAGTAAAGTCTCCATCGTGAGACTTGTTGTTACTGTCTTTGGCATATTGAATATGTCACGGGTAGCTTGCCAGGCTTTGGCGTGCAAGCGAGATACTCTTGGTAGCTTGCCAGGCTCTCCGAGAGAGACAAAGGAATAAAGTAACAAATTGGGAGACTAACACCCAAGAATAGCCGAGATAAGTACCAGGAGGTTCAGCCCATGGCTTGGAGGCCAGCCGCACATGCTGAGGGAGAAGGCAGCTCTGATAGAGAGGGGAGCACCAAGTAAAGGGTGCTGGGAGAACCCTCCCAGGATGAGAGATGCATGCTGAAAATAGACTATAGACCGAACATGATAGCCACTCAATGCCTCTTTTGCAAACCACAGCACCCAAAAGGAGAGAGAGAACAAAAGGGAATGCCCTGCCACAGGGGTGGGATGGGGACGTGGGGGGATGGGAGGGATGCTGAGAGCACTGGAGGTGGGGAATGGACACCGGTGGAGGGTTGGGTACTCAATCATTGTATAACTAAAACCCAAGCACAAAAATTTGTAAGGTCAACAACTGTACCACATGGAGTTTCACTAATAAAAAATTTTAAAAAATAAAAAAAGAAGCAGTTTCTAGGGGTCCAAAGTGATAACACAGCAGATAGGGCGTTTGCCGTGCACGCAGCCGACGTGAGTTCGATTCCCAGCATCCCATATGGTCCCCCGAACACCGCCAAGAGTAATTCCTGAGTGCAGAGCCAGGGGAGGAGGAGGAGCAGGAAAGAGGAGGAAGGAGGAAGGAGGAAGAAGGAGGAAGGAGGAAGGAGGAGGAGGAGGAGAATATCTGATTAGTGTTATCTATATGTTAATGTAAAAGAAAAAATAGTTCTCAATTGGAGCCATTTTGTATGTCTATTACTGTGTTTATTGGCCAAGAAAATCATTTCTATGCATGCCCCATCCATTAAATATAGGAGTTGTCTAAATTAATCTCTAAAGTCTCTCCAGCAGCAACATTTGACAAAATATATTATTACACAATGAAACTAGGTGTCAGATTAGAGAACTAGATCAAATTAAGATAATATCATACAGATTATGCTCATCATGTAGTTAAGTTTCACTTACGGAGCTACTGACTAGTCATTTCTCATTTTACTTCAAATTAGGAATATCCAAATTAGTCTCAATCCTTGCAACCATTAATAGGATTATCTTTACTCAAAGGAGCACAGAGTATTCGTATATCAACTGTTGCCTTTAAGTAATTTCCTTGTGATACAGTGGCAGTGGAAGGGTAGAGCTATAGATAAACTACTTAATCTAAGATTAATCTCATTATTTTTTAATGAATCACCCTGAGACAGTTACAGACTTACAAACTTTCATTATTGCATTTCAGTCATACAATGATCGAGTACCCATCCCTCCACCAGTGCCCATTCTCCACCACCAATGTTCCCAGTATCCCTCCTGCCCCACCCCCACCCCTGCCTCTGTGGCAGGCACATTCCTGCCACATTCTGGAAAGAAATAGAAGAAAAAAAGGAATAACAATAAAAGTGCTCTCCTCACAGCCACCTACTCCCATATAAGGGGAAAAATCGGAAATAGTTCTTATGCCTCCACAGCAATAAGGAAAGTCACTGAGGACAGAAGTTTCTCCCACATGCACATGGCCATGAAAATGCTAAGGAAAGCTTGGATGACAGGAAACAGCTGAGATATAGATCCAGTATTAGGTTATCGGAGCAGTAAGCCTGAGCAACGAAACATGGATGACTAGGTCCTTTCAGCTAGACAGAATCCAGAACACTGAAGATGAGAACAATGTAGGGGCAAGACCAGATCATCATACACTGGAGGCAATCAGCATGTGTTAATCCAGATCAGAGAGAGAGAGAGAGACAGAAGTGACATAGATGGTGACCCTGAACCCCTCTGTTTAAACTGTAAAATAAACTTACTTTTAAGCATCTGAGTTTTGTCTGCAAATATTTCATACAATTCTCAAGGGCCCGCTAGCATAGAAAACATGCACTTTCAAACCAATTCTTCTTTTTTTATCAGATAATTTTGTATTTTTTCTTCTTATATTTATTTATTGAATCACTGTGGGAAAAGTTATAAAACTTTCAGGTTTAAGTCTCGGTCATACAATGATCAAACATCTCTCCCTTCACCGGTACTCATTTTTCACCACCAAGAACCCCAATATACCCCCCTCCCACCCCTCCCAATGCCTGTGAGGCAGATGATTTCTACTTAACTCTTCTCTACATTGATTGCATTATTTCGACAAAAGATGCACCATTATTGTTTAGAATTCCCCCCCCCCCCCCCCCCCAGCAATCACAATTGCTGAAAAGGCATTGTGAAATACTTTGTTTTCTATAGCTGGTTATGAGAATCATATAATGATTTTGGATTTCTGCAAAGAGCCAGATAATTGTGAGATTGGTTTCTGTGCATCTGGTGTTATGGCTGTGCCAGAGAGCCACTCGTGGGGGGCAACTCATGACCTCTGTAGGGTGTGAAGGATGAGCCGGTACCACCCCCCCTTCCCATAAGACTGCATTTGCCCTGTCACCGCCAGCTCATACCTGGCTTTCCAATAAGCTCTGAGGCAGCAGCCACCTTGCTGCTGGCGGAGGGGTGGGGGAGCGGGGCAAGGGGGAGGCAGAAGGGAGCAACACCCTTTCCCTGCCAGGGAGGCATGGCACCGTAGTTTAACGCACGGTCCATTCACTTTTCTGCCACAAGCTGCCGGGCTCTGGATTAAGTTCTTTTGCCTCTGGAGCCATGGAGAGCTACTTGTGGGGGCAACTTGTGACCTCGGTAGGGCGTGAAGGACTAACTGGTACTGCCCCCCTTCCCATGAGACTGCAGTTGACCTGTCACCGCTGGCTCATACTGGCTTTCCAGTAAGCTTTGAGGAGGCAGCCACCTTGTATGCGGTCCGGATGCATTTCTACCAAAAGCCGCTGGGTTTTGAGATTTATTTTGAATCTCTGGGGCCACGGCCGTTAGTCAGCTTAATCAGGAGCCAGAGAGGCCGTTTGTAGGTGGCAACTCGGGGTCTTGTTGGGATTGGAAGGAAAGTGCTGGTTCCACCCCCATCCCACGAGGCCCCACGTGTCTCATCACCTGACTGTTCAGTGGCCTCTGGAGGATGGTGGTCACTGGGCCACCAGGGGGAACAGGCCAAGGCACGAAACCGATTCCCACCTGGAGTGGCCCAGCACCAGTAACCTACTGCAGGAATAAGACACATTTCTGCCAAAAGCCTTTGGGTTCCAAGATTCATTTCTGAGTCTCTGAGATTATGGCCGTTAAGCAGTTTGATCAGGAACCAGAGAGGCCATGCCTCCAATTATATAACTGAGCCGGAGGTGGTTTGTAGGTGTGTCTCCCACATACCTAACTTGGCCGTTTACTTACTTGGTAAACTTTGCCCCAAGTTTTTTGGGTCTGGCCAAAGGCACAGCAGCAATTTTGGGGTATCTGAAAGTCTGACAGTGCCATCAAACTGCTGATGCACTCGCCTCACAGGTACAGATTGACCTGCTGGCGGAACCATACCCCCGTCAAACCAATTCTTGCATTTGAAAAAGTAAAGGCTCCTAGAAAGATCATTTCTTAAATGTCATAAGCAACTCCTAAATATATTAGCATATAATATATTTATATTTTTCCAACTATATTAGAACAATGAATATATTTCAATTCATTCAAAATGTAGATCATGGCTACCAAAAATAAGGTCCTAAATAAGGTTCCTAAAATAAGGTCCCTTTGGTATATAGATGGAAATAGACATCTATTGATATTATGTGTATGATCGGTGGTATAACTTAAGGCCTCATAGGTTCTCTACCTTTAACCCAAATCCCTGGCTAGGAGATAGAAATCTAATTCAGATTCATCTACCTTTCTCAATGATCCTACTATAAATTAGATTTTGATGTACTGAAGAAACAGACATTCTGCTCACAAAACTCAATTTCTCTTCCTCTTTCTCCTACCTCCGAACCATTGGAACTTATTCCTTACACTTAAGTAGAGTCACATGATTGGCTAAGGAAAAGGGTGCAGGAGTGGGGTACCCCACTTCCAAGGCTGGCATATAAAAACACCCACTTGTAATCCCTCATCTACTCACCCTTTTGTAGCCCCATGCATAATTATATGTTGAAGCCAGAAGTAGAGAATGCCCATGACATCACTCTTGGTTGTGCTTGGGAGACTGTGAGATGGATAGAGATAAAAATCCAAGGCCTCCTACATGTTAAGCATGCTGTCTAGCCCATAAGCTATCTCTCCAGTGCCAGTAAGAAAAGTTTTAAGGTATAGTCACTTTGTTTTCTAATGAGTTCTATGTCCATGTATTAGCATTTACTATGAGAAAAAAAAAAAGAAAAAGCATGCACTGAGTATTGAATGGATTATTTCTCAACATGATTTTTTGTCTCCCAACAATCTCTCACCTCTTTGTAAATTTCTAGTTATGGAAATCTAACCAGCAAAATATACTGAAATGTAGATCATGACTACCAAAATTTAATTAGTCTGTCTTCTTCCACAGAGGAATTCAAAGGAAATATGGTTATAAGTAGAATTGTTCTTGAAATGAATCTAGTTAGGCTTTCCAAATCCACAAAAGGTACAATATGTCAGTACCTACCTTACAAAGAGTCCAGAAAGTTCAGTTATTTACACCTTTTCTAGGAAAAAAAAATAATTATTTTAAAATAGTTTGAAACAATTAGTTTCTTTAGGATTTAAATACATCTATTTCAAGAGAAATCAAGAAGCATGTGGTGGTGAATTCTATGTGTCAACTTGGACAGGACAATATTTAGTCAACAGTGAGTGTCCAGATATTCGATCAATCCAGATGTTTCTAAGATAGTGTTTTGGATGAGATTTAGCGCTTCAATCAGTGAACCTTGAACTTTGAATGAAGCTGATTGATGCTTCCCAAAGTTGCAGACATTAGCCTATTACCAGACGGTTTAAGTAGCACAAAGGAGCTCCCTCAGGCCAGAGGGCATTCAGCCTGCTAACAGCCTTCAGACTTGAAGGCCTGCATCAGGCTTTCCAGGGTCTCTAGATTGATGGACTTAGTCTCCTTGGACTCCTTTGTCTCCATAATTACCTGACTCAATTCTTGAAAAGAAAGATTTTCCTCTTCTCTTTTCTCTTCCCTACTGTTTTCCTGGAGAACTTTAATTTATAAATTATTCACTAGACTTTCAATTATAGAAGTAAATAGTACCTTAAAACTCAAAAGTTATGTTCTTCTTATTTTAATAAGTACCCTGATGGAATTTATGAATATCAACTCAATACATGGAATTATTCCTCAAACCCTAAGTATGTTAGGGTGTTTTTAACTGGCTAGTAAGTTTATCAGGATGGTGTTTTAAAATTTTATATGGGTTGGGCTGTGTCTCCACGAAATTCCTATGTTGAAGTCAAACCTCCCTCAATGCCTCTGAGTGTGACCTGGTTTGAAACTAAGGCCATTGCAGTTAAATATAAGGTCATATTCCAATTGGGTAGATAGATACCTGGATCTATGTTACTGATGTCTTTATCAAAAGGAAAAATTTGGACAATGACCTGCACTCTCATCTCTCATACATGCATACTCTCTCTCTTTCTCTCTTTCTCTCTCTAATTCTCTCTTTCACACACACACATACACACATGCGCACACACACACACGCACACATGCATGCACACACACACACACGCACGCACACAGACACCTACAAATCATATGGAAAGGAAGGCAAAGATTAGAGTGATGCTTCTGAAAATGAAAGGATGTCAAAGATTACTAGAAAACCACTAGAACTTTGGTCAAGACATGGAACTTTGTCTTCCAAATCTTCAGAAGAACTCAATCACACTGACGTTTTGATATCAGATCTCTGCCTTCAGAACAGTACGAAAATAAATTGCCATTTGTGACATTTTTAAGGCAATTCTGGAAAAGAAATAGAAATAGGTATGATTGTCTTCTTCAGAATGGGTTTAGAAGTGCTGAGGTCACCCAGGAATTTATTGCAATATTGTAGTATAAGGCAACAGTTGTCCAAGGAGAAGTAAGGATAGTAATAAGCAAAGAAAAGGAATTTTTACATTACACAAGGATTAAATGTGGGAAGTCAGGGAAGAAAAAAAAAAGTGAAAAATGATGGCGAGATCTCAATTCTAGTTAATTTGAATGATAGGGGCAGCATTAACCAAGATACAAGTGTTGGTATGATGAGAAATTTTAGCTAAAGAATATTTCATTTTAATGAAACAGTCTCTTCTGTCACTCTGCAATTGATGTATTCCTAAGAAAACTTGCATTGCAATGTTTAGTGAAGGATAAACACAGTTGGAGAACTAGATTTTCAGGACCAAAATTACAAAGCACGTTTTACCAAAGAATTTAAATGTAAGCTGTTTTATGGCAGTAAGCATATGCCTATGAAACCTAGCATCTCTAAACAAATCCCAGCTTTGATCACACCCAGTTCTTGCTCAAGAGTAATCACCTGTCTTGTAGGTACTAACACTATCATTAGCACACCTTTACGTATTATCATCACTTTTATAATACAATACAGAACATCTCAGACAAAGCAACTCTGTTGGCTTATAACAGATTTTTCCTTATACAAATAAGAACTAGTTTTCTTTAATGATTGCTTTATAAAAATTCTGAAGTCTGAAATTCATCTGCATTATAAACTATGTTAATTGTGTTAATATTAACTGTTAATAGATTATTGATAAACCAATTAAACTCTCTTATGGGCAATTGGAGCTATTTCATTTCTTTGACTTTTATTCTAAGTCCTGGAAATGTTCATCAGGATCTAACTTATAAGCAAATGGATAATATTTTTAAAAAACTATAGCTAGAGGTCCTAATGCATAAAAATCTCAGGCTCTTAGTGGCTAATGTAATGCCCTTCAACTATGGAAGCATTGATGCATTTCCAAGCATAAGTTGTTATTTCCTGAAAACACAAAGAGCTCAAGTATATTTTCAGGTCAAAAGGAACTTCTCTGAAGGCAGAGTGCAGAAGTGTTAAGAGAAGAAAAGCGCCTGTCGACTGGGGGTGAAGATGGAAGGAGGGAAACTGGAGACATTGGTGGTCGGAAATGTTACATTGGTAAAGGGATAGGTTTTGAAACATTGTGTAATGGAAACCTAATCATAAACAACTTTGTAGCACTGTAGCACTGTCCTCCTGTTGTTCATGGATTTGTTGGAGTGGGTACCAGTAACGTCTCCATTTTGAGACTTCTTGTTACTGTTTTTAGCATCTTGAATACAGCAGGGGAAGATGCAAGGCTCTGTCATTAGACAGGATACTCTCAGTAGCTTGCCGGGTTCTCCAAGAGGGATGGAGGAATTGAACCAGGGTCAGTCGCATGCAAGACAAACACCCTACCCACTGTGCTATCACACCAGCCCTAACAATTTTGTAACTATGTATATATTACAGTGGTTTAATTAAAAATAATAATAATAATAATAATAATTTAAAAGAAAGACTTCTCTCTGGATCTGCAAGCCAAAATGCTCAACATTTACTCTTGTCATTTAACTATTTAATCCATTCTCTGAATCTTTTTTATGCATCCCAAGTTTTGAAATCCAGTGCTTCAGGCTCAATTTTTATCAGAGTTGCAGTGAAAATAAATACCATAGAGGGAAAAACATATACAAATCTGTCATTTTCAGAGAACCTGTTTTATGTGGCACCTTGATAAACACTTATGTATACTTTTATGGGAAAGGTCACTTATAGAAGACTAAGGTATAGAAGGAAACATAAAAAGTCTAGAAAAATTGCTCTACAGAGCTAAACCATAAGATTTATAAGGGCAAGGCATCATAGCAGCTTTATTCATCAACATATAAACAGCATCTAACTCAGGAATTAGTACATAAGAGATCCTCTAATGCAAGTTCATTTCTAAAAAACAAAGGCATAGTATGACATTTTTATCCCATTTACAGATGAGTTAAGGTTTAGGGAATGGAGAAAAACAGTAGCAAAACCTGGATTTTAACTAAAGATCCTAAAACCCCTAGAGAATTTTGCACCCATGTGTCATTTTGGGCCATATAACTAAAAGAAACAGAAATTATTTCTGCTCCATCTTTTAAAATTTATCCATGGAAACTTTGCAATGTTATGAAATGAAGCAAACCAGTCAGAGTTTTCAGAGTTCAGGTACAAATAGAAGAGCTCTACTAGCAAAATAAAGAAAATAAAGACAGGTAAGTAACTTGACAGAAAAGTGACACTTTCTTTGAATGTTCACACCATCACAGTACACAGTTCAAGCAAAACTCTATTTGTTATTACATACTTCTATATTATTCTATGTAACCAACTTATAACTTCATTTATCAGAGCCATCTAATTTTTTTAAAAAGTCATCATCTTTTTTGAAACCTAAGAAGCTAAAGAATTAAATCTAAAAATATTTATTAAATAACTTGTCAGGCTATGAGAAAAAATTATGTTTTAAGACCATAATAAATTGGAGTCATTCAAACAACAGCTTTGAATTAGCCATTTGGGATAACCTTCGTGAACTAGGGTTTTAGAATAAGCCAGAACATTTCTAAAAGTTGACACATTACTTTAAAAAGAAAAGCACATTGGAACAAATGTACATTGAAAACGTCAATTATTAAAACAAACCAACCTACTTTGAAGCTTGTTTTAAAGCTTGTTTTCCCTCCCACACTAACTTACTCAAACAAGTTTTCATCTACTCAGAGCATGTTGAGGACAATCTACTGATTTGGACAGAAAGTGAACAGAGTATAAAGCTGGAGCCACCTTTTAGATGGCTTCACACTTAGGACCAGGTACCACTGGCCCTCTTTGCCACTGATTTCAACCTGATTTCAACCTGATCATGGGTCCTTATAATGTTTTCCTAGAGTCTTTTAACAAAGTAAGATTCAAATTCAAATTAGTTCTTTGCCCCCTTCACAATCCGTTCCTCCCAAACTATCTGCTTTTCCTTGTACACTTCCTTGGTGGGAATTGTCCTAAGATAATTGGAGGAAACACGAGAACAAATCCCTCTACGTCACAACATGTTCAAAGAATTTCCAGCCAAATGAAGATATATATAAACTCCCCCTTCCTTGCCGCCTAACAAGATGCTGAACACACACTCTGTGTCAAGGAGGGAAGATCAAGCCCTGATCCGCAAGGAATGATTCACGGACAGCAAAAAATACCCTTGCAAATAAAGAACTCTAATGAGACATACATTTGCAGTGCCAAGCAACGCAAGTTTATTGAGAAATACAAAGCGAGACAAGCTCCCTTTTTCAAAGGCACAAAAGCAGAAGCCAGAAGGCACAGAAGCACAATCAAAACATGTCAAAACCATTAAAGACCCAGACATGGGTGGTAAAGTTTCTGCAGACATCCAGTGCGTACGCGCCACCAGGGATCAATCCTTAAAACAAGCTTGGCATCATCCAGAAAGCATCAGATTGCCAAAGGCAGCATGTGCAGGGCTAACAGCCAGCAATTAGGCAGCTGGAACAGAGGTCAGCAATGAAGAGTTACTCAGGGGTAGGCAGCTTGCTGGAAGATCCTGGAAACATGGCTGGTTGTGGAATCTTGCTTGAACTCACTGGCTCCTGTAACCTCAGCATGTTCTTCGGCAGCTTGATGTGTAGGACCGCTGGTACATCCGGGAGCCCCCATAGGATGGCTGGCAGACGGTGGAGACGCCTCCCATTGGTTGGCAACCAGAGGAGACCCCTCCCATTGGTCGACAGACAGTAGAGATGCCACCCATTGGTTGACACCCACTAGACATGCCTCCCATAGACTGACAGCCCCCAGAGATGAAGGTGACTGGCCGGTTGCAGGAAGTTGAGCAGGGATTGGAGACACAGGTGGTTTGTCTGGAACAGGATACCTGGCCAGGGCTGGGGACACAAGAAGTTGGAGAGTAACACGTTGGCTGGCAAACAGTGGGCTCAGAGCACGTCTCCTGACAGTGTTCCAGGAGCCAGGAGCCTGTCTGAAAGGAACTAGGCAGATAGATGCCACTCAGGCAGTCGGTGTCGTGGGTAGCAGCTGTGGCAACAGGGGTCACTGGGACAGAGCAGCGTCCTCCAACGGGCCCAGAAGAGCAGTTCCTTGTGGAGCAGTTGTAGGACATGGTGCCGAGCAGAGAGCTGTAGGTAACTCGCTGAAGTTAGCTCCTTCAATGGTGAATGCCACTTCAGGCACCTGCACTTTTATATGTCCCTGCCGGTGGGTGGGGCGCTCACCTTGGGTCTCCTGGCTTCTTTGGCTCAGATCAGCTTGCTTTAGAACATCTTGTGAATCTACTGGTTAATTGTCTCTTGAGAAGCCTTCGCCCTCATAAAGAAAGTTTAGTAGTTTGGTTACTAAATCATAAGGCTTCTGCGCTGTACTTAGAGACAGGATGAAGAAGGTTGGTGGACAGCTTCAAAGGCATTGGTCATTCCAGCCCACACTACACTCCTAATTCATCATGCTTGATACAACAGTGTCCACCTGGTTGTAACACCAAACTGGACACCATCCTCCCGTCATGCACTCTCTCCCTTCTGACCTGGACTAATTACAAGCCCATACGCTCTTTGGTTTGTTGCTGGCAGCGTAGTAGATTTTAAATATGACACTCAGTCAAGTCTTCCGTAGGTAACGGGGCTTCTCATAGGCAAGGGTTCTCCTTGAATAAGCATCAGGATGATGACAAAACCTCTCAGAAGTGCAAGCTCATTCAGAAAAGTAATCAAATGACAGAAGCAAGATACACCCACAGAGGTTGGGGACAGTGGAAATCACCGTTCATGGTTCAAGAACACAGTAAAGTTGATCAATAGGCATGGCTGCATCTGTAGTCCAGTCCTCTTCTAACCAAATTAGATGCTCTTTATTCTTAAATGTTTTCGTTAGGGACCAGAGTACAGCAGGTAGGCAACCATGCAGCCAACCCAGGTTTCATTTTCAGTGCCCCAGATGGTCCTTCAAGTCTACCAGGTAGTAATCTCTGATTACAGAGCCAGCAGTAGGCCCTGAGCACACCTGGATGCGACCTCCAAGAAATAAATTAATTTTTTAGCAAATAACAGTGGATAAAAGTGGTTCATACACCTTATAAATATATCCCTGAATCAGGCATCATTATTTTTTTAATTATCATAATGTCAATTTGAAAAAGCAAAGTATATTTTTCTCAAGATGGCCAATATCTTCAGAAGATGTATTTTCACACAAATTCTTGTGGCTTGGTGGCACTTTTATTATGGATAGTCTAAAAGCTCTTCAACGCTATTGTCTGAGATATAAAAAGAGGAGGAAAAGGAAGCAATGATATAGCTAGTATTTTTCAATGAATGGATGTGTGAGGATAATAGAGCAGGTAGAATATCCAATTATTCTCCATGAGGCTATGTAAAAATAAGATATTGTTCTCTATTTTATCTTACTACAATAAATTTAATTCTAAGCATCTAAATGACTGATCCTTTTGATCTACTTAGATGCAGGTTAAGTCAAGGTCAACCCAGACCATTTCAACTCTAGCAAAATCAACCTATCCAAGTGGTTTATAATAATTCTGCATCAAAATCATTAGAGAAGATGCATTTTTGTAAACTGGTTTACATTGATAGGAGAGATAATAGTGGATATATATCTATTTGAGGCTTGAAGTTGACTACATTTTAAGCATGCACCGTGCAAATAGTTTTGTGAGAACTAATCAGAAGTTCCTTTACAAAATGTTTCAGGCATCCCTATTCATCCCATTGAAGCTATGTTAGGAACTCCTCAAGTCTCTAGTTAGAGGCTAATGACATACCCAAACAAGACGATGCTATGCTGTGGGCTGTGTTACAATTCCCAGGGATCAGACCGGCTCTCCTTCAGTGACTCGTGGCATGAACAGGGAGAAATTAACGAGATGACTACTTTCCAGTGTTGTGACTCTTCTCTCCCAACCATAAGAAGGATCCTATTTGATGTTTGAAGGTCAGAGTCCCTGGTTACAGGGGCCAGCAGGCTGATTTTTTAAATGCATGTATCGTTTACAGGCTTCTACCAGCCAGGAATTCATTGGTTGTCGCAGAGAAGTACCTCATCATGCAAATTAGTCAAGTGGATGAAGGCAAGAAGTCAAATCAGGAGTAAGTTAAACCAGAGGAGTTTTCAGCACCATTTGCCACCTTGCTGGGATGGCAAGTGTTTCATAAATCATCACTCAATATTAGCCTGAAAGTGGGAAAGGGCAAATCAAAGAATGCTAAGAAATCTCTTCCATCTGCTTTACAACAAAAAGAAATGAACAAGTTTTTTTAGAACCCAATTCCCTTCTCGGCTAGCATAGGGTTGGAGTCTTCCCACGTATCTCCATGTTGAATGTTTCCTGAGACCTGTGGAAAATCTATTCCCATAAGGAAGCTGAAGTTCAGTAGGGTTAAATGGCTCATGAAGGTAATTCAGTTTATATTTGACTAAGTGGAGAGTCAAATAAAACAAAGTCAGGAGCTGTCAACTTGTATTGGGAATACTTAACCATAATGAGATGCCTTCATTAAAATTCAACCAAAAATATCTTAAAAAGAATAAATCAGTGTTTCATTGATGACACTACAAAGGATGTAGCCTCCATTCATTTCTTTTCCAGTTTCATCAAGAAACAACAAAAGCTAAGTGCTTAAAAAGTAAATTGGGTGCCAGTCCTGGCAATTCATGCTTTTTCATTCTGTGTGGTTCTGATCGTTCTCATTTCATTAGGCTAAAATGCAAAGTTACTACAAACAGCAGGAAGAGACAGGTGCTGTCAATAGCTGAAGCTTCAATTGGGAATTATAATTATTTATAATTAATTACTGCAGAATAGAGAAGTGAAGTGATTTTCAGATCTAGATACCAAGGCCTTTATTAAAAAACAGTATTTAAAAATTTAGAAATCATGTTTAGAAGATCTTTCATTAAATAGTCCTCTTCCTGGTCATGAGCTAACCAACCAGGAGCTTTTTTAGTAACTTAATCTAAGGCAGCAACAAATTGCTTTCTATTAAGACTTACATAACTGGCTGGGTCTCAGAAAACAAATCAGACTGGTGTCTTACACTGCCCAAAAGTTAGGAAAACTAATGAATTTTCCAGTGTGTTCTATTCTCAGATGCACACACTAAGACTTCGTTTACATTTCCTGTCAGTTGCAAAAAGTGGGGAAGTATGAACTTTCAACCAGGGGGAGCTTGAAGAAACTATACAATTTTAATCCTACAATGTTGTTAGAGAATAATCAATAAGTCATCCATTCATTGGAACACACACACACAGAGCCAGTAGAGCCAGTAACTACTATTACATAGTTAAGTATAACATGAAACTTCAAGTCAGCAGAAAGACTTCTAAAGATTATTCGTGTGTCTGCAGAGCATGAAGTGAGGAGAGGCTAGAGCAGATGAAGAGAAACTAAAGATCTATTGCCCATTATCTTCATTGCTGATGGATAATTTGCTCTGGGTTGTACAGACCAATCTAAACCTGATAGGATAATTATCACAGACTAAAGATGAGCAATCCTTTCACTCAAAACTGAATCTCAGCAATCACTTCCAAGGCCAAACACTTGAGAGCACAATGAAAAAGCCTAATGTGGGAGGCTAAAGTAGGCGGGAAGGAGATTTTTCATCATGAAGTTGCTAATAATGTTGACCAATGCAAAAAAAAGGTCTATTTTATCTCATCAAAAGGAGGAAGAGTGAACTTGATGAAAATTAATAAATATAAAATGAGATTTTGGTCATTTGGCACTTTTTCAGGATGCTGACACTCTCAAATTGAAGCTATTCATTATCTCCTAAAAAAATTTTTTTAAAGATTTAAAGTGCAGAACATAATGGCTGTTTTAAAAAAAATTTAATGCATCTTAAATGAGTTCTACTCCACACACCCTGGCCCCACCCAGGTTAACATATACCTCTGGGTTGAATCTTCAGAATCTTTATTAACCAAGACATTGTGAACCCCCAAAGGGTAGGTGATTTGCACCACAAAACAGAACTGAAATTCATTTTCCAAACTCTTTTCAAAAAGCATCAATCATCAGATGGTTTGAATCTTGGGGGCTAGAGAGTACTGGAAGACAGAAAGTAGAGGTTAAAAATCAAGCAGCTGTTTTCAGAACTTGAAAATAGCAATCACCAGCTACATGACTTGTATAAAAATAAACCCTCAGAGGCTGGTGTCAAGGTTGAGGAATCCCAAATTGAACCACCGTTCTTCTTGGTTTGATTCCTATTTTCAAATTCATGTAATTTTTCCTGTGTACCTTTATGAGGGATCAAAATCAGGTGCTGTCAACAAAACTGAATAAATTTTTAAAATTTGGGGTCACAACAAACTCTCAGGTGGGGAGACTCTTCCCTGACCCCAGTTGTTTCAAGTAATAAGAGACAAACTCACACCTGAGTCAGATTTCTGTACAGAGACCAATGGGGAAGGCTCCATGTCACCCAAGATATATTACCTTTCCCTGAGTCAGCATTATTTAGGCTCTACCTACCAGTTGCCCAGCCAGGTAAGGCTGCAAGGAGCTATGTAGGAAACAGAAACACAGCATAGGTCTTAGCTTCCCCTTGCTCTACTTTCCTCATTCTCTTTCAATAGCACACTCCTTTTCCTGGTGCACCCATGCAGGGGATTACAAATCCTGCATTAGGCCAGCTTTATCTCAGATGAGTGACTGGACAATCAGAACTATCATAAGGTACTGTTGAGCAATTCCCTCATCTGAATGATAAAAAAACAAAGTCCCAGGAGGGAACATCTTTGCCAACATTCAGGTCCCCCACCATTTCTTACTGTACCCTCTTTGCACAGGTGGGGTAGGGTACCCAGATAATGCCTTCACTTCAATCTGCTCATTGACTTCCTGCTTTCTGTCAAAACCAGGACAAGCATCTTAAATTTATTGACTGTCAAGTCTACTCTAACTTACTCTGTGCTCATGTGTGTACTGCTCCAGAGTGGGGCTGTGTTCCCACAACAGGAATAGACAAGTTAACCAACATCTTGTCTTCCAGGCAGACTTTCTGAAGCTATTCCATAAAGTTTGACAGAACTGTGATGAGTTGACTTGCAATGGCAGGTGACTTGATAACACTCTGCTGCCTTTTCTCCTCCTGTTGCACTTTCCTTGAGCTGTTTCCTAAAACAGAATCACAAATGAATTGGCCCAAGTTCTACTTTTAGAGATCTCAGATTAAAACATATGGATTTTTTCTATTTGCATTAAAAAAAAATAAAAATGTTAATGCAAATTCTATTTGCATTTAAAAAAATTTCTTCTCTATAACATCAAAGAGATAGTATAGGAGGGTAAGGTGCTTGCCTTGCATGCAGCCAACCCTGGTTGAACTCCCTAGTTCCACATGTGGTCCCCAGAGCACAGAGCCAGAAGTAAACTCTGAGAACTCTGAGTCTTGCTGAGTGTAGGCCAAAAATATAAATAAATAATAACAGATCCTTCTAATTCTATATAGTTCAGAACCATAAAGAGACATTCAGGTTATTATGCAGCTGTTGGAAAAAAATGAAGTCATGAAATTTTCTCATAAATAAATGGACATGGAGAGTATCATGCTGAGTGAAATGAGTCAGAAAGAGAGGGACAGACAGAATGATTGTATTCATTTGTGGGATACAAAAAAATTAGTATGAGACTAATATCCAACACTAGAGAAAACAGGGGCCAGGACTGGTCAACAGTTGGAAGCTTGCCACAGGGTGTGGGGGAAGATTGAGAAGGAATCGGTATGACAATAATAGTTGGAAATGATCACTCTGGACAAGAACTGAATGTTGAAAGGAGGTAAAAGGATATACATGATAACCTTTCAGTATCTGTATTGCAAACCATAATGGCCAAAAGGAAAGAGAGAGAGAGAGAGAGAGAGAGAGAGAATGAGAATGAAAGTGCCTGCCATAGAAGCAGGTGGGGATGGGGGTGGAGTGGGAGGGAAACTGAGGACATCGGTGTTGGAATATATACACTGCTGAAGGGACAGATGTTGGAACATTGTATGACTAAAACCCAATCATGAATAATTTTGTAACTATATATCTCATGTGATTCAATTAAAAAATAATAAATAAAAATTAAAATCCTCTAAGTTAAAAAACACATTCAGGACTCTCCCCATATAATTTTGTTAATCACCGTTGAATACACACAATTCTTATCTAGAGTGATAATTTTCAACTATCATTTTCATAGTGGTTCCTTCTCTATTCCAACTGCCTTCTCCCCAAGCGCTTGAGGAAGGCTTCCAGACACAAAACTAATCCTCCTGGCCCTTGCTCCTATTGTTCTTGAATAATTGTCTCATACTATGTTTTTTTTTATATCCCACAAATGAGTGCAAAATCATTCTATGTCTTTCCTCTCCTTCTAACTCATTTCACTCAGCAGGATACTCTCCATGTCCATCCTTCTCCATAAAACCTTAAGGAAAATTTTTTGGACCTAAATTGAGTATAAAACAAATACATTTGAAATTTCAGAACCATTTCTAAAATGACTAAACAAGAAACTTTAAACGTCTTTAAACATAGCTAGATAGTCAGCAGAGTTTCAAAAATCTCTTCCTGGTACTATTGATCATGGTATTACTTTTGTAACACAGACTAATCTCTAAGAGTTTTTCCCCCGTCCTCTCCTTTGTTGTCACTGTGATGACTAGAGGTTGCATACACTTGATTCTGGAGCTCACAAACTTGGTTATGGTTCTTGTTGGAGGTTGAAAAATATCTTATTGGGGCCAGAGTGATAGTTCAGCAAGTAGGTCATTTGCTTTGCACGCAGCCGTTCTGGGTTCAATCCCCAGCATCCCATATGGTCCCCCAAGCACCACCAGGAGTAATTTCTGTGTGCAGAGCCAGGAGTAATCCCTGAGCATAGCTGGAGTGACCCAACAAAAAAAAAATTATTATCAGTTTGTTTTTCCAATTAAAGACTCTTTTTCAAAGTGAGATGTTACTAACTACAGAATGTGGAATAATTTTAGGCTTTCAGTGAACTTTGTTTTCTAGGCATTCAATGAACAAATGCTCTTCGGTTTTAATAGTCACATATTTTTCAGTGTATGAATTAGAAGTAGCTAGAATATCCAAACTATAATTTCATGAATATCATTACATAGGATGAGCTTTAAGCAAACTTCCTTGTTTAAGAGCAAATTTAATATAAATCGAAGTAATAGCTGGATGTTGGTCTTGGTATGCAAATGTGACAAAAATTATCAAAATGAAATATTTTGGCATATTAAATCATGTAAGTAATAGTAATCCCCTAATAACTAGCTAAGTGATCCAATAATTTAATTTAATACATTTTAATTCAGAGAAAGTGAACACATAACAATGCATACTTAGATACATACATGCTTCAAATGCTCTGCAATTTTTGCTCTTTATCAATTATCTCACAAGCCTCCTCAAAATTCAGTAGCTAAAGCAAACATTTAGGAGACCAATTCCCTATTATCCCTATTGAAATTACCCAAAGGATGTGAAAACATTGATTCAAAGGGATATTTTCATCCCTTTGTTTATGGAAGAACGATTCAAAATAGCCTAAACACGTAATGGACTTAAATGCTCACCAACAGATGAATGGATAAAGGAGCTGTGGTATACACACTCAACGGAGTACCACGCTGACATTTAAAAAGGTGGAAATGGGCCAGAGAGATAGTACAGTGGGTAAGGTTCTTGCTTTGCAGCAAACCTGTGTTTGATCCTCAGCACCCCATCTACTTCCCCAAGCCTACTAAGGAATGATCCCTGAGCACAAAACCAGGAGTAAACTCTAAGCACAGCTGTTAGTGGCCTCAAAGCAAAACAAAATTTAAAAATTCAAAAGGTGAAATTATGTCTATGGGGACAAAGTGGGGGGATCTTTAGTTGATTATGCTCAGTGAATTAATGATGCAAACAAACTGGGCAAAACCAGCAAACTGATCCCATAAGCTAAATGAAAACTTTGGTGATTACTAGAAGGAAAGAAAAAGTGGGGATTAGGAAAGAATATGTAGGTTCAGTGGTTTTAGGGATGGCCCTGGAATTTTAGTGATGAAATTATTGAGTCTTATATCTACACAGAGGTGCAAATATATTAAATCCTGAAAGTCTGTAATATTGCAAATGAATGATAAATCAATAAAAGCAATTAAAACATTAAACATTGCATCCTAAATCCAACTGAAGTAAATGGAAGCATTCCAAATGTCCAATGACAGAGTAATTAATAAAGCAGTTGAGTGTATTTATACAATGGAATATAATGCAACTACAAGTAATTATGAAATCTTGCAGTTTACTACACTTGGGAGGGAATTTGGAGAGCACTGTGTTAAATGAAATAAGTCAGAGACTGAAAAAAAATACAGAATGATCTCATTCATCTGTGGGGTGTGTGTATGTGTGTGGGTGTGTGTGTATGTAAATATATATGAAGTGATCTAGTATTTGTTCTCAACAAAACAAGGAAATGGACAGTATTCAATGATGAAAAACCTTTGGTCTTTGATTGCAGAACTGAGATTACCAAGCAGGAGGGAGAGGAAGAGATGGCTAGAAGTGACATCAAATTAGTGGTGAAGGTCATAAACACTTTGGTGGTGGTGAAGGCACATCAAAATCATAAAAACTAAAACTACTATAACTATAAAACATATATTAAATTTTTATTTTATTAAAATAAATCAAATATTTTTATGCCTACTGATTCTGTGGTATATCATATTGGACAAAACACAGCATTTCTCATTTGTTTCCATTGTGTGATGGGGGTGTGGGGTGGGAAATAATGAAGCTGTATTCAACTGAAGATCCAACCACTCACAGGTTTCTGTATGTGGTCTGTTGGGATAAATATGTATGGCCTCTTCATGTGTCTGATCCAGGCCTATTTTCTGGGATGAGGACACCCAAAGAGGGAGGAAGAAGCTGCATTATCTTCCCTGATCTGGACTTGGAAGCTACCCAATATCATGGGTCACGGTCACGGTCCTCCCGTTGTTCATCAATTTGCTTGAGTGGGCCCAGTAACGTCTCCATCATGAGACTTCTTGTTACTGTGTTTTTGGCATATCGAATACGTCATGGGGAGCTTGCCAGGCTTCGCTGTGCGGGCGAGATACTCTTGGTAGCTTGCCGGGCTCTCCAAGAGGGGCGGAGGAATCAAACTCAGGTCGGCCATGTTGGCTGCGTGCAAGGCAAACGCCCTACCGCTGTGTTATCGCTCCAGCTCACCCAATATCAATTACCTCTAAATATCAATGTTCTTCAGAGGCCCACATGCAAGAAAAGGTGAACACACACCACTTCTTGAAGTACAATGGCAAAATTATGTATAAAAATACATGCCTAAACATAAATAATCTTCAGATCATGAAACTAAACTGACTTAATTTCTGAAGTTGCCAGGAAACCAGAACTGGAAATCCCTGAAAGAATTGATGAGTGGCAGAAAACTTTCAATTTCATGTTCCACAATCTTAAAGTGTCCCAAGCAGACAGATCGCTCTTTATCATCTCATAACTCCCTGTGAAGAGAATTCTTACAAGAATTAGCACCGATGGGATGAGTTCAACACCTTCCCTTACTCTACAATTTCACAGGTCTTTGACTTGAGATGTCAGCCACATACCTAACTGCGCTCCAAATACAGTGGATCTGGTTAAAGAGCATTCTTAGTACTTTCAAGTAGCTTCAGCCATTTCACAGTAATCTTACCTTCAGGTCTTTTTTTCATTAAGTTGAAACTTATTCATCTATGGAAAAGATATGTATTTGGAGCCTTGAACACATACTTCAGAGATATGCATCCAAAGATAAGGAAAGTTTATCAATCTAGAAGGATCAGCTTTCTAGTGACTATGCAGTGCCTGCACCCATCCATCCCAAGTTCCCCCACTCCACTCTCCCTTCTCTTTAGTGTTGCTATTAAAGCAAACACTGCATGCATCTCCCATCTCGAGCGAGCCCTCCAAGCATCATTGACTTAGTGGTCCTTCTCTATCCCAGCTGTCTTTTCCCCCAGCATGTGAGGTGTGTGCTGAAAGTAGACTATAGACCAAACATGATGGCCACTTACTACCTGTATTGCGGGCCATGACACCCCAAAAAGCGAGAGAGTAGAAGGAAGTGTGCCTGCCACAGGGAGGGGGAGGCAACTGGGGAGTGGGGGGGATGGTGGGAGGGATGCTGGGAACATTGATGGTGGAAAATGGGCACTGGTGGAGGGATGGGTACTCAATCATTATATGACTGAAACATAATCATGAAAGTTTGTAAGTCTGTAACTATTTCACGGAAATTCATTAAAAAATATAAAAGTAAATAAATAAACACAAGCAGTAAAAAATAAAAATAAATAATAAATCTTCTAGAAAAAAAATAAAATAAAATAAAGCAAACTTTGGATGAGACCAGAGAGATAGTACAACTTGTAGGACGCTTGCCTTGCATGCAGCTCACCCATGATCAATTCCTAGTATCCCATATGGTCCCCCAAGCCTGTCAGAAGTGATTCCTAAGTGCAGAGTGAGGTGTAACTCCTGAACACTGCTGGGTGTGACCCCCCAAATAAATTAATTAAAATAAAGAAAACACTGAGATCACACACCCCTGGTTGCAGTACTTGCTAGGGGTCACGTACTTGCCTTCATGTGCTTGTACGTGAGTATGTCAGTCACCAATGCTCAATGAGTTGTATTGCCCATGTATGTTTTGGTTGTTGAAGTCACCATCACAGGGTCTCTGTGATGCTAACACACGAGTTTTCAGGAAGAGGTGGAATGCAGGCATCAGTCTTTTTTTTTTCCCTTTATTTTATTTTATTTTTTTTTTAAAGTTGTAGATTTACAATTTTTTGTGCTTTGGTTTCAATTATACAATGATCAGATACCCATCCCTCCACCAGTGCCCATTTTCCACCACCATGGATAATATCCCTCCCACCCCCATCCCCCCATCCCCCCTGTCTCTGTGGCAGGGCAATCCCCTGTGTTCTCTCTCTCCTTTTGGGTGTTGTGGTCTGCAAAAGAGGCATTGAGTGGCAAACATGTTCAGTCCATAGTCTACTTTCGACATGCATCTCCCCTCCTGGGAGGATCCTCCAAACATCCTTTATTTGGTGCTCCCTTCTCTATCTGAACTGCCCTTTCCTCTAGGATACCCGGCTGGCCTCTAAGTTATGGAGTAATCCTCCTGGTGCTGATCTCAGCTATTCTTGGGTATTAATCTCATATTTTGTTACTTTATATACCCCAGATGAATGCAATCTTTCTATGTCTATCCCTCTCTTTCTGACTCATTTCGCTTAGCATGATACTTTCCGTATTGTACCACTTATATGTAAATTTCATGACTTCATCTTTTCTAACAGCTACATAGTACTCCATTGTGTAGATGTACCAAAGTTTCTTTAACCAGTCATCTGTTCTTGGGCATTCAGGTTTCTTCCAGTTTCTGGCTATTGTAAAGAGTGCTGCAATGAACAAACAAGTGCAAATGTCACTTCGACTATACATTTTTGCCTCTCTGCGATATATTCCCAGCAGTGGTATTGCTGGGTCAAATGGGAGCTCAATTTCTAATTTTTTGAGAATCGTCCATACTGTTTTCCAGAAGGGTTGAACCAGTGGACATTCCCACCAACAGTGAAGGAGTGTCCCTTTCTCGCCACATCCATGCCAGCATCGGTTGCTTTTGTTCTTTTGAATGTGGGCCAGTCTCTGAGGTGTGAGATGGTATCTCATTGTGGTTTTGATCTGCATCTCCCTGATGATTAATGATGTAGAGCATTTTCTCATGTGCTTTTTTGGCAGGCATCAGTCTTATGGCACTGGGGGCCCCAGACTTCATTGATGACCAGAACATTAACTAGGGCACATAGGGATAGCTCTGAGGATTGAATTCAGTTTCATACTTGTAAAACATGTAGCTGTACCACTGCGCTATCTCTAGGCTGCACAATAGAGTTCCGTGGTCTGGATCTAATTGTTTTTGCAACTTATTGTAGATTGAAAATTATAAAGGTGAAATTGTCTTTGAAAGATTATTCAAGACCTGAGAGATGGGTCAAAAGATAGATGGCATAATTTGCATGAAGAAAGGCCAGTTTCAATCTCCAGTACTGCATGGTCCACCAAACTTTGCAGAAGTGATCTTATATGCACAGAGCTCCTAAGCATCATCAGGTATGATCCAGTACTGCTATGAATGTGAAAACAATGAATTTTTACCAACTGCTACCTCACTTCCTATTTTCAGTTAGCATTCAGTTTATATTCTAAGAGTTGGTTTCCTGAGAATGACCCTGAATTCTCATTTGGGGCAAGGGCGAAACTGAACAGAAACACATTGGGATTCTTAAAAATAATGTGTCTTTCCTTGCATGCTACTCAAAATCAAAGGTCAAGATAAAGGGTCAGACTTCCTATGCCCATCACAGAATGTTGCTCAGTCTTTGCTTTTCTGACCACAGTTGTCTTTGATATTGAACTATGAGGTGAACTGAAAGTCAGCAATTGCTTCTGTCAAATAACAAAAGAGCTAGAGGTTTATAAAATGACCCTTCCGGAAAAGAATCATCTGGGCTGATACCAATTTCATCTTTCACTTCATCCCTTAACTTCAGTTCTCTTTCCCCCACTGATATCAATACAGTCGCCAATTTTTCTTAGATACCCACTGTGAACTCCAACAGTAAAAGTGACTTTCGGTTCTGAAGCTTTTAGATTTAGATATTATTCTAGGAGAGGTGCAAAAATAACTAATGGGTTGGTGGCAAAATTCAACAGTTTTTTTTCAGACTAAAAAAACAAGGGAAAATTAAGCAAGATGATTCTCATTTGTAACACAGATCATCAAAATTATACATTATATGTATTTTAGGAATACATCTATTCCTAAATATTATACATCTATAACAGTCTAACATCTAATACTCTTTCAGAATCAGGAACTTTAATTCCAAGGATGGAACATGATATTAGAAATGAATAAGAACCCATCTAAAATGAAAGATAAAGTGAATGAAACCTGCGAATATCTTCAGAAACAATCAATTTTCCAAGAGATAACTTATAAATGGGGTTTTCCAGACTAAATTGCCCTCTATATCTCAACAACCCAGGCAAAATGATAATTATCATTAGGGAACCTGCAATTGAACTAAAATGAATAGAAATGTGTCAAGGGTAATGTAATCTTTGCAGAAGGAGGGAGACCTGCAGGGCATCTGATCAACCAAGCAGATGTTCTCATTGTGCACCAGGCGAATACATCCTTTTCAGTCATAATGAACACGCCATTCTGATCCACCAACTCTTGAACTAGACTCAAAGCGGGATGTTGATATTAATTTGCCTTTTCAATTGGCTTAGCCTACTCGAAATAAAATGTACTAATATCTAAGCCAAATAAGCTAATCTGATTTCAATGTGAATTAGATTTCCACTTTAGTTTTATGAAGGCCTCTTTAACATTTGGCTAACTCGACTCAGTCCTCCCAGATCTGCTAATCCTGAGAGAAGCAATGTGACAAAAAAAAAAAAAAAAAAACAGGCCTAGCAGGCAAAACTGAGAAGAAGACCATGGCTTTCTGATGTCACTAATCACAGGACAGACACCAGGCACAATCCAGATATCTGGTCTACCTCCTCACTAACACATTTCATTAACAGCCTGTATTCTAACATTACCTAATGAAGCCCTCCTTCTCCGGTGGTTTTAGAAAATAGAATTTTCTTTTATGTAAAATGGTTAAATGTAGCAGAGATTGGACTAAATAAAATCCATGCAAAGTGGCTTTTAGTTGTTTTATAGTTCATTGTTGCATATCTGAGAATTATACTGTATCAATTGAAATTAGTTTTGTCTCTGGCATTGCATTTCCTGCTGTTGCAAAATTTAAGTATCTACCTCTTCAGTGATCTATATCACACATCAGAAATTATTTTTAAAATTACCTTGATAAAAGCCATGCAGTCTCCCAATTATACATAAACTTAAATGCTAAATTCAAAGGTCAATTTACTGGCCCTCTCCCCAAAATTGTATGCCACTGTGACCTGCCAGGCAATATATAGTGCAATTCAGATTTATTTAAGCTTAGTCCATTTAAGTAATTCATTGGGACAATTATTGTTCATTGTAAAGGCAGTTCTCCAAATGACCCTCCATTTATCTTGCTCATTTTATTAATTCCTCATCTTCCTAAGGAATCAAATTCAAGGGGCTTGTCAAAAGTTCCATAAGTTTGTTCCCCAACTTTCCCACTGATTCATTGCCTGATCTTTGCTTGCTCACTAAAACTCTCTGGGCTTGTTTCATGATCATCTGTAAAACAGCGTTAATGGGATGTGCCTCCCCCGGAGAACTACAAGAACTGAGTTATGGTTTACAAAACGCTTTGTGATTCATACATAAAAGGCACTATAATAAAGCACACTGCCATTGAACATTATAGTTTAAATCCCAAATTGTTGTAAAGTGAGAAGAAATGACTATCCAAAGATTTGAAAAGATACTGAAGTACCAAAATGAGTCATTGCTGAATGAAGTAGAATTGTTTTCCTAGGATTCGTAAGTGTCATTCACAAATAAAAGTGGGGGAACAAACCAGAGGGAGATATAAAGTAAACTCTGGGCACTGGGATCTAACAATTACAGAGTCACTTTTGAATTACTCACTGGAATCCAACCCAAGAGAAATATCGATGAAAAATCTTCCTAGTTGTTAGTCATCTACCCAGATCTGATATTGACCTGATATCGCAAGAGCGATGAGGTTTCTATCTTTGGAGTAAATTAAAAGCCAACACTATTAATGTTCTTAAATTGGAGAACTTCAAAACTAAAAAATCTGAACATTGCATTATACAAAGTGATGACACCTTGACACTACTCTTTAACTTCCCTAAAAACATCTCAGAAGGAGGCTGTGAGAAAAAATATTGTTTAGAGCTTGTAAAGTTACAACATTTGATACCGATTCAGAACTCCTGTTGGCTACATTGGACTTATTTTTACATTAAATTATAACCATCCAGGGGAGAATTTTTTTTTCTGTTATCATTTGGCAAATTTCCATATTGAAAAGCCTCCTGGGCACTCTAGGCACTAAAAATATCATAATAATAGTTAAAATGATTAACATTCACCCTCTTCTAATTAAGAGATGCCTTAACTGGCAGTGACCCAGTGGGAATGTCACTGTCTTTGCTATAATTGAAATAGTGAGGTTAGAAGTTAATGACAACTAAAGAATGGGAAACAGAGAAAAAGTTTAAAAGCAACCACTAAAATGGTTACAAAGAAAAAGAAAGAAAGAAAAAATTTAAACAATGGTGGCCAATAGACTAAGCATTACGAAAGGACTGTTAGAGACTGCAAAAAGTTCTAAATTTCCAACAGCTTCATCAGACTCCCATCACAGAAGACTCAATGGTCCAAGTCATTTGTGCCATACAGATAAAACTAGACAAAAAAAAGTTGTTTAAATTCTAATAATTTTGTCTGAAGATTACTCTGTCATTACTAGTGAGGACTTAGGAGAAAGTACTAACCATTCTCTTTCTTATATGTAAGTGGAAATAATAATTGAACATATCATTGAAAGATTTTATTAGGGTTAAGTAAGCAACATAATATCGCGTAAATTTAGATATTCAGTAAATAATTTCCTCATCCCTCTTTCTCGTTTAAGTTCACTTTTGTGAAGACAATTTTTTCCAAATAAAACTATTATTTAAAATTATTTTAGATTCTTAATTGCTGGAGCGATAGCACAGCGGTAGGGCGTTTGCCTTGCACGCAGCCAACATGGACGACCCGAGTTCGATTCCTCTGCCCCTCTCGGAGAGCCCGGCAAGCTACCGAGAGTATCTCGCCTGCACAGCAGAGCCTGGCAAGCTCCCCGTGACGTATTCGATATGCCAAAGACAGTAACAACAAAGTCTCCAATGGAGACGTTACTGGGCCTGCTCAAGCAATTGCAGAAAGTTTCTAAGCTCTAAATACACGTATATACCTACATAACTATAGCATGATTTCTATTTCATGAAATAATTCATGAAAGAGATCCCAAATGACTTGGAATATTTACATTTCACCCTTTTAGATCATTAATAGAGTTTGGTACTCCAATCCAGATTCTCAAATTCTTGATTATGGCTATGACCAACAGCCCAGTTAAGGGTTAATCCATATATAAATAGCACAGTGGGTAGGGCATTTGCCTTGCACTCGGTCGACCCGGGTTCAATTCCTCCACCCCTCTCGGAGAGGCTGGCAAGCTACCAAGAGTATCTCACCCGCACAGCAAAGCCTGGCAAGCTACCTCTAACGTATTCGATATGCCAAACAACGTAACAACAAGTCTCACTATGGAGATGTTACTGGTGCCCACTCAAGCGAACCAATAAACAGCAGGAGGACAGTGCTACAGTGCTACACTGCTATAATAAATTAAATTTTTAAATGTCACTGCAATGTTTTTCTGGAATTTTACTGGCTACAGATTTATTTAGAATGCTTCAATTATATTTGTAAGTGAGATTGGGTTTGGGAGATTATGTGTGTGTTTGTGTATTCATGATCAGACTTGGGGAATGTTTATTTGCACAATAAACCCAACTATGTGCGTGCAGTTTTCACAGAAAACAATACTGGTCTATGTTCTTACATGTCCTCAACAGTGTAACAAACCTTACTGGTCAAGAGTTTTGAGCCCAAAAATATTGCTGGAAAATACTTTTTTAGCACTTTCAATAAGTAGTTCATTTGCTCAGATTTTTTCTTCTCATTAAATTTCTGTTAGAATTTGTTCCTATTCACATTTTTAGATTTTAAAATGATTCAGGGTCATTATGAAAAACATTTGGTTATTGGCCTGGTTATAATACTTTAATCTTCCAAAATGTTTCATTCCCTCTAAATTTAGGCATTGACAAATTTATGTTTTGCTTTTTCTAGCTTCATTAATGTTTGCTAACTGATTCTCCTCTGTTGGTTATATTTGGCTATTATTATGTAATTCCTTAGTTATATATTTGTTATCTTTTGTTTTTAATCTTTTGTTATAGGAAATGGAGTCCAACATAGAATAATTTGAGTTTATTATACTATTCAAAATATGTCTTTGGCTTTTTTTCTTACTTCATCTGACAAATATTGAGTGAAGCATATTCAAGTCTCCCATTTTTACTCTATTTTTTAATTATTCCTGAATTTTTGTTTTTGCTAAGGTGGGCTTTTCTTTTCGTTTTTTTAGGAAAATTCTGTTTAATATCATCAACATAATTCCATTTTTTCAACTTCAGTTTATGCATATTTTACTCCTCTTTCACTCTTAACCTTTCTGAGTTGTTTGATTTTTTGAGTGCCCATGATAAGAGGTTTATGTTTATATATTATTTGACTCCAATTCTGCTGTTTGCCTTTAATAAAGGGTAGCTTATTCATATGTATCATATGTGTTTTGTCATCTCATTTTATAGTTCCCATTTTAAACTTCCTCACAAAAAAGAACAGACATTCTTTTTGCCATCAAGAACATGTCTCTCATAAAAACCCTGCACTGCAAATAACCAAGAGTTCATCAGTAGTAAAAGGTATAAATTGTACAAATAGGCAATTAAATCCGATAAAGTGCTAAAAGCAAGAAAACTAAGCTACTAGCAACAATGATAATGAATTACCAAACATAAAAAACAAAAACACACATATATTTTAATTATATGAAACTCAAAAGCAGGGGGAAGTGAAGTAAAGTCTTTAGGTGGTAACAGTTTTATGTGAAAGCAAAGAAAGTTGAGATAAAGGAGTTATGGCATGGAATAAAATTATGATCAGGGTAGAATAGAGCACAGCTGGGGGTAACTGAAATAGGAATCTGCAACTTAATAGGGCTACACTGGGATACACTTTATAGTTATTCTCTACACCTTATACTTCTGTGTGCATGATTTTGTATAGACTGTTAGATTGTTTAAACTCTTACAACTATAATTTAAATAAAACTTTTTATATTATAAAATGGGCTAGAGCAATAGCATAGCAGGTAGGGTTTTTGCCTTGCATGCGGCTGACCCGGGTTCAATTCCTCCACCCCTCTCAGAGAGGCTGGCAAGCTACCGAGAGTATTCCACCCACACGGCAAAGCCGGGCAAGCTACCCGTGATGTATTCGATATGCCAAAAACAGTAACAACAAGTCTCAGAATGGAGACATTACTAGTGCCCACTCAAGAAAATTGATGAACAATGGGAGGACAGTGCTGCAGTGCAGTTCATACTATAAAATATATATCTATTCTCTTCCATGTTGGGGGTCGCCAACCGCTCGGGGTCGCGTAACTAGTTAGCATGCCAGAGTCTCATTCGTTATCAGAATTAACCAGACAAATCACTCCACCAACTAAGAACGGCCATGCACCACCACCCACAGAATCGAGAAAGAGCTATCAATCTGTCAACCCTGTCCATGTCTGGGCTGCATGAGATTTCCCATGTTGAGTCAAATACCGAACTATCCCTCCAACCATCATTGACTCAGTGATCTCTTTTCTATTCCAGCTACCTTCTCCCCCAGATCATGAGGGCTGAGTTTCCAACTATGGTGCAATATTCCTGGACCTTTCGTCTACTGTCCTTGTGTCTACTGTACTATAACATGGTCACGGTCACAGTCACAATCCTCCCCGTTGTTCATTGATTTGCTCGTGCGGGCCCAGTAACGTCTCCATCATGAGACTTGTTGTTACTGTGTTTGGCATATTGAATACATCACGGGGAGCTTGCCAGGCTCTGCCGTGCGGGCGAGATACTCTCAGTAGCTTGCCAGGCTCTTCGAGAGGGAAGGAGGAATCAAACTCGGGTCGGCCATATTAGCTGCGTGCAAGGCAAATGCCCTACTGCTGTGCTATTGCTCCAGCCCTTCCTATAACATAATATAGAATATCATATTATGTTATTTTATATTCCACAGTAAGAGCCTGCATGGCAGAGCCTGGCAAACACCCCGTGGCATATTCGATATGCCAAAAACAGTAACAATAGGACTCATTCCCCTGACCCTGAAAGAGCCTCCAATCGTTGGGAAAAGACAAGTAAGAAGAGGCTGCTAAAATCTCAGGCCTGGGAGGAATAGAAACGGTACTTGCACCCCCTCTAGTAATTTGACAACCAACAGGATGACAGTGATACAGTGTGAATTTGTTTATAGTTATAATAATAATCATAACAATATTCTAATTCAATTTTTCCAATAGTTACTATTGTCATTTTCTACAAACTAACACTATTCTAAATTTTGGTTTTCCAGTATGGACAACTCTCAAAAAGTTAGAAACTGAGCTCCCATTTAACCCAGCAATACCACTCCTGGGAATATATCCCAGAGAGGCAAAAAAATTTAGTCGAAGTGACATCTGCACTTGTTTGTTCATTGCAGCATTCTTTACAATAGCCAGAATCTGGAAAAAACCTGAGTGCCCGAGAACAGAAGACTGGTTAAAGAAACTTTGGTACATTTACACAATGGAGTACTATGTAGCTTTTAGAAAAGATTAAGTCATGAAATTTACATACAAGTGGTACTACATGGAAAGTATCATGTTAAGCTAAATAAGTCAGAAAGAGAGGGACAGACATAGAAAGATTGCATTCATCTGGGGAACGTAAAGTAAAAAAATAGGAGACTAACACCAAAGAGCGGCCAAGATTAGTACCAGGAATTTTGCTCAATGACTTGGAGGCCAGCCATACATGCTAGGGGAAAAGGAAGCTCAGATAGAGAAGGGAGCACCAAATAAAGGGTGTTGGAAGGATACTCCCAGGATGGGAGAAGCATGCTGAAAGTAGACTATAGACCGAACATGATTGCCACTCAATGCCTCTTATGCAAACCACAACACCCAAAAGGAGAGAGAGAACAAAAGGGAATGCCCTGCCACAGAGGCAGGGTAGGATGGGGGTGGGGGGGGGTGGGGGTGGGAGGGATACTGGGATCCATAGTGGGGGAAAATGGGCACTGGTGAATGGATGGGTGCTTGATCATTGTATAACTGAGACCCAAGCACAAAAATTTGTAAGTCTACAACTGTACCTCATGGCGTTTCACTAATTAAAAAAAAAAGCAAAAAATAAATAAATAAATAAATTTGGGTTTCCTTTCTTGTTCTGTATTTCTTTAAATACAATTTATATATCAAATGCATTATTTTGGTAGGGGTGAGAAATTGGAGGGGCTCAGAAGCTACTCTTGGCATATTGCTCAGGGGTCATTCCCCATAGCGGTTGTGGAATAATGCAGAAGTAGGGATCTAACCCAGAATTACCCTGAAACGTCTTATTCCTGCCCTTTGAGCTATCTCTCCAGCCTCAACATGCCACAATTTTTTGTTTTGGTTTTGGGACACACCTGGTAATGTTCAGGAGTTACTCCTGGCTCTGCACTCAGGCATCACTCCTGGCAGGCTCAGGCACCATATGGGATGCTGGAGATTGAACCTTGGTGTGTAATCCCCAGGCAACTAGGAAATTCCGAGGCTCTCTCTTGCCTCCTGCGTTCCGTGGTCTCGGGCTGCTCCTCCACCCAGGATGGCTGATGCCATGGGCAGATGAAGGAGGAAACAAGGGCCAATCTTGTTGGTTATCAGTTGCTGGTTATTCTATTCTCCCCACACACCTGTTCCAGTCTCACTAAATTCCCCATTCCAATCTCCTCCTGCCCCCCTTATTAGTCTCTCCATGCTCCGACTCTCCACCTTGGTCTCTCTCTAGTCTCTCCCAACTCCCCACATTGAGGGTAACCACCACACCCCATCCAGTAGCACAATCAACATATGAAAGCCCTTCTTCCACTCAACAGCAAAATACCATTTAGAGGTGTTTCTCCTCTCCTTAGTCCAATAACTTAATTAACATCTTAATTAACATCTTAATTCTACTTCTTAATATTAATTATTTTGTATGGGCACAGTAAGAAATATATTAAGCTTGTAGGGTGACTCTCCTGGGGACATTGTGCTATAGACCTCAGACTACAGTGCTCAGGCCAGATTAATCCTTCCTAGCCCTAGCAGGGTTCTAATCCAGCTGTTATTTTTTGGATCATGACAGAATTTGTCCATGACCATGCTCTTAACTTATAGTTCAGTATTATGGCATTTTGGCCTGGCCCATTTTGATGCCAGGATAGCTCACAACTTGTTCCAGGTCCATTCAGTCCCTTGTCGGTACTCTGCTTTGGGCGTGCTAGGAAGTAAGGGCAATTGAGGCTTAAGTCAAGAGAATAGATGTACAGGAGTGAATATCATTCAGAACCAATTAACTCCCAAGTTACAAAAGCATAGCATTAACTGTCTTCCTGTGTCTATACAAAAAGGACATTGCTCTGAATTAACTATGTAAAGGACTTAAGGAGAAGAGAAAAAGCAATATTTACAGGTTAACAGAGTCAGATTAGGAGAGAAAGGTGAAGGGTTGACTGGTTGGGGAGGCAGAGCACAAAGAAAGAGATTACAAGTAAACACAGAGGAATGGGAGCACTTTGGGAGTAATCCAGTAAACCTAAGCTCCCTGTGACACAGCAAAAAGGACAAACCAATGTTATCCTACATCCGGTCTGCCACCTGCAAGACAAATTCTCTCCCTGACTGTACTATCACTCCATCACTGAACTTGTCAAAGTCTTAAGCCAACTATCTCAAACTATACTTTCTTGGCACTCTCAGGTGCATAAAAATTCATTTGGATGTAAAATCCTAAGAATAAACATATTTTAAGCTTAAAACCCTTTAAGTCTGAATCCATTCCATATACTCAGCATTTCAGAGGAAGATTTTGCATCTGAGACCAACTAAATGCACCATGGTCAGTGTCTTTGGACTATAACATCTTATTCATCAATTTCAACCCCTTTTTGCCTGTTTTCTGTTTGGGGCCATACTTGCGGTGCTGAAGGCTTACTCCTGTTTCTGTGTTTTACCTCTCACTCCTAGCGATACTTAGGGGACCATCTGCAGTGGCAGGCATCCATGCAGGGTTGGCAATGTGCCAAACAAGCACATTGCTGGTCCTATCTCTCTGCTGTCCTATCTCTCTGGTCCTTCAACCCTTATCATATTAGCTGAGTCATGAGAAAAGTTTCTACATTTTTTCCATATTATGAACCCTTATGTAATAGGAAAAGCTATTTTATTTTATCCTCCTAATACAAATTTTAGTCCTTCTTAAGCAGGCTTGAAGTAGGTCTTTACATTTTGGTTCCTTTTTATTTCTTTTCCTACATTATTCAACTCACGTTCAATCCAAGCATATTTCCACGTTTTTTATTTCCAAACTAGTTCCCCTTTTAACCTCAGTCTCTTGCCTTATTATATATTTTGTACATGTTTTCTAGAGTTTTATTGAAAGCACAAAAAGCTCTTTCTAAATTAGTTTTTTCTTGTGGAAATTTATTTCTTTTAGAAATAAAACTACACCTCCTCTAAAAGCACAGAACATTTGCCTTGGCACTACACTAGGTGGAATTGTCTATGTCTATAGTCAATGAAAACAGCTTATGATCTTTGCATTCTAATCACTGAATTTTATATATTATTTTCTAAAATTTGCAGACCATAAGTAGTAGAGTTAGTTTTTATGCAAGACATGTGGGTTTCTGCTTCAGAAGCTGAGGGAAAAAAAGAACTTTTTCTGGTGATCCACTCTGCTAAGGGTCAGCCCTTGGGTTTTTCTTTTCTTTGATAAATCCATCATGCCTGGTTCTTGGAAAAGATTGGCCAATATGCTTTTCTGGGCTTATAAAACACCAAGTAGAAAAAGACAAGTATCTACAAGGTCCATGCTAACCTCACATCTGGAATATTGGAATGGAATGCACAATGGAATAATATCCAGCCACGGGGGGGAGGGAGCGAGAAAGTCATGAAATTTGCTTAGAAATGGATGGACACGGAGAGTATCATGCTGAGTGAGATGAGTCTGAAGGAGAGGGACAGACATAGAATGATTGCATTCATTTGTGGGATATATTTAAAAAAAATAGTACGAGACTAATATACACAGACAGTGGAAACAAGGGCTGGGAGGACTGATCCACTGTCAGAAGCTTGCCTCAAATACAGGGGATAGTTAGAGAAGGAACCACTAGGACAATGTTAGTTGGAAATGACCGCTCTGCACAAGAATTGAGTGCTGAAAGTAGGTAAAGGCAAATCATAATGCCCAGAGAGAGAAGAGAGAGAAAGAGAGATGCAGAGACAGAGACAGAAAGGAGAGAAACACAGAGAAGAAAAGTTCCTGCCATAGAGGCAGGTAGGTTGGGAAGGAGGAGGAAGGGGATGGTAGGAGGAAAACCAGGGATATTGGTGGTAGGAAAATGGGTAATGAAGCATCCTATGACTAATACCCAATCAAGAACAATT
Source organism: Sorex fumeus (assembly GCF_029834395.1). NCBI lineage: Eukaryota > Metazoa > Chordata > Mammalia > Eulipotyphla > Soricidae > Sorex > Sorex fumeus. The sequence continues at coordinate 29,975,483 of NW_026606322.1, read as the reverse complement.
TCATTAACTGTGTAAGTCATAGTGATCCAATAAAAAATAATAATAATTCTCACCTCACAGTTAACTCCTTGCTTTGTATCTTGCATTAACACTCAGGTATTTGCTACAGAGCTTTCATTTGCCATTAGTTCACACCCATGACCAAGACAGCAAGTAGACAAGACAATTGCTTTTCTCTAATATATACCAAGACTGGTAGGGCTCATTCTCCAAATTAATCCAGAGTGGATTGGTTTGTTCTGAGCCTCCTTCATTTTAGAAAAACACATCTGTGAGGATAAAAGGAATGATTCAGTAATCTCAGCTTTTGGGGGGTTTGTTTGTTTTTGCTCTTGGGACACTTCCAGCAGTGCTCCGGGCTTACTCCTCACTCTGCACTCAGAGATCACTCCTGGTGGGCTCAGGGGATTATATGGAGTTCCAGGGATCAAACCAAAGACTGTTGCATACGAGGCAAGCATCTTACCATCTCTCTGAGCCCTGATTTCAACTTTTCAGGAAAAAAGTTCTCTTTTCTTACTTTCCAGAAATGATGTCAGGTTCCTAAATATTTTTATCATTCTCCAATAATTCTAAGACAAGTCCAAATAAGTGAATACTGTACAGATAATCTTGGTGATCATTATTTGGAGCTCATAATATAAATATTTTTAAACCAACTAGTGAGCTACAAAATCTAGTGTTTTCTAGGTAGGTCAGCCTTTGAAGAATATAAAGCAGTGAAAGAAAGTCTGTTGTAAATCTACAACTGTACTTCATGGTGTTTCACTAATAAAAAAAATGAAAAAAAAAAGAAAAGAGAAAAAAAAAGAAAAGAAAGTCTGTACCTTGAGGAGTTTTGCTCTTGGTGAGTCTCAAGTATCCTGTCTGTCATTTAATAGATCTGTCTTATTCTGTCTGCTTTTAGCTCAATTTTCAGGTGAGTCACCTCAAGACTTCAAACTGCAAAATATCCTGGTCACAGCAAGAAGCAATGAAGCTTTCTGGAATTTTGTGAAATAAGATAATTTGTGAGCACATTCACCCAAACAATTTTTTCAGGGTTATTTTAAGCTTGTGCTTTTCTTTTCCCCCCTGATGATTTGAATCAGACAAGTACGTGAAGTGTTAATGTGGAAAAATAAGAAAAGAAAAAGAGTGTTGTTATTATTAAACAATAAATCCACTTACAGAAATACATTGGCACTGTTTCTCATATTACACTATAAAATTATCAAGAAGGAATTAAAAATCTTTTTCAAAATCAGAAAGGTTAAAATGAACTTGATCTGGAGTTTGCCATAGCCACTGAACAAATAAAGTAACATTTAACAAGCAGAAAAATATTTCAAATGCTTCCTGGGGGAGAGAAATATTTTTGGTTGTTTTCTCTTTTTATTCAGTGATGACATGGCTGACCAGACAATGATAGATAACTCACAAAGAAAAAATAAAAACTAATTTCATCCTCCTTATGTCACTAGACACTTGTAAGAAGTCTCCAAAGAAAGATGGCATTTCCACCGCCAACTTAGAGCTTTCGTGAGGAATTGACTCCCTTGAATCTACATCCACTGTCTCCCCAAACTCTTGCAGGTCTCAGCTGAATGTGGGAAGAAACCACACATTCCTATACTTCCATATAATTAAATTCCAAATGTATTTGGGCTAATCAGTTCTGATTACCTAATATGAATGAGTTTGGGAAGGGCTACAACACCCTTCAATTGAACAAAACAGAACAAAACAAAAACTGGATACTGACATTACCACCTGCTATCAGGTATCTGTTATAAAAGCAGTGGAACAAACCACACTAAGCTCAAGAGCTTTAATAAGGAGGATTTATTTGATTTAAGCTTTTGATACATTGTTGATCCAGACTCAGTTTAGCTGAGCCATTCTTGCCTCACTTAGACTCACCTTCAAGTCCAGGGGTGGCAGACTGTTGGCTGATCTTGGGTGGTCTCAGTTGGGAAATGTGGAACAACTTGACTCTGCCTACTGACCTCATCTAAGAGCTGGACAGCAGCCAGATCTCCTCAAGGCCATCTCAAAGGAACAAGAAATTGAGGGAAAAATATGCAAGCACTGTTCAGACCTCTGCTAGGGTGAAGGGAGTAATATCATACTTGCTAACATATCATGGCCTGTGGCAAGTTATAGGCTGAGCCCCATGTTAAGGGGTAGAATAGAACACAGAACCAGGAGAGCACTGCAGAGTTGAAAGGCAAAGGATGTTGTATAGGAAAGAATATAGAATTAATTCAATTAATACAATTTCTGCATCCCTCTAAGCCAGTTTATTTGTTTGATCCAAGTCAATCTTGAGTGTGCTGATTACCTTATATCATAACTAATTCCTAGAAAAGGGCCCAAGCACCTACAACTACTCATTCAGGTAAAGATGTCTGGCCAATTAATCCAAAATAGTTATAACTGAGTCACAGAATTGTTATTATATATAATTTTTATTATTAATAGACAACACAAGAGACTATGGTAATTCCATCTTGTTCTGTTTTGATATAATAATAAGGGCAAGTCCTGGAGAAATATTGAGGTAAAATTTTATGATGTAAGTCTGCCGGAGGGGAAAGGGTGTTGCCCCATTCGCCCTCTCCTCTCTGGAAAGAAAGATGGCGGCCACATGGGAGCCTTGTGGACAACAGGTATGAGCCGGGAGTGTGGGGGCGACTAAAACCTCATGGGAAGGGGGGCGTTCCGGTCCGTCCTTCACGCCCTACCAAGGTCACCAGTTGCCCCCCACGAGCGGCTCTCCAGCACGGCCACAGCCCCAGAAGCACAAGGGCTTAATGCAGAACCCAGCAGCTTGGAGCAGAAAAGTGAAAGGACTATGTGTTAATCCAGGCAATCATTTCTGCCCAGAGGGGAAAGGGTGTTGCTCCCTTCTGCCCTCCTCCCTCTGGAAAGAAAGATGGCGGCCACATGGGAGCCTTGTGGACAGCAGGTATGAGCCGGGGGTGTGGGGGCGACTAAAACCTCATGGGAAGGGGGGCGTTCCGTTCCGTCCTTCACGCCCTACCGAGGTCACCAGTTGCCCCCCATGAGCGGCTCTCCAGCACAGCCACGGCCCCAGAAGCACAAGGACTTAATGCAGAACCCAGCAGCTTGGAGCAGAAAAGTGAAAGGACTATGCGTTGATCCAGCCCATCAAGTCTGCCGGAGGGGAAAGGGTGTTGCCCCATTCGCCCTCTCCTCTCTGGAAAGAAAGATGGCGGCCACATGGGAGCCTTGTGGACAGCAGGTATGAGCCGGGAGTGTGGGGGTGACTAAAACCTCATGGGAAGGGGGGCGTTTCACTCCGCCCTTCACGCCCTACCGAGGCCACCGGTTGCCCCCCGCGAGCGGCTCTCCAGCACGGCCACAACTCCAGAACACAGAAACCAATTTCTTAACTATCTGACTTTCAGTAGAAATACTTCCAGGGTCAATAGGTAAAATAGCAGAAATCCAAAACCAACATTTAATTCTTGAACCCAGCTGTAGAAAGCAAATCACTTCACAATACTTTTTCAGCATGTCTGATTTGGGGGGGGGTGTAAACTCTAAATAATAGTGGTGAATCTTATTGAAACAATCAATCTAATCAAAGCAGATAGAGTGTTAACTAGAATTCATCTGCCTCACAGGGACGGGGAGGGGTGGGGGGTGGGGTTTTATTGGGGTTCTTCAGGGTAAAAAATAAGTATTGGTAAAGGGAAATGTGTTTGATATTTGCATGACTGAGACATAAACCTGAAAGCTTTGTAACCTTTCCCACAGTGATTCAATAAATAAATTTAAAATAAATAAATAAATAGTTTCTCTAAGTAAAAAAAAAATTTATGATGTATTTAGGTAAACATATACGCAAATGATAAGCAACCAAAGAAATAACATTATAAAATTAAGCTACTATATAGTACAAAGGTCTCTATATTCTAAGTAATGCTTCACCAAAAAGTTATTATATAAAACAAAGATGTATTTCTTCAAAATAGTTATTAGAAATGTTATCATCTATTTAAAGACTCTTACCATTAGATTTGCACTAAATCTTTTGAACAAATTCTGTCCTACCTTAAAAATACTTGATATCTGAAGCAGAACCATCAACTAAAGGTGACAAGTTGTTGTATTAATTTGTCAGAGAACAAGAATTTTTTCTTGAAAGTTGATTATAACTCAACCCTCCTGGGTTAAATAAATTTTGAAGAAAATCTCCCATTTTCATCTTATAGGATCCAAACCCCCAATTGTTTAGGATGGTGTCGTTTCCTTAGTAGGAAATGATGAAATAAATCAGGTTCTTAATGCATGTGTGATGAATTCAGTAATGATCTTTCTTGATCACTTGGCACAATTTTTTATCTAATCACATCAGTTGGATATTGGGTCAGATGAAGTTCTTCACCATAAGGCTATAACTCAGAGATGGTTAAATGAAAAGTGATTGAACTTTACACATGTCATAATATTTATTGCTTCTATGATCAAAACAGTAAAGACATGATCATGAGAAAGACATGGTAGTGATAGTTACTTCCAACCAAAAGGACATTAACTAAAATCAATTCTACGAAGGCAGCAAACATCACACCCCAAGTCTTGGGCCAATTATTTTCTGGCTGATTATCTGTGATGTTTCTCTTCTCCTTGTTGATTAATTTTGCTTTAATTGCAATTTAACACTCATTTTGTTTTTTTTACAAAGATGGAAGTATAATAGACAATATAATGTCACTTAAGAACTCATAGCAGTAGGCACTCTTTGAACAAATTTTCCTCATCAGCACACACGGGTTGCCTTCATTTAAATTTAACTGATGTATAATAATTTACAACAGCTTTGAAATAATCATTGTATAGTTGCCAAATACGACAACCAATCTCTCTGCCAGTGTTTCAAAATCATCTGGGTTATTTTAGCTGGCTGGACTGAAGCACTATCAGCAAGTCCCTCATTCACAGAGAATCCTGTGTAACACAGGCAACAGAAAGCCTTTTTAACCATCTTCAAAGGAAAAAAAATGGAGAGATTACACCGAGAATCTTTCTTTTGTAAAGGTGAGACATCCACTGTCTTTCCTTGATATTTTTCCGTCCTAGCTATCATTCAGAATGTGTAAAGTCAAGAAAGCAGCTCTTCATATGAAAAGACCAATTCCCCATAAAGCTAGAATTGCTGTAATGTTAGTGGGCATTCAAATAAAAAGCCCCTCTTAGAATTTCATAAGAAATTTCATGGGAAAGCATCAGGAAATAAGAGAACACATTTATGTGATCCTACTTTAGAACAACAAAAATTGATTTTAATAGAAAAAACGTACCAGGATGATGAAAAAAATGCATATTATTTTCCACCCTTTGCTTCCATTGCCAAACACCCCCATAAAACTGATCTCTTAACTGTTATTCCTATATACTCTTCCACACCTTCCCCTCCATTAATCTCTCGGTAGCATTACTGAAATTGGTCTTTTGAAGATAACCAATAGCTGCTTTTGAATTTTTCCTTATATTTTGTAAAGTAGAGAACATAAACAGAAATTGTATAAAAATGAAAGCCAAACATCAAAAATTGATCACAAAGCAAGCACCTTGTACAAGGAAATAAAACATTGTCAATGTCCCAAATGCTTTCCAGTTCTCTCTCAGACACTCAGCACTCCCTAGTAGCTAAGAATAATCTCTATCTTTGAATCTAATGCTAGAGTTTAGTTTTCCCTGTCTTTCAACTTTGCCACATCTTTCAGCTTCTTTTCATGAATTGAATAATTATGTATCTGCCTGATTGTGAAATTATTGTATGACTTGTTTCTCTTCATAGTCTTACAGTGAGATTCACTCATGCCATTACACGCAGCAAGTGTTCATTTCTGTTGTAGTACAGGCACTTGCATTATATAAGACAGACCACAATTGTGTTCACCCACAATTAATACTGGTGGATATTTAGGCTATTTCAAAATATAATAATAATAAATCATGTTTCTATGAACATCCTATGTGTTATCTGTTGGATAACTAGAGTAGCTTCAGGATAAAAAAATATTAACACTTGTATATAATTAATAATTATATTAATAATATAATTGTATTATTAATATAATTAATTATAAGTGTATTAATTGTGTGTTAATACTATAAATATTATTTGTTATATTATTAAATTATATTATTATTTTTTTTAATTAGTGAAACACCATGAGGTACAGTTGTAGATTTACAAATTTTTGTGCTTGGATCTCGGTCATACCACGATCAAATACCCATCCCTCCACCAGTGCCCATTTTCCACCACCAGGATAATATCCCTCCCCCCCATCCCCCCATCCCCCCATCCCCCCCTGCCACTGTGGCAGGGCATTCCCTTTTGTTCTCTCTCTCCTTTTGGGTGTTGTGATCAGCAAAAGAGGCATTGAGTGGCGAACATGTTCAGTCCAGTCTACTTTCAACCTGCATCTCCCCTCCTGGGAGGATCCTCCAAACACCCTCCACTTGGTGTTCCCCTTTCTATCTGAATTGTCCTTTCCCCTAGAATACCCGGCTGGCCTCTAAGTTATGTAGTAATTCTCCTGGTGTTGCTCTCAGCTATTCTTGGGTATAAATCTCATATTTTGTTACTTTATATCCCCCAGATGAATGCAATCTTTCTATGTCTATCCCTCTCTTTCTGACTCATTTCGCTTAGCATGATACCTTCCATAAATGCTTCTCCAAAAATACTTTACCCAGCGAGACTCTCATTCATAATAGAAGGAACAACACACAGTTTCACGGACAAACAACAGCTCAGGAACTTCATAGACTCAAAACCATGGTTACAAGTACAACTAAATGGGCTACTTTAAGGCAAGACAGGCCTCTCAAATAAACCAAATTTCAACGGAACAATGGGACAAAATCCCATAACAATAATCTCTCTCAATGTCAATGGGCTAAACGCACCAATTAAAAGACATAGAGTGGCAGGATGGATTAGAAAATTGAACCCAACATTCTGCTACCTGCAAGAAACACATCTCAATAGTCAAAGCAAACACAGACTCAGAGTCAAAGGCTGGAAAACAATCCTACAGGCAAACAGCTCCCAGAAAAAAGCTGGGGTAGCTATCCTAATATCAGACCACATTGATTTCAGAGTGAAGAAGGTCATAAGAGACAGTGAAGGCCATTTCCTATTGACCAAAGGATCTGTACAACAGGAAGAACTTACAATAATAAATGTATATGCACCTAATGAGAGACCAGCAAAGTACTTAAAACAATTACTCATAGATTTGGAAAAAGACATCGATAGCAACACAATACTAGTGGGAGACTTCAACACCGCTTTGTCACCTCTTGATAGATCAACCAGACTCAAGCTTAGCAAGGACATACTTCATCTGAGGGAAACAATGGAAGAAAGGGACTTAGTAGATATATACAGGACACTTCATCCACAAAATTATATTATTAATTATAATAAAGTTCCTATTACTCCAGGAACTTTCAGACATTTAGTATTATCAGTCACTGGAGCCTCAGTCAATAGGAGTGTATACTGTGGCTTTAAATTGTAGTTTTCTGTTAAATAATAAAGAAAATCACTTTCAACAGACTTATTGGAATCTGGTATTTTCTTCTGTAAAATGCTACTAACATGTTTCTATTATAAGCTGCCTCTTCCTTATTAATTTGTGTTGATTATATAATATAAACTCTATCAGTCATTTGTTATGAAAATGATTTCTGTCACTTTCTTTTCAGAGGGGAGCAGAGAAGGAGCCATACTCAGCAGTGCTCAGGATTTACTCCTGACTCTGCACTTAGGGAATCACTCCTGAGAGTGCTAGAGAGACCATATGTGGTGTTGGATCGGACCCAGGTCAGCCACATACAAGGCATGCAGGCTACCTATTGTGCTATCTCTTCCACTCCTCTGTCACTTTCATTATGAGATATTTCAATTTTGATGTCCTATGTATTGACATGTCCTTTATGTCCGGGGACTTGGGATCATGTTTGTGACATCTTTTGTAATCTGGAGTTTATTTATAAAGATGTCCTCCTGTATTATTATCTAAAAGTTTTATAATACTACCTTTTACACTTTTTATAATATTCTACTTGGAATTAGTTTTATATGTATTATGTGAGATAAAAGTCACTGTCTGTGTCATCCTGTTATTCATCGATTTGCTCGAGTGGGCACCAGTAACGTCTCCGTTGTGAAACTTGTTGTTACTGTTTTTGGCATATTGAATACGCCATGGGGAGCTTGCCAGGCCAGGAAAATTTTTCTTTCTTTGATGAACTTGTTGGCCCAAACCACCAGTGTATTGTTCTGCAATGCCACATTCTATTTATTGAGGAGAGGAGTAGTTTCTGAGCCACTCCCTGTGATGTAAGTGATGGAGTGGAGGGGGAAGGGAATGTATGGTTCCTAGATCTGAGCACCCACATATAAAGCATGTGCTCACCCCATTGACTTATGCCTCTGCTTCCTGTAGTACCACCTTCTGTTGGAAATATGCTGCTTCGTTCCTAGAATCCCTATTCTATTCCTTGTTTAGCTTTCCTTTGGTAATATCACGCTGCCTTTATTAGTTTATGAAATCTGGTCTTGTAAACCATCTATTTTTCTCTTCTTCATGGGTGTATTATCTATTCTTAACCCTTTACAGGAAGTTACTCCTTTACTCATACAATTGATGAACATAGTATAGGTACCAATTTGCTAACAGCTTACCATTTGCAGTATACCTCTGGCTCTTGTCAGAGACATTTTTGTAGTTTTCTGTGAACGGAACTTGCACATATTCCACTAGACTTTTTTCTAGGAGATTTATAATTTATAGTAGCATGCATAACTGTTCTATATTCTTTGTGTTGCTTATATGTATTTTGTGTTCTGTTCTATGTTCTTTATATATATGTTGTTGGCTCATAGATACACATTTAACTTTACACATAGATTTTGATTTAAATTCACCAATAAGAAATCATTTCTAGAAACTCAAGACACCCCCAGCCTTGACCCAAATGAAAACATAACCAAAGGACCATGTTTTGTCTCCCCACACCCAGCCCCATAACTTCACGGTACTCTGTGTGCCATGTATGTTCCAAGTGATGTAATAAACCTCTATTATTTTTCAAAGTTTCTTATTGGTTTTGCTAAAGAGAATCTTGTGGTCATAACTGGAACTTTAAAGTTTAGCCCAGATATAATTTCACTTAAGACACCTATAAAAAAAACTTCCCTGGATCCTAGGCATTTCTAGTCATACATAGCATTATTACTAATAAGCCGATACCATTTAAAACTCTAAATTATTCTTTAAATACAACTGCAACTGCATCTCACTAATTTTGGTAAGTAGTCATTTTGCTACCATTGACTTAAAATTATTCACCACTTTTCTTTATGACACCTTCTTCTACCCATAAGGTCAGTTGGAGTATATTTCCAAAAGTAGGTTAATATCTTGTAAAAGTTTTCAGTGACTTCCAACTAAATGACTCTGTATTCAGTAAGCATTTTCTTATGATGTAAATCCTTTGAAACTTGTTGAATCTTGCTTTATGACCTTGCATATGATCAATTTACATGTTTCATTTGTTCCTGAATATAATATATATTTTATAGTTTTTCTAGATCAAATTCAGTAGTACTTGTGTGCTTTTCTGATTGTTCATTTTCTTTTGAAGCATTTTAAATCTTTTTATTGTTATTGTAAATTTTGCACTTCAAATTTTTTACTTATCTCTGTTGCTAGATATATACAATATAAAATTAGATATCTTCTTGGTAAAAGAATGGATTATTTTATTATTTTAAACACTTAATATTTATGCTTTTGAATTAATATGTTATTAATGTATAAATACATGATTGTTATTGCATAAATATATAATTGGTATAATATAAACAGTGTAAACCTACAAATACTTTTTTTGGTTAGGGTTTGGATTGTTATTTTATTTCTTTTATGACTTTTAATCATTTAGCATGCATCATTTTCTATAGTTAACTTTTTAATATAGTTAACTTTTTAACCACCTTTCACAAATGTGTTCTGGCTAGTTTAATTTCAGATAATAAAGTGACGTATTTGGGTTCATAACTACTAACATATTCAGTGCCTTTTATTTGTCTCACCATTTCTTCAATTTTTTTCTTTTTACTGCTTTTGAACAAGTATTTCTGGTACTTCAATTTTCCTCACACTGTAGTGATATCCTAGCGTTAATAAGCTCTGAGCGATAGCACAGCAGTAAGGCATTTAGCCAGCCCAGCAGAGCCTGGTTCGATTCCTCCACCCCTCTCGGAGAGCCCAGCAAGCTACTGAGACTATCTCACACGCACAGCAAACCTGGCAAGCTACCCGTGACATATTCAATATACCAAACACAGTAACAACAAGTTTCACAATGGAGATGTTCCTGGGCCCGCTCTAGCAAATCGATGAACAACAGGAGGACAGTGACAGTGACAGTACTGATATCCATCCTTAACATTTTTTTGGTGATTTCCCTAATGATGACAGTCTTCTTTCTTCTAAACCAATGCAAAGAAAAAAAGGGGGAAAAAAACCTACCGATTTTTCATTTCATTCACTTGCCTTCCATTTAGATGTTACTGTTATATTTTTTCATAAGACTCTACTATTTGGGTTTTTTTGTGGTTCACACCTAGGGATGATCAGGAGCATCTGATTCTCTTTTCTCACTACTACCTCAGATTTTGAATCTGAATATTGTCCCTTCTATCTGTAGTGTAGATTCTACATGAGAAATTCTCCGAGTTTTAACTTAGTGAAAATACTGCTTATCTATTTTGGGAAGCAATTTTCTCTGGAAACAGAATTCTCAGTAGCTGTTATTTACAATGAGTGCATTTAACAAAACATTTCATGCACTTCTAGCTTCCATTGTCTCTATTCTGAAGTCAGCTTGTCACTCTAATAGCTGTTCCCTTGAAAGTAGTTTGACTTAAATTCCTTTGGAAGCTTTTATTGTTTTTCTCTTTGAATTTGGCTTCCCAATGTTAAGATGAGTATAGGTTTATTTATTTGTTATTTTCCTGCTTGGGGGTTATAAAAGTGAGTGACTATGAGACAGTGCTATTTTGTTCACTTAGAAAACCTTGAATTTCCACCATATCCCATATTTCTTCTGGTCCATAATCTTTTCTCATGGCACAAATATCCACAAACTTACCCCTTTGACAGAGTACACTTATCTAATTTCCTCACTAATTTTAGCATTCTATACTTCGTTACGTGATTCATTTTCATTTGGGATTATATTTAACTCAATTTTAGGAATCAAGGCAATTCTTAAATTCCTAAACACAATTGTGACTTCAGTACCTTCAAGGGCTGGATTACTTCCAGTTCTCCCTGACTCCCCTGGTGTTCTCAATTCTGAAGGAGGAATTTTACCAGAGTCTATCAGAAGGTCTTAGATTTTTATTTTCTTGTCACAAATTTAGTCACAACTAAATGTCACAATTTCTGTCCTGGAACTCAGCTTCCCAATTAACTACATTTAACAGATGCCTCTATGTAAAAATGATGCCTCTAAGTTCTAAAGGGCAAACTCACCTTCCTCAGTGAGCCAACCCAGTTGCTTTGATTATACCTTTTAACAGATAAACTCTTTTTTACCATTTTTTAATTGAGATGACTTACATCACAAGGGTATGGACAATACCAATTGATAATAAAGCTCAAATATCAGAATACAGACCCAAAAGTGCCAGGATGAAGAGGAGGGAGTGAGAAGGAAAAATTAGGTTGCCAGGAAGTAATACAGGAATGCAAGTGGAGGGTTGATATATGGATGGTGCTAACGGAAGTAACAGAATGCACTAAAACTGTAACTGTCAATTTACAAATAATGATGTATAGGGTGGGAGAGAAGAAATGCTGAACTGGAGATGACATTGGATGGAGGGTTATGATTATTTCCATTTCAGGAACTATGGGGTAAGTCAGTAGCTTTGTATATTAATAACAAAAAATTGAACACCATTGCAACCTTTTAACCTAAAGTAAAATTATATATAAAATATTTAACATCAATGACCGAATCTAGAAAAGTGAACACCTATGTGAGTCTGACAAATAATTCAAAATAATTTTCATAAGTTTATTGAACTGCAAGTAAACATAGAACAGTCTCTAACAAATAGTTCTAAGGAAAAACTATATCACGAGTATCCATAGAATAAAAGAATAAAACCAGATATCAATCTTACATCACTCACCAAAATCAACTTAAAATGCCTTAAAGTTCCTTGATATTCATCTTGGCATTAAAAGTCTGCATAAAGCATCAAAAGTATAAGGAACAAAAGTAAAAATCAACAAATGGCTGTATCAAAGTAGCAAAATTACTTCGCTACATCAATGTAGCAAAATAAATTATCATCAAAATGAAAAGGTAACCTAAACTCTGATTAGAGCAACAGGACATTCATGTACAAAATAATAATTATTATCTATAATTCATATAATGTATAAGCCTTCAGTTCATCCATTGCAAAAGTAACTCAGAATGGATCAGAAACCTGAATATAAAACACAAAACTGAAAAATTCTTGGAAGGTCATGTAGAAAAAAATGTAGATGACACTGGCTCTGGCAATGACCTTTTAGATACAGCACCAGAGGCAAGATCCATGAGAGAAATAAGTACACTGAAAATAATTGAAATTAAAACTTTTATTCTGTGAATGACAATGTCTGGGAAAAGAAAAGAGTGAAAAACTAATTCTCCCCAAAAGAAAAATATCTCCAGGCTATTTTGAAGACATAATGGTCAACAATTTTAAAAATATTAAAAAATAAGTCAGCAACTCAGAGATTCAAGAATGTAAGCAAATTCCAAAAGAGAATTGTTAAACCAATCCATTAAAAATCAGTCATTACATTCAATCAGCTGAATCCCCAAAGCAAAGAGCAAGTTTTAAAGGTCATAAAAGAATTTTAAGTTTCACTCTGTTTAAGGAAATGACAGTATGAGCCTTCCTCATCAGAAACCAGGGAGTCCAGAAAACAATGGAATTATCCTGAAGGTGTTTGAACAAATTCTATAAACAATGACGATCTTTTTTTTAAGTGAAATAATATATTAGTGTTCCATATGAATACAATTTTAGAAAGTCCACTGAGAAAGGCAACAATAAAAATTCCCCCTATTGAAGGAAAGATTTGCACATAGAAGTCAGTAATACACAAAACCTCTGACCTGGATTCTATCACTACTTGGCTCAACTACTCAATGATAACAGGACGGGTCAGTTTGTCAGAAAGTGTATCAACAGATGCAAGTGGAGAGAGGACGCAAAGGCAACTCATCTAGTTAGAAGTTAAAACACATCGACAGAAAAGCTCCAAGTTCTGATGAGAAATAATAAAGGAGAAATCTCATGGAAACTTTCAGTTTTCAGCAGTGTAGCAAGCTTAACCCAAACATCAGACTTATTTGAAAGCAGAAAGCCAACCCTCCAGCAAAGGAATTTATTTATGCCCTATCTTAGGGACATGGATACCTGTTTGAGTAGTTTCAATATCATAGAAGAAAAATTAAAATGTTTGTTTCCTTGGAGACAAAATTCTTATTTTCAAAAGAGCATTCTCTTTTTGAATAACCAAGGGGATATACTTTAAAAATATTAGACATAGTTGCTTTAGTAAAAAATTAGACATAGTTGCTTTTGTACTTTGCAAATAAAAATATAAAACTTGAGCATTTCTTCGTAACAAAAGAACCCAAGTTACTAGAAAGCATATAAAAATCATTAATGTGTCCATTAATACACATTAATACATTTAACATGAGAAATAAGGGGCCAATGTTATGTATAAAATTTTGCTTATGTCTGTGCAATAAAAAGGGAGATTAATAAGAATATTCATTTTCTGCTAAGTAATATATAAGTGCAATGTATTCTTAACCAAATCCCAGCTTAAGAAGGATAATGAAAAATATTATGACAAAAACATAAAGTCAGAATAGAATTTAAAGGCAGTAAGAGAAACTGGGGTATGCAATAATTTAGCAAACAATTAAAGAGGTTGTTCAAATCATAAAGAATGAACTCCTCAACTAAACAAAAAAATATAACAGAAGCTGGATTAACTGACAAAGAGTTTGAAACAGGAAGTCTGCTTTTTTATCTTCTTTTTTAATATCTAAATAAACCCAGATGGCTCACATTTTAATTGCTTATGAAAAGGAAACCAATTATACTTAGAGTATGAAGCTTAACATTCAATCCGAGAAGTGTCTAGAAATAGAAACCTCTTAATAAATGATTACTGAAGGCTGCATGAAAATGGAATTGCACCAAGGAACTATGTACATTCCTACAAAATCTTAAAAAGAAAATAGTGTTTAATAAGGAAAGGACAACTTTATGTCAACTTTGGAAAAACTGAGTATAAAAGTGCATATCTTACCCTTTTCCATTCCCCTATAGCAACTAATAGGACGTTGAGGTCTATGCATTAATTTATAGTCAGTATAGTATTGATTGATTTATGATAAGCACTGCTTCTTCCTAAAAGACAAAAAATTTGTTTCTAAGCTTTCAAGAGAATTAAGTTATTTATTAATATTTTCAACCTGCCATCTGTTGTCAACATTTTCTTTCAAACTATATTTATCAGAGCAAACTCTATGAATTTTACATTAGAAAACGCAAGAAGTGTATAAGCTTTGTTTTCTATGTTCCATAGTAAAATGCCTGTTTTGAAGATATAAAGTGCATATGGGTGTTAGAATTCATCATTGCTTAAATCATTTTCTATAAAGGTAAGGCTTAGCAAGTTACTCAATACACAGCACACATTTTATAAAAACTGAAAATGTATTTCTTTTAAGCAATTCAAAAGGAAATTACTGGGTTAGAATTTAGTTGTAGTTCTGGAAATTCTGATGCCTCAGCTTGCCCTCTGGGTGCTTTTTGACTTACAAGTAGAGGATCAAAAGAAAAAAGTGGATGATCAAATCTTATGATTCTGTTTTATATTCTAAAATATTATTTGAAGAAGAGCATTTCACCTTTGGATTACCATTACTCTGTCCATGTGAAATGAAGCAAGCAGGGTGTCTATATAAATGTCCCAGATCTTTAAGGACTACTAAAAATACACATATCGATCCCTAGAGACTCATCTAAGTTTGTAAATTCAACAGTGCATTGGGAAGGAGAGTCATCTTGGTCACATAATCTAATAACTCAGGTGTGCAAAGGAAGAGTGAAATTCTATTTTGGGGAGGGGCAGATATGAAAGGAAAGAAAATTATTCAGGTAAGACTGATCTGGTGCAGCAAAGCATATCAAGGAGAAACCACTAATAGTAAGGCTCTGTTAATCCAGGGTCCAGGGATCAAGACCGAAAAAAAAAAACTTACTTTGAGAAGCAATACATGAAGAAAGGAAAATAGCCTGAGATATCTATGACTGTCCAAGTCCATTTCATACCTAGATCTTTTGAAGTCATCAAATGTTTGGAAATTGAAATCAACTGCAGAGATGGAGACTAGGTACTTTAAATTTTCTCAATTGGAGTCCATATAACCCCTTAGGGTATCCCAGGATATTTCAAGGGGGGTACAAGAGGGAAATCAGATAAATAGGGACTGTGGCATGAGTCTAGGGGGATAACTGGTTGGACAGGGGTCACATGGGAAGGAAATAGGGTCTGAAAGGGACCATAGTTGGGATAAAGTTGGGAAAAACTGCAGTAAACCAGTAGCACTCAAAATGCAGACTGAGACCAGAGGTATTGGCATCACCTAAAAGCTGTTATAAATGCTGATTATTTATAACAGTACTGGTCCCAGTACAGACTTACTGAACTGAAGACACCAGGGAGAGTGTGTAGCCAGCTGGTTCAACAAGCTCTTCTCCTGATTCTGATGTTCTTGCAAACTCAAGTAACCATCATGCCATCCAGTCCCTTTAGATCTTGTTGCAAAATCTAAATCAACAAACCCTACAAATCATACCAAATAGTCTTCCAGAATTGTTCTTCAAATCCAGAGTGGTTTCAAGGTCTGAGCTTGAAAGAAAAGATATTCCAAGTGCATTCCATGAATGAATGAAGAGCTTTGCCCTTCACCACAATTTTTCAGCAGAGAAGGAACAAAGTTTTAAAGGATTGTAAGGAGGTGGTAAGGTAGGCCAGTTCTTCAAATGACATCAAGGGTCAAGTGAACCCCTGTTCTGTAATCATTTTGAGCCCAGAATCATCTACCCTAAAGTGTACCCTGTTGACAAATACCCCAAAACCAGGTAAATCTGCCTGATATTTCAACTTTGGTTGAGTCTGATTTGCTGCACTCTTTCCTGATACTTGGTAAACTTCACAACTTGTCAAGCATCACTGCCTCTGTACAAGCACTCTGATATTGGTGATTAGATGTGTGAGAAGTTGGGAGAAAAATCAATAGCAAGGTGAGTGAAACAGAATTTCAAGTGAAAATGGTAGAAGTGAAAATTTAAGAAATGTTATCAACTATCTAACAAGTAATAGGAAGAAGTGGGTTCAAGACATTGTCTCACTTCCACATTTTGAGCTACACAGTACTCAAACAAGGTTTTTTTTCCCTAATATTATATTTAGGGGAATCTGAAGAGAAAGATACTGGCCTCTCCCTCACCTTGGCAGGAAGCCAAGGCCCTGTTACATGCAGCTGTCTGTCTTTGCCCATCTGTTCTTTTTCAAGTCTATACTGAAAGCAGCTGTTTGTGGGTCTATCCTTTCTGATAGCACCAAGGTCAGACTTTCAACTAGCCTGGCACCACAGTGACTCTATAAGTGACAATACACCTGTATCTCTTCCTGCTGGCCTCCAAGTGCTTTCTTTAGGTTAGCAATGCACAGACTCTCAGCCATCTGGTCTACCATGATACATATCTACATCTATGTATCCTTGGCTGTATAATAAATGTATACATACACCAATACTTATGATAAAGAGTAGAATATCCAGAGTAATATCTACACACAAAAAAACCCCCACAATATAGATACTCTTTGTTATCACTTCCAAGTTTCCTCTTTAAAAAAAATAGTCCTAATGGCATCTTTAATAGGGTGACCACTTGGGAACGAGGTGATTCCCAGCCTCTGTGACCTTCAGAGCTAAAGCCATTGTTAGGCACTGTAGAATTGAGGCGTTTACTCTTTTGACATGTTCATCCAAGTCAGGTAGATTTGAAAATGTCTTCTTCACTCTGTTGATGAAGAGCCAAGGTATATTTTTCCTTCATAACAATATATACAGGTTGGAGTGATAGTACAGTAGGTTTTTGTATTCATGAAGTTGACCTGTGTTTGATCCCTGACCCTGAGCCTAACAGGAATTATCCCTGAGCACAGAGCTGGGAGTAAGCCCTGACCACCAACCAGATGTGGCTCCAGAAACAAAATAAATAGAAAAAGAAGAATATGTTCCCAGATTAGGGGATATGGTTTAAGGGCTGGAGCAATAGCACAGCGGTAGGGCGTTTGCCTTGCACGCAGCCAACATGGCCGACCCGAGTTCAATTCCTCTGCCCCTCTCGGAGAGCCCAGCAAGCTACCGAGAGTATCTCGCTCTCATGGCAGAGCCTGGCAAGCTCCCCGTGATGTATTCGATATGCCAAACACAGTAACAACAAAGTCTCCAATGGAGACGTTACTGGGCCCACTCGAGCAAATCGATGAACAACGGGAGGGCCTTTACCTTTACCTCGAGCAAATCAGAGTACAGTTGTGGCATATTTAAGTATCAGAATAAATAGAAAAAGAAGAATATGTTCCCAGATTAGGGGATATGGTTTAAGTATCAGAGTACAGTTGTGGCATATTCAAGGTTTTTAAATCTCTTTACCACATGGCTCCCTGGTACTGATGAGTATGTCTCTGCTAATCCTTAGAACCATCAGATCTACAAATTATATCCTGAGTACACCTGGGAGGTGCCTCCAGATGCTTTAGCACTGCTGGATATGGCCCCTATATAGGTAAAAAGGTAAAAGGTAAAAGCCCTCCCGTTGATCGTCGATTTGCTCGAGCGGGCCCAGTAACGTCTCCATTGGAGACTTTGTTGTTACTGTGTTTGGCATATCGAATACTCTCGGTAGCTTGCCGGGCTCTCCGAGAGGGGCGGAGGAATCGAACTCGGGTTGGCCATGTTGGCCGCTTGTAAGGCGAACGCCCTACCGCTGTGCTATCGCTCCAGCCCTATAAAGAAAGGAGAATGGCCCCTATATAAAAAAAGAATTTTTTTAATAAGGCAAACTTTGAAGCTGAGGATGTAGTACAGCAGTGGAGAACTTGCTTTCCATGTGTGAGGCCCTAGGTTCCACCACAGAACTACAAAATGTGTGTGTATGTAGATATTCCTTTAACCATCAGCTGCATTAGTTACATTCTTCTCCATGTTCAACGTTGATATCACTTGCATGACTATAAGCTAAGTTCACCTCTTTGGAAAATTCACCAGGTGTAAATTCAGCTGCTAAAAGGAGGCTTCTGCCAGCTCTTTCAAGTCATCCTTTTGTAATCATTTGCAATCCCCATAGCTCCATGGGCATTAGAGTAAATATGATTCTCTGACTGCTCTTGGAAAGGGCTTTGACTAAAGCCAACCCAGCAGTAGCTTCTCCCCAAAGACTATGCAATTGAAAACTGGAATTTACTCATGAAAGGAAAATTATTTTTTAAATCCTAAAAAAGAATGTCAGACAGGATGTCTGCCCCATTTCTTCTCCCAGGTGTTCTCCCTCCTGACATCACAGATGATGTACCAAAGTACCACACAAAATCTGCATCTCCTTGGGTCAAATAATGAGGTACAAAACATCACTAGGATTTATGACAGAAATTAGTAATACACCATTGAGGCAGATTGGAAAAGTGGGGCATTTTCCAGAATCTCAGAGATTTGGCTTGATTCTCCCCAAGCTTACTGCAAAAAGGGATAAATCCATATGTATGTTACAGTTTTTTTAATGCAGAGTACTCAATCATTTTATTTGTCTTAAAATTAAACACCCAAATAAACAGATCATTTAGCCATATCATCACTAATAAAAAGTTTTTAAACACCAAATGTGAAGAAACAGGTTATCACTGAGTTATCTGTACATAGAGAACCAAATATTTGCTTTCCTTCCCTTAGTCATTTAACCTTCTCACCTGGTAGTAGATACATAATGCCCTGAAATTTGCTTTTGCTGTTGCTAGAGAATATCTGTTATATAGAATTGTAAACACCGCTGCTGGTTTTGACATTTAAGGAGCAGGAGGTCTGATTTGAAATGCTCCAGCTTGCAAAACCCTGGAAGCTTGGGTCCCCTCCCTGAACAAAGCCAGGAAAGAGCAGGTTAACTTTTCTGACCCCAGAAGTTTTCCAAAGGTTAAACTCAATTAACTGCATCCCCAGTTGATAAAGGGGAAGGGAGATGTACAGAGGAAGAAGAGTGCACTGTTCCTCTGAGGGACAAACCTGGACATCACGTCAGCCACTTGCCCTGGAGAATTAGCTGGTTGCAGCACTGTGGCTAGAAATCAATTAAGAAATAGCACTCTGACCGTCTTAACAAGAGCTTTGTCAGCCAGGCTTCACTTTCAACAGACTGCAGAGCATAAAAACAAAACATAACTGTTTTGATTCCTTCAACCTCTTTTCTAATGCTTTTTTCTACTCACAACAAGAATTTTTTTATTTTAATGAATCACCCTGAGATACAGTTACAGACTTACACATTTTCATGATTACGTTTCATACAATGTTCGAATACCCATCCCTCTACCAGTGCCCATTCTCCATCACCAGTGTTCCTAGCATCTCCACCACCATCCCCACCCCTTCCCACCCCCTGCCTCTGTGGCACACACATTCCCTCCTACTTTCTCTCTCTCCTTTTCAGTGTTATGTTTGCAGTATAGGCACTAAGCAGTCATCACATTTGATCCTTAGTCTACCTTCAGCATGCATCTACCATTCCGAGAGATCCCTCCAACCATCATTTACTGGGTGGTCTCTTCTCCATCCCAGCTGCCTTTTCCCCCAGCACATGAGATCAGCTTTCAAGCTGTGGGACAACCCTCCTGGCTTTTATTTCTACTATTCTCAGGGCACAACAAGAATTTTTTAAGGATACCAAATTGAACTTCCTTACTGAAATGGCTTAAAATCGTGTGAAAACTGAGGTGCAAACCCTAACATAATTGTGCCTGCCATGTCTATGTACTATTATAAAACTGAAGATCTTCCCCTGCTTCCCAGAATAAGACACATAAGTCATTGTGTCTTGCAATGTAATTGTTAGGATGTGGCATGCATTGTTTTTGACTCATTTAAATCTTAGCTAAACCAGCTGAGACGTAGGAACTATATAATGACTGTCATTTGACAGATTCAAAACAGAAAGACATAGAGGCACTGAGTCAGTTGCCTAAAGTTATTTCTCTAGTGAATCACAGAACTGTATACAGACTAACCATTCTACACCTGTAGACCAGCATCTGTCCTGCACTCTGGTCCAGAGACATCACTTCTAACCAAGGTGGTAGACCAGTAGTTTTTCTACATCTGCACACCAACACTGGCTCGTGGACTGCTGCTTGATGACCACTGCTTTATTCCACTCTCTTGAATCACCATAATCTGCTGTGTTTCTGCTAACCAAAATCTCAATCTTGCTCACAAACAGCTTTGTAAGGGTTTACCTCATAGTGATTCAATAAAAAAGTAACTGTCACTGTCACTGTCCTCCTGTTGTTCATCAATTTGCTCGAGCAGGCCCAGTAACATTGTGAGACTTGTTACTGTGTTTGGCATATTGAATACATCATGGGTAGCTTGCCAGGCTTTGCCATCAGGTGAGATACTCTAGGTAGCTTGCCGGGCTCTCCGAGAGGGGCGGAGGAATCAAACTCAGGTTGGCCGTGTTAGCTGTGTGCAAGACAAACGCCCTACCCACTGTGCTATCGCTCCAGCCCAAAAAAGTAAAAAATTTTTTAAGAAAACCAACTTCACAAAGCACTCTCAACTTGAAGGGAAAGATGCAAAATTGTTCTGACCCTAAACCTTCTCCCCTTCATAACTGTCTTTAAGAGTCCAGGTCATCTTTGATGAGTACACAGAAGCTCATATCCTCTTGTGAAATTTTCATCTCTATTTCACTGTTCCCCTGGTACCATCCTGTCACTTATGAGGGTGAAACTGATGCCTTGACAAGATGCTAATATTAAGTCTCAGCTAGGCCTCAGTTTCTGTTTCCCCAAAGCAGGATTTGCAGTTTCTGGTAGACTGCCAGTTGAGCATTTTGCCGAGATAAGAAATTAGGCAGTTGGGTCTGGTCAGTCATAAGGGGTCACTGTACCCTCCTTGGAAACTGTTATTAACCATTGCCTAATTGCTTCCCACCATTGTAATAGGGCCAATGCTAAAAATATACCAGTATATAAATTGCCTCTTAACTCTGAACCCTATATAAACTGCTTGTGATTTGGAGTCGAGGTCATTGTCAAGACTCCGCTGCATTGGATGAGACTTGGACCCTAGCTCAGGTTAACAAGGACTTAGAATAGTAATAAAGTTCCTTTGCTTTTGCATTATTGTGTGTGGAACTGGGTCTCTCCACAACAATTGCTCTTAGTAAGGGAGACACGGGAGGCTATCTGTGCTTCATCCCAATTCCAGGGCACTTACTCTAATCCCCATACTAGGCATATGGGGATCTTTGTCCAGAGTGGGCAATCCACAAAACAGATAAACCTATTTTCTTCTATTCATTGCCTTCTGTACATGAATTTGAAATGTTACCAAGCAGAGATACACTTGACACCAGATGCTGGTGACAAGGAAGGAAATTCAGATGATAAAGGAAAGTATCTGATTAGACAGGATTCTCCAGAGAAAGACTCAATATGATGTATGGGTGTATGGAAAGAGATTTATGATGAAGTACTAGCATGCATAATTGTGGAGACTGGGAGCCTCTTAATCTGGCTTCTGCCAGAAGGAACACAGGCAAAGCCTATGTTGCAGTCAAATCTGAGTTCAAATGTCTGAAAAAGAAGCTAGTGGTGTTAGTCCTGGTTTGAGAATCAGGAGCAATAATGTCTAAGGACAGAAGATGGATAGTTTAGCTTAAGGGGAGAGTCCCTCTCCTTTCACTTTTTCATTTTATTCAGATTTTCAGTGAGTTGAAGGATTCCCATCCACTTTGGAAAATCCCAATTTTTGCTCAGTCTACTGCTCAGACACTAACATTCTCACAAACACACTGCATATTAATGTTTTACCAGAAATCTAGGTACCCTGAAATTTAGTCCATTTAACACAATAAAGCAACTATCATAGAATTTCACCTGCAAAGCAAACAACTGTCCATACAATTTCAATAGATTCATCAGCTCTGAGTCTACTCTGAATCTACCAAACAGGATAGCCCTAAATCTTGGACAATTTCAGTATATAGTTGCAAGTCTCTCAGCAAGCTACTAAGAGTATCCTGCCTGCACAACAGAGCCTGGCAAGCTCTCCATGGACTATTCGATATGCCAAAAACAGCAACAATAATGGGGTCTCATTCCCCGGACCCTGAAAGAGCCTCCAATATGGCACCATTGGGAAGGACAAGTAAGGAGAGGCTGCTAAAATCTCAGGGCTGGGACGAATGGAGACGTTACTGGTGCCAGCTCGAGCAAACCAATGAACGATGGGATGACAGTGATACAGTGATACAGTGACAGTTGCAAGTCTCCAGGGTGATCATTTGGAGAGTTTCTTCAAATGAAAAATACTTTGTTAATTCTTGAGACAGAAGAACCAGTTGAGCAGCAGCTTGGAAGAAAGGCATCTTATTAATTTGTTTACATTTTAGAAGCATGTCACAAAAGAAGGCATGGGCATTCCTGATCTACCAAGGATGCGTTGATGTGTCCTCTTGGGTGGTCCTCAGGACATGGAAAGTGTGAACTACATCCCATAAGAAATGTCCTAGATGTCCGCATGGTCTGAATCAGCCTGGAATGGGAGAGGGGTCAGAGGCCTAAGCAGCTAAGTGTAGTTGTTGGCTCCTCTCTTCCCATTCCATAACTCTAATATCCTGGGTAGTTAATTTCCTTTTATAGGTCCCAGTTTTCTCATCTTAAAATGAGTAGTTTCAACTGAATGAATGCTTAGAGCTTCTTAAAACTCTATGATCATTTTAGCTCAAAGGACTGGAGTGGATGCCTGATCAGCACAATATCCTGCATTCATCCCAAATATTGCAGGTCCGCCCCTGACACACCCACAGGTAGGGCTTCATTGCCCCCAAAACCACCAAGAAGGCCAAGGAGGATGGTATTGCCTGACCCCAGCTCTGAAACCATCAAGCCTGTACCACAAATAGCACTGAGGGAATCTCTAGGCTTCCAAGCACCAGTGGATAAGCCTGTCACTGTAGCACTGTCCTCCCCTTGTTCATCTATTTGCTGGAGCTGGCATCAGTAACAGTAACGTCTCACAACAAATTGTGAGACTTGTTGTTACTATTTTTGGCATATCGAATACATCTCGAATACATCATGGGTAGCTTGCCAAGCTTTGCCCTGCAGGCGAGATACTCTTGGTGTTTGCCGGGCTCTCCAAGAGGGGCAGAGGAATTAAACCCAGGTCAGCTGTGTGCAAGGCAAACACCCCACCTTCTGTGCTAACACTCCAGCCCAAAATATGAAGCCTAAAATATGAATATTTTCAAATTAGAGTATGGCTAGGAACTGATTCAAAAGGCTATAGCAGGGGCTGGAGTGATAGTACAGCGGGTAGGGCGTTTGCCTTGCATGTGGCCAACCCAGGTTCGATTCCCAGCATCCCATATAGTCCCCCAAGCACCGCTGGGAGTAATTTCTGAGTACAGAGCCAGGAGTGACCCCTGTGCATCGCTGGGTGTGACCTAAAAAGTAAAAACAAGCAAACAAAAGGCTCTATCATAATGCAGACTTCATATTCCCTGTATTACATTGGTCCTGCACCAGGAGCGATCCCTAAGTACCAAGCTGAAAGTTGTCCTTGGGCATCAGCAGATATGGCCTAAAAAGAACCAGACTTTTTTGTTTTTTTGGGAAAAAAAACTTCAGGTAGGCTCATTTCCTTATGGGTCTAAATACTAAATACTGAAATGAATTTAAAACTCTTTGGAGTTGGTCCTCAGACTGGGTAATAGACTAGACTTATACTGTAGGAGACACAAGTGCAGCCAACAGGAAACTCGGTGCAGAGAATAAGCAGAGAGTTGAAGGAGGCTCTCGCCTTCAGGAGCCCTTGTTAAGTTCTGCAGGTGAGTCTGGCAACATCAGTATAGCTGGTGAAGTGGAGACTCTTACAAGGAGAGCACGGACACTGTGTCCCTGGGCGGGAGGCCCTCGGTGTTGTGCCAGGACCTGGCATCTAATTCCTGAACCTTCTTAGGAATGAAAGCCAAGCTAAACTCACCTCATTTTAGACCTGTGTTTGGCACTCATTTTTAATAGAAAATTGTTGGCTTCAATTCCTTCATCCTTTTCACCTTTTTTTTTATCCCCTTTGATGATCATTTTAATCTACATTTTTTAAAAAACAGAGGACTCCACTCAAATTCATTTCTTCCCCCCATCCTAAAATGGTGATTCTTTAATTTTATTGCACATAAAAATCACTAGCAGAACATGTTTAAGAGGCATTGTCCACCTGCATGCATTTGCTAGGGCTGCCACAATAAAGTGCCACATACTGGGAAATTTAAACAATAGAGCCAGACTTCCTCAGAGTCTGGAGATTGGAAATCCAAGATCAAGCTGTTGACACGCTGGGGTTCTCCTGGGGGCTCTCTCCTTGTTTTGCAGATGGCCCCCTTCTCATGTGTCCTTGCAAGGTCTTTTCTTTGCTTAGAAGCATCCCGGGATTTCCAAATTTCCTCTTCTTGTAAGGACATCAATTGAATAATGGTTCATGTGATGGCCTAATTTGTACTTACTCACTTTTTGATAAACCCTATCTATAAATAAGGTTCTGAGATCCTGGGCTTCAGAATTTCAACATATGAATTGGGGTTCAGGGCTTTAACGTAAGGATTTTGGAAGGACATAGCTCAGCCTGTAAGACCACAAAGTCTCACATTTTGATCCAGTGAAACCATAAATCCTTTGTGGCTTTCTTTCTTTGGTAGCTGGTTGTTTTTTTGTTGTTGATGCTTGTTATTTTTTTGTGTTTATTTTTTTAACCCTCCTGCTTCTGATTCTACCAAATATATCTTGAACGGATCTTGTTTTCAACTCTTTCTTCCTGCATCCCTTTGATGGACTGTCTCCTTACTTTCCTACTGCTTTCCATGAGCTCAGTTTCTCCACCCATCTCAATTTTGGGCTTATGTCAGGTTCTCCATCGTTTTATCTGTATCCAATACTGGAGCCAATATTTTTTTTTCCTCCTCATTCGGTTTCTTTCTTTTTTCTTTTTTTCATTTTATTTATTTATTTATTTTTATTAGTGAAACACCATGAGGTACAGTTGTAGATTTACAATTTTTTGTGCTTGGGTTTCGATTATACAATGATCAAATACCCATCCCTCCACCAGTGCCCATTTTCTACCACCATGGATCCCAGTATCCCTCCCACACCCATCCCCCCATCCCACCCTGCCTCTGTGGCAGGACATTCCCTTTTGTTCTCTCTCTCCTTTTGGGTGTTGTGGTCTGCAGAAGATGCATTGAGTGGCAATCATGTTCAGTCCATAGTCTACTTTCAACCTGCATCTCCCCTCCTGGGAGGATTCTGCAAACACCCTTTATTTGGTGCTCCCTTCTCTATCTGAGCTGCCCTTTCCCCTAGAATGCCCGGCTGGCCTCTAAGCCATGGAGTAATCCTCCTGGTACTGATCTCGGCTATTCTTGGGTATTAATAGAGCCAATATTTTTAAACACTCTTCCAAAGTACACAGGTGCTGAGGAAACCAAAAGGAAAAACAATATTTGTCTTTGAGTCTGTATTTCAGTGACTAGGAAACAGCATTAGGACAGCTGAAAGAACTTCAGCAAGAAATCAGAATCCAACTTCAGACCCACCCTCTGGTCTCCCAGTAGGGGAGTTGTTGCTTCTGGACCTTTAAGACCACGGGTCACACTTGGGTGTGGCCTAATACAAATTGCAGTGCTAGCAACATGTGTTAATGAAAGGTAAAGTAAAGCCAGTAAAGTTCTAGCAAGAGGAAAAATTCTCTACGGGTGGAGTTGGAGAGATAATACAAAGATAAGGCATCTGTCCTGTACACAGCCAACCCCAGTTAGATGCCTGGCACCAAATATTGTCCACATACTGAGCACTGTCAGGAGTGATTCATGAGCGCAGAATGAAGACTAAGTCCTGAATACCACAGGGTGTGTTCAAAACTAATAAATTCTCCACAGGACTAAACAGATTCCCTTGCCTGAAAGGCCCCCAGAGTCTCCCATCACCAACCCCACCACACACACCAGGCACCCACACGGACACCCACGGGCACTTGGGATTTGGCTCTGGACTAGTCAGGTACTGCCAGGCATCAAGTCTACACCTGTTTCAGACATCTGTACCTGTCCCTTGGAGCCTTGAGATGTGCTGACTGCTCAGAATTTCAAGGAAACACTTTCAGGGAGACTTTCAGGGATCCTGTGCTTCCAGTTTGGCTGCAACCTGCCAGAGCAGCATTTTTCTCACTTTGCAGGAACCCAATGTGGGAAGCAAAATTCACTCAACCCAAACATACATTTCCTCCTCAAATTCTTGAACAGAAGACTATTAATGAACTGAATCTTAAAGGCACAGCGCAGTTTGCCTTTTAACATAGTGAAGGTCTAGAAAGCTTAGATTTCCTTCCCTTTCAGTCCATAATATTCTACCAACAACACAGTTTACTTAATGAAAGAAATGATAGAAGTGGGGGAAAAATGATAGAAATCTCCCCAACTATGAAAACCAGAATCCTTTATGGTTTCAGGCTTATTCTGTACTTATCAGATTGAAAGAAGAATGTTTACTGGATTTTGATAAGGAAAATCAAAAGCAAAGCCCCAAACTCCTATTTTCTGATTAAAAAAACATGAGATATTAAGATATAACACATGATAAAATTTAGTATGTGTATCAAGAGGCTTTCTCAAACAGATTTTTATCTTCCCAGTTCAATCAATGTCTGTTCAAGATAAGGACAGAAACAGAATTTCAAGGATGTTTTCAAGGCTACATTAAAATGATCCAGAGAGAGAGAGGTAGCTGAACCCATCCAGATACACGTGATCAAACCCTAAAGGGCTCCCCACAGTTTTCCTGGTCAAAACCAGCTTCAGTCTGTGAACATAGATCAGTAGACCAACGAGTGCCTTTTATTACATACCACTAAGATGTTTGTTTCTAAGCCACATTCAGTGAACTTAGGGCTTTCTCCTGGCTCTGTGCTCAGGAGACCAGTAATAGCCTGTAGAAATCAAAAGCTTTTGTATAATTGCTAAAGTACAATAACATACCATTTTTTGTAATTACTTCACCTACATGCAGGTCAATACACAGTTTTTAATCTATTAAATTTAATCTGTTAGAGATTTTTTGTTCCACTTTAGATCATAGACGAGACACAGAAAAGTTAAATAATTAAAAACCAAGAAATAAATGATTACTATAGACAAAACTAAAATACGAATCAGCTGGCATGTGTTGGACATGTATTTGTTAGAGCAGGCAGTTAGCTAGCCATGAACAGTGTGGGGGGGGGGGACGCACTAATGTAATCAGAGGGAATAACCCAGCCACATACACACACACACACACACACACACACACACACACACACACACACACTTTAGAATTCTAACTAATATAGGAAATTGCCCAGAAGTTGAGTACCCTGGGGTGTGCAAACCCAAGGCCCCAAAAGACACGATTATCACAGGCAGTGCTTCCTAGAATTCTCACAGAAAGTGTTCCCTAGAGGATAGAAGGTGTCACCTGCCACTGTGCCTTTCATGCTGAGGAATGAAAATCACCTGGTGCCAGGATTTTACCACCCCAGCCTTCAAGTCCCAAGAAGCAGTGCAGAGAAATTATGGGTGGGTCCCAAATGAAAACAAAGGACAAAGAATAAAGAATCATGCTCTTGTTTTCAATGAGGCTACTACCACTGTTTTGTTGTTTGGTTTTTAGTGGTTTTATTTTTTGAGAGAAATATATGGGCTGGAGCGATAGCACAGCAGGTAGGGTGTTTGCTTTGCAAGTGGCCAACATGGCCAACCTGAGTTCGATTCCTCCACCCCTCTTGGAGAGCCCGACAAGCTACTGAGAGTATCTCACCCACACATCAAAGCCTGGCAAGCTACCTGTGACATATTTGATATGCCAAACACATAACAATTGTCACAATGGAAACATTACTGGGCCCGCTCAAGCAAATCAATGAACAATGGGAGGACAGTGACAATGACAGTGATATATAAATATATATCTATATCTATATATATAGATATAGATATATATTGAAAAGCTAGCTACGGAGAGTATCCCGCCCACATGGGCAGAGCCTGGCAAGCTCCCTGTGGCCTACTCGATATGCCAAAACCAGTAACTATAACAGGTCTCATTCCCCTGACCCTGAAATAGCCTCCAATCGTTGGGAAAGACAAAGTAAGGAGAAGCTGCTAAAATCTCAGGGCTGGGATGAATAGAGACATTACTGACATCCGCTCGAGTAAATTGACGAACAACGAGATGACAGTGGTACGGTGATGCTCTTGTTTTCAATGGGGCTGCTACCACTTTTTAGTTGTTTGGTTTTACGTGATTTTTATTTTTTGCTTGGGGAGGGGGTGTGACACATTAGCAATATTCAGGACTTACTCCCCTGTGTACAGGGATCATTCTTGGTAAGGCTTGTGTGCAGGAACAGGGCAGGGCATTGAACTCAGTACAGCTCTATGAAAGGCTGCCTTACTAGCCCAGTGCTATTTCTCCAGCCATTTCTTCAGCCAGACTGCTTTGAACGGTACCCTGAGCATTCTATTTGCTTCCTTCCCTATTTTCCTTAACAAAATCCCTCACCATCCAGCCTTGATCACAGAGCAAACCATGAGTGAATTCTTCCATCTCGGAGACAACACGATGCAGTTCCATCTCCACAGAAATCCCAGCTCCTCGTCTCACTTCTCTACCAGTTTCTCCAGTCGTCTCTGCTCAGTGATAATATCATGCAGCTCCTATTCTCATCGAAATGAACACAGTTGCACCTTCTCTCAAAAGCAGTGATTGGCAAACACTGGGCACAAGAGACATCTATAGATTTTGTGACCACCCCAGGCTGCCTTCCACACCTCTCCTACAAGACAGGACCTGGTTTCCATGGAGAAGCTTTCTGTGTGCTGTTATTCAAGAACCCTCTGGCTTCCTAGCTTCAAATTCACAATTGGCAAGTTTGTGCCCTATACTCAGCCAAATCTCCTTCAAAAAAGAATATCACCCTAGGGTTTCTCTGAGCCAGTTCAGAGTCATACATAATGATTTGTACATTTGCACCTTGCCTGGTGAACTGCTGGGATAAGCACCTAGGAAGCAGAGCTACCTCAGACCCTCCGATAGTAGGCATTTAGCATGACCAGTGATGATTGATGTTTTACACTCCAAATAGATCAGGCAAAGGCCCACGTATCATGGAACAAATGTAGCAGAGCTCTAACTGAAATGACTATTCAACAACATGTTAAATCAGGTGCTGTTTACACGCAGCAGTGAGCTGGGCCCAAGTGCAATCAAGCAGCTCATTCTATTCCTTCAAATCCACCCCATAGAATGCACCCCTCCTGCTAAGCTATCCGAAATGCATACACACCACTTCATGGGGTCATAAAAATAAGACATTTCCCCACACTCAGTTTTTAATGAAAAGAATTTTTTGAATCACTGTGAGACAGAGAAGGTTGGAGCGATAGCACAGTGGTAGGGTGTTTGCCTTGCGTGCAGCCAGCCCAGCTGAGCCGGGTTCAATTCCACCACCCCTCTAGGAGAGCCCAGTAAACTACCAAGAGTATCTCGCCCACACGGCAAAGCCTGGAAAGCTCCCCGTGATGTATTCAATATGCCAAACACAGTAACAACAAGTCTCAAAATGAAGATGTTACTGGGCCCGCTCAAGCAAGTCGATGAACAACGGGAGGACAGTGCTACAGTGCTACAGTAAGACAGAGCATTACAAAGCTGTTGACTGGGTTTCAGTTCTACAGTGATCCAACACCCATCCCTCCACCAGTGTAATTTCCCAGCACCAGTGTCCCTAGTTTCCCTCCCATCACCCCCAATTCCCCCCACCATCCAGACTCTATGGCAGGCTCCACTCTCTCTGCCTCTCCCTCTCCCCTTCCTCTCCCCTCTACCACCTCCTTCTCCTCCTCCTCCCCCTCCTTCTTCTTCCTCTCTCTCTCTTATGACTGCATTCATTTGTGGGATATAAAAAAAGCATGAGACTAATATTCAAGGTCAGGGAAAACAAGGGACCAGGAGGATTGGTCAATGGTTGGGACTTTTTTAAACCTGAAACATGCTGGAAATGAAACCCCTTCTCATTAACAGTTAGATTTTTTTTTTAATTTAGTAGAGTATTACTGTAGCACTGTCATCCCATTGTTCATCGATTTGCTTGAGCAGGCACCAGTAACGTCTTTATTGTGAGACTTGTTGTTATTGTTTTTGGCATATCAAATACGACACGAGGAGCTTGCCAGGCTCTGCCATGCGGGTGGGATACTCTCAGTAACTTGCCGGGCTCTGCCACAGGGACAGAGGAATCAAACCCGGGTCAGCTGCGTGCAAAGCAAATGCCCTACCCACTGTGCTATCGCTTTAGTCCATCGTCACTGTGGAGAGGAACAAATTTACTATGCAACCTCTGGAAGTTTTATTATTTAAGTCAGGCAGTATGAAGAGCAGACATAATTTTTTCCATTTTTCATCTTCGGCAAGAAGCCAAGAAGAGTGAGTTCACTGTGTATCTGGGGTGATGTCTGCGACTAGTCTCTACTGTCCTAAGAAGGAGGCCATTCAGTTATCTTGCCTCTGGCATTTCATTCTGCTGGTCTCCATTTCTTCCTCCATGGGCACCCAGGTTTCATAGATACTATTGTACAGCCACTTCCACTCATCGATCTACATCAAACAGTGATGATGAAGAAAAGAAACATTGAAAACTGAAGAAAGCACTGAGTGCCGAGGAGGCCCACCTTCTTCATGTCAAGGAGATCGTGCCAATGGGTGAGCGGAATTTAGTAGAGTAACAGAAACTTTTTAAAAAGTAATAAATGTTTAATTAAATGTCTACAGATTATACCAACATTTCCATTTTATTTACTATTAAGTAATCATAAATCTCTACATTTGGTCAAACAGAGAGAACTAAGAGACACAATCTTATCATTTTATAAATTACTCTTAGTGTGCTTAGTAATGTGGGGAATTCATAGTCGATCATAAATTGAATAATGTAACACCAAATGACTTTAAGGACACAAATATAAAAATCCTCATAAAAATTCTCTTTTTTTTCACTTTAAACGTCATGGTTTACAAAGTTGTTCACAATGAACTCTTACAGGCATTCAATATTCCAAACTCAATTCCACCATCAGTTTCTCTCCACCAGTTTTCCAACCATCCCTTAAGCCTATCCCCATAGCAGACCCAAAATAATTTATTTTATATTGCTTGTTATCACTAAATGACTAAAGGAATTATTTAAAAATAATTCAGTAGAGTAGGTAAAGGGACAAATATAATAAACTTTCAGCGCCTATATTGAAAATCATAATGCCCAAATGGAGTGAGAGAGAGAAGTGAAAGAGAGAGGGAGAGAGAGAAAGAGAGAGAGAGAGAGAGAGAGAAGAAAACTGCCTGCTATAGAGACAGGCTGGGGGAAGAGGACAGAAGGGAAACAGGGGACATTGGTGGTGGGAAATGTACACTGGTGAAGGGATGTGTGATGGAACGTTGTATGACTGAAACCCAATTATGAACAACTTTGAGACTGTGTATCTCATGACAATTCAGTAAAATTAAATAATTTTTTAAAAAATACTTCATTAAAATAAAATTTGTGAGAATTGCTATATATCACCAAGGGGACTTTAAGTCCTTGTTGGAGGGTTTACTAAACTGAGTACCAGAAACTTTATCCAAGAAACTTCAAGTTTTCTTATCTGGTGAATGATTTTATTTAACAAAACTTGGGGATTTTCTTCCTTTAAGGCATTTATTCCTTCCTACTTTTCTGTATATACAAGCATATCACACTCTATTATCTAGTGTCCCACTTTACACCTAATTAGAAATATGAAAAAAATATATAAGTTGAAAGGAATAAAGGTTGAACAAAGCAAGCATACTTGGACAAAGTACCATCTAGCATCCAGGAAAACAAGACAAATTAAAAGAAGAGATTGTTAGAATCAAAAGCATAACTCATTGTGCCTTGTAGTGTCATACCAATATTCTCCAGTGACCCTCAAGGCTCCAGAATTTATAAAACACCAAATAATTTATGTGTTTAATAAAAGCCTATAAATGTACTCATCATAGGTGCATTGAAAAGAAGAGAAAATAAGTTGAAATATACTTGTCCAAAAAGGAAATGCATTAGATTCTAATTTTCCATGCAACTTTCACAATCTTGTAGGTGATGTGAATAAAGTTAAAAATGATAATTACAAAAGCAGTTTTTAAAAGATGATAAAAACTGCACCACCTATTTCACTGAATGAGGCTGAGAAGTATAACTGATCTCCAAAAGATGATGCTTAAGAATGTTAAAACTTGTGACTGGAGCGATAGTACAGCGTGTAGGGAGTTTGTCTTGCATGCAGATTGCCAGGGTTTGATCTCCGGCATCCCATGTGGTCCCCCAAGCACCTCCGGAAGTAAATCCTGAGTGCAAAGCCAGGAGTAACCCTTGAAAATAGCCAGGTGTGGCCCAAAAAAGCAAAATCAAAAAAAAAAAGAATTTTAAAACTATTGGGGGAGTAGAGGATGGTTTGGACCTGGCAGTGCTCAGAAACTATTTCTGACTGTTTTGGCAGTATTTGGGGGGCCATATGGAACACTTAGGAACTGCAGTTGACCACGTGCAAAGCAAGCACGTGGACTGCTGTACTATTTCTCTGGTCCCAAAAAATAACTGGGGGCCACACCGGCAATGCTCAGGGCTTATTACTGTCTCAGTGCTCAGAAAATGCCCCTTGGTGGTGCCCAGGGGACCAGGTAGGTAACCGAGGTATTGCATGCAAGGTAACTGCCATAAGCCCTGAATTACCTCACCAGCTCACTTAGAAACAACTTTTGACTCAAGAAAATCCAGTTATGTATATTAATAAAACAAGTCAAAAAGAAATGAAGCTCTGGATTCAAACCTAAAATCAACAAACATCTCTGGATCTGTGCTGTGAGAATGTAAAGAAGAATTACATTTTCTTGTCTTCACTGCAAAGCCTATACACAGAGGATGGCATGTAGTCTACTAAGCCTTCATCAGAAATCGCCCTTTAGATTTATATTACATTGGAGTTTGCCTAAAAGAGCCAGCCCACAGGAAATTTACTGACCACCCTGGCACCCACCAGCTGCAATTTGTATATTCTAAAAATAGACTTTCTTTCTTTCCAACCACTAGTGCTAGGAAAGCTGATTAGACACATGCAAAAGGATGAAATTGGACCATTATCTGACACCATGCACAAAAGTTAACTCAAAATGGATTAAAGACTTAGATTTTATACCTCAAATCCATAAAATACATTGACAAAAAACATAGGCAGAACATTTCATGATATTGGCTTCAGTGATTCAGCTCCATTGGCAAGAAAAATCACAGCAAAAGTAAACAAATTGGATCACATCAAACTAAAATACTTCTGTTCATCAAAAAGAATTAAAAGGAATACAAAAAGACATATCCTGAGTGGAAGAAAAAATATTTTCATACCATACAAATAACAGAGGGTGGCTGGAGTGATAGCCCAGCGGTAGGGCGTTTGCCTTGCGCGCAGCCAGCCCGGCCAAGCCAGGTTCAATTCCTCCGCCCCTCTCGCAGAGCCTGGCAAGCTACCAAGAGTATTCAATATGCCAAACACAGTAACAAGAAGTCTCACAATGGAGACGTTACTGGGCCCGCTCGAGTAAATCGATGAACAATGGGAGGACAGTGTTTGTTTGTTTGTGTTGATATCCAAGGTATATAAAGTGCTCACTAAACTCAACAACTGAAATAAGGCAATCCTACTAAAGTTGGGGAGAAAGCTAAATAGACATTACCTCAAAGAAAACATAGAGATGGCCAAATGGCACGTGAAAAATTATCATTACTGGTTGTAAGGGAAATGCAAATCAGAATCACAATCATATATCACCTCACACTGATGAGAACGGCTTACATTGATAAGGCTGGAACAAGTGCTGGAGAGGATGGAGAGAATAAAGGAATTCCCATTCACTCTTGGTGGTTTGTAAAATGGTTCTTCCTCTGTAGAAAACAGTAAGGAGACTTTTCAAGAAATTAAGAGTAGAACTGCCATTTGACCTATCCAATCCTATTCCTAATATCGATTAAAATAACACAATTTAAAAAGATATAGGCAAACCTGTGTAAGAATGTAACACAAGCATCTTCACCTCAACACAACACATGCCCCACCATGCCTAATTTTTTTTAAATGAGTAAAGTTGAAATCAAATTTCTTGGAGATCAAGAAATATGATTTCAAATCTTACCTACTACAACCAAGATGATGCAGTACTACCATAAGTATAGACATAGAGATTGATATAAGAAAATTAAGTCTCTAAGTAAGTACCTACAATTAGTGAAATATTTTGGGAGAAACAGTTGCATCATATCTAACAGTGCTCAGGGTTTACTCCTGGCTCTGTGCTCAGTTATCACTTCTGGCAGTCCTCTGAGAATCCTACAAGGTGATGGGGATCAAACTGGGGTCACCAGTGTGCCAGGCAACTGCTTTAACCACCAGGTTATCTCTCCACCGCACAATTATTCAAATAGTTTTTGACAGGATGTCAAGAAAATTCAATGTCCTAACAACAGTCTTCTCAACAAATGGTACTGCATTAAATATCCACATGCAAAATAATAAGTTGGACCCTTTCTCATATCACAAACAGATACCAGCTCCAAATGCATCAAAGACCTAAGTGTAAGACTTGAAACTAAGAAACTCTTAGACGAAAAAAGGGTTCTTTAATTTGGCGCTTTTTAATAAATTTGTAAATTGGACCTTTGATAAATGAGCTATAGTTTTCCAAGACTATCATATCTTCTGACATTGCTCCTATATCCACCATTACATTTATTTTTACATTTACATTTATATTTATGGACAGAATCTCCTGCCCCCATGCTAGGCTGTCTTCACCAGAGTCCCCTGGGAAGAGAGGGGCAGGTAGAATTTCTCTCCCGCCCCAAGCAGAACCCTGGCAGCCAAAGACCTCCGGAACCCAGCCATAGCCATGCTCAAGACCACTCTCCACTCACTCGCTTGGATGAGCCTCAGGCATGAAGGAGCCAGCAGAAGAAACCAGGTGTGCAGGATCCGGGGCTGAGATCTCCAAGCCTGCACAGGTTCTTTTGTTTGGGACTGGACTTCCTCCACCCAGATTCCCAGTTTTCCAGTAGCTTGGCAGTCACACCCACAAACTGCCCCGGGTACCACGTAATTCCATCAATGGCCAAGATCCAGAGACTATAAAACAAAGCTCCAGGAAGAGAGCGATGCAGAATCTCTGTCCCTCTCAGAGCACCTGGAAAGCTACCGAGAGTATCCCGCCCACACAGCAGAGCCTGGCAAGCTACCCGTGATGTACTTGATATGCCAAAAACAGTAACAATAATGGTCCTCATTCCCCTGACCCTAAAAGAGCCCCTAAGACACCATCAGGCTACATTAGCATGTGACAGGGAGGAATGGAGATGTTACAAGCACCCTCTGGAGCAAATAGATGAACGGGATGACAGTGATACAGTTACTTATGGGACTAAATTTAGTCAAGTAATTTTATTGTTGAAGAGTTTGTAACACACCCACATGCACCTTTCATGCTCTGAAATTATTAAAATGTGAAAGAATAGGGTGGAAGAGACTGCTCAGGTGCTTACCAAAATCTCTATCCTCTTTGCCCAAATCTTGGAGCAAAAGAACTGAAGTCTCAAGACAATACCCATTGTAAAGTTCAAACCCGAAGCCATTAACAGGTGACACAGTTTTGAAATCCTCACCAGGAGCTCAGCAAGAAAAAGAAAAGTGTCTTGTGTTGTCTTTTACAGGAGTCTAATCCACTGGTAGTTCACAGTCTTAAAGTGTCACATTTAAGGCAGGTGTTCAAGTTCCACAAACCACCTCTTCAAGTAACGTACATGGTCTCTTTCACCTCACAAATATTAATACTAAAACCTAAGACCAAGACTAGCATCTCTGGTTCCATTAGCCCTACACAGGCTTGGTCTACTGGTGTTCAGTCCTAGCTTAATTTCCTTTCTTTTCTTAATAACGCACTTAGAATAATGTGTGTTAAACTCTACCCCACATTTCTGAGTGCTGTAGAATTTTAGGTCATCTACTTTGTCACATTTCCTGAGATAGAAGCCCATTCTTTAATTTTTTTAAGTATTCACTGCCAGTCACTAACATAAAGAAAGATGTGACTAAAGTAAAGAGATGGCAATTTTGCATGTGTGTGAGAGAGAGAGTGAGAGGGAGGACTGGGGGATAGATCCTGGAAATCTTAAGACTGTTAATGCCGCAAATCTCCAAATAGTTGTTTCTGAAACATTTTTTCAAATTGGGCTCAGAAGCCAATTTGTTGACTTTTCATCGTTTTTGAAAAAGAAGGTCATGAAATCATCCTAATTACTGGTTCTTCCACTTTCTACAAGTCAGCTGAACTCTCTGCCATAATGACCCCTTCATAGCACAGAAGGTTTATTTCATAAACATAAACAATGGAAAGTCCTCTGGTTTTCAGTGGATAATTACACTCCAGAACTTTTTGGCAGCTAATTTCCATATTAAGTGAAAGTCAATTTCCATATAGGAGAGATGACTTTCCAGTTATAATTTTATATCTTCTCCAAGATACAATTCTATGTCACGGGGAATGTCACAAGGGATCGAAGACCAAAAGTCTAATTAAGTTTTGTGCAATATACAGAATGTACTTATACTAAAAATGTTTTTATCCATCTAAAATTCAGATATAGCTGTTTATTTTGTGCATTTTTTTCTTAAATATGGAAACCCTACTATACCTGCTACAGATGAGGTTGAGCTATGGTGTGGAGAATGCTGAAATTTCATTTCCATTGAGTGTTTTTATATAAGGAAAATACTCTTCAGAATCCACAAGTTTCACACCCTGCCAAATTGCCTTGTGCCAACTAAAACCATGGATAATTGTTCCTATCTGAACCAATTTGTTAGAATTTTGTACCCATTTTCCTTTCCTTCAAATTTTGCTTAGACCTGCCTTCTTTCAGTCTTGACACCCAATTTTCACTTTTCTTTCGATTATTTCCTCTAAATCTCTTCCTATCCTGACCTCACACCATGATCTGGTCGATCTGGTCACTTTCAAGTCACAACTGAAACTTTGCTTCTCTACAAAATCCTTTCCATTGTCCCAAGCCAGCCTTAAATTCTTTTTCCTCTGTAATGTATACCTCTCTCCATGCCGACCTTTCTTACTATTTACATTTAATTTCAGCCTAAATAAATACTTTCTTTTTAAGATCTATTTCTTTTACCTAGTACAAGTCCCAATACATAATAGGTTTTCAATATTTGATCATTTTGAGTTGATCAATAAAGGCATATAATCCCACTGAATCTGACTGTTCCTTAGACCAAATGCACAATTTCAACATTTAACTGGACAAATTTTATTTTCCTTAACAGTTGGGTCCTCACTCTTGACCAGCCCAGTGCCCTCATTACTTTTATGAAACAAGTCAAATTTCAAGTGGAATTACTCTGTGTCATTGCTTCACTGCCACTGAGAAAAGGCATTGTTCCCGGGGACAGAAGGAAGCATTATCTCTGGATTTAAAAGACAACATATTTCCTCGGAGTTGAAGCATCCATTATCCTAGGTTTGCTATGGCTGTCTAAACATTTGCACTCAATTGCTGGTGTGTGCTCACCCATCTCCCATTGCATTCGGTGGCCTGAAAAGAAAAGACGTCACTTTTTCAAAAAAATCTTTCTCTTTTCTGGAAGTGAGAAGTTTGTCTCTGTCACAGATGTAAGATGGTGTGAAATCAAAATTAGACTTTTCAAATTTCCATTCTAGAAGTCACATAGCACTTCCACAGGAGTTTACTTTAGAGAACTCAATCTCAAACTTTCTACTAAAACAAATTTTTTTCTTTCCAAAATAATGACTTGCCCAAAGGTTGGTATCCTGACCCAAAAGCCATTCTGGTCGTCCCTAGAGGAAAACAATATGTAGAATGAATCTACACTAGGCATCCCAATGAACCAGCCACAACTTTATCATTCCTCTCGGCCACTTGAGCGTGTCTCCTCTGGTTCATTATCTTTGTTATCCCAAGATTGCTGCCACAATCTTGGGCCTCACACAAGACATCACACACAGACACAA
Organism: Sorex fumeus; assembly: GCF_029834395.1. Taxonomy (NCBI): domain Eukaryota; kingdom Metazoa; phylum Chordata; class Mammalia; order Eulipotyphla; family Soricidae; genus Sorex; species Sorex fumeus. The sequence continues at coordinate 29,936,802 of NW_026606322.1, read as the reverse complement.
AAATGTGACAGCAGAAAAGGCCTATTCTGAGTATAAAAAAAACTTTTTCTTTTTTTCCTGAACAGTTGGGTCCTCACTCTTAGAAGGCTGAGACATGGACCTGATTTGGATCATATGACATTATCGGGGCCAGTCACTAGCTCAGAGTATAAAGCCTCAGTAATTGGCTTAGACCAATCATTATTCATTTCTTATTAATTCTAAAGTATATTCTCCTACTAACACCCAAGGACAGTACAGAAAAGGTCCAGGTGGATCACTCCATGGTTTGGAGGCCTGCCACATGTGCTGGGGGAAAAGACAGGATAGAGAAGGGATCACTAAGTCAATGATGGTCGGAGCATTCATTTGGGAAGGGAGATGTGTGCTGAAAGTAGATGAAAGGCCAAACATGATGGCCTCTCAGTATCTGTATTGCAAACCATTAATGCCCAAAAGTAGAGAGTAAGAAAGAAGGTGTATGGGATGGGGTGAGGGTGGCGGGAGGGACCCTGGGGACACTGGTGGTAGAAATTGCACACTAGTGGAGGGACGGATGTTAGATCATTGCATGACTGAAACTCAATCATGAAAGCTTTTTAACTGTATCTCACGGTGGTTCAATTAAAAGATAAAAAAATTAAAATAATAAATTTCAAAATATTTTAAGTAAAAATTAATTACTTAATCAATTAAATAAATTGTACTATTCTAAAGCCAAAGAAAGCAGAAACTGGTGCCTGTTAGCAGCTAAGATACTACATAAGAGGTGGGAGTGACTTGTGTTTGGCAAGGCACCAAAAAGAAAAATTACTAATATTGAATTAATAGCTGTTTAATTAATTAAATATAAAAATATATTGCTGCAACAAAGAATGAAGAATAATTACTATGTTAAATAAAAATTTAATTAAATGTTTAATTAATAAAATTACAATATTTTATTAATGTTTAATGAATAGATTGTGGTTGCTATTTAGTGTAGTTTAGTTTAGCATTTAATCGATGTGACATATTACACAAAAAGTTTTTTTTCTATTATTTCTCTAGTAAAAGAAGTTTAGCTAGAGAGAGAGTATAGGGTCTAAGGAACTTGCTTCACATGCAGTTGACCTCAGTTGATCCCTGGCACCTCGCATGGTCCCCTGAGCATCACCAGGAGTGATCCCTGACCACACTGTGGTATGCCCTCAAGCTCCTTGGCCAAAGAAAGAGAGTTTTTAAGAAGCAAAGAGAAGAACGGAAATCATGGAAATCGGCTCTCAGTCTCCACAACCACTCTGCCCTCAGTGAGAACTCCTTGCTGTGTCCCTATGTTCATCCAGTAGAACCTGATCCTGGGCCCCACATATGAAGCACGCTCAAGAAATTAAATAAGAAGCTACACTCTGGTGGTGTTGATACTACTTGGCTCTCTAGGGTCTAACCCAGCACACCCAGAGTCCTTTCCAATCAGACCCCCGTTAGTATAAATTGTTCCACTTATCACAAATAAGAATGAGGTGAAAATATTATGGACTGGACTCCACAGCTAGATACATCTGTAGTGGATCTTTGCCATAGCAACATTGGTCTGTGTTTCCAATGGGCAGAGTAGATAATAATGAATTGACATGGGGAGGATATTAGATGTCAGCTAAAGGGCAATATGCTCAAATATTATGTGCTTATTCTTATCTGGTTCGGTGGCCTGAGATGAGAAGGAAAACTCCAAATGTCCGTAAGCCTCTGAGATGATTTCAGTGCAACGGTCTAGTAAATCATTCTGAGAAGCATTGATCTGGGGCCAAAGCATTTCTTCTCTTCATTGTTTGGTATAAAGTTGCCCCAATATCTTTCTCCAGTGGGTACAAGAATAATTTTTCTGTGATTCCTTCCTAGGGCAAGTTTGTTCCAGTTGAGGCATTTAAACAGTAAATGCAGAGGTAGCATGTGTGTGTGTGCGCGCGCGTGTGCGTGTGTGTGTGTGTGTGTGTGTGTGTGTTTTGTACAAATGCTTAGCCTTTAATATAGGTATTGTCAACTCTCCTAGCAGTGCAGTAGGTAGTATAGTAGATGGATCACTGGGTTTTTGTCCTATTTCTATCACCTGAAAGCCAATTTGGTCATTTCCTTGCCTTCTAGTTTTCTCATCTATTAATACCTTCAATGTCTTGCAGGACTTTTCAAAAACTCAAATCAAAATTTGCATGTACATGTATGTAATAAGCACTGTGAACAAGCACTGCCCTCCCATTGTTCATCTATTTGATGGAGCGGGCACCAGTAACATCTCACAACAAATTGTGAGACTTCTTGTTACTGTTTTTGGCATACTGAATACATCATAGGTAGCTTGCCAGGCTTTGCCGTGCGGGTGAGATACTAATAAAAAAATGTTATTTTCCAATTTTGATGAATAATTTCCCCAGAACATGGGAGCATGTTTTCAATTTTCTATTTTGACTACAGATAGCATGTCCTTGAACTTGTAGATAATTTTACAAAGACCTTCCCTTCCACTCTGCTGCCCTTCTATCTATAGGGCATCCAGCAGTGCCTTCTCTTTACTCGCTTGTTTGTGGCTCTATCAGAGGGAAGTTCGTGATGTTAACTGAAAATGTCTAGTCTGAAGTCTTTGGTTTGCACTTTGAATGACCTAAAATGCAAAAGAAAGACACTTTTAGCCCACGTAACCAAGGAAACACTAAAAACATGATCTTTTCCTGTTTCTGCCTTATTAACCTACATATATGCCCAGATACACAAAGACACAATACTGCCAGCAACATCCTATTTTAAGAGTTTAAAGAAAACTTTCAAGTGAGAGATAAACTTTTAAAGTCATTATGGGATGATGATCAAGACATCAGAAATAATCATGGAAGAGGCAGCAACTTTTTACTAAATCAAAGATTGATCACAATGAGAAATACATCACCTGCTCCCACTTACCAAAGATTGCTCTATTTTCCTTGTCAACACTTAAATATCCTTTCATACTAATACATTTAGTAAAATTGCTTTTGCGTCTTGTGATTTGACTCCAACCGGGAGAGAAATAAATGGAATGAGTGGACCAGGATTCTTCCCAGGATCCCACACTGATTCTGCCAATGAATACAATTATAGTCCTAAATGAATCTGTTTGATATGCATCATTCAGAACTCAGAAAAAAAATTGTTGCCCTTTTGCTTTAATGTACACACTAGCTGACTCCCAAATAAGTCAAATACTAATGAGCCCCATTCTGCTTCCAAAAGAAAGTAATACCCAGAACTCAGCAAACTCACACTTTTTTGAATATGAAGTGACAGGAAGAGATTACGATGGCAAAAGGACACATACCGGGGTTGTGCAAAGACACAAGACAGGAACAAAAAAATAAACAAGGAAAACCCATAGAAATGGAAGACAACCACATTGATTTAGTAGAAAACAATGCCTATGAGTCCTTGCATTATCCAAACCCTCATTTTCTGAGCATAAATTGCTCAAGAACCATCTTTTATTTTCTGGATTCTAAAGAACCAAATACTAGACATCAAATCCTAATCCTTAGACTATCAATCAGTGTTACCATATAAAAATATTTAATCCTTGTAGATAGGATTAAACTAGAGATCTTTCTTCACTTGGGGGGTGGTTATCCAGATTTTTTAGGAGTATAAATGCAGTGACAGTGACCTTATAGGAGGAAAATTAAACCCAGAGTGGAGAAGCGGATGTGAAGACAGGGCAGAGATGGGAACGATGGTGGTGTCAGCTCATGAATTCTAGCATCCTGCAAAGGCTGGAGGAGACCAAGAATAGACTCTTCTACAACTTCTGGAGGGAGCACATCCCACTCATACCTTGATTCCAGGACCCTGAAACAGAGATTTCACTTCTGGACCCTGAACTGTGAGGGAACAAACTGTTGGCTTCAACCATCTGGTTTGTTGTCTTCTATTACAGCAGCCAGAGAAAATGAATATATGTAGTCAAGTTCACCTTCTTTTTCCAGTCCTGGTGTTAGCCAGAGTGAATTTCCTGTCTCAGTTATGCACTCTATATGTCTCTCTTCATGCTCTCTGGACTATATCACTCCAACCAGTCCTCTGAAACAAATGCTGTGCAGTTTCCAGGGAAGAAATCAAATATCGCATTCTCCTTCTTTGGAGTGGGAATTCCAACCTACAAATGAAGTATTCTTTTAATTTCCATGCAAATGCATAAATAGCTACAACAATGAATGAAGACAGATTCAATGTTACTTTAAAACAACACACCATTTCATTGGTAAAGAAGCATACAGCTCCCAGTCCAGACAAGGTCACACCCGAATACCTGAAGAATCTGCTACTAGTACTTGCCAATACACTGGCTCAACTCTTTACATGCTACTGTCTGAATGCAAGTTTCTGTCCCAATGGGAAACTAGCAGGACTGTTCTGTCGTACAAGATGGGAGACATCCACAACATAGGCAATTATTGCCCGATGTGCCTATTGTCCATCATCTACAAGTTGTTCACTTGAGTCATTCTGGATAAAATAGGCAGAACACTCGATGAAGGACAACCATGCAAGCAAGCTGGGCTCTGAAAAGGATTCAGCATGATCAACCATATCCACACAGTGATGAAGCTCATTGAGGTTTTGCAAGAGTCAAGATGCAGCACTAATGTTCATCGATTTATAGAAGGCCTTTGATTCTGTTGAGACTGAAGCAGTCACCAAACCCTAGCCAAACAGGGTGTTCAAACTCAATACATCAGGATCCTCCGTTGGCTGTATTACGGATTCACCACCAGGATCTCACCATTCTACAAGGAAGTGATCATCGACATCAAGAGAAGTGTTCAGCAGGGTGATACCATTTCACAAAACTCTTCAGTACCACCCTCAAGAACGTCATGCGACAACTGGAATGAGAATAAGTGAAGATAGATGGTTGGCAACTACACCACCTGCACTTTGCTGATGACATATTCTAATAACACCAAATATTAGCCAAGTGGCACAAAGGCTGGCCAACTTCGACCGTGAATGTGGAAAGGTCGGATTGCAGCAGAATCTCACCAAGACTATGTTCATGAAAAACAAACTAATCCCTGACGTTCTATTTGATCTCAATGGAATGAACATCTCTGAATGCAGCAGTTATGTGTATCTGGGTCAAGAACTTAACATGATGAACGACTTGGCACCAGAATTGTGCAGGAGGAAGAGAGCAGTGTCACACGCCTTCAATGGCATCGAAGAAGTTGTGAAGAGGACGAAGAATCTCTGGCTCCAGGCATATCTTTTCAACTCCACCATTCTTCCTGCACTAACATACGCCTCAGAGACCTGGGCCCTATGAAAACAGGATGAGAATGCTATTTGGGTCTCCCAAAGAGGAATCAAAAGAGCTATGCTTAGAATATCACATTTCACTCAAGGGAGAGAAGGAATCTGGAGTTCCGACTTCCATCAAAAATTGAGAATCAGGGATGTTGTCTCATTTGTCAAGGCATCGAAAATCAAATGGACAGACATGTAATGTGATTTAAAGACGACCGCTGAACTAGAGTTGTTACCAACTGGATTCCACAAGACATCAAAAGGACACATGGCCGCCCACCTTCGAGATGGTCAGACTTCTTCATCAAAACCTTGAACAAATGGTTTGAGGCTCTTTGTGTTCCTGGAGCAAGCAGATGCCATTGGGCTACACTAGCACGAGACAGGGATGAATGGAGACGTTACTTGCGCCCGCTGGAGCAAATCGAAGATTAATGGGATGACGAGTGATACAAGTGATGTGCATATTACACCCACTCTCTCCACCAATCCCAGTTCAAAGGAAGCAGTTGACCAGTTGGCACAGTTATCGTTCACCAGAACCATTGAAGACTCTCCTTTCAGATCTGCTCTAATGTGAGGCAGGGAGTGGGGCAGGGGGGTGCAAAAGTGCATGTCTCACACTGTGACCAACAGTGTTTAAAAATTTTATATGTAGTATTTTTTAATGAGTTAGAGAAGGTATTCTTGCATTCTACCAAGCAAATCATATGCAATCTAAAAAATACTAAAAAATACTAAAAATAAAGAAGAATCTAGATAAAATATAAAATTTTCCATTTTTTGTGCATTTTTCTGTGCATCTCTCTTCCCTCTAAGAGAGTTGACAGTATCTCTTCATTCCTTTCAAAGAATTTCCATCATTTTTTTACTTTTTATATGCTCTTTATAAAGATTTCTTTGATGTTTTATTATGAACTATGCAAGTACTTTTATTATGAATGTACAAATAAGTACAAAGTATTAAAAAATATATGTACAGTTCAAAGAATTCTCTAACCAGAAAGAGATCAAGAAAGAGGACATTAACAAACCTCGGGAATCTCACATGTTTGTCCAGATTGCATTTGCTCCCCAACCCCTCGAAGGCATCCAGAGTTTTAAGTGAATGATCTATCTATTTGGTAGTCATTCGATGTGTTCATGATTAGACTGCCTCTCCCCTTCTGAACATTTGACCACATACTAGAAGTTTGATTTGGTCATGTCAATATTTTTAGCAAATGACTTGTGCTAGGAAGTGACCGAGTTAATGCCGAAAATTCATTGTCTCTCCACATTTTCTTTCTCTAGCTGTCTCTGAGGACTGGAGCGATAGCACAGTGGGTAGGGCATTTGCCTTGCATGTGGTCGACCCAGGTTTGATTCTTCTGTCCCTATCAGAGAGCCCGGCAAGCTACCAAGAGTATACTGCCCGCCTGGCAGAGCCTGGCAAGCTCCCCGTGGCATATTTGATATGCCAAAAACTGTAACAACAAGTTACGAGTGCCCACTCGAGCAAATCAATGAATAACGGAAGGACAGTGCTACAGTGCATCTGTCTCTGACACTGTTCTAGATGGTAGCTGCTCCATCAACCTGTATCCTAAAATAAAGACAATGATAACATCCAATGCAAAGAAACAGAACTTGGTTATTTAAAGCCACTGAAGAGTAGAGATGGTTAGTGACAGTTGAATTTGGGAGACCCTGATATAATCCTGTGCCTCTAAAGATTTTGGTTTGCCCAATTGTTGTCTATACACAAAAGCAAGCATGGGAATGCACTCTATGGTAACTTCAGACTTACCTTTTGCAGGAAACATTCAAGACGGCAACTAACTGCATTGTGTAACTATAACAGGATTTATCTATATTCATTATTCCATGACAGACATTTGAAGGGTATTTGAAAACTTTCCTAGACAGGAATTCTTTCAAGACAGAAGAGTTTCTCTGTATAGTTACTTGGTTGTAAAATTTCACTTGAATTCCAATCTAGTTCAATAGCTCAGTCCATTGTAGCAAGCCCTACTTGTTTACATAGGAAGTAATTTGAGGTCAGGATACTTGATCTATAGGTTGTTCTCACTTGAAATTTCCTGTGCTTGGGGAAATTCCACAGCCATCAACACAGTCAATGGCAAGTTGACTACAATGGTTTAAACCTGATAACCTGCACTGTTAAATGTTAGTTTACATTTTTAGGGAGCATTTTGGGTCACATTCAGCCATACCCACAGGTTACTCCTGGCTCTTCACTCAGGAATTACTCCTGGCTGTGCTTGGGGGACTATGTGGGATGCAGGGGATCAAACTCAGGTCAGTTGCATGCAAAGTGAATGCCCTACCCACTGTACTATCTTTTTGGCCCCCAATCAAACCATTTTTTATTTTGAGCAAAAGATCTAACTCAAAGGCTCACACAGAAAGTTGCCCCCACTGAACTATATATATCCCTGGTGTTCTCTTAAACTGTTTTTCAATTTTTCAAAAGGAGAAACAAGGTACTTTTAAACCCCCAGGACTTTTTGTAACCCTCTGTTAATATAACTTGGGTCCTGGACTGGAGAGATCATAGAGTAGGTAAGGCACTTGCCTGAGTGTGACTGACACAGGTTCCACCCCCAGTAGCATCACTGGGAGTAATTTCTAAGCTCTTACCTCAGGGATATCCTTAAGCATCATCAGGGGTGGCCCTTCCCCCCAAAAAATAACCTTGGGTTCCTTGCTTTTTTATCAAGGTATGCAGATTACATTCAATCTAAAACTTTATTAAAACTAGTAACTTTTTTGAAGATGAATACACTGCAATTAACACCTCAAACCACAGAAAAACCAAGTCCTGGCTCTCATGAACTAGCCATCCTCCTTGCCGAGAAAATATGTAACCCTTTCTGTCTTCCTTCACAGCATTGTGAATTACTATCATTACTTCTCACCCCTCATAAGCCTAAGGCCTGACAATATTAGCTACACAGGACTTAGCCAAGAAATAGACGGATTGGGGACTGGAGTGATAGCACTATGGATAGGGCGTTTGCCTTGCACATGGCTGACCCGAGTTCAATTCCCAGAATCCCATAGGGTCCTCTGAGCTTCCAGAAGTAGTCCCTGAGTGCATCAACCAGGAATAAGCCCCTGTGAAATTCTGGTTGTGACACAAAAAGAAAAAAAACAGACTGATTGTCAAATAGATGCCACAAAACGCCTACCTATATGCAAGGGATTCCCTAATTCCTTACTCATAGCCTGGCAATGCTTTTATATGTGCCCTCAACTTTATTAAGTGAGTCATCTGATGTACAAACTTACCACAAGTTCAGACTTGCAAGCAGAAGGAGACGAATAAGGAGAGCAAGGATAAATGACAGCCGACTTGAGATAGCCAGGGAGAAGACCAAAGAGCAGAAAGGCAGATTGGCACACTGACACTCTAATCCATGGACACAAGGACAAGGTGGCCTTCATGAATAAATAGGTCCTGAGGCCGTTTTGCATTTCATCTGGGTCCAGGAACAGCTGTGCCTATTAGCAGCCTTGGTGCATGGAGATAGATAAAGTAAGCTCGGCTTAATAAATAAGTAAGGGGGAAAATGAATGAGTAATATACTTTTAAGGACCTTAATCTAAGGGTTACATGTTTTAAAAGCTCTAATACCTCTATCAACATTTTTATGGTCAAAATGCAAATATTTCATAATTCTCATTCCGCGAACTATCCACCTAGTCCTTTCTCTGGGAGAAAGATCATGACTTGACTCTGGAGATTCAAAGAGATGCAGACATTTTCTCCAAGTCACACCTCGGGGGCCTGATTGATCCAAGATTTTTTTTCCTCTCTCTGATTCCAAACTCCATTTTGTGTCATTCTACCATGATGATGAAAATGACAAAGTTTTTCTATATTTATTATTTACTAAAGTTCATAGTCAAGGGGATGAGCTTATAACTGAGTCATTGGTGTACTTGATTTACTTACTTACCCCAAGGAATAATTATATATCCAGGTGGTTTCTGTGTTTAATTTGTACCCACCATATGCCTGGAGCCCTGTGGCACTGTGGATGTGGGAGTCTTGCAGCTTCTTGCTGGATTCTCATACCCCTGAGCTCCAACACGGACTTATATACCAGTATCTCAGAGGCCAGTGTTGCAGTAAATCAGGAACAGTGTCCTATCAAATCTCAACAACAATAACAAAAAAATGGAGGCTACCCAGGGGCTCAGGAGGGTGGAAGTTACTTTGCAAATGAAAAGACTTCAGAGCTTTCTCCTAAGAGAAGCAATTTTTTGGAAAGAGCTGGACTAAAGAGAAAGCTCTTCAGCACCCCCAGCTGCATCCTCTGAGGAAATTAAGCAGGCCAGATCCCCGGAAGTCACCATTGCCCTTGACTTAGTGCTGAGCAGGAGCAAAGAGGGAGCCCAAAACTCAGAAATCACAAATGAATAACATTTGGATGCAGTACTGAACAAAAGGAAAATTACTGCAAAAATCTCCATGAGCAACAGAAGATCCTAAGTTAAACAAAAGTAGAATTGCACTCACTTGTGGGATATAACACACAGACACACACACACACACACACACACAATGAGACTATTACCCAGGGACAATAGAAATGAGGGCCAGGAGGACTGCCCCATGGTTGGAAGTTTGTCACAAGTTGGGGGAGGGGAGAGGGCAGTTACAACAGGGAAGGGACCACTGTGACAATGACAGTTGAAAATGATCGATCTGGACAAGAACTGAGTGCTGAAAGAACTGAGTGCTGAAAGTAGGTAAAGGGATATACACGATAATCTTATAATACCTGTACTGAAAACCATAATGACCAAAAGAGGAGGAGGAGGAGGAGGAGGAGGAGGAGGAGGAGGAGGAGGAGGAGGAGAAGGAGAGGAGAAGAGGAGAAGAGGAGAAGAGGAGAAGAGGAGAAGAGGAGAAGAGGAGAAGAGGAGAAGAAAGAAGAAAGAAGAAAGAAGAAGAAGAAGAAGAAGAAGAAGAAGAAGAAGAAGAAGAAGAAGAAGAAGAAGAAGAAGAAGAAGAAGAAGAAGAAGAAAGAGCCTACCTGTCATAGAGGCAGACTGGGGGTGGGAAGGTGGGTGGAAGGAGGGAAATTGGGGACATTGGTGTTGGGAAATGGACACTGATGAAAGGATGGGTGTTAGAACATTGTATGACTGAAACCCAATCATGAAAAACTTTTTAATAATGTATCTCACTATGATTCAATTAAAAAAATTAATTCTAAAAAAATTTTAGAGGGGCTAGAGCAATAGCACAGTGGGTAGGGTGTTTGTCTTGCATGTGGCCTACCTGGGCTTGATTCCCAGCATCCCATATGGTCCCCTGAGCACCACCAGGAGTAGCTTCTGAGTGCAGAGACAGGAGTAACCCCTGTGCATCACCAGGTGTGGGCCCAAAAAGAAAAAAAAATAGAGTGATGAACACATCCAGACTACAGCAGTGGGATTTCCACAGCAGGGGGCTAAGCTCTAAGCTCCCACACTTCTTCCTTCCCACTGAAGAGTTTTCCATGAACAGAATCTAGAGAGAATTCAGATGGGGAGTCTTAGAACTTGACTTGCCAAAATTCCAGGTGCCACAATAGCTTGGGTCAGTAACCAAATAACAGTTTGAAAGGTATGGCTGAAACAGTTTGAAAGGTATGGTTGCTTCATTGGACAGGAAGCTGGCAAATGACTGTAAAGCAATAATGGTATGACAGAGAGAACTTAAGGGCAGACTCCAGAGACTGCGGGAGGCTGATGGCCTGAGAACCAGCCCTGGCCCTGCCTTTGTGAGGCTCTGGGGCAAGTTACTTTATTGCTGTACTTCAAGGTCCTCATCCATAAAACGGGGCAACAATGGTAATTATTTTATAGTGTTATTTTAGAGAGTGGTACACTTAAAAAATCTGATGTAGGCTAGCACTCATCAAATGCAAGAAAAAATGATGTTGATAATTGGGGATTGGAGGAATTACTTTTTTGGTGAATTACAGAATGTGAGTGCCCATCCCCCAACCTAACAAACTCAGGTTCCTCACCCACAATGTGGTGGTATTTGGAGGTGATATCTTTTAGGAGGCAACTAGGTTTTGATGGGGTCACAAAGGGATGGGATCAGTGACCTTGCATCCCTTTAAGTGTAGTACACTGAGAAAGCAGCTGTCTTCCGGCAGAGACAGAGGCCTCTGTAGACACCACTGCAGCCAGCACCGTGACCTTGGACTTGCATCCTTCAGAGGTGAGAGAAGAACTCCTACTGTTCAAAGCCACCCAGTCTGTGCAGGTAGAGCAGTTTGAACTAAATGACAATGTTGAACCAAATCTATTGATTTGTGGCCTGCAGGGAGGGTGGTAAATTTAATTACCTAGCAAGATGTAAGATCCCTCATTCCACAGTCAGTCTAACTAAACTCTTTCATGGGTGAGAGATTGTTCTCCTGAGATTTCTTCTGGTTCCTGATGAGAGATCTAATATTTGAAGGCAACTAGGGTTCCTTTACTGAGAAGAAACTAGAATCTTTGAAATGGGAGACACTGGGATTTGGGATGAGAGGGGACCATGTCCCAATCCTACCCTGCAACAAATGAGCTGACTCAGATTCCCTCCAGACAACTGGACATGGAGGATCTGCTGAGTGAGACAAGTTAGAAGGAGACAGACAGACATAGAATACACTCTTGAAAAAAACATCATAGTATGAGACTAATAACCAAGGGTGGTACAAACAAGGACCAGAAGGATTGGTCCACAGTTGGAAGCCTGCCTCAGGTGCTGAGGGGAGAAGGCAGTTAGGATAGAGAAGGAACCACTATGACAAAGATAGTTAGAAATGATCTCACCGAATAAGAACTACGTGCTGAAAGTAGGTAAAGGTACAAACATGATAACCTTTCAGTATCTGTGTGGCAAATCATAATGCCAAAAATGGAGGAGAGAGGAGGGAGAAGAGAGGAAGGAGGAGGAGGGAGAGGGGGAAGAGGAGGAGGTGGCGGAGGAGGGGAGGTGGAAAGAGAAGGAAGAGGAGGAGGAAGAGGAGGAGAGTTCTTGGCATAGAGGTGGCTGGGGGTGGGGGTGGTGGAAAGAATCTGGGGTCATTGGTGGTAGAAAATATAAATGTGCACTGGTGGAGAGATGGGTGTTGGAGTTTTGTATGACCGAAACCAAGCATGAACTGCTTTGCAACTGTGTATCTCACGGTGATTCAAAAAATAATAATATTTTTTAAAAAATAAAATAACTCAAAAAAAATCCTCTAACCTCTCTGAATCAGTACAGGTTCCTCTATCAAAAGGATATAATAGATGAATCCTATACATACATGTATATACATATATATATGTATAGGATATTATACAAATATATAGAGGTTAGAAGCTATAACTCTTAAATTCTAAAATGTAAGCTAATTATAAATCCATTAAAAATCCAAACCTTTAAAAAAGGGACAATAATGGTAACATTGTATGCAGAGCAAAAGTAATGCCATGAATTTTCACTGGTGAGAATGCCTTTTCCCAAACATCTCCAGTCTACTGCTGAGCCTTCTTCCAATTTCAAAAAGTTACTCCAGAAATTGGAGCTCTTTCCAGCTCTCTCTGCCTCTCTGTTCCTGTCACTGCTGGTTATCTGGCCAGATATTAAAATATCCCCTTGGCAACATAATGGGAGAACTGATCCACAGAATGGAGTTGGGGTATGGGGACTGAAAGGGAAGGTGTTGGATTCCTTGGGAGAGGGAGGTGATGTTGGAATTATGTGCATTATTAATAGAGTTAAAATCACATCATCTAGATTGAGTTTTAAAAAATTAATAAAAATAAAAAGACAAAAATAGTCACTTGGAGAGGATATCATCCTTTCCAATGATGTCTCAGGTATTAACTTGAGAGTATTTTAAATAAAACTTGTTATTTTTTAAAAATCAATATAGCAAGACATTGAATGGAGCAAGTCAGACATTCTTCCCCAGACATATTCCAGAGGTTTCTCAGAGCATTTCTTTTTTCTTGGGGCTGCCATGTACGGTTGTGTAGTTGGCACACTGCATGCATGCACATGCGTGTGTGCGTGCGTGCGTGCGCACACACACACACACACACACAGTGACATGAGGTAGATTAGTGCCTTCTTCCCCTCTGCAGAGTGTACCCACCGTGCTCGACATGGCAGCCTTGTCTTACTAAATACATTCCAATCTCATATAGAAAGCCAGCTTCTAATAAATACTCCATGATATATAGTCTTCTTCTTCCCAATTCTGTTTTAATAGGGCTTATAAATATTGTTAATTCCAGCCTCATACTGCCTGTAATCATGTCCACCTAATATAAGCTTAGCAGGGCTGATTCCACGGGCTTGCAAACTAAATAGTCCTACCAGGCTGTTTCAAGCTCTGCTGTCTTCGTCTTAAAAATTCTTCACAATGTTTTAAACAAAGGACCCAATATTCTTATTTTGCACTGAACCCTACAAATGATGCAGCCAGCCGTGCTGGTGAGAGTAAACAAAATTCAAAGGTTTATTCATCTGTATCCAGATATTGGATGATGTGTAAGCAGATTGCTAGCAGGGGTAAATATATATTCAGTTAGGGGTTCTTGGGTGGTCTACATTAGAATCATTTGAGGAGATGCAAAGCATGACCTGGACCCCACAGGCTAGAGATTCGGATTTGTTGGATTTCAGATGATTTCTGTTTGCTTTTGTTTGTGTTCATGTCACAAGTCATTCCAATATGTAGCAAGCTCAAGAAATTATTGTGCTGGGACATGCCAGTCTTGTCTTATCAAGAAGTGAGATCACAGGAGGCCACTTAAGTTAAGTTAAGGCCATTTAAGTTCAAAGAGAGCACATAAACTCTCATTTTGGTGTTCAGTGAGATTGGGATATCTATCTAATCCAAAACGCTATCAAGAGCCTTTTCCAAAGAACCTCAGCAAAGGGCTTGAACATGGAAGGAACGGTTTTTAACATCATCTCTGAAGAAATGTTTCAGATCTGTTTTTTTGGGTGGTTGGGGTCACATCCAGCCATGCTTAGGAATCACTCCTGGCAGTACTCAAGGTATCATGAATTGCCAGGGATCAAACCAAGGTCAGCCACATGCAAGAAAAGTGCCTTCACCTCTGAACTCTCTCTCTAGCAACCTGCCAGTGTTTGAGAAAGAAATAAGACAGGCTTCCCCAAGGAGTGCCTTCCTAGTGTGAGTGATGTCAGCTCTCTGCCCGGAACCTGGTTCATGGAGAGGGGAGCAAGGTCCAAGTGGAGGTACAGGCTTCCTAGGGCTGTCACTGCTCTGGATTTCTAGACAGGGAATAATGCTCTGGCTTCTATGTTAGTGGTGCTGAGCACTGCACTCTAGGGACTGGGGTTGCCAACGCTCTGAAGAGGCTCCAGCAAAGATCACAGAAGTCCCAGAAAACCTTTCTCACAAGACAACTAAACAGAATGATGTCATGGAAGTACTCAAAGGAACTGGACTTGTGTATTCACTGTGAGGCTAGGAATCGGGCTCTCTCTTACCTCCTGCGTTCAGTGATCTCACGCCACTTCCCCACCTGGGAGGGCCGATGCCATGGGCAGAAGAAGGAGGAAATGAGGGCCAGGAGGGTTAGTGATCAGTTGCCATTTATTCCATTCTCCCCAGGCTCCTGTTCCAGTCTCACTAAGCCCCTCATTCCAGTCTCCTCCTGTCTTCCATGCTCATCTCTCCATGATCCCACTCATCTCCTCAATCTCTCTCTAGTCTCTCTCTGACTCCCCTACATTGGAGGTAGCACAATCAACATATCAAAGCCCTTTCTGATCAGGCTCAAGGGCAAAATACCTACTAGGCCTTTTTTCTTCTTTCCTTAGTCCATCAATTAACATCTTAATTCTACTTCTAAATATTATTATTTTTTATGGACACAGTAAGAGATACATTAAGCTTGTAGGATGGCTCTCCTGGGGACATCTCACTATACATCTCAGACTACAGTTCTCAGGCCAGATTAATCTTTCCTAACCCTAGCAGGGTCCTAATCCAGTTGTTACTTTTTGGATCATGACAGAATTTGTCCATGACCATGCCGTTAACTTATAGTTAAGTATTATGACACTTTGGCCTGGCCCATTTTGATGCTAGGGTAGCTCACAGCTTGCCCTGGGTCCATCCAGTCCCTTGTTGGAACCCTGCTTTTGGGGTGCTAGGAAGTAAGAGCAACTGAGGCTGAAGAACAGATACCTAGGAGTGAATATCATTCGAAGTCAATTAACTCTGTTACAAAAGCAAGTTACAATAGCATTAACTGTCTTCCTGTGTCTATACAAAAAGGACATTGCTCTGAATTAACTATGCAAAGGACTTAAAGAGAGGAGAAAAGCAATATTTACAAGTTAACAGAGTCTGTTAGGAGATAAAGGTAACTGACCAGTTGAGAAAGCAGAGCAAAAAGAAAGAGGTTACAAATAAACACAGAAGAATAGGAGCACTGTAATGGGACTAACTCAATAAACCTAAGCTCCCTGTGGTAAGGCAAAAAGGACAAACCAATGTTATCCTGTAGGAATCAGTCATCCTGGGTGAGACCATCCAGATCCCCATATCCCGGTGGAAGGTTATCATCCTGTCTGCACTGTGCCCAGTTTATTATATAGTAAAATAATTGAAATTGTGAACAAAATACATAAAATATTTATAAAAGGAAGCTCTACAGTTTCACAATTTCTGCTGCCCACAGCACAGCCAGTGATGTGTTCTCTCTTCTCTCTTTCTCTGTCCCTCTCTCCTTGCATTTTGTAAATAAAGCTCTTTTACTTCCCCCAAAAAATTATACAAGAAAATTATACTCCGGGTAGGACAGTTGCATGTTCTGATTATGTTTGTTAAGGCACTAAACTCATCAAGATGCGACAGGAAGATTGATTCTTAGCAACCCGACCTACACATCTGGATGGTAAGGAGAAAACAAGGAAAAACAGGGTGAAAACAGGAGTTTCATTAATGGCATTAATGGTGTTCACACAGAATTATAGCATTCTATGGACGTCAATGCTCGCATTACCCATCTGCACTCAAGACCAGTCCCCAGAGGGTTCAGGGGTGACTATCCTCATGACCATGCAAAACTTCCACCAATGGTTTTCAACTTTCCCCATCAGTTTGCCAACCTCTGCCAAACACTGGCTGATGTTTGTGTACCACCTCATTGTTAAAGATCTCAGCAAGGGTGAGAGGAGAGGAAAGTTGGGGGTGGGGAGGTGGGGGGGTGTGCAAGGGTGATAGACTAGAAAACCAAGAGAAAAGGGGGGTTGTGATCACATGAATGGAATGGAAAACTGAAGAATCACTACTCTATTATTTAATGGCAAATAGAAGGAAAAGAGTTTTCAAAAATAACACGGGAAAGAGAGGTTCCCTGGTATGAGTGAGCTAAATATCATCATGGTAAGGAATGATCAATTGCATCTCATTTTTTTGTGAATCACGTTGTTATTTTTGGATGTGAAGTTCAGAATCAGAACCAAAATGAAAGTGATCAAAAGGAGCTTTTTTTTTTTTCCTGAGTGCCTGAGAACAGATGACTGGTTAAAGAAACTTTGGTACATTTACACAATGAAGTACTATGTAGCTGTTAGAAAAGACAAAGTCACGAAATTTACATACAAGAGGTACTACATGGAAAGTATCATGTTAATCGAAATGACTCAGGAAGAAAGGGATAGACATAGAAAGATTGCATTCATCTGGGGAACATAAAGTAACAAAATAGGAAACTGACACACAAGAATGGCTGAGATTAGTACCAGGAATTTTACTCCATGACTTGTAGGCCAACCACACATACTAGGGGAAAAGGGAGCTCAGATAAAGAGGGGAACACCAAATAAAGGTGTTGGGAGGATACTCCCAGAATGGGAGAAGCATGCTGAAAGTAGACTATAGACCAAACATGATTGCCACTCAATGTTTCTTTTGCAAACCACAACACCCAAAAGGAGAGAGAGAACAGAGGGGAATGCCCTGCCACAGAGACAGGGGGGGATGGGGGGGATGGGGTGTGGGAGGGATACTGGGATGCGTGGTGATGGGAAGTGGGCACTGGTGGAGGGATGGTATTTGATCATTTTATGGTTGAAACCCAAGCACAAAAAATGTGTAAGTCTGCAACTGTACCTCATGATGTCTCACTATTAAAAAGATTTTTAATAAAAAAAAGAAGGAGCTTTTTTTTAGGGAATGGGACTCCGAGAGAGAGAGAGAGAGAGAGAGAGAGAGAGAGAGAGAGAGAGAGACAGAGACAGAGAGAGACAGAGACAGAGAGACAGAGAGAGAGAGAGAGAGGTGGGAAGTGATGATTTTTTTTTAATCTTTAGTACTGCAGAGTTGTTTCCATGCATATGAGTGAGGTGATAAAGTTCATGAACTCCAGAGTCCTCACCATCTGCATGATTTTGAAGCAACTTCAATATCCTTGTTTATAAGGCAGGATTAACAATGCTTATCTTAGCGTGTTGGAGAATGAACCAGATTGAGGTAATGAAAACACTGAGTACAATGCCTGACCCAAAATAATTTCTCAATAAAGATTAGATTCAATAATAATTATGACTATTGTCACTTGATAATTTGCATTTGTTCACTTAATACCTCAAGATCTTCTCTCCAATTTAAGGCCCTCCAGGCTTCCTCACTTGATAGCAGCAGTAGAGACTGCCCTAATTTTCAGCCTTTTAAGTGCTAAGGACCAAACATCCTCTGTATTTAAAGCAGGATTTACAGCCTTAGCACCACTGGGGTTAGACCATGCTTTGTTGTGGGTGACCATCCTGTGCATTGAAGGATGCCTGGCAGCATCCCTGGGCTTTGCTTACGAGATACATCACCCCCATCACCCTCATCTCAAGTTAAAAGTAACCAAATGTGTCTCCAGAGATTAACATATATTCCTTTTTGCAGGGGAGGAGAGGAACAAAATTCTCTTCAACTAAGAACAGTTGGTCTCAACCAACTTGTTTAAAATCCTTCCTGAAGGACCGGCCACCTCAAGTCAAATTTCTTCTCACTAGAAACCTTCCTGGAGCTTGTTACAGGCAGACGTAAATGACCACAACCCCATCTGAAATTCAAGACAAAAAGAAGACAGTCAAGTTGACTTTTAGGTGTAAAAGGCACTTAGGGAGACTTTGAAGAAAGGGGTTGTTGCTGTTGTTATTTGGTTTGGGGGCTATACTCAGCTCTGCTCAGGGCTTATTCCTGATTCTGGACTCAGAGATCACTCCTGGTAGGGCTTGGAGGAACATATGGGGTGCCACAGGGATCGAATCCAGATCAGCTGCATGCAAGGCAAATGCCCTACCTGCATTAGCAAGAGCTCTTTCCCTGGAAGAGAGTATGCATTATTTAAGAAAGAAAAACCCTTCTAATCAGGTCAGTCAATAACAAAACCACTGGAGCAATACTATTTATATTTTTGGTGCTTAGAAACTTGAGCACAAGTTTATTATATGAATACAACTGCGAAGAACCAGTTAATGGCTAACCTGACATAAATAAACTTGTTCTTTCATAAATTTCATTCCTAACCAAAATCATTCAGCCCTGCCACTGCGTGCTAAATGACCTTGCAGAACCCAGTAGAAAAGGCAAGCAATTCCATGGTGACCCAGCTCCGTCACTGGGCCAGAAGAAAACGCAAAATCCACATCTGAAATACAATCCAGGGAATGTGGCTCAGTGGCAGAACACATACCTATATGTATGAGGCCTTGACATACAACCCCAATGAAATCACTGTAAGAAGTTGACAGCCCCCCAACCTCAACATCGGAATAACTGCCACCCCCACCACAGGAAAGCAAAGGGAAAATAAACATATAGATAACTAATAAATAAGCACTTGCCCACTTTACCTTCACATATGGAGTGCAGCAAATAAACATCAGTAGAGTCCCATGATGATAATAGCATTTTCACTTAAAATTCTGTTTAGCAAAAGTA
Source organism: Sorex fumeus (assembly GCF_029834395.1). Taxonomy (NCBI): domain Eukaryota; kingdom Metazoa; phylum Chordata; class Mammalia; order Eulipotyphla; family Soricidae; genus Sorex; species Sorex fumeus. The sequence continues at coordinate 29,917,543 of NW_026606322.1, read as the reverse complement.
CTGCCATGTCTTTGGGGATGGCTTATCATAATAGTGCTTTGCCAGTGTGGCTTCAGAAAATCACATTAAATGAAAAATCCTGTAGAACAGATGTGTTCACAAATCCCTGTCCACATAGCAGTCGATCTGCTTAATGAAAACACTCCTATCGTTCAGAATTAGCGCTTCCTCCTGTCACAGTATTGTTATATTTGGATCTCAGTGGAATAAGGGAGGCTGGAAAGGAATGAGGGTGAGGAAATTGCTGGAACTAGGGGTCAGGCATAGACTATCTCCACGGCTTGCACCTCAATATGGTGCAGAGGAAGGGAGATGAAAAAAGAAGCATTATTTAGAAAGAGGGAAAGAAAGAGGGAAACCAGGACATAGGAACAGAATGCCTGCTTTATTTAGATAAACTAAATCAAGCAAATACCACCACCTCTGTGCTCTCTATACTAAGTTCCAGTAAAATGTAATTGGAGTGGAACAAAGCTTCCCCCTACCCCTGATTTATTCAAAAGATTTTTTTTCACCAGTATTCATGAGCTGTTCTCACCCAAATCATCCTTGTACCTAGCAAGAGGGTGAGTGTCCTACCATCACCTCGCATCTCCCCAAAACTGGGGCTGACATTGTGTTGGTTCCTCAACATCAGCTCAACCATTGTTTCTCCTTTGGATTTGCTGCAGTGAAATTACCTCTAGGATGCTATGAACTGATACAATCTCTAGAAAATCCGTAAGCCCCAGTGGAAAGCCCTAACCACAAGGATGATGAGGCAGTGAGGTGCCCAATCCATGGTTTGGCTCCCCACAGGCAATTGTAGTTCAAAAATACTAATTTCAAGAATCTTGAAAAGAGGTATCTCCAGGTATCTTGAGAGAGACCACTTTCGTGGCATATTCAATATGCCAAAAACAGTAACAACAAGTCTCACAATGGAGACGTTACTGGTGTCCACTCCAGCAAATCGATGAACAACGGGATGACAGTGCTACAGTGCTACCATTTCCTAACTGGTCTTCTTTTATGACTTGGATTTATCTCTTACTTTGCCTGATTTATAAAGCAAATTAAACATATTTTTGTGACTGGGAAAATACTGAATATATCTAGGGTTCAACCCTAATTCTCAGATATCCATTAGGAAATTTGGATCTTATCCCCTGGAGAGAAGGAGGAACTACAACATATTTCGAAGTGAGACCCTTAGGTGGATTCAGTGTCCTTATTGGAAAAGATCAGAGTACAGGTGTCTGCCCTCTTTCTCACCTCCTTCCCACACTCCTCTCCACTCCCTCTCTCAACTCTCTACAAGCCAACAACATTCCTCTAACCAGGACAGAAAGCAGCTGATACCACAAGTTTGGACTTTGCAGCTTCAATAAAATAAATGTGTATTGTTTAAACGATCCAGTCTTCAGCATCATGGCAGCACAAGTTAAAACTATCACACAGGTGCAGAACGTATTTTTCCTCCTGCTCTGTGTAGGTCTATATGAAATCTCCCAGTAAGAGAGTGAGTAAGGAGTTTGCCTTGTATGAGGCCAAATGACCAGGCTTTGATACCTGGTACCATTTTGGTCTCCCAAGCACTACCAGGGTGATCCCTGAACACAGAACCAGAAGTAAGTCCTGGACACAGCCAGATATGGACCTAAACAAACAAACAAATGAACAAAAAACACCAAAAATAATGTTGTTCTTGAAAAGAATCATATCACCTGTCTTCAAAGAACCAAGGGGAAGGATTAAAACTTATATATACATATATATATATATATATTTGAATGTTAAGCCTGGCAAAGAATGACCAAGAAGGTTCAAATTTTTTCTTGTGGCATGCTTCCATCCTCAAGAGGCCAACCTACATGTTTTTTAACATGCGTAGTTAAAATGTAGTCTTTTCTTTTCCTTTAAAAGAAAAAAAATAGTGAGTTTAGATCAAAACGGAAGCAGTTTCATTAAAGGTCGTGTAAAAAATTATTTTAACAGAACTTGTCCCTTAAGACACTTCTGAGGTGAGGACAGTTCTGTATTTTCAAAGATCTTCAAAGCCATCTGCAATAATAGTTACACATTAGTCGCCTCCCAGCCCTTGCTGAAAAAATAAATAAGTAGCCTTATAATTTTGCTGATGCAAGTAGGAATATAGTTTCTTTACATTAGACCAAAAGGTACAGCTTAATTTGCTTTTTTTCCTGCTGGCTTTATTAAAAGAGATTTATATATAGCCTATTCTTTTATAATTTGCAAAGCACAGCCTCATTTAATCTTTCTAACAAGCCTGTGGGTTTGGAAGGATTATCATCCCCATTTTTCAGTGAATTGATTGCATGCTGAAGAAGAAAAAGATTTTGCCAATTGCTAATGAACTCAAAAGTGGTACAGCTAGAAAAATAAAAAACCTTTTTATAGGGTCTACCTTATCCTTGTGGACCTAACTCTATCTCACTGGAAAAGAATGTGTTCTTTTTTTTCAATGGTCACAGCCCCATACTTAATATTCTACTTTTATTTTTCATATTTTATTGCCCAAGTACTCACACTTAGAACTTTTCCTCAGGATGTCATCTTTCTTGACACTTTCTTCCTACCAATTTTATTTTTCTTTTTGGCCCACACCCAGCAATCTTTAGGGTTGACTCCTGGCTCTGAACTCAGGGATCATTCCTGGAGTGCCTTAGGGAATCATATGGGGTAGGGGTGCCAAGGATGGAACCTGGGTCAGCTGTTTGCAAGGCAAGCCCCCAACCCACTGTAGTACTGTCTTGGCCACGCCCATCCTACCATCTTCAACTTCATCGCACTCACTGCACTGCACTGTCCTCCAGTTGTTCATTGATTTGCTCGAGCGGGCCCAGTAACGTCTCCATCGTGAGACTTGTTGTTACTGTGTTTGGCATATTGAATACGTCACGGGTAGCTTGCCAGGCTTTGCCATGCAGGCGAGATACTCTCTGTAGCTTGCCGGGCTCTCTGAGAAGGGCAGAGGAATCGAACCCAGCTCAGGCTGGCCGACTGCACACAAGGCAAATGCCCTACCACTGTGCTATCACTCCCATAGCACTTAAAATCTTTTCTTATACTCTGGTGAGAATAAACAGAATGATCAAATGAAAAATTTTATTCATGAGTCTAGTTTTGACTTGCTGAGAGTGTCTTTGTCCTTCATTATTTTAAAGGAGTTGCTGTTTTGTTGTTCTATCAACATGGATTGTCTTACAAGTTTATCAAACAACAGGTTGGGTTTATTGAGGTGAGCCAAGAGCTGGCAGAACTCATTTAAAAGGGTTGGGAGAGAGGGTCTCTGCATTGCTTCTCAACAGACTTCTAACCCTTCCAGAATTGTAGCCAAGAAAGGCAGGGGAGAAAAGGAGAGAAGAAAGAAGCAGGTAGTTGGCGTCCAGGTAAGCAAGCATCTAGTCCAGCTGCTGCTAGAAACTGGGTCTCGGGTGAGATGCTCTGCCAACAGCTTCCAGTTGGGAATCCCTCCCCTTGCAGTTGCCTGGATGAGGCAACATTCATCATTTTGCTGACAGCCAGGAGGCATCACCCTGAGTTTTGCAGTTAGTAAGCATAACCTCTGCCCCCTTTTGGCTGATACCATTGTGCATTTCAGAAATTCCCTCTGGACTGCAGCTAAAACAAGCCCATGTTTGTGTGCCCCCATTTGTCCTTCATCTGGCCCCAGATGACCACTTTCTAGCCCACCCTTGAGAGAGTGCTCTGCCTCCCAAACAGTGCCCTGTGCCCAGTTGCCAGGCCAGACCAGGCCAGCCTCTCCCCCAGGGATATGTTATATAGTGCAGGCTTCACAGCTCAAGATGGGCCAATAGGCTCCTTCAGTCTTCTTCCTTATCCTGAGAAAAAAAAGTATCCCTCCCATATAGGAGGTAAAGGAGCAGGTTAGATGAGAAGAAACTTGGCTAAATGCCCACATTCTCTCAGATAAACCTGTCCCCAGATTCCTGCCTCTTCTCTCCACCTTTACAATCTTTCACAGGCTGGTTTACAGGCAGAGAGCAAAAGTTTGCTTACTGCTCTGGGAGCTCAGATTAGGAGACCCAGTTTCTCACTTTGGAATACAGAAGTAGTTCAGAGTGATTTTCTTAGAATCTCAACCTAAAAAGAAGACAGAAGAGGCTCGTAACAGCAAAAAGATTCAGCCCATGCTTTTCAACTTGAAATTTTTTTTCTTTGTGTGGGTACCAAAAAAAAAAAACAATAGGTTTTCACACAACTTCTGTAGTTTATCAGCACTTAAAATTCTTACTTTGTAAAATAAATTATGTAACGAGCCATTTAATCGCACTATTAAAAGAAGCTGACAGAATAAACACCTTTGATGTGTGTCTGAAATCTGAAACTGTGATGAAATTTTCATCTCCTTTTTCTTTTCAGTCTCTAGACCTTTGTCCTGGTCTTTGATCCACCCTGCATAAAGCTATTGGCAAATGGATCCCTGATTTTGATGTTATAAATTGAACATAAATTCACACACCCTCATACTTGCCTTGTAATAGACATAGCATCCTGTAAATGACAGCACAGCAGTGACTCAGCAGTTTGAAGCCCTCCCAACAACTGCCTCACCTCGTTATATGGGGCTTCATCCAACATCCTCCCCTGGGAAGCTTCCTTGATGTTTGTGATCACACAAGACAAACAAGAATTTGCCTTCCCCTAGTGCTGGCTGACTTTGCCCAAGGAGAACCTCAGAGAAGGAGGGAAGGAAGAAAGGATGGAGAGAAGGAGGGAGAAAGGAAAGAAGGGAGAAAGGAGGGAGGGAGGGAGGAAGGAAAGAAGGAGGGAGGGAAGGAGGGAAGAAAGGAAGGAGGGAAAAAAGGAAGGAAGGAAGGAAGGAAGGAAGGAAGGAAGGAAGGAAGGAAGGAAGGAAGGAAGGAAGGAAGGAAGGAAGGAGACAAAGTTTAGGAGCACTGGGCACCAGAAATAGCCCAGAAAAGAGAGGTGAACAAATGACATGGAAAGTCAGATTCCACTGGCCAGTGATTTTATCCCTCTGGACCACCACCATCATCTCTATGAGTAGGGCTTTCCTAAAATCAACCATCCTAATTAGTGTTAATTTGTTCTGAGAATGCCTATCAATATACCTAGGTTCATTCAGATACACATAAGAAACATTTCCCCAATCATTTCTTTCAACAGAGTCAGGCAAATGAAGGACTCCTAGCAAATCCCTCTGCTGTATGTTTTGATATCACACGTAATCCAGAAAATTGTTTTGGATTACATGTGATATGTTTTCTATTCTTAAATGATTAAAAATAATCAAAAGAAAAATAATATTTCATGACATGAGATAATGATATGAAGTTGACATTTCCTTTTCTATAATTATCAGCATTATTGGAACCCAGATATGCGTGTGTATGTGTGTGTGTGTGTGTGTGTGTGTGTGTGTGTGTGTAGTGTGTAGATCCTCACACCTTATGGACAGAGCGGAGTAGATGAGTATAAGTCTTGCACAAAGGCCAGAATATTTCATGTGACCATTTTTTTGAAATGCGATCAACACTACCCTACAACCATGCAGAAGACTACAAACAAGGAGACATTTGTACGAAGAAACAGTTTGGGACCCATTTTACTCCATAAAGACCATGGTAAATCTCTCCAAATTTACGTTGGCATCCTGCCTTCTAGTTAAAATTAAAACACTCCAAAGGGTCTTTTGGAGGTACTCCAGAAGCACATACAGAGTGGGGAAAGGAGATAGAAGAAAACAAAGGAAGTCAGTTGAGCTGCTGCAGTCATTTCTTACATGAAGACTTTAGCCTCTGGACTCCTGGTAAGCACCATTATCTCCCCTTTATTTCACATCTAAAGTGCTCAGATTTCCTCTTTATTTTCATTTTCCTCCAGCCCTCAGGGTTTCAAAAACCCTATCACTATTCTACTGAAGGACACTAAGAAAATAGATTCAAGGTCAGTCTTAAGATAGTAGTTTAGAGACGTTGGGACCTTTGTTAGAGACCTCAATCCTTTCAAAGTTGTTGCCTGCCTGTCTCTAAACGCCTGCTTCCAACAATTTGTTGGGTGCATGTAAGCCAACACGGAGCTCATACTTATTATACTTCTCAGGACACTATGAAAATATATTAGAAGTCAGTCTTAGGATAGTAGTTGAGAGATATTGCAGCCTTTGTAGAGATCTCAAACCTTTCAAAGACGTTGCCTCCCTGTCTCTATATGCCTGCTTCTAATGATTTGTTGGGCCCATGTAAGTCAACACAGAGCTCATACTTGTGGGTTGACTAACAAGCCATAATTACCATTAAAGTATAAGTTTCCCAATGAAACTATAAATTTCCTCAATTAAACAGATAGCTCCCTAAGGGCAAAATGCACATCAGTTTCTCCTCAAGGAGCAAGTGGTCTTCATCCATATTGTTGAATAAATATGTTATGTATTCAGAGAGTTCCATTTTTCATTTCATATAGCTCTTATGTGTTAATTCATAGCAAAACTGCAGGAATTTTGGTCCATGCTAAGATGGTAATATTAATTTAAATAGAGTTTGTATGTTCACAACACCCCACAATACATTAAGAATTCTACACACATATATAAATAAAATAGATCCACAACTTGTCCCTGGAGGCCAATCCAGAGTTCTCTGCTGTGTGGACCAAAATGATATCTATGCAGTCAGTGAAATGACAAGTAAACATGGTTCATTTGTAAATCGGCAAGAAACAACTAGCCAATTTCTAAGAAAAGAACACAGCTTTTAACTATTGCGCCCAGGAACAAGAGAAACCAAAAAATACATCTCTTAAGCAGTGCCATAGATATGCTTTGCAAAAGGCTCCCCTGCAAGTTGTTATTTTCCCTCCAAATGCCCAGAATATTTATAGAATTTCTCTTATCACAGCATGAATTCACAGAGAAATGCGGCAGGGTTATCTATAAGAGACACTAGCAGAGTCTATCACAATAAGAATTTGGAGGGAGTTTGTGCTGTCAGCATTTGTATGGAATGTACAATTAGCCACCAAGGGCAAGATGCATTGGAATAATAGAAGCAGAGCGGCTAAAGGTGCCTGTACTTCAGGGACTTAACTTAGAACACATATTAGCTGACATAAAATCTCACTCTCAACTTCAAAGAAAACTTTCCTTTATTGTTTAAACAAGGTACTAGCACCAAACCTACTCTAGCAACCTCTGTCAGGGCCCCCAAACAAAGATGCTGGTCAGGGTCGTTGGGTCCTTGGGATGAAAGCAAGCTCTGAATACTTGAAGGCAAAAGACAATTCATCCAAAGGATGTAGGACAGACCAGAGAATCCAGGCAGAGGATAGTGGTCAACTTATAGAAAGTGAGCACAGGGGGCTGGAGCAATAGCACAGCAGGTAGGACTTTTTTACTTTGCACGTGGCCAACCTGGGTTTGATTCCCAGCATCCCATATGGCCTACTTTGCATGTGGCAGACCTGGGTTCGATTCCCAGCATCCCATATGGCCTACTTTGCATGTGGCAGACCTGGGTTCGATTTCCAGCATCCCATATGGTCCCCTGAGCACCGCCAGGAGTAATTCCTGAGTGCAGAACCAGGAGTAACCCCTGTGCATTGTCAGGTGTGACCCAAAAAGAAAAAAAAGAAAGAAAAGAAAGTGAGCAGAAAATAAATGGAAGGCCAGATCCACAGCCAAATCATAATAATGGAAGATCTCCATAAGAATCGATTATACTGTGGGCCCATTATTCATGTACCACTGAGACCCTGGAGCAGGGGCAAGGCACTGTCATAAATGTCACTGCAACCAGATAGTAGGTGCCATTGCTATGATCCTTAACAAATAAATTGCTTCCTAAGTGCAAATTGAAACAACATTGAGTTATCATTTCATGCCAGTGATAATGGCACACATCAAAAATTCTGGAAATAACCAGCGTTGGTGAGATTGTGGTAAGAAATGAAACACCATTCACTCTTGGTGGGAATGTTGTCTGGTTCAGCCTCTATGGAAAGTAATATGGAGATCTCACCCAAAAATAGGAATAGAACTGCCATACCATCCAGCAATACCACTTTGTGGCATCTATCACCGTAACACAAAAACATTCATTCAAAAGGACATATGCACACATGTTCATCACTGAACTTAATACAATAGCCAAGATATTAAAAAAAAGACCAAGTGCTCAACTATGGATGAATGAATCAAGAAATTGTGTTGATTCGCATGGCAGAGCCTAGAAAGCTCCCCATGGCATGTTGGATATGCAAAAAAAAACAGTAACAACAAGTCTCACCATGGAGACATTACTGGTGCCCACTCGAGCAAATCGATAAACAACTGGAGGACAATGCTATAGTGCAGTGCTATATATAAAACACAATTATATATGTGTGTGTCTTTATACACACAAAAATGGAATACTATGCAGCTCTGAGAAAGAACAAAATTATGAAAGTTGCCACAACATGAAGATACTTGAGCATATCATACTGAATGAAGACAGTCAGAATGAAAGGGGGTAGTGGGGATGTGGAGAGATAGTTCAGCAGGTAGAATATTTGCCTTGCATGTGATTAACCTGATTTTATTCCCCAGCACCGTATTTGGTTCCTGAAGTCCCAACAGGAATGATCCCTGAGTACGGAGCCAGGAGTATTGCCTAGTGCAAAAAAATAATAAGAAAAGGGATAGGTACAGAAAATGATCTCTCTGTATGTCTGACTTAGAGATCTATAATAGGATAGTAATAAGGGTCAAAGGTTACACAATGGGAGAATGATCCACACAACTGAGTTGGGGAGAGGGGTGAAAGGGAGGAGCACTGGAGTTCTTAGCAGAGGGAGGTGGGTACATTGGTGATGCGTGTGGTATTAGAATTATGTGCAAGAGAAACCCTCATGAACAGTACTATAAACCACAAACCTCAAGTGAAAAAAATTAAAATAAATAGCCAAATAAATAAAATGCCTCACCTGTCTCTTCAACCCACTGGCCCAGAGTCAAAGTGAAGCACGGAATACAGCAGACATAGTTTAGTCAAGTACCACTCACTAGCTGAAAGGACCTAAGCATAGAAACAAACTCTTGGAACAAGAACAAGAGCTCTCCTCCCACTCATCCCCAAAATGAGGCTCATTTTCAGCTGCTAGACCAAGATCCTTTTTGTATGCACCTCCCTTTCCTCCAGGAATTGCAAGATCAACACAGATAAGGCTATTACACAAGAGAGAAAATAAGTTACGATGCATCGTGAAATAGGTTAACTCCAGGAACCTCACAGCCTAGCTGCTCCATGGTCTGTGCCATCAGATTGAAAAATAATACTTCACTTCTGGATGTTGTGTGTTTTTTTTTCAGTCCCAGAATGAAAGCCTGTGGGGAAACAATTGAGATCATTTTCAGTCCCTCAGACCCCTTCCACAGCACAATCCTGTGGGCCCTGCAGAGCCACTGAATTATGGTAGTGTGGGTGACTGAGGAAGACAATGCAGAACAGTTGCAGCTTAGGTCCTAGTGCAGAGATAAAGGTCCTGTGGTCCCTAAAGATGAAGTGCATGAAGGGAGGGATGCAGAGACTTAAGCTCTAACTGCACAGAGACAGAGAAGAGAGCCAGAACCGGAACATTGCTAACGCATACTCCGATTTTTGCAGTCAATCATAGAAGCAATATTTTCCTGCCTCTGCCAGTCTGGAGATGGAAAGCTAATCAATTACACCACACTGTGGAATCGATGCAGTGACTTTTGCCTTGGGCTCCTAAGACTCCACACTCACTTAATTCAGACTGTTGCAGAGTTGGTCAAAATCAAGAGCCATGAGCCAGAGTGCTAGTACAGGGTTTAAAGTGCTTGACTTACGGTCCCACAAGAACCACCAGGAGTGATACCTGAACACAGAGCCAGGAAAAAAAAGCCTTGTGCACAACCGGTTATGGCCCCAAATGCCCCCTAAAATGAAAGTAAATTTATAAAAGAAAATTAAACCATTCAGAATTGAAGAGAAAGTCAGACTTCTAAATATTTTTTTTTTGCTTTTGTTTGCAGGTCATACCCTGCTAGACTCAGGAACTACTCCCAACTCTGTGCTCAGGGGTCACTTCTGGTGATGCTTGAGGAATAGGCCAAATGTGGTCTGGGGATCGTACTGAAGTCAGCCACATGTAAGACAAGCACCATCACCCCTGTATAATCGCTCCAGCCATGCATCATAAACTTCTTAGAACAAGGACGCTCCATTTACTGCACTTCCCAGCTGGGTTAGAAAAGATCTGAAAATTAACGGCAACAGATAATAAGACAAGTTGTTTGTATTTGTCTCAAGGATAGTGTGTCATGAAAGAGATGGCATTGTTTAAAAAAAGATATCACAGGACTGGAGCGATAGTACAGGGGGTAGGACGTTTGCCTTGCATGGGGTCAACCCGGGTTCAATTCCCAGCATCCTATATGGTCCCCCGAGCACTGCCAAGAGTAATTACTGAGTGCAGAGCCAGGAGTAAGCCTGTGCATCGCTGGGTATGACCCAAAATTCACGGTCACGGTCCTCCTGTTGTTCATCGATTTGCTCCAGCGGGCCCAGTAACGTCTCCGTCGTGAGACTTGTTGCTACTGTGTTTGGCATATTGAATACGTCACGGGTAGCTTGCCAGGCTCTGCCATGCGGGCGAGATACTCTCAGTAGCTTGCCGGGCTCTCTGAGAGGGGTGGAAGAATTGAGTTCGGGTCAGACATGTTGGCCGCTTGTAAGGCAAATGCCTTACCACTGTGCTATCGCTCCAGCATGACCCAAAAAGCCCCAAAAAGCAAAAAAAAAAAAAAAAAAAAAAGATATCAGTCATTGGTATCATGTACATAATTGTGAGCACCTTGACTATATTGCTTTTAAAAACACTGTATAAATCAGCCACATGCGTTTGTTTCTTGGGGAGAGGGTGTCTGTGGTTTGGAGGGTACATCCAGCAGTGCTCAGGGCTTACTCCTGTTGGGGCTCAGGAGACTATACAGGGTATTGGGGATCAAACCCAGTTTGGGCACATGCCTTGTGCCCTACCCAACATACTATCTCTCCTGTCTTTGCATGCCTTTGACTTGTCACTTGTCATCGATTTGCTCGAGCGGGCGCCAGTAACATTTCCATTCGTCCCTGTTGCACATGCTAGTGTAGCCCAATGGTGTCTACTCGCTACAGGAACATGAAGAGCAGTTATTGTTACTATTGTTACTGTTTTGGGCATATCAAATACATTACGGGTAGCTTGCCAGGCTCTGCCGGTAATAAATGCCTTTGACAGGACAATTATTTCCTTGTGGCTGCAACCACAAGCATTGGTCAGAGTCGAAGCACGGAGGTGGTCATTGCAGATGAGAGAGGGATCCAGAGACCCCATGCTACATTGTAGAAGTTAGTAACTGCAGCAAAGGGTTGAATACAGCTCAGGATCACTGTATCACTGTATCACTGTCATCCTGTTGATCGTGGAATTACTTGAGCGGGCGCCAGTAATGATTCCTCCCAGTCCTGAGATTTTAACAGCCTCTTCTTACTTGTCTTTTACCAATGATTGAAGACTCTTTCAGGGGTCAGGAGAATGAGACCTGTTGTCGTTACTGTATTTGGCATATCGAATACGCCACGGGAAGCTTGCCAGGCTCTGCCCGTGCGAGTGGGATGCTCTCGGTAGCTTGCCGGGCTCTCCAAGAGGCATACAGAGCTCAGGATGGGGTCCAGTTTACTTCCGGTGTCCTTGAGCCTCTCTCATGAGGGCAGCGATGCTCAATAGAGTGGGAATTGACTGACCAAAAAGATCATTTTCATTGCACCCAGTAGAAGCAAAGGGAATCTGCACCCCACCCCAAAAAGCCAAGCTCTCCTAGCCAGCCCTCCTCAAGCTTGGCAAACGCACCCTGTAATTAGGGATTAACATCTAATAAATAATAAGTGAACACCATTGTAAACCACTTTGCAAATGGAGAGAACTGAAGGAACACCTCTGGTTACTAATCACAGGGGTGTTGAGAATCAGGAGATTCAGGAAGCCACTTAGACAAAAGCCGCCTCAGCAGGGAAAACCACTAATGTCCAAGGAGCGAAGCACAAGCTGCTGCCAAGTCCTGCCCGGCTGGAAGGCTGCCCAGCGAAGATGGCCAACCCATGGAGCTCTCGAGATGATTTCTGAGCATTCTGCTGAGAGGCGACCATTGCCAGGGAAAATCATTCTGTTTCCTTCACAAATATTTGGAGCCACAATCTTCTTTGTAAATTTACCCAAATGCCTCCCCCAGTCTGAGCCCCCAGAAGAAGCTGAGAAAATATTTATGAAAATATTTATGTCATATTAGAGGCTCAAGCATCTTTATAACCTTTTTCTTTTTCTTTTTTTTTTTTTTTTTGCTTTTAAGGTCACACCTGGCAATGCACAGGGGTTACTCCTGGCTCATGAACTCAGGAATTACCCCTGATGGTCCTTGGGGAACCATATGGGATGCTGGGAATCGAACCCAGGTCTGCTGCATGCAAGACAAACACCCTACCCACTGTACTATGCTCCAACCCCCACAATCAGTCTTAATGAGAAGACTTCAAGAAGCTTACCTGATCCCTCAAAGGCAAGTCGCCCAATTTCAAAAGAAGTTTTCATTCCAATATATTCTGGCATTTTGAAGGCATGATTGTTCTGGTAATGGTGGTTTGGGGCAAACTTGGCCTTTTATTTTATGTTACATTTTACTTAATTTTAGTTAGGGGGGAAAAAAGTCATCATTGTGTTTATCTAAATTCTGCAACCTTCATTCGTTTCTCCACTCTCTGAATATTACTCATGCTGAGAGCAGACTCTACAGAGAGAGATTATATTTTCTTTTCATCTCCCAAATTTACCTGCTAGAAACCAAAGTCAATGTCTCAAGGCATTGGGTTCACACTGAGACTGAGAATTTGCTCTCATAGATCTATCACACAGTGCTCATCAGGGACTGTCTAATTGGGCCTTTGTAATCTGAATTTCCAGGGCATTTCAAGGATCTTTGTATAACTCGACAGCAGGAAGTGCCTTTCACTTTTGCCTGAAGAGCCCTGCTTCATCATGCAGCTTCCTCCTTTCTAGATCATTCCAGAACCTTCCCCACTTGAGGACCTGCCAAGTGCTCAGGAGAACCTCCTCGGTTCAGTTTGCTTGAAGTTACAGCTCACCACTTTAGAAAAGAGGAAAATTGCTTCATTTTTTAACAAATATTTTGGAGGGCTCTGTGCTCTTCCTCTTTCAAACACTATCTAAAAGAAATGTCATATTGAATTTTCCATTTATCTACAAAACCAATATACAGCCAGTGCCCCCAAGCAAACACCACAGAGACAGGAAAGGAAAAACCCAAAGAATTAATTCTCACCCTCCCTAAGGGAGCTGATACAAGCATATTTATGAATTCACTCATCATTTTTTGATGCTTCCAAATGTGTATATTTCACATAAATTTCAAACTTCGTTTTGGGTTCAGTATACAAAATTGAGATCCTCTGATATCTGTTACTTTTTCATTCAGCAATGCATTACAGCCACACCTCCAGTCCTTTCAATAATTCCTTTCCTTTTAATACTTGTGCTGTATTTTCTGGCATAGATCTTCTTTCCTTTTAGTTTTTCCTGTTGCTAAATGCTCAGATTTTTTCCTTTTTAGTTCACTTGCTTTGTCTGGACCCATTTGTACTCACAGCTACTCTCAATTGTAAAATTTAGAATTCACCTCAAATAAAAGCCAGTTCTTTTTCATTTTTTAGTACATTTGGATCAAATCAGTAAATATTTAACTGAATCTTTTTTAATAATCTGAATGTAAACTTAAATTTTTTTTTCTGGGAAGGTGCCTTTGAGCCACATCTGCTGGTCCTCAAGGGCTATTCCTAGCTCTGTCATAAGGAGTAATCCCTGGTGGTCCTTGAGGGACCATCACTGTCCACTGTCCACTGTCACTGTCCTCCCATTGTTCATCGATTTGCTCGAGTGGGCCCAGTAACGTCTCCATTGGAGACTTTGTTGTTACTGTGTTTGGCATATCGAATACATCACAGGTAGCTTGCCAGGCTCTGCCAGCAGGCGAGATACTCTCGGTAGCTTGCCAGGCTCTCCGAGAGGAGCGGAGGAATTGAACTCGGGTCAGCCATGTTGGCTGTGTGCAAGGCAAATGCCCTACTGCTGTGTTATTGCTCCAGCCCGAGGGACCAGAAGCAATGCAAATTTGAACCAGGGCTTGCCACATGCTCGGTAAATGCCTTACTTCCTGTACTATCTCAAATGTAAACTTTAGAATATTCCTGGAGAGCACTAAGATGTTCTAGGCTTGTCTTTTATACCAGCGAACAATGGTCACACTTTCATAAAACCCTTTAAAATCATTTTCAAAAGAAGAGTTGAACATGCTTTCATCTATCTCTTACGATAGCACAGAAATTCAGCTGTTGATTGATCTAGAGGCACAAATCCTTTATACCTGCTCCTCAAGATGGTACATGGGGTAAAATTCTAATGTAACATAGAAAGTATGAGAAAATGGTGCTTTAAATCAATGGACATAAGCCACCTCTGGCTGGCACCAGATAATCTCGTCATCGGCCTCCCGTCCAGATTACATGTCCTTCTCTCCCAGAAGGGAGCATAACATGACGCTTGCCATAACCATGCTGCTGGACTCCACACCAAGCTGTTTCTGACCCACCCACTCGGGGTGGCCCAGAAGGAGATGGGTGAGAACCCTCTCCACACCAAGGGACCAAGCTCTAGCAGCCAAAAACCTCCAGAACTCAATTGCCACCATGTTCACTCCCACTCTCCACACACTCGGACCAAGCCTCACCCACGACTGAACCTATTACTGGACACTTCTTACCACACACCCTACCCATACTCCAAGAGCACCACATTTGATGGAATTCAAAGTAGGAGACAACCAATCTTAGAGGGAAATATTTTATTTTTACAGATAGGCAAGCTACCGAGAGAGAGTATCTTGCCCGCATGGCAGAGCCTGGCAAGCTCCCCGTGACGTACTCGATATGCCAAACACAGTAACAACAAAGTCTCCAATGGAGACGTTACTGGGCCCGCTTGAGCAAATATATATATATATATATATATATATATATATGTATATATATATATATATGCACACAGGCTCAACTTCTAACATGTTAGTGATCTTTTATAGAAAGACTTAACGGCCCCTGGGTGGAAAACAACAATCCTCAACCTCTTTCCTCTAAAGATACTTTTTTGTAGCATTTTCAGCAGTTTTTCATAACAAATAATACAAAATATATTATTTCGGTTCTGCTTTTGGGCAGGGATTGGGGTTCGGGATGAAAATACCCGAAATATGGTGGTGGGAAGGTGTCATGGTGGTGGGATTGGTGTTTGAATATTGAATGTAAAGAAACATTGTGAACCACTTTATAAAAATAATAAAAAAATCATAATTAAATAATTCAATGGGCAATTTTCTTTAAAATTCTGATTTGCTTGGAAAGATTATTCCCTAATCTCTTGCCCTAGCTTTTCCTGGGAAAAAAGAGAGAGAGATTCCCTTCCCAGGGTGGCTAGTCTGAGAGGATCCCCCAGAGGACCAAGCAGAGAATTGCCAGCGACTCCATGCCAGTACCCCACGTCTTCCTCGCCAGGCTCTCCTCTCTCCCTTGCAGGGTGTGCTTTGCCGCAGCATTAAGCAATCAGTCAAGTTAAAAGGAAAATGTCATCTTCCTCACTTATTCTGTGCCCTCAATCTCTTTTATTCTGAAAGCCAAAATGAAAGTGACATTTGGATTCGCTTTTTTTAAAGTTTATCATTTCTGAGAAACTGCCTCAAAGTACAGAGGGGAAGTGGCTTCTTTTTAAACTCAGAAATCAGATTGGACCTTAAACAGAGGCAGATGGCAATTCAATGCTCATTTCAAATAGAGAAAAAAATGAGACTTCAATTCCCCAACCACCCTGGCGTAAGTGAGGAATAACCTGGGATTTCAGGGCAGGAGTTAAGAGTAGCAGGTACTCTTCCACACAACTGATCCAGCTTTGATTTCCTTTATCACATATGGTTCCCTGAGCACAGAGTCAGGAGTAAGCGCAAGCATTGCCATGTGTGTCCAAAAAAATACAAAAAAAAAAAAAAACCAGCAACAACAAAAATTCCTGGAATTTAACATGACCTGAGTCTCTTTCACAAAGCCTAACTCAAGCCTTCCACCCACATCTACTCTCCTGCAACGCATCAGAAGAATTCATAGAAATTAATAATTCACTGGAATTATTTGTTCCTTTTTCGATTTTGTCTTGACATGTACAGAAGGCCCTAGAGGTCAAACCCCATGCCCTATGCATGCTAGGCACGCACTCCAGTGTTCTGAATTATCATTCCAGTCTCAGGAATGACGTTGTTTGTTTTTTTGTTTTTATTTTTTTCCTAAAGGGGAGAAGTCCAAAGTATGTCTCTTGAGTATCTCTTCAGAATAGCTGTCAAA
The DNA here is from genome assembly GCF_029834395.1 of Sorex fumeus. Lineage (NCBI taxonomy): Eukaryota > Metazoa > Chordata > Mammalia > Eulipotyphla > Soricidae > Sorex > Sorex fumeus. The sequence goes on along the minus strand of NW_026606322.1, from coordinate 29,901,062 downwards.
AGTCTGAAAATGAAAATAAACTCTTCCCAAGAAACTCACTACAGTCCGAACAACCCAGGGTATCCCAAAGTGCACGACACCTCCCTTTCGGGGACCCAGGAGTTATCTTGGGAGATTGTAGCAGCCTTAATGGAAAGAGCTGGGAGAACTTTCTGTTTATTCATGTAAGAATGATGGCTTCCAAGGAATCCTGAGTGATCTATTTCTGAAAGGTGGGCTACAGATCAAATAACTTGGGACCAACACTCAAAGATAAGGGTCACAGGATGCTAAGAGGTCCAGTGGGATCCCCACTTTTCTCAGAAGTAAGACCATATGCATTTTCCAGAATAAGATTTCTTAACCAGACCAGGGATCCCCGAATCAGAATTAACCTTGGCTTGCTTTGAAAACCATCGAACCCAGCCCCAACCTATCTCATCAGGACGGGGCTTTGGAATCGATCCATTGAACCAGCACCCTAGATGATTCTGAGCAGATGGGAAAAATTTTAAACCATCGACAGTGCTTCTCTGCGTGACCCCAGACCGGCAGCAACCAAAGCATGCTTATTTTTTTAATGCCAGGACATTAAATTAGAGAAAATTGCACAGAGCCAGCGTGCTTGTTTCATCCTTTCCCCTCCGCTGCTAAGCTCTCCGGGAGAGCTGCGCTTAAAACTCCTCACTTGCACGGAGGGGAAATAGAATGATTAAAGAGTAATAAAGCACGAAAGGTCACTTTCTGGTTCAGAATTGTGGACATGGCCTGGCTCCAGGCAGAACTGACTCGGCTCTGCCAAGCAGGGTCGGGCCCTCAACAACAGAGGTGGCTCTCAGGGGACACCAGGTGGGAGCAAGATGCCCAGGGGAAACAACTGCTCCCTGGAGAAAGATCTCCCAGAGCCAAGGCTAGAACAATCTGAGCCACAAAACAAATAGCACTGTGCTGATGATAGAAAGAATTCCAAATATTAAAATGGCAACGGGAAAAGAGCTATAGCACTTTTCCCGTTAGCTATAGCATTAAGACCCTTGCCTTCCACACAGTGGACCCTGATTTCATCCCTGGCACCATATATGGTTCCCACTATGTACCGTCAGGAGAGATCCCTGATCAGCCAGGACCAAAGCTCTCCCTGAAATGGGCAACACCAAACAAAAAAAGCATCATATTGTAGTATAGTAATAAGTCTATATATTTTTTGTTTGCATTTTTAATTGAACCATGAGATATGTACTTATTTCAAGTAAGTAAGTAAGTACATATCTCATGGTTCAATGGAGCGATAGCACAGCGGTAAGGCGTTTGCCTTGCACACAGCCAACATGGCCAACCCGAGTTCGATTTCTCCACCCCTCTCGGAGAGCCCGGCAAGCTACCGAGAGTATTTCACCTGCACGGCAGAGCCTGGCAAGCTCCCCGTGATGTATTTGATATGCCAGACACAGTAACAACGAAGTCTCCAATGGAGATGTTACTGGGCCCGCTCGAGCAAATCGACGAACAAGGGGAGGACCTTTACCTTTTACCTGCCTTTATATGTACTTACAAAGCTGATCATGATTGGGTTTCAGTCATCCAATGATCCAACACCCATCCCCTCCATCAGTGTACATTTCCCACCACCAATGTCCCCAGTATCCCTCCCATACCACTCCACCCTATGGAAAGCATCTCTCTCTTCACTCTCCACTTTCTCCTCTCTCTCCTCTCTCTCTCTTTTCTCCTCTCTCTTCTCTCTCTCGCTCTCTCTTCCTCCCTCCATCCCTCCTTCCCTCCCCCTCAGGGCATTATGGTTTGTAATACTGAAAGGCCATCATGTTTGGTCCTTCACCTACTTTCAGCACACATCTCCCATCCAGAGTGACCACTTCCAACCATCATTGTCATAGTGCTTTCTTCTATATCCCAACTGCCTTCTCCCCCAAGCCTATATATTTTTCAATGGTGTCTACGTAAAACAGTATGGAATCAAAAATAAAACTCTCCTTATAATGATTCCTTGACAGCTACTTCAAGGACACAAAAACTCTATCTCTAAAAGATGGATGCATACGGATGTGTACCGCAGCATGACTTACAAGAGTCAAACTTCTGGAAATAACCGACATGTCCAGTGACAAATAAATGGATTAAGAAATCAGGGTCTATTTACAAAATGAAAGACTACTCACCTGCAAGAGAAAATGAAATCTTTCCTTTTGCTACAATTCGGATGGAACTATGACATCCCATGAACTGCTTCAGAGGAATAGGACAAAAGCTGAATGATCCCATTTGTATCTTGTACAGAAAGAAATTAATCAAGGCAGTGGGCAGTATGAGGGGAGAACAAACCCTTAGAGTGTGAGACCAGGACTGGTTTATCCAGTATGGGTAGAGGGGATGGCAAGGGGGTGAAATGTGGTGGGGGCGGGGAACTAGAAGAGATATTGACAGTGGTGGAGGGAATAGAGAGTGATTGACACTTTGCGGTAACTTTGCATACCAAAAGCAATGCATATTAACACTATTGCAAACCACATTACCCTAATCATTTTATATACATGGGCTTTGGGGCCACACCCTGCAGTGCTCGGGGCTTATTCCTGGCTCTGCATTCAGGGATCACTTGGGGCGCTCATGAGTCCATCTGGGATGTCGGGGATTGAAGCTGGGTCAGCCACATGCAAGGCAAACACCCTCCCCACCATCCTCTTGCTCCAGCCCTTAATAAAATATTTGAAAATAGCATCCATAGCCCATCCTGATGAGCCATGTTCCTCCAGCAGCCACGACCAGGGCAGCTTTAAAGAATAGGACTTGCTTCTCTGGCATTTCCAGAAGCCAGGGTTCTGGCATCTCACTGTCCACAAAGCTGTGCTTCCTCTGAGGACCTAGCGAGATAGTCTGTTCTGTGTGTGTGTCTTTCAGTGGCTAATGAATCCAAACACCTGTGCATCCTCTGCCTCTGTCTTCTAGAACCTTCTCCCTGAGGCTATGTTTTCCCTTCCTTATCAGAACACTTGCCATTGGAAGAGGACCCACCCAGACCACTCGTAATGATTTCATCACAAGATCTTTAAGTAGCACTGTAACACCTTCCTCCCATTGTTCATCGATTTGCTCGAGTGGGCACCAGTAACGTCTCCCTTGTGAGACTTGTTACTGTTTTTGGCATATCGAATACACCACAGGGAGCTTGCCAGGCTCTGCCATGCAGGTGGGATACTCTCGGTAGCTTGCCAGGCTCTCCGAGAGGAACGGAGGAATCGGGTCGGCTGTGTGCAAGGCAGATGCCCTACCTGCTGTGTTACCACTCCAGCCCTAAAAAATCTTTAAGTACAGGTACAACGATCCTTTTTTTCCCCTTTTCTTTTATTTTTTATTTTTATCAATTAGAACACCAGAGTAATACTACAGAAGGTAGGGTGCTTGCCTTGCACACAGCCAACTTGACTTTAATCCCTGGAACCCCATATTGTCCCCCAAGCCCACCATGCATGATCCCTGAGTGCAGAGCCAATCGTAATCCCTGAACATAGCTGGATTCAAACACCACCCAATTTTTTTTTTATTGGCTGAGAGTCTCTGGTCGACAATACTATTAATAATGGTTTTCTCACACACCTAATTCCAACACCACACCCATCAGCAGTTCGCCCACCTCCCTCTCCCACAGACTCCAACACCCCTCACTCTCAAACCACCCCGCATCCCCAAACAAACTCAATTGTTTGGCTCTGTTCTTCCATTATGTTGCCATAGTCCCTTTATTGCTACCTTACTGTGCTTCTTCAAGCCCTATGTATAAGACAGATCATACTCTATCTGTCCCTTTTTTTTCTGACCTCACTCAGCATGATACCCCCTAGGTCCATCCATGTTGCTGCAAACTACATGATTTTGTTGCCAAAATTCTGACCCTGAAGGTCATCCACGCAGGGCACGAGTTGGATATGGGCACATCACTTGGAGATCCACATTTATTCCTCTACATTCATATGAATTAATAACTGACCACAAGAACAGAAATAAGGGATGGGGGCGGGGGGGGAGAAGGGTAGTTGAATTTCCCATGCAAAATTACCTACTGTTTCAGTAAGTAAATTTCCCATGGGAAAAGTTCAAAATAATAGCTGTGCTGAGCTGGAGCAATAGTACAGCAGGTAGGGTCTGAGCCTCGGCACCCCATATGGTTCCCCAAGTCTGCCAGAAATGAGCTCTGAGCACAGAGTCAGAAATAAGCCCTGAGCACAGCTCAAAAAATGAAGAAAAAAGAAAACTGTAGACACCTGCCTATGGAAAGAGAGATTATCCTCCCTGCTTTCCTTCTGTGAGGGCTGCAAACAGAGAATTCTTGTCCGGAAAAATAGCAGGAAAGGGGTGGGAGAGATGAGGCACTGCAGAGCATCCTGGCAAACATGACCTCCACAGAGCCATGAGCTTAACTCCAGTGATGGCGAGTCCAGGGCACACACTTTTTTTTTCCTTTTTTTTTCCCTTTTTTTTTTCACTTTTTGGGTCATACCCGGCAGTGCACAGGGGTTACTCCTGGCTCATGCGCTCAGGAATTACTTCTGGCGGTGACCAGAGAACCATATGGGATGCTGGGAATCGAACCTGGGTTGGCCACGTGCAAGGTAAGTGCCCTACCTGCTGTGCTATCGCTCCAGTCCCCAGACACTTCTAAGTTGACCTGCGAGACACTTCTCATTGCTGGGTCTCCTGAAAACCCTGAAGTCCACCTCACCATGAGAAAAGCATCAGACTGCATTTCAACAGGGCAACATCCCTCCACAGACAATTCTTCATCATTTGATTTTTCTCAATAGACATGCTTTCATGATTAAATCTTAAGAAGATAAATATTGAGACTCTCACAGGAGAGGCACGTTATTTTTATTTTTATAAAGTTGCTCACACTGATGAATTACATTCAATATTTCGACACCAGTCACACCACCATAATACCTTCCCAATGGTACGGACCTGAAAGACTAAACAGAAGTGGACTGAGAGAATTTCCTACCCTGTAGTTGTAGTTTTTCTCTTCGTCTGAAATGGTTCTGACACAAAATGAAATCTTCCAGTGAGTTTAATGCCTGCCATAGAGACAGACTGCGGGGAGGGTGGTGGGAGGGAAACTGAGGACATTGGTGGTGGGAAATGTACACTAGTGAAGGATGGGTGTTGGAGCACTGTATGACTAAAATCTGACCATGAACAGCTTTGAACTTTTCATCTAAAAATAAATAACTGTAAATAAATAAACATTTTAAAAGGAAAGTTTGGGAATAAGGTTTTCTGGGACATGACTGAACAAAGAATAGGAATTTTCAGTGACAAGGGATGAGTCTGTTCCAGAGAGCGGATGGACAGGATGGAGCTGCTTCTCCACCGCACAGTATTTCACATTTGAAATCTGCTAAGAAAGAGATTGTTAGTGTCTTCACCCTGTGAAGATAAAAGGAACTAGGAGAAGAGGTTAATTAAGCCCAATGTGGTAATCAACTCACAGTCAACATTGATGTGAAAAGCTCCCATTGTCTATCTGTACAACAACTTTTATTTGTCAATGACACCTCAGTTAAAAGGAACAGTTGTGATTAATTATGTATTTAGACCCGTATGTAATTAGCAGAAGATGCACGCTGCTATGTTTCTGTAAAGGGATGAAGACCTAACACAGTTTCTCAACCTCAGCACTATGGATGTTTTGTTCAGAAGACAACTTTCCCATTGTAGCATGTTAAATGGAACCCCTGGTGTCTATTAAATGCCTCCCTGCCATTATACCACCCCATTGTGCAGGACAGATATGTCTCCTGATACTGCCAAATATCCATTTCAGAATAATTGCTCACGATTATTTTATAATTCTATTCTTCCTCCTAAGGAAGATGAGTAATGCCCTCCTAGCAAATGTGAAAGAGCCCTTAATTTGGAGACCCCACTCACCCATATTTCACAGTGGCTGCAGCTCAGAGGATCAATGCCATGCATGCTGATCTTTGTCCCGAATATCTTCATTGTTGATATAAACTGAGTAACATATAGCACAACTGGACGAGACTTAGTCAAGAACATGTTTTATTATTGGGATAGAGAAGGGACTATTCCAAAGAATGTTGGAAATGATCACTCTGGATAAGAACTGCATGTTGAAAGTAGGTAAAAGAACAAACATGATAACCCTTCAGTATCTGTATTGCAAGCCATATATAATGCTCAAAAGAGGAGAGAGAGAGAGAGCGAGAGAGAGAGAGAGCGAGAGAGAGAGAGAGAAGAAAGGTGGCTGCATATAGTTATAGAGTCATAGAAACAGGCTGGGGTAGTGGAGTTGAGAGGGAAACTGAGGTCATTGGTGGTGGGAAATGGACACTGGTGGAGGGACGGGTGTTTGTATGACTGAAATCTAATCATGAACAACTTGGTAACAGTGTATTTCATGAAGACTCAATTTAAAAAAAAATAACAGGCTTTATTACTCATTTGTGGGATATGAAAAAAAAAACTTAGTATAAGACTAATAACCAAGCATAGTAGAAACAAAGGTCTGGAAGATTGGTCCATGGTTGGAAGCCTGCCTCAGGTGCTGAGGCAGAAGGCCATTTGGCATAGAGAAGGGGCCACTATAGCAATGGTAGTTGGGAATGATCTCTCTGGAAAAGCAGTGGGGGAGAGAGAGGAGGAGGAGAAGGTGGAGGAGAATGAGGACAAGGAAGAAAAAAGTCCTCCATAGAGGTAGGCTGGGAGAACAGTTGGAAGGAAACTGGGGACATTGCCCTCATGAGTAATGCCCTCCTAGCAAATGAGAAAGGTGGTTGGAAACGGACACTGGTGAATCACCGAAACCCAATCCTGAACAACTTTATAATTGTATATCTCACCGTGACTCAATAAATAACAATAATAAAATAATAATTCCAAAAGAGAGAACAGGCTTTATTTTTCTACATGCTGAATTCCCACTTCCACATAGCTCAGACACAGTAGGACAGTCATGAAAAGATACTTCTTCAAAATGATTCCAATCGAACTTACTTACTAATCCTTCCAACCCAGGGATGATCCTGAGTAACACTAAGACCAAAGGTGCAAACATAACCCAGGGTATCAATGTCATCATGTCCTCAGTCCCCAGATTTCTGGCTGGCCCTGAAAGAGGGCAGGTAGGGGCAGGGTTGGCAGGCGCCATGTCCAGTCATGAAGGTGGCAAGAAGAAGACCCTGAAGCAGCCCAAGAAGCAGGCCAAGGAAATGAATGAGGAAGATAAGGCATTCAAGCAGAAACAGAAGGAGGAGCAGAAGAAACTCCAGAAAACAAAAGCCAAGGCCTTGGGTAAGGACCCCCTGGCCACTGCTGGAATTAAGAAATCTGGCAAAAAGTAAGCTGTTCCTTGTGCTGGAGATAATGGTAATCTTTAATTCTATTACTGGTTAAACATCTGGATTCCCTGTGTAGCCTCTGTTGCCAGCAGCACCTAGAATGAAGTGCTGGGGGTTTTTTTTAGGGGGGGGGGAGGAAGAGGAGAAGGAGGAGGATGAGGAGGAAGAGGAGGAGAAAAAGGAGAAGAAGAAGGAGAAGGATAAGAAGGAGGAGGAGGAGGAGGAAGATGAAGAAGGAGAAGGAGAAGGAGAAGGAGAAGAAGAAGGAGAAGGAGGAGAAGGAGGAGGAGGAGGAGGTGGAGGAGGAGGAGGAGGAGAAGGAGAAGAAGGAGAAGAAGAAGAAGAAGAAGAAGAAGAAGAAGAAGAAGAAGAAGAAGAAGAAGAAGAAGAAGAGGAGGAGGAGGAAGAGGAGGAGGAAGAAGAGGAGGGAGGAGGGAGGAGGGAGGAGGGGGAGGAGGAGGAGGAGGAGGAGAAGGAGAAGAAGAAGAAGAAGAAGAAGAAGAAGAAGAAGAAGAAGAAGAAGAAGAAGAAGAAGAAGAAGAAGAAGAAGAAGAAGAAGAAGAAGAATTCATATGGTTGCTCATTCCCTGGTTCTCAGAAGATTTGATTGCACCCACCCCCACCATCATTTGAATACATGCAAGAACATTCCATGCAAAAACTGAGAAAACAGAGCAAGCATGAGAGGAGGGAACATAGGAAGGAATAAACCTAACGTAGTCAAGCATAATGAAGAAAGCCCCAGGATGTTGAAGAAAGCCCCCGGACATCGTGGTCCTTTGGGTTCCCATGGATACAAAGTGAAGCACAGCTCAGTTTTGCTCACAGAAGTGGAGCATGTGTGTTGACGTCCCAAGCTTCCTCTAATAGAGCCAAGAGATGACCTACCTGGGAAAGCTCTAAAAATGATCGTCAGAGCTGGGCTCACAATGAAAAGAGGAGAAAAGAAAAAGCCTAATCCGATCACATCTCAAAACCCTCCCCGAATGTAGACCCCCACCCCTTGAAATCCCACCACCAGAACAACCCGAGAAAACTCTAACTGGGAGCTGTGTTTGCTGGGGATGTTGTATCTTCTCTCTGGGAATTATGGGATCTTGCATTAGTCGCTGCTGTATGTTGGCCTCTGGATTCTTTATACATACATCAGTAGATCAGAAAACACTGCATTAACTACTTAGATCCCATTTGTCAGCAGAAGGAAAAGAATTTCTGAGTGAAACAACACAGCAGGGTATCACAATACATTGTATGATATGGAACCAACAGATAACATAACCCAGCCAGGAGAAAATCTGTAAGCCTTAACTCTACAGAGCTCCCCCTCCCTTGCAGGGTGGAGGGTGCAAAGGAATCAGAACAGCTCCTGAACTTCCCACTAAATATCTCTCAGTTGCCTCAATTCTAAAATCCCATCAATTATAAGATAATTATCCATTTTACCCTCCAAAATAGGAAGAAGTAAAAATTCAAACATGTAAATCAATATTAAAGTGCTACCTGATGTTAGAAACATATAAATGTAAGGGAAAGAGCTTGAGTGGTTCAACAGATAATGCTCCTGTTTGCATGCAACTGGCTCCAGGATCCATTCCTGGCATCACAAAAATTGCCCCGAGTACTACCAGGAGTGAGCCCTGAGCACAGATTCCTAAACACAGCCGGGTGTGATCCAAAATCAAACACACACACACACACACACACACACACACACACACACACACGGGGGGGGGGGGGGGGGATTAATCAGAAAAAAAATCATTAAACAACTTCAAGAGTAGAAAAACAGCCTTGGAAAGTCTTTTAGCTGACCCCATGCACTCAAGCAAGCTCTCCACACCCACAACCATCAGAGAAAGTCTGGCTAATTCTCAAGACTGGTCTCTCTTCATTTACAGTGGCATTCCTTCAGTAGGAGTGAATTATAATTTGCCCCTGGTAGAAATAAGAGAAAGAAAAAGTGTATACAATTTGCATACTAAAAACTGGAATGCTAATGAAGACAAATCACTCTTCTCAGTGGAATGGTCTAGTGCTAAGAGTCTCCCTTTTTCTCTGCTTTTAACTTCGTTTAGAGGGGAAATAATTAAAGAGGGAAAAAAGGAGTTTTAGTCAGGGAATGCCCTAGCTTTATGCATTGTAGGCAAGAATTATTCAAGCAGAGTCTTGAATAAATGTGCACACATACAAAGTTTCTATGTTTAAGACATACTCTTCATAAGTATTAGAAATTAGAAGTTTTAGAGAAAGACCTGATTTGGGACTTCACAAATCATCCACTGAAAATCTTAATGTATGAGATAGTCTTAATGTGACGATCAGATTCCGGAATCAGTAGAAAGAGGTCTGAAGTTATATCTTATAACTTACTGAATATACCACTTCCACTTCAAAGTTTCTGTTTGTTGCATGGCACTAGTACAAATAAGTCCCATATATTAAATTCAAAATTGAAAGAGACCATTTCCTACCATATTGGGCATTCAACAGACTTTTAACCTCCCTACCCCTGAAATAAAATTTCAACAAAAATGTCTATATAAATTATATTATTCTTAATCAACTTGGCTTGATCTATGTTTCATGGGAAGTGAAGAATTTTATTTTTATTTGACTAAAAACCAAAGGTGCTGACTTTATGCCAGGGTCCCATAGGGTCTAAGAACAAATGAAGAGTAGATGACGTCGGAGTTTTAGGTAAGAGGGATTTGCATCTAGCAGAAGATGGAGGAGCACAGCAAATCTCTGGAACTCTGCTAAAGGCATGTTCTAGGCAAGAGTAGCTGAGCATGACAGTGCCCTCATAGGTATGGCCAATGATCTGGGAGCATAAAGGAAGGTGCCACAGAGATGGAAAGATCATAGAATAGAGAGGTGTCAAGGGGGCAGGTGGAGTCAATAAGATTTGGGCAGAGTATTCTTCAGAAAGGAAAGAATCTATAGTCATCATGCCCAGGAAATAGGGCAAGAGGGTTCCTCAGTTTTTTCTTATCAGTTATCAGGAGACACTTTATCTTAAACCACATTAAGAAAACAGGGGACAGGGGTCAAGGGTCTCAGGTGTGTTGGTGATGTAGAGGTATATCCAAACCACAGACTCAACAACACTGAAAGCAGGAAATCCAAACCACAACTAACAAACTTCATAAGATGCCTGTCAAGGAGACAGACTAGGGTGAGAGGGAACCTAGGGACACTGGTGGAGAGATGTTGACACTAGTGGTGGGATCTATGCTAGAATATTATATGTCTAAAACCCAATGATTAATAGCTTTCTAAATCACAGTCCTTTAATAAAAACAAATTTTATTCTGTCGGTCAAAGAGGAATCGTCCACCGGGAGACTCCCATGTCCATCGTTTAGATTCTGCCTTCTGGAACTGTGAGTTACCATGAATGGTCTTGGTCGACATGATGAACTCAGACAGTCTCTCACCCTGTTCGTTCCATTCTAGGCCATGGGTCCCAATGTGAAGTTCTTCAGCTGATCTTCTCGGTCCTATCTTGGCATTAAAATCACCCACAATGATCTTGTAGAAGGTGTGGTCTTCTTTATAGAACTTCTCTAGCTCCATGTAGAACTTCTCGATTTCTCTTTCATCATAATGAGATGTTGGTGCGTAGACAACGAAGATAGAAACTGCAGGCAGTGAGCCACATCTATTCAAATGTAAACGTCCGATTCGGGTTGTTAGGCATTCGAATGAATCAATGCTCTTGGCCAAGTTTGTGTTGACAAGGACACCGACGCCTCCAACACCTCTTTTATCGTATGTTCCGAGGAACAATTCTTCTCCGGTGTCGAAAACAGCATGGTGAGATTCGTGCCTTCTTGTCTCGGTCAGACCAATGATGTCGTACTTGATCATTCGCGCTTGTACCATCAGGTCCTCGATGGATGCATCTGATGCTAGCGTACGTGCATTGAAAGTACAGACGATCATTTTTGTCTTCCTTCGTTGTGGCAGCCTAGGTCGGCCTTGAGATTTTGTCGGCCTCTCCTTTCTCATCCTTCTCAGTGCTGCCATGTCGGTGAAGCCTTCAGGGTCAGGTGAATGAGACCAGTTGTAGTTACTGGTTTTGGCATATCGAATACACAGCGGATAGCTTGCCAGGCTCTTCCGTGCGGGCGGAATACTCTCGGTAGCTTGCCAGTCTTTCCGAGAGGTATAGAGGCTTTTGGGGTGACCTCTAATCACCCTTGTAGGTGTTACCATATTTGAACCCTATCAAATATGGTACGACAATTCCAGAAGATGGGTATTTAGTGTCTTATGATGTGTCCGGAAAGCGTCCTGGAGTGTGGCAACGGCTGGGTAGTGGAAGTAGTGTCCACAACGAAATAGACCACATCATATTCAATCGACGATTTTGCCTGACTGATGTCGCTGTTGTCCCAAAATTTCGAACGGGATCGGACCACCGTCTCCTTCGTGCAAAATTCTACTTCACAGAGCGGGGAGAAAGGGCTGCAAAGTTCAAAAAGAGAACTCCCAGAATGACCACCAACTGGGAACTCTTTGGTACTATTGCGGCAACATGGGAAGATGCCATTGTTGACAACATTGACGAGGAATACGATCGACTGGTTCAGCACCTCCATGAATGTGCGAGGAACGCCAAGAGAGAGATAGCCACAAAAAGTCGCCTATCTTCGAAAACTCTTGAGCTAATTCGCCAGCGTGGTTTGGCGCATGCCTCAGGCAACCGCAAGCTAACGTCCGAGCTTGCAAAGCAGTGCAGAGATGCGATCAAGGAAGACCTCAAAGAGAGAAGAGCAGAAGTACTGGTAGATGCGGCAGAAGCCGGGAAAAGTATTCGTAACGCCCGCCTGTCCTTCGCCAACTATAAGACCAAGATGACTGCCCTCCGACGTCCTGATGGTTCCATCACATCCTCCAGAACGGCAATGGAGAAGATTATCCATGACTTCTACTCAAATCTCTTCGATAGCCATGTCCACTTGCCAACATACCAAATTCCACAGGATGGGTATGTCATTCCTAACGTTCTCCCTTCCGAAATCCGACACGCCATTTCGTTGGTAAAGAAGCAAACAGCACCCGGCCCAGACAAGGTCAGACCTGAACACCTGAAGAACCTGCCGTCAGTACTCATCAATACACTGGCTCGGCTCTTCACTCGCTACCTGTCTGAATGCAAGGTTCCGTCCCAATGGAAAACCAGCAGGACCGTACTACTGTTCAAGAAGGGAGACATCCATGACATTGGCAACTATCGCCCGATCTGCCTATTGTCTGTCATCTACAAGCTGTTCACTCGAGTCATCCTGAATAGGATTGGCAGAACACTAGATGAAGGACAACCATGCGAGCAAGCAGGGTTCCGCAAAGGATTCAGCACCATCGACCATATCCACACGGTAACCAAGCTCATTGAGGTTTCTCGGGAGTTCAAGATGCCGCTCTGCTTAACGTTCATTGATTTAAAGAAGGCCTTTGATTCTGTTGAGACGGAAGCGGTCATTGAAGCCCTAGCCAATCAGGGCATTCAAGCCCAATACATCAGTATCCTCCGTGAGCTGTATTGCGGATTCACTACCAGGATCTCACCATTCTACAAAGAAGTGATCGTTGATGTCAAGAGAGGGGTGCGGCAGGGTGATACCATTTCACCGAAACTCTTCAGTGCCACCCTCGAGAACATCATGCGACGACTGGAATGGGAAGGAATGGGAGTGAAGATAGATGGTCGGCAACTACACCACCTCCGCTTTGCTGATGACATTGTTTTAATAACACCAAACATCAGCCAAGCGGCACAAATGCTGGCCGACTTTGACCGTGAGTGTGGAAAGGTAGGACTACAGCTGAATCTTACGAAGACAATGTTTATGAGAAACAGCCTTGCTCCTGACGCCCCATTCGCTCTCAATGGAACGACCATCTCCGAATGCAACAGCTATGTGTACCTAGGTCGAGAGGTCAACATGAGAAATGACCTGGCACCCGAGCTGCGCAGGAGGAAGAGAGCGGCTTGGAACGCCTTCAAGAGCGTCGAAGAAATAGCTAAGAGGACGAAGAACCTCCGGCTCCGGGCACATCTCTTTGATTCCACTGTTCTTCCTGCATTAACATATGCCTCAGAGACCTGGGCCCTACGCAAACAAGATGAGAACGCCATTCAGGTCTCCCAAAGAAGAATAGAAAGAGCTATGCTTGGAATATCACGTTTCACTCAAATGAGAGAACGAATCCGGAGTTCTGACATCCGTCGACGATCAAGGATCAGGGACGCTGTCTCATATGCCAAGGTGTCGAAAATCAGATGGGCTGGTCATGTAATGAGATTTAAAGACGACCGTTGGACTAGAGCTGTTACTGATTGGATTCCACGGGATGTCAAGAGACCCCGTGGCCGCCCACCTACTAGATGGTCAGACTTCTTTGTCAAGATCATGAACGATCGGTTTGAGGCCCTCCATGTTCCCGGAGCGAAGAGATGCCATTGGGCTACACTAGCACGCGACAGGGACAAATGGAGACGTTACTGGCGCCCACTCGAGCAAATCGACGACTAACGGGAAGTTAAGTGATTAAGTGGTTAAGTGTCAAAGAGGCAAGCTAGGGGGTGAGAAGGAAATTGGGGACACCAATAGGAGGAAATTGACAATGGTGGGGGAGCTGGTACTGGAACCTTGTATGTTCAAAAATCAACTTTATAAATCAAAGTATCTTAATAAAAATTATGGGGAAACGGGTAGATAAAAGATCATCATTTTTGAAAAGAAAATATAGACTTCAGAAATATTAACTTCATCAGCAACCTTTAATGACTCTGAGGTATTCCAGATATTTCCACAGTTTAAGTTGACCTTGGGATTAATTTATTATCTAATTTAAACTGATCATTGAAGTTATTTAAAGTGAGATAAAAATATGATTTTGCTCAGTTAAGTCTCCTATCCAACTAGAACAAGAACCAAAATTAATTCAAGAAGTTATGCATTGAAGCCGTTGAACTTTAGTAGAAATTTCCTTAGTGCCCATGGGGGTCTTGGCTTTTAGTGTCACCATTATATGTTTGTTTCTCAATATATATCATAGGGTTAAACATGAGTATAATAATGGTATAATTATTATACCTGTAGGTATAATAAGGAAAATATTTCCCTTAATATATAATATTATTGGAATCACATAATACCCAATGGCATATTAAGGGAAAGTAGTTTTCCATCCCTTTGAGAGAATGTTCGTTTGAAGTATACAATGATTCCTAGTCCAAAGAATAAAATCATAATCATGAGTGTGAACTCAAGTATGCAACATGTTCAGTGGCCAAGAACCACCTTCCCAGGCCCCTCCAGAGCAGAGGAACAGAGACAGAAGACTCACGGATAGATGGTCAAAATAGTCCATTCAATGCAGCGCTGTTAGCATACTTATAGGATATGGGGGAAGGGGGGTGAAGTATAAGACTGCACATAGGTCTGATGGACCATTTACAGAGGTTAAGCATTTTGTTGGAGGCAATTCTTTTGGAGGGATTAACTCAAGGAGACTTTCAGTCTCCCAGGGGCATCTATATTGCTTTACTCCTTCCCTTGCCACTTAATACTTGCAGTTATTTGGATAAACACAGTAAGACTTACAGATTCCAAAACTTAGTTCTCTGGGCTCTGAGGGCAAGCAAGGATTTTATCATAAATCCCAGACTAAGTCCTCAGGCCAGTTGAGCTTGTCCTTCCCCATGGGAGTCCTGGCTCTTAAGTCATAACGGCTTGCATCAAGACTGTGCTTTTAAACTTTCTAGACTGTCCATTTCAATGATGGGTAGCCTCACCCACTTGCCCCAGGTCCATACAGATCCTGCGGTGAGATCCCACTTTTTGGGGTGCTAAGAACTATAGCAATTGAAGCCTAAGTGATTATAATGGATATCCAGGAGTAGATATATTTCAGAGTCAATCAACTCCCAAATATTAGGAGCACAGCATTACCTTTTGTGTTAAGCAAAGAACTTTGCTCTATAGTAAAATATGAAAAGGTTATAGGGGAAATAGAAAAGCGAGTATTTCACTATAAATACAAAGTCCAGAGTTACCAGAAGGTTTGACTTTTAAGTAACCAAGCCTGACTTGGGGAATTCTAACAATGAGAGGCAAAGCACAAAAGAAAGATTAAAAATAAACTCAGCGGATTAGGGTTGCTCACAGAAGCACTGTAAGCTTCCCTCGGGAGAGGAAAAGGGGCAATTAACTGATAAAGCCTAAAAATCTTAGGGCTAATATTCAGCATATGAAGAAAGAACAAGTCAAGAAGGCCTTGGCTCCCCCATTGCTGATGACAGCTCCAAAATAGCAGATTTAATGATCACAGAGGACACTAATATCAGCATAAGAAGAGTGGTGACAACAAGAACAGCACTGATATAGATCAATATCTTAATCATAAATATGTTTCTACAAGCAAGTTTAACTGCTGGTGGTATGTTACAGAAGAACTGATTCAGCTGGTTAGAACCACGGAAGAACAGGAAGAAGAGCTGCTAGGTGAACCGGGTGAACTGAACTGATCCAAGAGGCAGCTGCCAATTGAATGCAGAGTCTACTGTTCATGAGGAGATGGTAGAAAATGGGTTGCAAGTGGCAACATTTAACATTCAAGCAAGAATAAAGTGCTCAGCCACACCCAAGATCAGAAAAAAAAAAAAACACTACATTTGAATAGCACAGGTCCCGAAGGAAATACTACTGTTTTGTCTATGAAGATCTGTTAATAATCTGGGGCAGTCACTGATACATATTTCCAAGAAAGAACAATTCCCAAGGAAGGAAAAAAAAACAATTCCCAAGGGAGGGGGTCTTGAATGAAAGCCATCACTGTTGGTTATTATAATAATGAGGTTACTTCCCATCAAAACAGTTGCATGAATTTTCGAAAGAACTCCAAAAAGGAAATCCTTGAAAGTTCAGAACAAAAAATACAGAATGAATTCTACCACTATGGAGTAGTTTTCCTTGGGGAAATTTGTCCTGAGAATTCCATCTATGAACAACAATATTTAAGTGTTTTGAAATGACTTTAATCCCTTTGCTGTAGAATGAGACATACTGAGTTATCCAGTAGCACAGGACATTGGGACATTCACCTTGTTTTGTTTGTTTTCTAGTCTAGGTAGTAGATGAAATACGCTGCAATACCAGAATATAAAACCAGAAATTACTCCTAAGCTCTCTTCCCCTCACTCATTTAAAAATTATGAGTATAGGAATAAAACAGCAAAGAAGATTAAAAACAAGAGTATAAGCTCAACAAACAGGAAAGCATGCTGTTTCCCCTTGTAAATCAGCCAAGGACACTCTCTCTGAAATGACCTTAATAAAATGGGAGACAGGGGTCAGGGACCTCAAGTACATAGGTGGTATGAAGGCATGTGAGCACAGAGTTGGTAGTCACTCCTGAGCACTACTGGTGCTCACAACCCCCAAATAAGTAAATAGATGTAAAATATGTCTGTTTGCTTATTCTCAAACTCTGTTAGATAACAGAGAGAGAAATGTCTTTCCTTTCTGATCATTTTGTCCTTAAATGCTTTGATTTCGACATTTTCCTGTCTAGCTTCTTTCAACATAGATGTTCATTTGGAAAAAAAAATCTCCATCACTCCATCACCATGCAAATGACTCCCCAGGCAGAGTCTGTGATACTGTTTACAGGTCTTTATAGGCCAAAGCAGGGAAAGGGTGAACAATCTTTGTGAACCAGAAAATGTAAATAACCCTTTAAAGGCAGAAGTAACTGCTGAAAGGTCTCTGAGCCGCTAAATAGAACTAACATAACTGGCAATTGCCCAAGGGCTTCGCTCATGTGAAATATGCCCAGAGCTTCATTTTGGACCAATGAGATGCTCAAGATACTGCTCAAGTCTTATCTGAGATGGTGGAGCCCCTGAACTAAGGGAGCCACCTCAAAAGAGAACAGAGAGCCTCATTCGTCATAGCGGTCCATGCTGATGCATCATAGAGAGACTCAGACTCAATAAAATCCTCCAACATTGATTTTCTGACCCTCTCTCCAACACCCCTCTCATATAGGCATATAGGCGTTTGTCCTAGCTTTGCTTTCAGTGAACTCGTGCTTCTTTGCAATTTGGAATCTCATGTCCAGGTGCCAATTCTTGGTAATGCCAAATGAATACAAACCCGCTTGACCCAGTACTCATGTTCTCTCTGGACATCTGCTGGGGAATGAATCTAAGAACTTGGTCCAGAAATGTGGGGACTCCTGAGAGCCTACTTTCCCCCAGTTCCCCTGCCAGTCTTCAACTTTCTTCCCTTTCCCATCCCTCTTGGCCTCCTTCTCAAGATTCCATTTCCTGCAGCCCAAGGACTTCTTCCCTCCATTTCCGGTCCTCCATGAAGATAGTTCTGGTTTCTGGTGTGTCCTCCCCAGACTACCCTCCCCACAGAAGTTTGGAAATTTCTCTAGGATCTAGTGTTCAAAAAAGTGCTTTCTCTCCTAGTTAAAGAGGAAGCCTCAGTTTCCCCTTGCCAGTGAGGAAGAAGCTACAGTTTTCTCTCTCCAGATGTTCCATCTCTTCCCCCATCAACCTTCACCCTGAAGGTTCTATCTCAGCATTCCTGGGGCTTCCCAGGAACACAAACTCTGCCCTGGACTTGAGGCTGACAGGGACACTAAAATAATGGGCAATCCTGGAGTCTAGGCTGACGGAGAAACTGAGATCATTGGCAATTAGGCCTGGAAGATCTGTCTCCCCTAGAGAGTGAGGAAGGAAGCCTCAGTTTCCTCTTGCCTCCTTTCCCCCACTGATCTGACACTTCATTCCCAAGTCCTGCCCCAGTGGCCAGAGACTTCCAGGGACACAAAACTCTCTTCTGGAGCTAGGCTGACAGGAAGACTAAGATAAGGAGCAAAAATGCCCAGAGAGATTTAGACCAGGTAGACATCCCTGAGATTTTCTGACATCTTTTGTAAATCCTTGTGAACCAATAAGGAATGCAAGGAGCCTTTAAAAGGGTCCCACAACCAGGAGGTTTATTCCACAGCTTGGATGCTGGCCTCAAATGCTGGGGAAAAACGCAGATCAGATAGAGAAGGGAACACCAAGTAAAGGGTATTTGGAGGACCAGCTCGGGTTGGGAGATGCCAGCCGAATGTAAACTATAGATCAGACACAACGGCCACTCAATGCCTCTAGTGAAAACTACAACACACAAAAGGAAAGAGAGAACCAAAGGGAATGACCTGCCACAGAGGTAGGGTGGGGTGGAGGGATGGGATGAGTGGGTGGGAGGGATATGGGATCATTGGTGGTGGAGAATGGGCACTGATAGAGGGATGCGTACTCGATCATTGTACGACTGAAATACAAGCACAAAAGTTTTTAAGTCTATAACTGTACCCCACGGTGATTCACTAATAAAAAATTTTTTAAAATAAAAATAAAAAAATAAAAGGGTCCCACAAAATTCGCTTTTAACTTAGTCAGATACTAAGTTTGTCCCCACTTGAGGAGATCCTTTTCTCTTCTACCTCTCAATAAACTTTTCTACTTTCCAACTCTTTCCAACTCTGGCTGGACCAATAGCACAGTGGTAGGGTGTTTGCCTTGCACGCAGCCAACATGGCCGACCCGAGTTCGATTCCTCCGCCCCTCTCGGAGAGCCCGGCAAGCTACCGAGAGTATCTCGCCCACACGGCAGAGCCTGGCAAGCTCCCTGTGACATATTCGATATGCCAAACACAGTAACAACAAAGTCTCCAATGGAGACGTTACTGGGCCCGCTCGAGCAAATCGATGATCAACGGGAGGGCCTTTACTTACTTTACTTTACTTACTTTCCAACTCTGAGTCTGAGCATCATTATTATTCAATAGTTTCATTTTTGAAACTATTGAAGGACTTGAGAGTCACAAAGGACCACAGAAACCCACTGCCACCACTTTTGCCTCACCTGCATCATCAGCGAGTTGCTGGAGGGTCCCGCTAGACCCAGGGCTTGATCAGGCCTGACGATGTCTCTACAGATCAGCCATGAATAACACTGCCAAGAGGATCGAGGATTAAAACTGACCCCCCAAGAAGATGGCACTAAGAGAAATGGGTCTGGGATGGGGCACCCCCAACCACCATGAAAGGGCTTGAACAGTAAGAGCCTATCATGAGCAAAAGAGGGTGGCTGAGAATCTGGAAAAAAAACCTGAGTGCCCAAGAACAGATGACTAGTTAAAGAAACTTTGGTACATCTACACAATGGAGTACTATGTAGCTATTAGAAAAGATGAAGTCATGAAATTTACATACAAGTGGTACTACATGGAAAGTACCATGCTAAGCGAAATGAGTCAGAAAGAGAGGGACAGACATAGAAAGATTGCATTCATCTGGGGGACATAAAGTAACAAAATAGGAGACTAACACCCAAGAATAGCAGAGATAAGTACCAGGAGGTTCACTCCATGGCTCAAAGGCCAGCCATACATGCTAGGGGAAAGGGGAGCTCAGATAGAGAAGGGAGCACCAAATAAAGGGTGCTGGGAGGATCTTCCCAGGATGAGAGAAGCATGCTGAAAGTAGACTATAGACCAATCATGATTGCCACTCAATGCCTCTTTTGCAAACCACAGAACCCCAAAGGAGAGAGAGAACAAAAGGGAATGCCCTGCCACAGAGGCAGGAGAAGGGGATGGGGGGATGGGGGGTGGGAGGGATACTGGGACCCGTGGTGGTGGAAAATGGGCACTGGTGGAGGGATGGGTATTTGATCATTGTATAATTGAAATCCAAGCACAAAAATTTGTAAGTCTACAACTGTACCTCATGGTGTTTCACTAATAAAAATTAAAAAAAAAAAAAAAAGAGAGTGGCTGGCCCACAAGCTCCAGAGAAAACACACTCACAAAAAAAAACTTTCAAAAGCATCCTCCAAGCCGCCTTGCCTGTCTTCTGATCACTGTCTGCCTCCTCTGAGGTTTCTCTGCAAGCAACAGAGCCCTCCTTGGCACCGCCAGGAGCCAATGCAGTGACCTGGCGCATTTTTCCTGCAGATAATTCACCACTCAGGGAGAGTGATTTATGGATGTGTTGAGTCAGTCTAACAAGCGACACCTTGGGACTTGGCTGTCCTTCATTGCCCACAGGAGCCCCAAGTGAGACCCGAATCACCGCCTCCTTGCCAGTCTGATGATTTCTGAGGGCTGCTCCATCACCCCTTGCTCACTGGCAGCTGTGGAGGACTCTTGTCCAAGAGGTGTGGGGAATGCAGGGAAGACGCGAGCACCTCCGTCATCACAAGTGATAAAAGCAGACACCAGGTGTTGGATCCGGCTGGGCTCTCGCTGGGGGACTTCTGCTCCAGAACCGTCCCCAAGATGTTACCTCCTTTGCATCTCCTTAGGCAAATGTTCCCAGATCAAATGACTTTGGGATAAAATCTGGCCCGAGGTTGGGTCAGTAGCACTATTGCCGTGGATGGTCCCAAATGAGATCCCTGAGAGAGGGACGGGAAATGGGAACTTTCAAGTCCAAGACCTCCTAGGAAAATCACTTGAGACTAATTAAAAATAATTTAACCTAGGGCTGGAGAGATGGTATAGCAGGGAAGGTGCTTGACTTGCATGGTCCTGGTCTTACTTTGATCCCAGGCATCCCCTATGGTCACCGGGACCCTGCCAGAAGTGATCCCTGAGCACAGAGCCAGGAGTGATCCCTGAGCACCACAAGGCGTGGGCCAAAGACAAAATAATAACAAAATCACTGTCACTGTCACTGCCCCCCCCCCCCCCCGCCACCGCCCCATTGTTCATCGGTATGCTCCAGCGGGCCCAGTAACGTCTCCATTTTTTGAGACTTGTTGTTACTGTGTTTGGCATATTGAATACATCGCAGGTAGCTTGCCAGGCTTTGCCACGCAGGCGAGATACTCTTGGTAGCTTGCCGGGCTCTCCGAGAGGGGTGGAGGAATCAAACCTGGTTCGACCGGGCTTGCTGCGCACAAGGCAAATGCCCTATCGCTGTGCTATTGCTCCAGCCCAATAACAACAATAATAAAAATAATAATTTAACACAAATACAGGTGGATTCACAGTGCCAAACACCTCTTCACTGACCGCAAGCATCAGAAATATTGCATTTCAAAAAAAAAAAAAACAATGAATCTAGCCCCAGTTTGTAAGCATTTGGCTTTGCACTGGATTTTTGTATGAAATACAAGTAGTATGTAACACATGCCAAAGGGCCTGGCCCAACATCACAAGCCAAAGTGCTTACCCAGCACAATCTTGTTTTCAACCCACTGGCAAGAAGAGATACAATCTCCAGACCAGTGCAAATTGTGATCTCAAGTGCCAGGATGATTAAGAGCTTCTCCTCTTGAAGACCATTTTAAAAAATAGTGTGAGAGTTTTCTAAATTGACTCACTTGTTCTATTCTTGGCTCGCAGGGAAAGAGGTGTGTGTAAGGGAAATAGGTATCACCCTAATCTTCACAATCCAACCTAAATATCTTTTTTATTTTTTTGCTTACTGGTTCTTTATTATTATTTTTTCAATGAATCACCATGAGATACACAGTTACAAAGCTGTTCATGATTGGGTTTCAGTTATATAATGTTCCAACACCTGTCCATTCACCAGTGTACATTTCCCACAAGCAATGTGCCTACTTTTCCTCACACCCCCCCCCAACCAACCTAATTATCTTATTGTCTGACCTGTAGTCTACTAATTGGAGGAACTGGAGGTATCAGAAATAATAAGAAAGATTGTTTAGCACAGTACTTATGTGTGCCTGCTTCTTTTAAAGTCCTTGGATGATTTTATTTAATTAATACTCAGAAATTCTTAGTTCTGAGTTGAAACAATATAGACATGGTATACGGTTTCTTAGGGCCACACAGAGGGACTTTCCTGGGACAAAGAATTTTGTAAATGGTGGGGGACAGAGGGAAGTGGAGGGGGGAGAGTCAAGGATCTCTTCTAAAAGGAGTCTGGACTGAACATGATGGCCATTCAATACTTGCATTGCAGACCACAACACCCTAAAGGAGAGAGAGAGTAAAAGGGAATGTGCCTGCCACAGAGGCGGGGGAGGAGGGTGGGGGGGATGATATGGGTGGTGGTAGGAGGGATACTAGGAACATTGGTGGTGGAGAATGGGCACTGGTGGAGGGATGGGTACTCGATCATTGTATGACTGAAACATAAGCACAAAATTTTGTAAGTCTGTAACTGTACCTCACAGTGATTCATTCAAAACTTTAAAATTTAAATTAAAAAAATTTTTAAATAAATAAAAGTATTCCATATTTTTAAAAAATAAATAAAATAAAATAAAATAAAAATAAAAGGAATCTAGAAGAGAGGATCCATGTCCTCCATGATGTGGGGACAAGATTTTCCACAAATATCTTCTGTCACCTCTAGGAACTGATCTGAAAGGAAGAAATCGGAACACCCAAACCTTCATCTGCTCGTTGTGGGGATTAAAGCAGGACAGCGAGGGAATGCTGCAGGACAGAGAGAACTTGGTGATGAATCTTCAGTTATGCAAAGGGAGGCTCAGAGCAAGCTGCAGTGCGAAATATCCATCCACGTACCATCAAGCACAGAGCAACTGGATTTCAAGGGGAGCCTGAGGGTGGGGCACCTGGTGAGGAAGATGGTGTAATAAGATGGAGGAAGGACTCCAAGAATTTAAAGAGCCTTCCATTCTTTCATGACTTTGAAAAATCAACATCCTCCCAAGAAATAGATCTCTTCCCCAAAAAGTCTGTTGCACCAATGCCTTTATTTGAAGGGGTGTTTTGTGAATTGGAAAGGTGGGGAGAGGGGCAGAAGAGACATGCCAAAAGGTGTTTGCATTGCAGGGAAGCATCCTGGTTCAAATCCCAGCATCATATAGGGGTCCTTGGGCATCACTAGGGATCACTTCTGAGCACAGAGCCAGGACTAAACCCTGAGCACCACTGGGTGTGGCCCCCCAAAACCAAAAACGTAATTAATTAATAAATACGCAAGGAGTCAAGTTCCTTCTCTGGTCTGGAGAGGAGTCCAGGGAAGAAATCAGCAGGAAGATGGTAAGAAACATATTGGGTTACCAGGAGTTGAAGATCATTTCCGCTCCAGAAATATTCCTAACCACTTTCCAGCCGTGGACTTTTCCAATTGTGTTTCCTTCCTGGGACCCTTCCTGCATCCTACCAGTTGCCCCACTGTTCTCTGCTGAGTCTCCCTCCTTTATGTGATTTTCACCTGAGACCCCTCTTGGGGCATGCTGCGAGCCCACAGAAGGCCAGACAGCCCCTGGAGAACACTGTGAGCTCCCAGACCCTTGAGGCAGACATTGGAACTCCCTCATCATATTGGCCTGATCCAATATACTATTCCCAAACTCTCCAACAAGAGAGTCTTGGGATCATGATGGTTCCAGGCAGGGCAGTTAAAAGGCACAATGGAATGAGGGTGGGGAGAGGAGAGGAAGGATAGGACATGAGGTAAGACACTTGCCTTGTATGTGGTCAAACCTGGTTCAAATCCCTGGCACCACATAGGGTCCCCCAAGAACCATCTGAGCACAGAGCCAGGAGTAAGCTCTGAGCACAGCTGGGTGTGCCCCCCCTAAAAAATGGGAGCATACCAATCTAGAACAATAATTGCTGAACTTCAACACTATTGATGTTTTGACTTAGAAAGTTCCTGCAGGTGGGGTGGAGCAGTCTTTGCAAAAGAAACCCAGAAGCATTCTCACACCTTTCACCCACTGAAAGTCAGTAGCTTCCCAACCCACTGAAGACAACCAGCCTCGACATAGGGTCAAATACCAGGGGCCTGAGCATTTCCACTTGAGAACAACAAGAGTGAAGAGTATAGGGATGAGGAAGTCATCTAAACCCAGAGATGAAGCACAAAACTCAACCCAACACCATCAAATCCATCACTTGCTGTATCACTTTAAGGCTCTTTACTCAGTCACTCAAGCTTTTAAAAATAATAATAATAATAATGGCGATGATCAGAGATCCAAAACTTTATCCCTCGTTCTTTTAATGAGTAGTTTAACAAGTACCCACCAGATACTTATTGTTTTGAGTTTCTTGGTTTTGTAATACCCATCATTTCTCCCTTCTGGGGCTGTCAGCTTCCTTCTCCGGTTAACATTTAGCAAAAGAGTTATTATTTCCGTTTTTTTTTTCTTTTTTAGGATTGTTAACATTTAATCATCCTGATTACCAGATTAGAGAAGAATAGCTGCAAAACACTGGCTTTGAAAAAAATAGGAAATCAATTAGCCAACTGTACACACCTGATAAAGAATTTCAGGGTGGGTTCCTTCTTCCAAGAAAGGGTGGGATCCAAGATTGTTGAGTTACACTGCAGAGTAAATTATCCCTCCTTTTACCCTTGGAGTCTGTTACCTGCTTACTCTCTGCGTGAACCCATCCCTTCAGCTGGTTCCATGAAAGGCTCTGTCACAGATGTTCAACTCTCCTTAACCAGGCACTTGGAGGTTAACAACAGGGTACAGGAATCTCAAGTTAACAAATGCATTATAGGTTAAACTTGTGACTCCAAATTTATATCTCCAAGTCCTAGCTTCTAACACCTTAAAATGTGACCTGACTTCCAAACTAGGATCTTGCAGATGGAATTTGTTAAGATGAGGTCATTAGTTGGCCCCTAATCGAATACAACTGCTGTCCTTATGGACCAAGGGGAATTTGAACAGACGTGCACAGGAAGAAGGTCAAGTGACAATGAAGGCATAGAAATATCACGTGAAGCATCTACAAGCCAAGAAATGCCAAATATTTCCAAATAACCCATTAGAAACAAGGAGAGACCACTCCCCCCCTCTGGAAAGAAAGATAGCGGCGGCCGCATGAGAGCATTGTGGAGAGCAGGTATGAGCCGTGGGTGATGGGGCGACCAAAACCTCATGGGCAGGGGGGTGTTCCGGCCCATCCTTCACACCCTACCGAGGTCACCAGTTGCCCCCGTGATCGGCTCTCCAGCATTGCCACAGCCCCAGAAGCACAAGGACTTAATGCAGAACCCAGCAGCTTGGAGCAAAAAAGTGAACGGACTATGCGTTAATCCACGCCACCATGCCTGCCCAGAGGGAAAGGGTGTGTCTCCCTTCCGCCCTCCTCCCTCTGGAAAGAAAAATGGTTCGGCGGCCACATGGGAGCCTTGTGGAAAGCAGGTATGAGCCGGGGGTGATGGGGCGACTAAAACCTCATGGGCAGAGGGGCATTCCGGCCCATTCTTCACGCCCTACCGAGGTCACCAGTTGCTCCCCACGAGCAGCTCTCTACCACGGCCATGACTCCAGAGCACAGAAACCAATCTCTTAATTATCTGACTCTCAGTAGAAATAATTCCAGGGTTAATAAGTAAAATAGCAGAAATCCAAAACTGCCTGGCCGCTATCGTGGCCGCGCGACATCATTTAATTCTTGAACCCAGCTGTAGAAAGCAAATCATTTCACAATGCTTTTTCAGCATGTCTGATTTGGGGGGGTGGGTAAACTCTAAATAACAATGGTGCATCTTTTATCGAAACAATGAATCTAGCCAAAGTAGATAGAGTGTTAACTAGAATTCATCTGCCTCACAGGCATTGGGAGGGGTGGGGGTGGGGGTTTATTGGGGTTCTTCGTGGTGAAAAATAAGTATTGGTAAAGGGAAATGTGTTTGATATTTGCATGACTGAGACCTAAACCTGAAAGCTTTGTAACTTTTCCCACTGTGATTCAATAAGTAAATAAATTATAAAAAAAAATTAAATTAAATTTTAAAAAAAAAGAAACAAGGAGAGAACTGGAACAGATTTTCCTACACAGTCTCAGAAGGAACCAGCCCGCCCACACTTAGATCTCAGTCTTCTAACCTCTGGAACTAGGAGAAAATACATCTCTGCAATGTTTCATTTCGGAATCCCTAGGAAGCTCACCAAACTCTGCTCTGTCCAGGACACAGGGGCACATGACTTTCCTTTGAACAATAGGGCTACTATTATTCTTCCCACTAGATGCCAACAATAGCACCACTCAGATTACCCTTACAAAGTGAGTTCAGTTCCCAAAACTCTCATCTACACTGCCTGTCATGTCAGAGCTCCAAAACCCTAGGAACTTTGACAATTCTCAGAGAACTTCCAGGATTCAGCCAGACTGTGTGTTTGTAGCTAAATTTAAAACTGTTGGGGCTGGAGCAATAGCACAGCGGGTAGGGCGTTTGCCTTGCACGCGGCCAGCCCGGGTTCGATTCCCAGCATCCGATATGGTCCCCTGAGCACCGCCAGGAGTAATTCCTGAGTGCAGAGCCAGGAGTAAACCCCTGAGCATTGCCAGGTGTGACACAAAAAGCAAAAAAAAAAAAAACTGTTAGCCTTCACAGTTCAAAAGCAGGCAGGTTTTCCTTTTCTATTCTTCTCACAATTCTCCAGAGAAACAGAGCCAACAGGCTACAGATATACATAGATATGTGGGCATTTAACATTGTCATGATGTATATACATGTAAACATAAGAGAGAAACTTTTTTATATGAAGTTGATGGATATATAATAGGTAGATTATTGGAAGGCAGATAGATAATATGTAGGTAATACACAGATATAAATATACATCGATAATAAGTAGAAGGCAGATGTATAGTTAATACATAGATAGTAGATGGATAATAAGTAGATGATAAACCAACAGAAGGATAGGTAATAGATAATGGATAAATGATAGATCAATATAGATTAATGGACAGGTAGGTAGGTAGATCAATGATAAGAAATACATAGGCAACTTGGAGATTTATTATGAGGAATTGATTCATGTAATTATAGAGATTAAGAAGTCCCACAATCGAGAGACACACAAACAAATCTACGAACCGAGAGGCTCTTGGCAGAAATGCCTCTGGGCTTTGCATTAGGCCACCTTCGCCAGACCACTCCAAATGGGAGCAGGTGCCATCCCTCCGCCTGTTCCCTGGGAATCCCAGTGGCCGCCATCTTCCAGAACTCATTGGAAAATGCAGGTATGGACCAGCAGTGATGGCACACGCCAGGTCTCACAGGATAGGGAAGGAGCCGGCCCTTCTCTTCCCCCACCCCAATGGGACCCTGAGATGATGCCCACAAACGGCCTCCAGCTATTTATTAAGCTCCTTAATGGCTATGATCCCAGAGACACACTAACAAATCTCGGAACCGAGTGGCTCTTGGTAGAATTATCTCCAGACCCTAATTATTAAAATTTTAGAATTTCAAGACCGTGTGGCCACGAGATAATCAACAATACAAAATAAATTGTCTAACAGTGCCTTTTTGGCAGGTCTGAGTGTTGGGGGAAATTCCAAATAAAAATGGTGGAACTAGTGTCAAAATATTGAATGTAATCAAAGTAGAGTGAGACTAATGTGGAAATTATCTACCACACAGGCAGGGGTAGGGTTGGGATGGGGGGGGGGGGGGTACACTGGGGTTTTGGGGTGGTGGAAAATGTGCACTGGGGAAGGGATGGGTGTTTGATTATTGTATGACCAAGACTCAAACATGAACACTTTGCAACTGTTCTCATGGTGATTCAATAAATAAATTTTAAAAAAAATTTAAAAGTCGCACAATCTGCCATTTGTACACTGAAGACGAGGAGTATGTGGGGTATTATTCAATCAATCCTAGTCTGCAAACTGAAAACAGCTGTGTGTTGAGTATAAATCCTAGTCCTGGGATTGGAAAAATTTAGCTGACTTCAAGAAAGTAGGCAGGGAAAAAATGAGCAAGTGGATCCTTCCTTCATCATCTCTTCTCCTCACACCCACAGTGGATTTTGCGCTGCGTACATGAGAGAGGTTGTTTTGCTATGCTCATCCACTGACTCAGAAGCACATCTGCTCTGAAAACACTCTTCCAGGTATTGTCAGAAACAATGTTTAATCTGGGCGCCCCGGGGCCAATGAACTTGACAAATAAAATTAACCTGTATTCACTGAACTTAGTTTTGTTACACAGGTTCCGAAGTTGTCTGAAACAGGTTTTACAAATGCACTGTTGTTTTTATTCAAGTCATCCTAGACTGCAGGAAATGCGGGGGGTTTTTTTCCACAGGGGTCCAATTTCTTTTCCAAATCTTTATCTTTCTAAAACAGTAAGTTTAACAGAGTTTCACATCTTTCACCCGGGGTTCTCTTCTGGAGAGTATTTATTTAAAAATGGATGTGCAGCATTTCTCCAATAATAAAAACATCAAAATGAAAATCAGAATCCTAGGATAGCTTCACACACACAGTTCTCAGCCCACTCTGCCAAATGGCACTGGATTCTGTTCTCAAAAGTGTAGGCTGAATTTAAGGTCCTGGGTTCAAAAGTTCATGTACTGCACAAAGGAAAACAAGTTTCTTTTTTTTTCTTTTTCTTAAGCTTTTGTTGTGTTTTTTTTGGGGGGGGCGGAGGTTGGCATTTTTGTTTGGGGGCCACACCGTGTGGTACTCAGGGCTTACTTCTGAGCTCATGGAGCTTTTCTGGTGTTGCTTGGGGACCATAAGTAATGTTTGAGACTGAGCCAATGGTGGTTGCCTGCAAGGTAGGTGCCCTGCCCACTGTCTCTCTGCCCCCACTAAAACTGTTTAATCCCCATGTTTATTTTAGGGCCAGCAGAAATGAACATTTCATATAGTACTTCCTACAGAAGTGAAAGTTTCATATAGATCAGAATGATACAAAATCAAAGTTTCAGATAGCACAGAGAATATTAGAATAGGGTTTGGCTTGCCTTGGATTTGACTGGGCCACCAATGACTTAAAGTCTTTGTTCTTAGGAAACCCCAGCCCTCCACAAAGTCAATTTACATGGAGAACAGAAGCGCCATTCTAAAGGTCTAAAAGTCCTCCACCAATTTTAAGAATAGAAAAAGTAGACCATGGGGCTGAAGCAATAGCACAGCGGGTAGGGTGTTTGCCTTGCACATGGTCGACCCAGGTTCGATTCCCAGCATCCCATATGGTCCCCCAGGCACCACCAGGAGTAATTCCTGAGTGCATGAGCCAGGAGTAATTCCTGTGCATCGCTGGGTGTGACTCAAAAAGAAAAAAAAAACTTAAAAAAAAAGTAGACCATGGAGATACTGCAAGGGGCTGGAGTACATACCTTCCACGTCTAAGGCTCTGGGTTTGGTGCCCAGTACAACAAGACCTCTGAATAGCAAGGGGGTAGCTCTGCAAGGACAGCTGGTCCTTGCAGCATTGCATCACAGCCCAAGCTCTGCCCCAAGGCCCTTTAATTTTTAATTAGATCACTGTGAGGTAACACCGCTACAAAATTGTTCATGATTGGGTTCCAGTCATACAGTGTCCCAACACTTGTCACTTGTTCTCACCAGGGAATATTTACCACCACCAATGTTCCTAGGTTCCCTCCTGTCACCACCCCACAAACCAGCCTGTCTCTGTAGCAGACACTTTCTTTCTCTCTTTCTCTCTCTTTCTCTTTCTCTTTCTTTCTCTCTCCCTCTCTCCCTCTCCCCTCTCCTCTCTTCCTTCCCTCTCTCCCTCTCCCCTTCCCCCTGTCTCTCCCTCTCCTCCCTTCTCCTTTCCCCCTATCCCCTCTCTCTCTCTCTCTCTCTCTCTCTCATTCCTTTTGAGCATTATGCTTTGCAATAATAACCTTTCAGGTACTGAAAGGTTATTATGCATATTGCCCCAGGGCCCCTTAAGCATTATTTAGGAGCTTTCAACTCCCACACAAATAATAATAATAATAATAATAATAATAATAATAGTAATAAGATGCTAAAGAAAGTGGTGATTTGGAAGCAAGATTCTTTTGACAAAAGTTACTGCCATGCTTTAGTTGGATGCCCCTCACCAAGGAAATAGGGTGCTGCCTTCTCCAGCCCGGTGAGTGGGGATTCAGTGTATTTTGGGGGTGTTCCAAAGGATATTGTCTTTACTTGAGTGACTAAAAGTGGGTGCCTAATTACTGTAGGAAAAACTTTTTAAAAAAATGGCAATGTTTCAAGTTCTGCTTCCTATGGCATAGTACTATGAAGCCATCATCCCCTTGGATGAACTACAAACGCTGAATTTTTATTTGAAATTGTGAAAGATCAAGTAAGACAGTTAAGACTTGAGGGGTCAAGACCCAGACAGAAGAAACCTACAGATGTTATCACACTTGTCTATGCCCCATTTCTCCTGCAAGTGTTAGCCGGTTTCTCAGGTGCATGGAAGAGAAGGTCAAAAGTCAAGTGTCAAGTGGCAGCTAAGAAACCCCCAAACTGAAGAAAGCTCTGTCAGTCTCAACGTGCAAGGAAGACAAAATAGAGACCTCCAGTCTGCAGGTGGCCTGAAGGTGGGGGGGAAGGGGGGCAGTAGGGAGTTTATCTTGTTTGTTTTCAGTGAACTGATTATGATATGTTTGTAAAGAAGTGGGGTGGGGAAGCATGTAACAATGAACAGTCAGCTCTAATCGCAGATACACACGAATAATTTGAGTATCTCGGTATCTCATCCAATTCTGGAAGTGAGGAGAATATAACCAAACCTTAGACGGGTGATTGTTGAACCAGAATTAAATCACAACCCCCAAAGCTTTTCTGTGTCTAATGTATCTACAACAATTCAAAAGAAGGTAAGTCTACTCTGCATAAAGAGAATATCATCCCAAACCTCTGTGATTTTGATTATGTCATAACATTGTTGCATGCTTCCCATTGAAAATTTCAGGAATGGCAAGGAATAAAACTGTTTGTGCATGGATGTGTGTGTGTGTGTGTGTGTGAGAGAGAGAGAGAGAGAGAGTATAATAAAAATATGACCACCTTTTGTCGTAATATTGAATGTGATCAACGTAGAGAGAGAGTAAAGTGAAAATCTGCCACACAGGCGGCGGGGGTGGGGGACTGGGAGGGGAGTATACTGGGGTTCTGGTGGAAAATGTGCACTGGTGAAGGAACGGATGTTTGATCATTATATGACCGACTGAGATTTGAACTGAAAGGCTTTGTAACTGTTCTCATGGTGATTCAATAATATATATATATATACATATATATATGACCACATTCATTATGTCTTTAAAATGGATGTGATTGATATTTTCAGGAATCTAATATTTTGCCATGTTGGAGACAGTGAAGAGAGATTTCTTCAGAGAGTTGGAGAATTCCATTATAAAATCAAAGTATGTTGGAGGAAAAATAAAAGTGTGTGTGTATGTTTATCCTGGAAATTAAACACTAAATAAATATGGATAAATACTGCATTAACATACGCCTCAGAGACCTAGGCCCTACGAAAACAAGATAAGAATGCTATTCGGGTCTCCCAAAGAGGAATCGAAAGAGCTATGCTTGGAGTATCACGCTTCACTCAAATGAGAGAAAGAATCCGGAATTCCGACTTCCATCAACGATCAAGAATCAGGGACGCTGTCTCGTTTGCCAAGCCGTCGAAAATCAGATGGGCTGCACACGTAATGAGATTTGGAGCCGACCGCTAGACTAGAGCCGTTACCAACTGGATTCGACGGGACGTTAAAAGACCACGTGGCTGCCCACCTACAAGATGGTCAGACTTTTTCGTCAAGACCCTGAACGATCGGTTTGAGGCTCTTCATGTTCCTAGAACAAAGAGACGCCATAGGGATACACTAGCTCATGACAGGGATGAATGGAGACGTTACTGGCGCCCGCTCAGGCAAATAGATGAGTAACAGGAAGTCAAGTGATCAAGTGATCAAATATGGCTAATACCAGATTAGACAAAGAGTATATTGGGTAGGTTGCTTGCTTGCCTTGCAAACAGCTGACCTGGGTTCAACGCCCAACACCATATATGGTCCCCCAAGAACCACCAGAAGTGACCCCTGAGCATAGAGTCAGAAGTCCTGATCACAGCCAAGTGTGGCCCAAAACCCAGAAAGAAAAGGGAGAGAAGAAGGGATTCGAGCATGACACACGTTACCTAGTAGCAAAAGGCCATACTGAAGTGTGAGAAGTATACAATGAAAAAAATACTCAAGAAAAGGACAATTTTAATGAACAAGGTAAAAAAAAAATAAGTTTAAAAGCCTAAAACACATATAAAGAGGGTCACCCAAGCAAGGAGAAGAGAGTACAAGAGCAAGCATATTTGGAGATTATAAATGATACTGTCTTAGCACCATACCAGCCATTAAACCATAGACTCAAATGGTCATACACACAAGAAAAGTATGTAAATAGTGTTCGTTTCTAAAACAGAAACAACGAAAATGACATCCAAGTACATATGATAAAAACCATAAAATTCAAAAGGGAAAAATATTCTATAGAATTATAGAATTTCCAGGAGCTAGAGAGACAGTACAAGGGTTAAGACCCATGCCTTGCAGGCAGCTGACCCCAGTTTGGGTCACACATTCCTGAAATCACATATTCCCTCATGCATCACCATGCACAGTTCTGAGGTTCCTAAGCACCATCAGTGGAATTCAGGTAATCCCCAATACTACGGCACCCAATCAACACCATATCTTTGGGTCCTGCATGGAACTGCTGGCCTGGTTTTAAAAAATTTTTAAAGTGCATGGCATTTCCTATATACTCTCTCGGGTTTGTAGAGACAAAAAAAAATTGAGGTAGTCTTGGTTTATAATGCTGCGATTTTTTTTAGGAGTATGGTTCTCACACCTCTTCATATTGAACGTTTCACCCCATTTTCACCACCAAAGCAACAACCTTCTGGCAGTCTATTATTTTCTGTCCCTTTGCCCCTCACCCTAGTGACCTTAGTTTTACTGTTAGAATTTAAGCATTTATTTTGACTGGTTTCATCTGTTCCTTTGCTCTGTTCCTTTATATTTCATGGGTGTGAAATCATCAAGTATTTGTCTTTAACCTGAATTATTATGCTTAGCACAATTGCCTCTAATTCCCTCCATGTTAATACAAGGAAAGATTTCATCTTTTGTTTTTAGAGATGAGTAGTGTTCCATTGTGCATGCATGTCACATCTTGATTAAACTCAAATTTTGATGCACCATTGGTTTACAGTACTGTAAAGTTATAGGAGTGTGCTTCACACCTCCATAAACCACTTTCATAGACAATCATCTTTCACTCGGGCTATTTCTAAATTTTAGCTAGAATGAATATTATTACCCAAAAAAGCACAAGGGCACATACATCTCTTCAAATTAGTGGTTTTATTGTGTTTTGAGGCTCAAAATAGTTCTCGAAGGAACTCTTCCATCAAGTTTAGTGGGTTGGTAATTCGAAGCCAAAATACGCAGCCTAAAAGGAAACCAATCCATATTCCAGTCATAGGAGAAAGAGGCCATTTAATGTAGATTATCAAATTAAAACATCAAGTTCTGGACTCCAGCTCAAGAAAAATCTGGGTGGGAATGGTGCAAATTGATTTGATTCCTAGGAACTGGATCTGAAGTTGTTCTCCACCATTTTTTGTCTCTGATTTCTAGGATCTACATGGGTTCAGAGATTTCCTCTAAACTAGATTCTGTTTTTGATCCATCCCAGTGATACCTTTGTAAAAATGAATTGTTGTTGGGCACAGGGGCACAGATAGGATAGAGAAGGGACCACTTTGGCAATGGTAGTTAAAAATGATCACTCTGGGGGCTGGAGCAATAGCACAGCGGTAGGGTGTTTTGCCTTGCACGCGGCCAACCTGAGTTCGATTCCCAGCATCCCATATGGTCCCCTGAGCACCACAAGGAGTAATTCCTGAGTGCAGAGCCAGGAATAACCCCTGTGCATTGCCGGGTGTGACCCAAAAAGCAAAAATAAATAAATAAATAAAAAATGATCACTCTGGACAAGAACTGAGTGCTTAAAGGAGGTAAAGGAATATTCATGACAACCTCTCAGTACCTGTATTGCAAACCATAATGCAAGAGAGAGAGAGAGAAGTGCCTGCCATAGAGGCAGGTTGGTGGGGGTGGGGGCTGGAAATTGAAGACATTGGTGGTAGAAATGTACACTGGTGAAGGGACAGGTGTTGGAACACTGTATGACTGAAGTTCACTCATGAACAACTTTCTAACTGTATATCTCAGAGTGATTCACAGTGATTCAATTTTAAAGGGGGGGGAATGAATTGTTAAGTGAAAATTGTTAAATGCATGCAGACTACCAGTGTCAACATTGTATTATTAACCCAAAAAGTCTTAGGATTTGCCTTAGGGCAAATCTGTCAGGTTGTCTTTTATTTCTTTACTCTTTCTCTCAAGCTTGATAGCTATCTTAGTCTGATCTGTCACTCACTCTCTCTCCTGGCACCAGTCCACAGATCACACTTGAGTAAAGGAGCTCTAAGTTGTCTTCACCTACTAAGATAGCTATGACCTGACATGTTGAGTGACTAAACCACAGGATTTTTTTCTCACACCTCTAGAGGCTGGAAGCCCAAGATGAGGTGGTTGCCATGTCCCTTCCTCCTTCCTCAGATGACAGCGTCTCTGCACGCGCACAACCCTGCGTCTCTTTCTTCTTGCAAGGATGGCAGGACTGGAGGATCAGGCTGCCACTCTATGAACTCATTTCACTTTATTTGTTTTCTTTTTGGGTCACACCCGGCGATGCTCAGGAGTTCCTCCTGGCTCCGCACTCAGGAATCACTCCTAGCGGTGCTCGGGAGACCATATAGGATGCTGGGAATTGAACCCGGGTCAGCCGCTTGCCAGGCAAATGCCCTACCAGCTGTGCTATCACTCCAGCCCCGAACTTATTTACTTTAATTCCTTCCTTAATAAACTTTAATTATCTCCAAACATGATCATGGGGGGAGGGGACATTGGGGGGCATCAACTTACAAATGTGCCATAGGCGGGGTTGGAGTTGTGGGAGGAAGGGAACAGTCTAGTCCTAACAAATGTAAAGTTTACTGAAGTTTCTGCGGGAGCTGGGAAGATGCTTCGCCTGGGAAGATGCTGAAGACCAGAGTTTTCAAATACCATTTCTTTTCAGGGGTGTTTACAAGGCCACGCCCCCTCACACCCCTCAAATCACACAAGAGGTTCATCTCTCCACAGTCCATCCCCAATCCATAGAAAACATTCTAACAAACTTGCTTGCAAGTTTCTCCCTCTTGATTCTCCCTTCCTTCGTCGGTTCTGGTTTTTTTTTTGGTGGGGGGGAGAGGGTTGCTTTTGCTTTTTTGTTTTTTGGGTCATACCCGGTGATGCTCAGGGATTACTCCTGGCTCTGCTCTCAGGAATTACTCCTGGTGGTGTTCAGGGGACCCTATGGGATGCTGGAAATTGAACCTGGGTTTGCCACATGCAAGGCAAACGCCCTATCCGCTGTGCTATCGCTCCAGTCCCTGTTCTGTTTATCTTTAAACAGGTTTCTTCCAGGGAGTGCAAAGTTTATGGCAGCTGATCCCGGCTCGATCCCTGGCACCACTTAGGTCCCACAGCCTTGCTGGGGGCAGCCCTGGAGGTGACTGAGCACATGGTTCAGGAAACACCACATTCTCAACCCCTTGTGCTGAATAAGAATCGCAGGGAGAGGCCTCCAGGCCTCTGGAGACCACTTGGGAACACCCTTCCCTGCACCCCAACACAAACACGCACTGAAGAATGAATCTATTTTTAAGATTCACTAAGACTCAGATCTTGGGCTGGAGAGATAGTACAAAAATTAGGCATTTGCTTTGCATGCAGACAACTCCAGTTCAACCCCTGGCAATTCATATAGCTCCCTAAGTATTATCAGGAGTGTTGCTGAGGACAGAGCCATAAGAAGTCCCTAAGCACCATCAGGCATGACCCAAACCCCACCCCACCCCAACCCCCAAAAATAAGCAGCTTATTTCAAAAACC
The DNA here is from genome assembly GCF_029834395.1 of Sorex fumeus. Lineage (NCBI taxonomy): Eukaryota > Metazoa > Chordata > Mammalia > Eulipotyphla > Soricidae > Sorex > Sorex fumeus. The sequence continues at coordinate 29,864,900 of NW_026606322.1, read as the reverse complement.
ATGAGGGGGGGGAATTAATGTATATTTCATAAAGACTGGAATGAAACAACAGTTTTTGAATGAAATTAACCAATACTTTTTCACTGTGACTTGATTTGCTTCTTCTCCAAGATTTTTGTTTGTATTTGCCTCGGTTTCCTTATGGTTTCATTTTAGTAGATCCCCTTAGTTCGAGGATGGAATTGGCGCTAATAGGGGAGAGGATAATAAATCAGATAACTTTTGTAACACATTTCTAAGAGAATGCTGGAATATTCCTATGTGTGCCCAGGCAGATCAGATATTTTGTCAGAAAAAAAAAACACGATTGTTTTCTTTCTCCTTTTCCTCCAAAAGCATAAATTTGTACTCTCAGAGAGTATATTTCATTTCTAAAAATTGTGTTTCTCTATTTTCATAGCAATCTTATGATTTAACTCACACCTCTCTAGGAAGTAACTGTTTGCAAAATCAGACACATTCAACCCAGTATTTGTAGTTAGTAGTTTGGGGACATCTGGTTCCATAAATCGAATCTTATTGGTAATAATCTCCCCCAAGAAGAGAAAAATGAGCAAACATTTCTGAAGATGACAGACAGATGCACACATTAAAAATGTTCATTATCAGGGAAATTCATATCAAGACAAAAATGAGATACTATCTCACACCAGTAAAAATAGCACATAAAAAAAAAGAACCTGGCAACAATCTGTGTTGATGTGCATGTAGTGAAAAAAGAACTTATCCACTGTTGATAGGAATGGTGCCCACTTCAACCCCTGTGAAAAACAGTATAGAAGGTTCTCAGAAAAGTAAATATGGAGTTGACATACAAGCCAGCAATTTCACATCTTGGTATCTGCCCCCGGGACACAAAAACATGTATTCAAAGGACACATCCCTATTCATTTTAGCATTTAGCACAAAAGCTAGGGTATGAAGTCAGGGGCCCAAAACCGCTGAGTGGATGATAAAATATGATATATATATATATATATACATAATATTTTACAGCTTCAAGAAATGATGAAATCATGGAGTTCACTACAACTTGGATAGAACAGGAGGATAACATGTTAAGTGGAGTCAGAATAAGGACAAATACAGAGTGCTCTCATTTATCTGTGGTACATAGTCTTCTGCCCCCGCGCCTGGGTGTTCCTTCCCGGGGCCCCTTAGAGGGGAGTGGGTTGAGTTTCCTCCCCGCCCCTACCAGGGCTCCGGCAGCCGAAGACCTCCAGGACCAGCCACCACCATGCTGAGACCACTCTCCGCACACATGAAGGTACTGGCAGAGGGACAAAGCCACGCGGGTTCCGGGGCCGAGACCTCCAAGCCTACTCGAATTGGAGTCGAGCATCTTCCACCCAGATCCTCCAAATTCCAGTAGGCGGGGGTCACACCCACCACCTGGCCCCCTGGCGCCGTGTAATCCCATCAGCGGCCAAGACTCAGAGACTATAAAATCTAGATCCCGGAACCGCGCAGCCGCGAATCTTATCAGAACTTTTTTTTATGACATCTTATTGTCTCTTTCCTACTTTGGACAAACTTGCAGGCTATCGAATGTAGCCTGCCCACAGGACAGAGTCTGGCAAACTCCCCGTGGCGTACCCAATATGCCAAATACCAGTAGCAATGATGGGTCTCATTCTCCTAAAGAGCCTTGAATATAATCTCAGGGCTAGGATGAAAGAGACGTTACTGGGGCCTGCTCGAGGCAATCGACGAATAACAGGATGATGAAATGATGAAAAAAAAAAACATAGGTTAATGGGAGTGCCTGCAAGGTACCAAAGTGGGGTGGATATTCCCCAAGCCATTCTTCCCACTTCTTCCTATTTCCTTTCACTAACTACCATAGTTTACACTAAGACCAAGAATCAGTATTATTTTGCAAGACTGCTTTTTTCATTAGTTTTATGACACAATTTAGTAAAACTATCAGTATTTTACTTCATGAGCTATTTCACTGAGCATAAAGATCTCCAACTCTATCCCTTTCTGTTCAAAAGGTATGGTTGCTCCTTTTTAAAGAGAGAGTAGTATTCCATTGAGCATTTGTGGTTTTTTTCATTTTTTTTTATTGAATCACTGTGAAAAGCAGTTACAGCATTTGTGTTTTCATATCCTTTGGATATATGTGTAAGAATAGTAGTAGTATTGCTGTATCATGTGGAATTTATTTTAAGGAATCTCCATCCCATTTTCCATTTGGCAGAAGTTGCACCATTTTACATTCCCACCCACAATGCATGCCCCAGGGTTTCTTTTTCTCTACATCCTCTCTCCAGTTCCCTAGTTTCCCATATTTGGCATATAGGCCATTCTTGCCTCTTTGTGAAATGACAACTTTCCCTAGTTTTGATTGGCATTTCCAAAAAATGTAGTGATACTGAGCATTTCATTCTGGGTGGGGGTTGGGGGAATATAACTATAGAGATGAAAAGTTTTAAATAATCAAGTAGGAAATAAAATCATAAATTTATAAAGAAGGCACAATGAAGGACTGTGGGGATTCAGAGAAGGAAGAGAGTCCGTTTAATATGGCACTGAGAAGAGGTAAGCTAGAAATTTATTTGAAGGAGGGGCAGAATGTTCAACCAGTAAGTTGAGTATAAGACTAAACTCTCGGGAAAGAAGTGACTTTATGCATGTTTAGATCACCCACATTGCACTGAACTTTGCCTTTCTCATTGTTTGAAATTGAAAACATGAAAGCAGATAAAGGACCCAATGTGATATCCTCTCCGTATCTATATTGCAAACCACAGTGCCCAAAAGTAGAGATTATGGGGGAAATTGTCTGCCATAGAGGCAGGGGGAGGATTGGAAAGCGGGGGGGGGGGGGGGAGATACATTGGTGGTAGGACATTGGTGGGACATTGGTGGTGGGTAATGTGCACCACTGGTGGTGTGGGCGTTCAATCATTGTATGACTGAAACTCAAACATCAAAGTTTTATAACTATTTCACGGTGCTTTAATAAAAAAAGAAATTTAAAAAATTTAACTTTTATCATGAAATTTATATACAAGTAGTACTACATGGAAAATATTATGCTAAGCGAAATGAGTCAGAAAGAGAGGGACAGACATAGAAAGATTGCATTCATCTGGGTAACATAAAGTAACAAAATAAGAGACTAACACCCGAGAACAGCTGTGATAAATACCAGGTTGTTCACTTCATGTTTTAGAGGCCAGCTGCACACTCTAGGGGTAAAGGCAGCTCAGATAGAAAAGGGAGCACGAAATAAAGGGTGCTGGGAAGATCTGCCCAGGATGGGAAATGCCTGCTGAAAGTAGTCTATGGACCGAACATGATTGCCACCCAATGTCTCTTCTGCAGACCACAGCACCCAAAAGGAGAGATAAAACAAAAGGGAGTGCCCTGACACAGAGGCATGGTGGAATGGGGGATGGGGGGGTGGGAGGGATACTGGGATTGGTGGGGGTGGAGAATGGGCACTGGAGGTGGGATGGGTACTCGATCATTGTATAACTGAAACCCAAGCACAACAACTTGTAAGTCTACAACTGTACCTCATGGTGTTTCACTAATAAAAAAAAAATGAAAAAAAAAAGACTGAAAAAAATTTTAACTTTTAGGCATTCCTTTTTCCTGTTTAAAAAAAAGTAGAGAAAAATAGAAAAAGGTATTCATCTGTGGAATGAAGATCAAGTTATTTCACTTTTATAAAGTACTTAGAGTGCAGTGTCTGCTCAAAAAGGACAAACTTCTTGCTGTTACCCATTACCTGCCATTTTATATTAGACTCGCCTGTGAATTCTGCATTTAGCACTTTGAGGCATTTTGCACTTTGGTTTGATCCCATGAACAATAAAAAGCTATCAAAGACTTGGAAGAAAACAGGCATTGGTGGAAAACAGTGACCACCTCCAATTACGGAGCTGAAGCAGAAAGGAAAAAATCAACAAAGAACATTATCTGGGAGGAAGGAAGAAAACCAGGTAAGATGCCCTGGATCTCAGCTAGGGGGGAAAAATAAAACCTTTTGTCAAAATGAAGCCATTAACACAGTCAACTGCTGTCAAAAAATTAGGGGGACAGGGCGAGGTAGGGGAGTTGTGCTAAAAAAGGAAAAGAGGGAGTTAGGTGGGAGCACTGTGAGCTCAGCACAGTGGCCTTTAAGTGCATTTCTTTGGAGGGATCAAAGCAGGCTCAGACCTGCCCTCCATGGAGAGTAAAGAAATAAACGTTGAGGAGATAGAAGCCTTGTGGACAATGAACGCCTGTTCCCTTGGGAGTATTTGTTTTCTGTGACCGAAAGTGTGCATTTATAGACCACCAAAATAGCCTGTTTCACAACTACTGCTTATTTTCCTTAAAAATGGGTCATAGACAACTGTTGTTAGTTGGTTCCATTGCAACCCTTTTCTGTCACCCCCTCCTACCCTTGTAAAACCAGCCTCGAGATAGCAGAGCACTCTGTGATGCAAAAGAAAGAAATTTTATTGCTACCTCAAGCTCGGAACCAAGTCCTCACCGATGCAGTGGCCTCAGGACAAGGATCCTGACTCTCATTTCAGAGGGCTTTATATAGCATATGCTTACATAAGCTACTCATTCTTTATGTTTTTTTAATTTCATTGAATCACCGTAAGATAGTTACAAGCTTTCATGTTTGGGTCACAATCACACAATGATCAAACACCCATTGCTCCACCAGTGCACATTCCCCACCACCAATATACCCGGTATAACCCCCCCTTTCCCACCCTCACCCTGCCTCCATGGCAGACAATATTTCCCATACTCTCTCTCTCTCTACTTTTGGGCATTATGGTTTACAATGCAGATACTGAGAGGCCATCATGTTTGGTCCATTATCTACTTTCAGGACTTCTTTGTGATTAACAAGAGACAATTTCTGGCACTAGTCACTGCTGATAGAGCATATGGTGATTGAGTCTACCTGCTGGGCCCAAGGACTTTCCAACTGGGATCTTGGTTGGCTCGTTTCTCGTTGTTTCATTTCTGGGAAACCAAAACTGTTTCAGTTCCAGGAACTGAACCTGAGGCCTAGCTGATTTTTCTCATTTCTGCTGCCTGTCATGGCGTTGCCGTTGCTTATTGTGTGGTTCATCTCTTCACCCTCATCTTGACCCCTGAAGCTAACATGAAGAATATGTATTTTCAAGGACACCAGAGAAAAAAGCAGGAGAAGGCTTTTTCCCCATAAGAGAAATCTTTTTTTTTAAGTTATTCTTTTGCATGTTTTAGTATTACTAGATTATACAATGGGCTAGAGCAATAGCACAGCAGTAGGACGTTTGCCTTGCACGCAGCTGACCCGACTGAGGTAGATTCGATTCCTCCACCCCTCTCAGAGAACCGGCAAGCTACCGAGAGTGTCTTGCCCTCAGGGCAAAGCCTGGCAAGCTCCCTGTGACATATTTGAAATGCCAAACACAGTAACAACAAGTCTCACAATGGAGACATTATTGGGCCCGCCCAAGCAAATTGATGAACAATGGGAAGACAGTGACAGTGACAGATTATACAATTAAGTACAAGTAAGCAAAACAGTGGCATACTCTGTCCAAACTATAATCATAAGACTTCCTTAAATTTGAATAGTGTATGTAACACTGGACCTGCCAGTAACTAGACAGTTACACCCACCAACTGCCGTGTAACTCCAACAACGGCCAGGATCCAGAGATCATCACACTCAGCTCCTGGGAGAGAACAAGACAGAGTCTCCTACCCTATGCCTGACTGTCTCCACCAGGGCCCAACAGCTGAAGACCACCGAGGCCCAGCCAAGACCATGCTGGGAGCACTCTCCACACACTTGGATGAGCCTCACGCATAAAAGAACTGACAGAGGAACCCAGGTGTGTGGGACCCGGGGCTGAGATCTCCAAGCCTGCACAGTTTGGGACTGGACCTGCCAGTAACTAGACAGTTACACCCACCAACTGCCGTGTAACTCCAACAACGGCCTGGATCCAGAGATCATCACACTCAGGTCCCGGAAGCGCGCAGCAGCATTCGCGGCCGCGCGACATCTTATCATCTCATTCCTAATTTGGTCAAACTGGCAGGCTACCAAATGTAACATGCCCACACGGCAGAGTCTGGCAAACTCCCCGTGGTATACCCAATATGCCAAATACCAGTAACAATGATGAGTCTCATTCTCCTAACCCTGAAAAAGCCTTGAATATGGCACTTTAAAAAAAAAAAAATCTCAGGGCTAGGACGAAGAAGACGTTACTGGCACCTGCTCGAGGCAATCGACGAACAACAGGGTGGTCGTGATCGTGATCGTGATGTAACACACACCCATAAAAGATCAGATAGTAATTTGTGTAAACAATCACACTAGAAATTGATGGTAAAGTTTATGTCGTTGGTATGTTTTTTGTGCTAATAGTAAATTTCTACGTAATAGAAATCTTAATTTTATTAAACATTAATTCTGGAAAGGAAGAGCTGTGGGCAGAGCTGGATGTCTTGTTTCCCAGGAATCCATCCACCCCATACTGGCGAATGCAGCCTTGCCAATGCAGAGAAGGGACGGGAAAGTCCATCCTGGAAAGTTCTTATAAATTAGGAATTCAAAAATCGAGGAACAAGGAAATTGAGGAAGAACAAGAAGTTGAGAATCCAAATCAAGAGTGGATAATTGGCCAGTTTCCACCTTTATCGCCTCTCCAACCCTCCTTGGTGCGATTTCTTCCCTCGCAGACCCAGGTGTCCATCATGGCACTAGTATGACCTGTGCTTGGATATGGAGAGGCGACGTAATAAGCAGAGGGTTCTATTTTCACAATCAGGAATCCCCTATATGGCCATTTTTTGAGGTTTTTGTTTTGTTTTGTTTTGTTTGCTTTTTGGGTCACACCTGGTGATGCACAGGGGTTACTCCTATCTCTGCACTCAAGAATTACTCCTGGCAGTTCTCAAGGGACCAAACCCATATGGGAATCCAACCCGGATGGCCGTGTGGAAGACAAACACTCTACCCGCTGTGCTATCACTCCAGCCCCAGCCGTTCTTATTTTTAACACTTTCTGATGAATTTTGTCATTACAGTCAAATTGATTGAACCTGAGACTTAATGGCATCAGACCAAGAGACTAAGCTTTCTGAAAGTCATTTGTTTCCAAAAGGAAGTGTCCCCACTCTGCTTAGTACACTCTGGTCAGAAAGAGTCCATGCCCTGGAAACCCAGGGCAGCTGCTCAGCCCTTTGGCTCCTCTCAGCCTGGACACTCTGGTTCTGCTCATGAGCCAGCTGGTTTGCATCTGTGTGAAGTAGGCTTGGGATTCCGCAAAGGGGACAATGGAGTCTTGTCTGTTCTTGCCTTAGCTCAAGCGATTTGGAACCCAACCCATTTCCTTTCTACCCGAAGCTGGGGAGGCTCTTCTTGGGCTCTCCATCTTTCCAACTGGACTTGTTTTCCTCCCCCTGTGTGCTGCTGAGCTGAAGAAGCACAAACAGCAGTTTGGAAGAGAACTTTGGAACGAGATCTAAACTCTGTGCATGCACCAATGAACGGATTCAGAGCAGCCCAAAAAGAGAAGGTGATGGAGCTGAACATATCTGCTCCTGAAGCCTCTTTAGGCCAGGCACACATGGCTGGAGACTCAGGTCTATGGTGCTGGAGATTTTAAGAATGCTCTCCTCCTCCATCAGCTCAGATATGAGCTCTTCTGAATAACTGAGGCATGAACGCTGGGTCTTAGGAGTACATTATTCCTGCCCCCAACCCCACCCCCCGGAGAAATTTATTTCCCATTTATAAAAGTCTCTTCATTTACTTACATTACATGTTGCTTATTTAGGCAAAAAAATGGTTTATTAATCTTCATAATTGTTCCCCTTTTAGAATTAAGTCAGTATGCAAAGAAAAATATTTTGGTTTTCAAACAGAAGTGGGTTTGGGGATATTTTTTATGGGGGAGTGGGTATTCCATGTGTCTTTTAAATTCATTTTTATTAGGTATCTGTCACTGTCACTATCCTCCCATTGTCCATCGATTTGCTCCAGCGAGCCCAGTAACATCTCCATTGTGACAATTGTTACTGTGTTTGGCATATTGAATACATCACGGGTAGCTTGCGTGTGGGCGAGATACTCTCGGTCGATTGCCAGCTCTCCGAGAGGGGCAGAGGAATCAAACTCGGGTCGACCATGTTGGCCGCTTGCAAGGCAAACGCCCTACCCGATGTGCTATCACTCCAGCCCCTATTAGGTATCATGGTTTACAATAGTATTAGAATCATTGTTTAATACCTGCAGTGCTATTACACCAATCCTTCTGCCAAGATCCCTTCCGCTTTGTGCCATGGTCCTTTCCCCCACTTTTCTCCTTTTCAGACTCCTCAGTTTCTAGTTTGATTAATTGTATCTCAGACTTTGTTCCATTCAGAATCGTCCAGTCCCTTTTGTTTTTCTTCTTTATCCTCCACATATGACATTAACTGGCATTTTTCTTTTACTTTCAGACTCACATCACTTCTCATGATACCCTCCAATCCCATTCATGTTGCATCGAGCTGCAAAATTTCATTTTTCAAACAGAAGTAGGGTTCTGAGGCAGAGAGAAAAAACCCTCAAGGCAACTAGACAAATTCCATTATTTTTTCTCAAGAACATCATCATTGCTGTCTTTTATATTCTCCTCAATTCCATAAGCCAACACATTTACCATCTTATCTTAAATAGTCTGAGTTAATACATCTATCTTTGGAGACCATAAATTATCTAATACAACAAGAGTATTAGGCACATTGTAGCAAAGGTTTGGTAGATATTGGAAAATATTAAAACAATGGTTAAGGGTTACAACACAGTATTTTTACAGTTTTAAGAAAATGGAATCGACGTGCTGCAGAGGAGGCCAGGGACCGCCGGGCATGGGGTGCCCAGTGGATGCCAATCCAAAGGTTGGACCTGTGGGTCCAACTGAGCTCCATTGGCTCAGCTGCTCAGCTGCCATCGCCTCCTCCCCACCATGGAATGCATCTTGGCTGCCCCGTAACCGATGTTTCCCAGTGGGCGTCGGGCCGAAGGTCTGACTCTGGCTACTTTTACAAGAGTGGATGGTTGCTGGCTGACCAGTGTCCCGAGCTGGGCATGTTCCCTGGGGTGCTGAAGATGGACACATTCGACAAACCATAAGCCCCGAGGATATCTCAAACTGTCATAAGCATCGCTGTACCCCCCCCCAAAAAAAAATGTATGGTCCAGGACAGCAAGAATGAAACTGAATTGGATTTTGGAGGTGACAGAATCCATGGACTCACTAAGAATCTAAACCAAACGTGGAGACGGGCTTTCCAGGTGAAGAGCAAGGCTTCGAGGTCAGGTGAGAAAGAGAAAGACAAGAGTCTTGGGGCTACAGAGGACAGGCGCGCTTCCTTCCCACTTTCCAGCCCATGTTTGATTGCTGTTCACCACATGCCGTCACCCAAGCTCTGCTAGAAGCGATCCCTGAGCACCTGGAGTATGATCTGAGCACTGTTGGATTAACACAAAACCCAAACAAACAAGAGCAAAGACAAAAAGGCTGGTGAGGGGGTATGGTGCCGCCAGCAGGTCAATCTGTACCTGTGAGGTGAGTGCATCAGCAGCCTGATGGCACCATCAGACTTTCAGATACCCCAAAATTGCTGCTGTGCCTTTGGCCAGACCCAAAAAACTTGGGGCAAAATTTACCAAGAAAGTAAATGGCCAAAAGTTAGGTATGTAGGAGACATACCCACAAACCACCTCTGGCTCAGCTATATAATTGGAAGCATGGCCTCTCTGGTTCTGGATCGAACTGCTTAACAGCCATGATCCCAGAGACTCAGAAACAAATCTCGAAACCCAGCAGCTTTTGTCAGAAATGCATCTGGACCGCATACAAGGTGGCCGCCACCTCAGAGCTTATTGGAAAGCCAGGTATGAGCCAGTGGTAATGGGGCAACTGCAGTCTCATGGGTTAAGGGGATGGTACCGGCTCATCCTTCACACCCTACTGAGGTCACGAGTTGCCCCCCCCCCCCCCCATGAGCAGCTCTATGACATGGCCATGGCTCAAGAGTCAAAAGGACTTAGTCCAGAGCCCGGCAGCTTGCAACAGAAAAGTGAATGGTCCATGCGTTAAACTATGGCACCATGCTTCCCCAGGAGGGAAAGGGTGTTGCTCCCTTTCTGCCTTTTTACCCCCAGTGGCAAGGTGGCCGCCACCTCAGAGCTTATAGGAAGATCAGGTATAAATCGGCGGTGATGGGGCAACTGCAGTCTCATGGGTAGGGGGGTGGTACCGGCTTGTCCTTCACACCCTACCGAGGTCACGAGTTGCCCCCCACGAGTGGCTCTCCAGCACAGCCATAACACCAGATGCACAGAAACCAATCTCGTAATTATCTGGCTCTTTGCAGAAATCCAAAATTGCGTGGCTGCTTTTGCGGCCATAAGACATTATACGATTCTTATACCAGCTATAGAAAACAAAGTATTTCACAATGCCTTTTCAGCAATTCTGGTTGTTGGGGGGAGGGGGGAATTCTAAACAATAATGGTGCACCTTTTGTCGAAGTGATGAATTCAGTCAATGTAGAGAAGAGTCAAGTAGAAATCATCTGCCTCACAGGCATTGGGAGGGGTGGTAGGGGGGTATATTGGGGTTCTTGGTGGTGAAAAATGAATGCTGGTGAAGGGAAAGGTGTTTGATCATTATATGACTGAGACTTAAACCTGAAAGCTTTGTAACTTTTCACACAGTGATTCAATAAATAAATATAAGAAGGGGAAAAAATGGAATAAGATGCAATAGAATACTTATTCCTGCTAATGGGAAAGAAATAAGATGTTTGAAGAGACTGGGGTAATAGTTAAACTGGGCAACTATGTATGAAGCCCTGAATTTGATCCCAAGCACCTCACTGGCCTCCTCAACACTATCAGGAGTAGCCCTGTTTGCCTAGAGCGCCATCAAGTATAAACCCTCACAAAAAAAAAAAAAAGATGGTGATCCAGAGAGATAGTATAGTAGGTAAGGCTCTTGCCTTACTCATGTCTGACCCAGGTTCACCCACTATGGTCCTCAGTGCCCCATCAGGAGGGATTTCTGAGTGCAAATCCAGGAGTGTATGTCCTGAGTACTACTGGGTGTCCCCACTCCAAGATAGTTAAAGACATAGGTGAATAAATCTGAATAGGTCTGTCTTTAACTTGAAGGCTCAAAAATATGATTTTTTCTGTGACTCAATCTAGTTTGACTCAATCTTCATTCTATAGGACTGGTAGAAATTTTATCTCAGTGGATTCTGGACTGAGAATCCACTGTCAGGCCTGATGTTTCAGTGAGGATGAACCAGTGTTCCAAAAATGAGAGTCTGAGGGGTTGTTCAAAGGGAAAGTTCAGGATTCTGGGTGTGACCAAGCCCTGGGAGATAATGACCAGTCAAGGTCCCAGGAATTGAATCCTGCAGAGAGCCAGATCTGAAATTAATCCCAAAGACACTCACTCAATGAGACCATTCACCCCAGGAACAGAGCTATATGGGTTTTCCTGAGTCTCTGAAATTAACAAGGGCCCAGAATTCCTCAAGAGACCAGAAACTACCCCTACCAAATCTTTTCCTAATCCCAGGCTTCCAAAGTTTTATGAAGATCCAAACTAAAAACTTTCACAGGTAAGTCAGGTAAACATTCACAGACACATAAGGGCAAATATTGGAAAACGGGCCATTTAAAATAGCTTTGTGATAAAGAATTCCATTTAACCTAAGACTACTTCTTAGAACGTGTATGTCCAGAAAGAGGGCTCAGGTATTTTCACCTCTCTTTGGCAAGTGATTATTTTCCTCTTCTTGAGGTAAGGTGGACCATAAGGTTTTTATGTTTCAGTTGATTTATTTGCCGAGAATTATACCTTCTCTACAGAGAAACACTGTTCCAGGATTGATGAGTTTTTAAAAAGCCTATGAGCTGATCATCATCATAATTTTACTGTCTTCATTTAAAGAACATTAATTTGCATTTCTAAAGAAATCTGAAGCTTCTAAGGGTTCAGGGTCAATAGCTAGGTGGTAAAGATGGACTTCTTGTACAATGAGATGGCTTAAAGTGATAAATGGGAATGACAGAACTAGCATTTGAACACAAATTCCCAACTTCCAACCATTTGTTCAGATGACATAGACTCAACCCTCATTTAATAAACTCACACATCACTTTTCCTCTTTGTTGATGGTTGATTTTATTTGTATCTGCTTACCATGATGCTCAAAAACAAATTTAATTTTCTTCTTTATGACTTCTTGATATTTGTTTCTTGAGAACTGAAATAATCATACAGAAAGTCTCACAACTTCTGTTTTATCATCTAGGGCCCTGGAAATCTACTAAACAGACAATTATGAGTTAAGCAGGTTAGGAAATAAACAGGTAGGAAGGAGAGTCAGTTTAGAGAAAGCTTTTATTTATTTCTTTTTTCCTAACTGAAAAAAAAACAACAGTATCATAAAGGTCTCTCCTGGACTTTATCCCAGACCAAAAGGAAAACAATCGTGTAGAAACTGCCTTGAGAAAACCTGAAGTGCTTGGGGGAAATTTCAAAATCTTACTTCAAAAGAAAGAGACAAGAACACACTGAGACTATACAGTGATAATTCAATTAAGTGTTGCCACAGAGTTGGCCAACTTCTCAACAGTTACGTTACAGGATTGCCAACTTCTCAGAATTCTCTTAACTCAGAGCCAAAACTCACAGGTTAGCAATGCCAAAGAGAGCTCATGCTTACTCTCTAAGACTTAAATCAAAGTTCAAAAGACTGATTTTTTTTCATTGTTGGTATTATGTCTGTTCTTTTCCCTACTAATTAATCCTAAATCATGTGCTTTAAAAACCTTTTTCATGTCTGTTTTATAATTAGTTCTGTTTTTTTTAACATCAAATTGTACTGATTTACTATAAGTTTACAAGACTATATAATTCCAGGAGTACAGCTCCCCACCTTCCTCTGTGTAAACATTTCACATCCCTCAGCACCATAATTCTAGGGCCATCATTCTCAAATTGACATTCTGAACCTATTCTTTTTACGCCACCCCATATTCCTTCTCCTCTGGTAACCACCATCTTTTTCACAGAGTATGAGTTATTTTTGTTGCATTTTGCCTGTACATTTGATTCAGTGATTTATAGTCCATAAATGGCTGACACCAATACATAATCCTCTTTTACTTCCTGACTTATTCCCTGTAGCATACGCACCTCAAGTTTCATCCATGTTGTTGCAAATTACAAGATTTCATCTTTTACGTATAGCTTGGTGGTAGGCAACTGAATAAATTATATTCCAGTTTCTTTATCCCATCTCTTATCTTGTCCTTCAACTTAGAGTAACAAGCTCACAGACCACCATCACTGAGTATTTCAGCCATGTGTTTGTCACACAAAGCCTCTATTATGTTGAGTCTATTCTCAACTTGAATTTTTATCATAAATGAGTGTTGGATCTTGTCAGATGTTCTGCAGCATCTATTGATAGGATCACGCAATTTTTATCTTTCCTTATGTTGGTGTGGTATATTACATTGGCTCGCATATGTTCAACCATTGCTGCATTCTTAATGAGTCCCACTTGGTACTTTTATATGAATATTTTAATACATTGCTGGATTTTGTCAAGACTCAATTGAGGAGTGTTGCTTCTATGTTGTTCAAAGCTGTTAATCGTGTGTGTGTGTGTGTGTGTGTGTGTGTGTGTGTGTGTGTGTTTCTGTTCTTATCTAGCTTAGGAATCAGGACACTGTTGGCTTCATAAATTGTGTCTGGTAAAGTTCCCCCTTCAATTTTTAGGAAGAGTTAAAGGAGGTTAGGGATTTTATCTTCTTTGAAAGTTTAGTGTGATTCATTAGTGAAGCCATCTGGTCCTTAGTTTTTGTTCTTAGGAAAACTTTTGCTTACTGCTTCAGTTTCTGGACTTGTGATCAATCTGTTCCTACTCTTTGTTCCTGGTTCAGTCTTAGAAGGCTGCATGCTTACAAAAATTTATCCATTTTGTCTGAGCTGTCCAATTTGTTTGCATACAGATGTTCATAATAGTCCCTCTTGATTCTTTCTCATTCTGCATTATCTTTCATAGCTTTGCCTCTCTTGTTTCTGAATCATCTTTTAAACAAATATGCACTTACTAATTAGAAGTCAACCTTGAGAATGCCATTTTGCAGACTTGGCTTGTTGAAACCAAGTCAAGTGCTAACTCTTCCCTCCAGATTGACTTCTTGTCACCTATTATTAAAACAGTTAAAAAGGCTTTGTCACTTCAAGCTTCTTGCCCCAATTCTGACTCATAAAAGATGTATCTTTATCTTTTAGTATTTTTCTTTTTCCCCGGTTATTTTTATGAAGGTACCATAGTTTACAACAATTCCATATTCTTGTTTTATGCTTACAATATTACTATACCCCGACCAAAAGAAGGTCAATTACCCATAACTGTCTCTAGGTTTCTTCCCCTGCCTCTTTACAGCTTTAAGAATTCGTGTTTTCAGAAACTGGCACACATCAAAAAGAACAAGAACAATCAGTGCTGGCATGGGTGTGGGAAGAAGGGGACTCTTATTTATTGTTAGTGGGAATGCTGACTACTCCAGCCTTTCTGGAAAACAATATGGACATTCCTCAAAAAAACTAGAAATTGAACTTCCATATGACCCAGTAGTGCCAGTTTAGGGAATATATCCTGGGGATGCAAAAAAGCACAGTAAAAATGACATCTGCACTTGTGTGTTTATTACAGGAGAGTTATTACTGGGTCATATGGAAGTTCTAGTCTCAAGAAATGTCCACACCATTTTCCATAAGTACTGAGCCAGACAACACTGATTGGTTTTATTAGGGTTTTCTTTTATATTCCTTTCTTATTGAGCCTTACTAAATTATAAGATTTGTTTACCCTTTCAAAGAACCAGTTTCTGGTTTCATTGGTCTTTTATAAATCACTCAATTTCACTAATTTCTGCTCCGAATTTCATAATTTCATTCTTCCTACTGATATTTGGTTATTTTTTTATTTTCAGATTAATTTAGATTTTTTTATCTAAGTTTTCTATCAGCTTTCTATGTTCTTTCATTACTTTTGGGAAGTACTCACGATCATGTCTTTCAGTACATTCTCTCTCTCTCATTTCTTTTCCAACTAGAGTCACATAAAATTTCTTATTGTTTGTAAATCATTGCTTCTCCTCTTCCACTTGTGTCATTGCTGTAATTTTATCTTCAATATTACCTATTTTTTCCTCTGTAAGATTGAGCCTACTTGTAACACTTTATAATACAGATTTTATTTCATTTATTGTAATATTCATATCCAACATCTTCAGAGCTTTTAATGTCTTTGATGTCTTTGGAAAAACTTCTCCTGAATCTCTTTTCTAATATTATTCACCTCTTTTTCTGTGATTCATTGAGATACTCTAACTTTATTAAGCTTAATTATGATAACTCTTCTGAGTTCTTTGCCTTTTGTTACCTCCAATTATAAGTCTTAAATTTCAATCCTTAGAGATTTTGTTTCTTTGGAGGCCACATGCAGTAGTAATCAGGGCTTCCTCCAGTAATCTACGAGGTTGTGCAAGACAAAAAAGGCAAGTACCTTAAACCCTGTACTTACTCCCTAGCCCCTCATCCTGCTATTTTTAAAACAATTTCCAGGTTAAAAATTTTATGTGTACACCTGAGGGTTGACTTCTGTCATTTTCCCATTTAATGACTGTGTGGCTTTAGAGTTGGGATTCTCATTTGTTCAGCGACTGTGGTGGGAAGGAGAAAGGGAATAAGGAGATCAACAACCTAAAACACAATTTTCTTTGCCATAGGGGTGGGGCGGGGGAGGGAGGGCTACTGGGTTCATTGGTGGTAGAGAATGGGCACTGGTGGACTGATGGGTACTTGATCATTGTATAACTGGAACCCAAACACAAAAATACGTAAGTCTACAATTGTACCCCATGGTGTTTCACTAAAAATAAATAAATAAATAAATACAACCTTCTATGCTTGAGGCCAACCTAGAGGCAGTGCCCCACACCTGCCTTGCTGTGCCTATCTACTTCCAGGTCATAGGCTAATCTCGTAACTTCTCAAATTCCCCAAGGGTGGGAGACGACTCTGCCACCAGTGCTGCTACCAACTGAACTCTATAGAATTTGTATTCAGTACCAGTCTGCAGTCTCTAACAGCAAGCATTGTAACCCCATAGTAGGGGTTACTCTCATACTAGGAGTAGACTGACATTAAGGGTTCTGTTATGGTCTCTGGCCTCCCCTAGAAAGGCCAGCCCACAGAGATGACTACTTGCTGAGCCCAGGCACTTACCTCCTCTCTGCAACTGCCCTGATTCCATGAAGCATAACTACCAGTCTACAGATCCATAGATGTCTGGGTCTTTCCGATAAAGCAGGCCATGAGTCAAGTTTCCTTTGATTAGTGGGTGATGTCTGGTCATGTTTTAGAGGGAACAGAGACCAGCACAGCCAAATCAGCCATGTCTGTATCACTTGTATCACTTGTCATTCCGTCACTCATCGATTTGCGTGAGCAGACACCAGTAATGTCTCCATTCTTCCCTGCCATGTACTAGTGTAGCCCAATTGCATCTGCTCACTCCAGCAACACAAAGAGCATCAAACCATTTGTTCAGGGTCTTGACAAAGAAGTTCGACTATCTCGTAGGTGAGCAGCCAGGCATTCTTTTGATGTCCCATGGAATCCAGTTGGTAACAGCTCTAGTCATCTTTGGTCATCTCCAAATTGCATTACATGTCTGGCCCATCTGATTTTCAATGCCTTGGCAATCAAGGAAGCATCCCTGATCCTCCATCATAGGTCAAAACTCTGAATTCCTTCTCTCACTTGAGTGAAGCGTGATACTCCAAGCATAG
Source organism: Sorex fumeus (assembly GCF_029834395.1). NCBI lineage: Eukaryota > Metazoa > Chordata > Mammalia > Eulipotyphla > Soricidae > Sorex > Sorex fumeus. The sequence goes on along the minus strand of NW_026606322.1, from coordinate 29,847,997 downwards.
CTCTTTCAGTTCCTCTTTGAGAGACCCAACAGGTGCTGCCCAGAGATGCAGGCAGGTGCATGTTTGTCAGCTTGCAGCATGTCTGTACCAACTAATGCCTAGGGTTTCTTCCAAAATAACAAGACTCTGGTCTGTTCTTTTTTGTTGTTGTTGTTTTTGCTTTTTTGGGTCACACCCAGCTATGCTCAGGTGTTACTCCTGGCTCCGCACTCAGGAGTTACTCCTGGCAATTCTTGGGGGACCATATGAGATGCTGGGCATTGAACCTGGGTTGGCTGCAAGCAAGGAAAACACCCTACTCACTGTACTATCATTCCAGGCCCCCTCTGGTCTATTCATCCTCAGAGGAAACAGTATCCCGTCAGTTCAGGCAGGCTTCTCACTGGGATCAAGGAGCTACTTAGAGTCCAGTCACTCTTAGACAACTGTGTGCTGCCTTGAGAAGCACCCACAGGAAGGGGCTCCCTTGTTCTTGACATCACTGTCACTGTGTCAAATGTGTGATTCTGCTACTGGGACCCTGCTATACTGAAGGGACTGCCTGTAACCTCCTCTCAGGACCAATCAATCTGTACAAAGAGTAAAGGACTCACCCGGAAGCACATGTCTCTTGGGTAGCCCCACTAATTCAATCCCAAGATCCTCAACCACCACCTCCTTGATCTTCTGGGGTCACTATCTCTCCTCCCTAATCACAGTCTGATGCCTGTCACAGCAGCTGTGAGATAACTATAGACCCCTCCAAACCCCCTTCTCACCACCAACCACCACCCAAGTGCACTGAATTATTCAAACTAGTCGATCACAACTCCACTCATCTAGTTTCACACATTCCTTCCCAGAAACCACAATAAATGCTCTTGTTCATGTTACTTCCGTTCCCTTTGCCTTCTGAGTCCGGCCCCCTTGGCTAGCCTATTGTGATCCAGAGAACAGCATCCTCCTCCTCTAGAAAGTTATGGGCAACTGTCTTTGCCATAATGATCAACTCCTGATTCTGTTGGCCACAATACCTTAGAAGGATCATCATAAAAGAATAAAACTTACATTTAAAAATGAACATATTTGAAAATAAAAATCAACTGAGTACTAAAGACTATGGGGGGGGGCAAACAATGATCTTCAATGGAGAGATCTGATGTGTGGAGGAAATAAATTGATTTTCCTTAACAAGTTAGCACGCCAGCAAGTCTTCAATGATTCTAACATCAGAGCTACCCCACAGTGCCACCACAGAATCACCCCATTCACAATCAATCTGATTTTAAACTGAAGGAGTGTCTGCTCAGCTTGATTCCTTTCCTCAAGCTGAAAAAGCACCAAAAAAGGAAAGAAGAAGTGACTCAGCAGATGAGTATAGAAATCAAGAAATCCTGCGGTTAAGGTGCTGGCCTTACACACAGTCAATTTCGACTGGGTTCCCTGGAGCCACATACAGTTCCCTGAGTGCAGAGCCAGGAGTGAGCCATGATCACCGCTGGGTGTGGCCCCAAAACAAAAAGGAACAGGAAATTACATTTGTCCTCTGTTAAATCACTTCTGACACATTCTCCTTCTGTGTTCTATTCCCTTTCTGTGTTCTATAAGTCTGGATCAGGAAAAGGATTGACTAGAAGTTGATTATTCAGTACAATATATTTGCACTATAGAGGGTACATGAAGCACCTATTCTTTTTTTTTGGGGGGGGGTCACACCCGGCTATGCACAGGTAACTCCTGGCTCTGCCCTCAGGAATTACTCCTGGCGTTGCACAAGGGACCATATGGGATGCTAGGAATCGAACCCAGGTTGGCAGGGAAGGCAAATGCCCTATCCGCTGTGCTATTGCTCCAGCCCTATTCTTATTCTTAAAGGCCTGCAGTGAGGATGATTTTAGAGGCAGAACAAGCTTTTGAGGTTATGAGTTAGAAATGGGGAAGAGGGTCCATTTTTTTTTTTCTTTCTCCCTTTTTCTGAAAAACACTTCTACACAAAAGTGCCAGGGAAAAGAAATTGTTCCCACATATTTGAAATGCAATCTGTCCATTATAGATTGATTTTAAGGTATAATAGTCTTCTTTTTATTTCAAAGAGCAGATGAAAATGGAAAACTGTTAGCTATTCTAAGAATCATATAATCATAATTATCAATTTGAATTCCTATTGCAAGTACTTGCAACCACAGTAAAGTGGTTTATCATCAACTATGTCTCAGGGTTTTAATTGTGTGCACTTGAATGTATTTGCATATTCTTAGCACACTCTATCATTTTTGCTCCTGATAAAACATTTTTTAAAAAACTATGCTCTGCCAATTCAAAAATGCATTGTTCTTGAATCTCTGCACAAAGTATGGGTAATTGCCATTATATTCGGCACACGTTCAGGATTAAAGCTAACCTGGAGTTTTTTTAGAGAATAGTACCACAACACTTGGATCTCAAAAACGCTCATTTAGGTGCCCAGGGTTTAATGGTATTCACATCCACACACTCTATAATGTTATTTAATGATTCTTGGCGTGACAGTTGAAACTGAAGCGTTGGTATTTCCCTTGGAAGTGAAATTTTCTAAAAGCCAATCTCCTTCCTGCCTCCCTAAAGAGTTAAGAAGTTATAAAGAGAGAGATGCTGGATAAAGTCTCCAAAGAGATGAGACAAGTAACCAAGTGGGTCTTTTACTGTGCCTTCTTGTCTTTACTCCATGATAGCTTCATGGCGCCAGGAACGTGTTTTTCCTCTCAGAGGAAAAATAAGCTCAGAGAGTCCAGAACAAGTTAATCTATCACATATGAAAAGAAATAAGGTCTGGGAGAGAGAGAGTACAGCAGGTGGGGCATTTGCCTTGCATATGGATGACCTGGTTTGGATTCCCAGCAATGCATCTGGTCCCCTGGGCCCCACCAGAAGTGATCCTTGAGCACCGAGCCAGGATTAAGCCCTGAGCATAGTCAGATGCTGCAGGAAGAAGGAAGGAAAGGAAAGAGGAAGGGAAAGGAGTGAAGGGGAGGGGAGGGAAGGAGGAGGGAGAGGCAGAGGGAAAGGGAAGGAAAATAAGTGATAGAAAGCCTTTGTAATGAATTCTAGAAGAGTTCACATCCAACTCTCCATCACCACTTAAACTCAAAAATAAAACTAGTAACTCTCATGAACACTGATTATTTTATTTACATATTCCACTGATCTAATGTTTCCTCTTATTTGCATACCTAAAGCACATGTTCATAAAAATTCCTAGATAATGGGGAAATCTCTGGCAAAGCTGAGGATTGTTCACTGAAAATTAACCCCAATCTAGTCAAATGAATTCATGCAATTCTCCTCAGCATCAAAACAGAAGGTGTTAAGATGCAGTATGACACTATGTAATCTAGCTATAAGATGTGCAAATCAGAAAGAAACAGAAGAATCCAGAGATGCAGCTCAGAATTAGTTTGTATGCTTCATACATAAAATTTAGTTCATCTAGGGGGTATGGTGCCGCCAGCAGGTCAGTCTGTATCTGTGAAGCGAGTGCATCAGCAGCTTGATGGCACCGTCAGACTTTCAGATACCCCAAAATTGCTGCTGTGCCTTTGGCCAGACCCAAAAAACTTGGGGCAAAGTATACCAAGAAAGAAAATGGCCAAAGGTTAGGTATGTGGGAGACACACCCACAAACCACCTCCAGCTCAGCTATATAACTGGAAGCATGGCCTCTCTGGTTCCTGGTCGAACTGCTTAACAGCCATGATCCCAGAGACTCAGAAATGAATCTTGGAACCCAAAGGCTTTTGGCAGAAATTCATCCTCTTCCTGCAGTAGGTTACTGGTGCTGGGCCACTCCAGGTGGAAGTAGGTTTCGTGTCTTATCCTGTTCCCCCTGGTGACCCAGTGACCACCATCCTCCAGAGGCCACTGGACAGTCAGATTTGGGCCTGCAGTGACGAAACACATGGGGCCTCACCAGATGGGGGTGGAACTGGCCCTTTCCTCCCCATCCCAACGAGATCCCAAGTTGCCACCTACAAACGGCCTCTCTGGCTCTTAATCAAGCTGATTAACGGCCATGATCCCAGAGACTCAGAAACAAATCTTGAAACCCAGCGGCTTTTGGCAGAAATGCATCCAGACTGCATATAAGGTGGCCGCCGCCTCAGAGCTTATTGGAAAGCCAGGTATGAGCCAGTGGTGATAGGGCAACTGCAGTCTCATGGGAAGGGGGACAGTACCGGCTCATCTTTCACGCCCTACCGAGGTCACAAGTTGCCCCCCACAAGTGGCTCTCTGGCATAGCCATAACACCAGATGCACAGAAACCAATCTCGCAATTATCTGGCTCTTTGCAGAAATCCAAAATTGCACTGCCATAATAGGCATCATCTGATTCTCATAACCAGCTATAGAAAACAAAGTATTTCACAATGCCTTTTCAGCAATTCTGGTTGTTGGGGGGGAAATTCTAAACAATAATGGTGCACCTTTTGTCGAAGTGATAAATTCAATCAATGTAGAGAAGAGTTAATTAGAAATCATCCGCCTTACAGGCATTGGGAGGGGTGGGAGGGGGGTTTATTGGGGTTCTTGGTGGTGAAAAATGAGTGCTGGTGAAGGGAAAGGTGTTTGATCATTATATGACTGAGACTTAAACCTGAAAGCTTTGTAACTTTTCACACAGTGATTCAATAAATAAATATAAGAAGAAAAACATGTAGTTCATCTAGAAAATAGGTGAATGACAAACCATGAAAGAAAAAACTCATTTATGATATATGTATCTGGCAAAAACTTACATCCATGATTTAATTTTTAAAAATTTTAATTTTTATTAACCAATAAAGAAAAATAAAGACTCCCCAATTAATTGAGAGAAGTCCAGAAAATTATATCTGATCTAGTCTTTTCAAAAGAAGATTTTTAAATGATTAATAACAAAAAACATGGATAAACGCCTATAATCCCTAGGAGGCGTACAAGATTGTAGCTATAAATGTATTACTAAAGACTTCAAAGAAATTCTTTTTTAAACAATTTTGTGCGTGGAGCATTTTTTTTATTTGGGGGGACACATCTGGCAATGCTCAGGGGTTAATCCTAGCTCTGCACTCAGTGATCACTCCTGGACATACTCTATAGGATGCCTAGGATCAAACCCGAGTTGGCCATGTGCAAGACAAATGCCCTAACCACTGTACTATCGCTCAGCCCACTGAAAGAATTTTTTTTTTTTGCTTTTTGGGTCACACCCGGCGATGCTCAAGGGTTACTCCTAGCTCATGCACTCAGGAAATGCTCCTGGCGGTGCTCAGGGGACCATATGGGGTGCTGGGAATCGAACCTGTGTCGGTCATGTTGGCTGCATGCAAGGCAAACGCCCTACCCGCTGTGCTATCACTCCAGCCCCCCACTGAATTTTTAGTTAAATGAACAAAGTACTATGTTCGTTGATTAGAAGAAATAATATACAAAATTCACCTATAGATTTTCATTTAAAATTTCAATGAATATATGTTTGTGTATAACCACGATCACGATCACTCTGTTGTTCGTCAATTGCCTCAAGCAGGCACCAGTAACGTCTCCTTATTCCTAGTCCTGAGATTTTAAAAGAGCCATATTCAATGCTCTTTCAGGGCTAGGAGGATGAGACCTATCATTGTTACTGGTATTTGGCATATTGAGTAGGACACAGGAAGTTTGCCAGACTCTGCCGTGCGGGCAGGATACTTTCGGTAGCCTGCCAGGTTCTCCAAGGTAAGAATGAGATAATAAGATGTCTTCTGAGAGCTGGGTTTTATAGTCTCTGGGTCTTGGCCATTGATGGAACCACCTGGCGCCAGCAGCAGCTGGTGGGTGTAACACCTACCTACTGGAAGATGGGGGATCTGGGTGGAGAAGGCCCAGTCCTGATCCGAGCAGGCTTGGAGATCTCAGTCCCAAGACCCGCATGCCTGGGTTCCTCTGCCAGTTTCTTCATGCATGAGGCTTGTCCGGATGTGTGGAGAGTGGTCACAGCATGGTTGTGGCTGGTTCTGGAGGTCTTTGGCTGCCAGGGCTCTGCTTGGGGCAGGGAGGGAAACTCAACCCGCCCCCCTCCAATAATCCCCTCATAACCAATCAAAAAAATTCCAGAATTCATATGTAAAAATATTTCCAAGCACTCAAAAAGAACAGAAATTTCTGCTTTTGCTGGCTATCAGGAACTCTTTAAAATCATTGATGATTTGGGCAATGAAGGGGTTGGGCCATCCAGTGGTGCTCAAGGCTTGTTCCTGACTCTGTGCTCAGGGATCACTCCTAGTGGTGCTCAGGGGACCTTGTGTGATGCTTGAGCATGTAAGGCAAGCCACTAACCTCCTCTACTATTTCTCGTTGACAACATTTTTAAATTTTGTTTATTGAATCACAGTGAAATACACAAATACAAAGTTGTTCACAATTGGGTTTCAGTCATATAATGTTCCAAACTGTCCCTTCAACAGTGTCCATTTCCCATCACCAATGCCCCAAGTTTCTCTCCCACTGCCTCTATGATGCTCTCTCCCCCTCTTTCTCCCTCCCTTCCCCTCCCCCTTTCCTTCTCCCTCCCCTCCCCCTTTCCTTCTTCCTCCTCCTCTCCCTCACGCTCCCTCCTTCCCTGTCTCCCTCTCTCCTTCTCTCTCTCCCCTCCTTCCTCTCTCTCTCTCCCCTCCTTTCTCTTTCTCTCTCTCTCTCTCTCTCTCCCCTCCTTCCTCCCTCCCTCCCCGCCCACATTTCCCTCCCCCCTTTTGGGCCTTATGATTTGCTATACAGATACTGAAAGGTTATCAGTTATATCCCTTTACCTACTTTCAACACTCAGTTCCTGATTCTCATAGACAATTTTGACATATCACATTGTCAAAGAGAAAGGAAAACAGATTGATGAGCCAGATTAAAGAGTTTAAAACTGACTTGCCACTTGATTTATGTCAGAGCAGATACTTCATATTAGTGAGGAAAAATAGGTTTTTCATAAACATGAGTGGTACAATTCTGAAAATAAAAGAAAAATTAATCCAAAGCTGTAACATACATCATGCACAAAAACCAATCTAGATGACCCAAAGTAGGGTGCCAGGGATGTGGGACAGTGGTCACACATATACCTTGTATGCAAAAGACATACAAGGTAACAATTGGTAATAAACATACCTTATATGCTCAATCCCCAGCAACACACACACACACACACACACACACACACAATTGATTAGAGACTTAAAAGTAAAAGATAAGCACGAACAAGTAGAATTTGTTTATCGTATGTATTACTAACCAAGGAATAGTATCTAGAGTATAAGAATTTCTATGACCCATTAAGGAAAAAAAGCAAACAACCAAGCAAACGGCTTGTTTAGATCTCAGAGACGAGTAAACCCAAATGGCTAAATAAATCTAAGTGAAATTCTCAGTATCATTAGCACCGAGAAAATTTAAATTACTGCCACAAGGAAGTTCCTTGTGGCAATTACCAGGCTGGCAAAAGTTAAAGAGTCTGACAAAATTGAAAGTTGACAAATATCTACAGATTCTCTTTTAGTCGGATTTTAAATTGAGAAAAATGCCAATGAAAACTGTATCACCCGGAAAATACTTCTAGAAGACAAGTATTCATAATAGCACTTTTTGTAACAGAAAAATAAAGAGCCAGAGTTGCCTCAAAGAAATATATACTTGCATGTAGGAATGATAGATTTGGTCACCAGCACCACATGGTCCCCCAGCTCCACCGAGAGTGACCCATAAACGGGGGGGGGGGGGAGTGTAAATAATATAAACCGCCTAAGTATTGGGTAGGGCATTTTCCTTGCATGCAGCTGACCCGGGTTTGATTCCTCCATTCCTCTCAGAGAGCCCAGCAAGCTACTGAGAGTATCTCACCCACACGGCAGAGCCTGGCAAGATCCCCATGGCATATTCAATATGCCAAAAACATCAACAACAAGTCTCACAATGATGATGTTACTGGTGCCCACTTGAGCAAATTGATGAACAACGGGATGACAGTGCTACAGTGCTACAGCAACAAGTATTTATCAACTATAGAAAAGATAAGCTATAGGACAATCAGATAATGAACTATTATCACTGTCACTGTCCTCCCATTGTTCATCGATTTGCTCGAGCAGGCCCAGTAATGTCTCCATTGGAGACTTCGTTGTTACTGTGTTTGGCATATCGAATACGTCACGGGGAGCTTGCCAGGCTCTGCCGTGCGGGCGAGATACTCTCGGTAGCTTGCCGGGCTCTCCGAGAGGGGCGGAGGAATCGAACTCCGGTCGGCCATGTTGGCTGCATGCAAGGCAAACGCCCTACCGCTGTGCTATTGCTCTAGCCCCATGAACTATTATATTCTTTATGAATATTAGATTCCATGTATTTCCATGTATAAGTATGGATGAATTTCAAGAGCACAGTGCTGAACTAAAAACATCAACTAAAAAAGAAATACACTGCAATTCTCTCTCTATTATATTTAAAAAAGCATAGAATAGGCTGGATCTTCAAGCCATGTTCTCTTTTGAACACAAATCTCACGTGCTTATCTCTATATTTCTTGGCTAGTTTATTTCTACTTGGAGTAGCCTATATTTTCTCTTGAACATATACTTCTCTCCCTCTCTCCCACCTCGTATCTTTCTAAATATCGATAAAAATTATCTTGCTTCATAAAAAAATCAAACTATAAAGCAAAATTAAATAGAAAAATAAAGACAAGGACACATATAAAAGTCAGCAAAGTGGTTTCCTCTATACTGAGCACCAAAAAATTGTCAGGCACTCCATCTGTAACTGTCATTATTTTGGGTTAAATATTTCAATAATGAAGAAATGGTACAGCTTGCTTTGCATGCAGAAGACCTGAATTCAGTCCTTGGCATCCCATATGGTCCCCTGAGTACCACCAGGTTTGATTTCTGAGTGCAGAGCCAGGAGTAAGTCCTGAGCAATGCTGAATGTGGTCCCAAAACAAAAACAGTAAAAAAAAAAAAGGCTTCAATAATCTGCTATTGGAGGTCTTCACATTTTATGCATTTGATGAGTACTTTTTCTTTTTTAAATTGTGTGGTTATAAATACCATTCATAATGGTGTTTCATAATGAAGTAAAGATATCTGCACTCCTATGTACACTGCAGTACTATTCACAATAGCCCAAGTCTGAAAACAACCCAAGTGTCCAAGAACAGATGAGCAGATAAAGAAACTATGTACATATACATAATGAAATATTACTTGGGGGGATGGAGTGATAGCACAGTGGGTGGGCATTTGCCTTGCACACAGCCGACCCAGACTCAATTCCCAGCATCCCATATGGTCCCCTGAGCACTGCCAGGAGTAATTCCTGAATGCATGAGCCAGAAGTAACTCCTGATTATCACTGGGTATGACCCAAAAAGAAACTGTCACTGTCCTCCCACTGTTCACAGATTTGCTCGAGCAGGCCCAGTAACGTCTCCATTGTGACAATTGTTACTGTGTTTGGCATATCAAATACGTCACGGGTAGCTTGCCAGGCTTTGCCATGTAGGCGAGATACTCTGGGTAGCTTTCCAGGCTCTCTGAGAGGGGCGGAGGAATTGAACGCGGGTGGGCCATGTTGGCTGCATGTAAGGCAAATGCCCTACCGGCTGTGCTATCACTCCAGCCCGACCCAAAAAGAAAAAAAAAGAAATATTACTTGGATATAAGAACAGATGAAGTCATACAATTTGCTGCTACATGAATGGATCTAGAAAGTCTTATGCTGAGTATAGTTACAGGAAGAGGGACAGACATAGAGCGATCTTTCTTATATGCACATATAAAGGAACAAGGTAGAGAGGAATAGCAAATGTCCAAAGACAGCAGCAGAGAGTACAACATGACATTGGTAGAGAAAAGTGGTCACTCTGGAGAAGGATGGAGTGCTAAAAGAAGGTATAAAGCACCCACTATAGAGGCAGGGTAGGGAACAGGAAGGGAATTCGGGAAACTAGTGGAAGGAAGCAGGTTCTGGTGAAGGAACTGATGTTGGAACATTACAAGCCTGAAACTCAGTCATGGAAAGCTTTGCAACTTTGTAACTCACAGTAATTCAATATAAAATAATAAAGTTTTAAATTTTAAAATGGTGTTTTACAAAATAGGAGACTAACACCCAAGAACAGCCGAGGTAAGTATCAGGAGGTTCACTCCATGGCTTGGAGGCCAGCCACACATACTAGGGGGAAAGGCAGCTTAGATAGAGAAGGGAGCACCAAGTAAAGGGTGTTGGGAGGATCCTCCCAGGATGGGAGATGCATGCTGAAAGTAGACTATAGACCAAACATGATTGCCACTCAATGCCTCTTTTGCAAACCACAGCACCCAAAAGGAGAGAGAGAACAAAAGGGAATGCCCTGCCACAGAAGCAGGGTGGGATGGGGGCGATACTGGGATCATTGATGGTGGAGAATGGGCACTGGTGGAGGGATGAGTACTCGATCATTGTATAACTGAAATCCAAGCACAAAAAATTGTAAGTCTACAACTGTACCTCATAGTGTTTCACTAATAAAATTTTTAAAAATAAATTAAATAAATAAAAATATAGATATTTTTATTTTTTTAGATATTTTTATATCTATATAAACAGAAAAAAATTAAAAAAGGAGTGATGTTGGGGGAAATAGTCAAAGATATGATATGTTAAATCTAGGTATGATTAAAGATGTTTGGGAATGTAAAAAATAAATAAAATAAAAATAAAACAGTGTTTTAATTATTCCAATACCACACCCATCACCAGTGTACACACATCATTCCAACCCCAAGAAAACATATGGATGAGGAGCAGGCATATGAAAAAGTGCTCATCGTCACTCATGAGGAGGAAACCGCAAACCAAAACAACAATGATGTATCATCTTGTTCCTGTAAAAATAGCACGTATCAAAAAGTCTGGAAACAGGCAGTGTTGCTGAGGATGTGGTGACAAGTATTTTATCTCAATATATAATATTTTTTAAAATGAAGAATGGTCTTTAGAAGTTAGGTCTCAAGAATTAACAGGACACTGAGACACACAAACGAATCTCGGAACCGAGCAGCTTGCTGCAGAGATGCCTCTGGACTTTGCACCAGACCACTTTCTCCGAGCTACTCCAGACAGGGGCAGGTGCCGTCCCTCTACCTGCCCCCAAGGAATCCATCCTCCATAACCTAGTGAGAAGCCCAAGGAAACGCCAGGCCTCACAGGGCCAGGGGGGAGCCTGTCCCTCTCATCCCCCAACCCAATGGGACTCTGAGATGATGCCCACAAACTGCCCCGGCTACTTATTAAGTTCCTAAATGGCCATGATCCCAGAAACAGAGACACACAAACAAATCTCAGAACTGAGCAGCTCGCTACAGTGATCTTTCTGTATCTTAATTATTAAAATTTTAGAACTCCAGGAGTACACAGCCATGAGATCATATGCTATTCACAACAAGCAATACAAAACAAATTGTCTAGCATTGCCTTTTTGGTGGGTTTGAGTGGTGGTGGGAAAATTTCAAATAATAATGGTGTGACCGGTGTCAAAATATTGAATGTAATCAAAGGAGAGAGAGAGAGAGAGAGAGAGAGAGAGAGAGAGAGAGAGAATTGTGGAAATTGTCTGCCACACAGGCAGAGGAAGGGTTGGGATGGGGGGGGTGGTACTGGGGATTTTGGTGGTGGAAAATGTGCACTGGTGAAGGGATGGGTGTTTGATCATTATATGAGTGAAACTCAAACATGAAAGCTTTGTAACTGTATCTCACGGTGATTCAATAAAAAAATAAAATAAAATAAAATAAAGAGTTAACAGAACAAATGTATCAAGATAGTTGGAGCATACACCTGGTTATAATATGATGGGGCACTGAAGAGTCAGTCACAGAACTTAGACCTTGGTGGCAGAAGGGATGTGGCAGACCAGGAACAGAAGCCAGAAACCTGAGAAAAAATATCTGAGGGGTCCAATGTCTAGAATAAGAGTGGAAAGGCATGAGGTGCTAAGAATTCAACCAGAGCTCAAAACTCCAAGTAAATCTGCATTACTATTAGTCATTTGATGACTCTCTTGGGATTCCCACCCACCACACCTCACCCCTATGAAGGAAAATTCTGGATCAGAACCAGAGAAAAGCTGAGATGGACCGAGCTATGAAAAGAAGAAAATGGGAGGCAAAGATGAGTCTTTCTATTGTCTTCAAGAAAAAAAAAAAAAAGAATTTCTCTACTTGACAGGTAGAGACATTGAAAGAAGTTAAAGGAACTTCTCCAAAGTCATTTTATCATCCAGGTGGGACCAGAAATAGAACCATTCACTTTTAACTTCTTTTATTGCTGCCATCACTAACCTATGCTCCTTCATTCATAAGTGACTTTGCAGCTACACACAAATGACAGAGGAGATGGGTCATGATTCACAGGGCAGGATGTTTCAGGAAAGGTTTTATATCTTTCTTTTCATGATTCCCCTGGTTTTTATATGCTCTGAAAACACCAGCTGTACCAGACAAGTAGTCAACAGAAAAAGAGAAGAATTCATTTATAAAGCAAAGGACAAAAATAGTTTGCCTGGCATTTACATGGTGCTCTTTGGGCTCCAGGTCAAACCATTCAGTAGAAATTTTCCTTAGTAACCTAAACTTAGTTGCTTTCTTTCACTACATCAAAATGATTTCAGTGTATCTTCAGATAGCAATGAAAATGAGGCTCCATCTGATGCCAAAACAGTTGGCTCCTTACTAAAATGGAAATGAAATGATTTAAACAAATCAAGGTCATGTAACTGAGGTCACTGAGACATTTTGCTGGCAAACCCCAGAAGCCATGATAATGAATAATGTCTGAAATTAAGAGTAGAAAAACAAACTCAAAAACATTTCCCTATGTAAATGTCACAACTATCAGACATTGTCACCTTGAGAGCCAATTTTGCTCTAAAGATTAAAGAATCTTGTTTCCTAAAGGAAAAAAAAGTTAAAATGCAGTTAAATAACCCCAAATCACTGCTGGGGGTTGGAACCCTGACTCCTAAGCTATATTACCAGCCCCCACTACTTTCTGTGTGATATTTAGGCAAGTCTTGTGACGCCTGAGCATCTGTTTCCTCCCTGAGCAATGGGCTCAGAGATGCCAGTCACCTCGGGTCCCCAAAGAAAATGAGATACAAAAGTATCTCATTGAAAGTACAGAACCATTTCAAGTATTAATCTGAAGTACAGCTAGAATAGGGTTTCATGAAATTGTCTCACACAAACTTGAGAAAAATATGATGAAATCTTAGAAGATAGAACAACTGTTTTGATTCACAGTTGACTGATCAAATTACCCCCCAAAAAAGTAGACCAATGGGTTCTTTTCCATCTGAGAGAATATAATCATTTCCTATCCATGTCTAACAAGTTAGTCACCCCATTTTCTTCCTATTCCCTCATAAATCAAACATCCAAGATCCAGAGATCTTGACTGGGTATTTTGTGACTCATGTGACTGTAGCTCTGATTGCCTGTTTCTCACTGTCTCTTAACCATGCTGCTCTCTGCTCAGAAAGGCACCCACATTCCTTCACATGTGTCCCTCTTTATCTTCAAAGTCAGTAGAGTCCTAAATATCAGGCTTTGTATTGCAGGCTTCTCTTCTTCTACCTGCAGAGGAGTCCCTCTTGTTATAAGAAGCCCCATTGATTAGTCAGGCCCACCCGAAGAATTGTTTAAGATGAACTGTGTGCCCTATTGCATAACATACTCACGGGACTGATGTTTTTTGATGTTATTTCAAGATTTCATGGATCTGGAAAGAGCATTTTTATTGGAAGTCACTGTATAAATTCTACCTACTATAGAGAAAGTGAGGATAAAAGTTAAGGACATGGGTTTTGGTGCAGACTGACTTCATTTCAGATTGCAGCTCCTTACTTGACAAGTTCTCTTTTGAAACTTACCCAAATTTCAAAAGACAACTTGTCATGGGAGATGCATGCTGAAGGTAGATAATGGACTGAATGTGATGACCTCTCAGTGTCTGTATCACAAACCATAATGCCCAAAAGTAGAGAGTATGGGGAATCAAGTCTGCCATGGAGGCGGGGGAATGTAGGAAAGAGGAGGTATACCGGGGACATTGGTGATGGGGAAAGTGCACTGGTGTAGGGATGGGTGTTTGATTATTGTGTGTGATTGTAACCCAAACATGAAAGCTTGTAACTATCTCACAGTGATTCAATAAAATTAAAAACAAAATAAAACAAACAAACAAATAAACAAAAAAGAATCTACTAAAGTAACTGATGGGAAAGAACTCTTTTAAAGGAACTCTATCAGAATCAGGAATAAAGTATTTGAAAAAAAAAAAAGAAATTCAAGTAAGTTGCTAAACATCTCATGGCTTTGTTTTCTTTAAACCACACATTTACTTAGGGACAGGAAGTAGCACTCTAGCACTGTAGCACTGTCCTCACATTGTTCATTGATTTGCTCGAGCAGGCCCAGTAACGTCTCCATTTTGAGACTTGTGACTATGTTTGGCATACACATCACGGGTAGCTTGTCATCAGGCTTTGCCATACAGGCAAGATACTCTCCGTAGCTTGCCGGTCTCTCCAAGAGGGATGGAAGAATCGAACCTGGCTCCAGGATGGCTGCGTGCAAGGCAAATGCCCTATCGCTGTGCTATCGCTCCAACCAGGAAGTACCAGTGACCATTTTCTAAGTGCTTTATGCAGTGCCTGAAACACACCAGGGCTCAAAACTGCTTGGAAATATGAAAGAAAAGAACGAATGAGAGCTAACCTTCAAAGTTATCTTCAAAATTTGCCACCCAGCTCCATTGAGTCCTGTATGGCACGTGCTTGCTTCCTTTTCATTGACTCAGTGAGCTGATCCAAATTCACTGGCATCACTGAATGATGACATACAAGGAAAGCCCAGCGAGGAAGTGATGCAACGCTGAATCAAATGTGGGAGACAGAGAGAGCCCATGTCAAGCAGAACTGTGGTGTGGCAGGGTGATAAAAACACATTTACCAAATCAAGTTGGAGGGAATTGAGGTGTTTCCTTAATATTTTCAGCAGCTCAGGAACTCACCACTAACTTTTAAACTCAGACACAGCAGTCTCTACCTCTGTCTGGGCGCAGTGAGGAAACTATTTCCCTTCATTATTCACGCCCTGATCTTTGTTGTATTTCATCTTTTTATTAGGACAGGTTTTATCATAAACCTCCTAAAAGCTCATTAGGAAGTAGACAGATTACAGCAGCATGCAACCTGATGGAGAAAATTTTTATTTGCTAAAATTTAGAGAATCCAAAGTCATGCAGATATTTCTTAGGTAGTAAAGTGCAGGGAAGGGGTGCCCTTTAAGAGGACCACTGGCGTGAGATGGAGAACTGCTGTCTTGGAGATTCACTCAATAAATAAATTGTGGGTACAGAGTGAGAACTTGGGAGGGCTAAACCATAGGAATGAGCCCCAAGGCAGGAAGGTAAAGGTATTATTCTGGCTTTATATACTCATTTCTCTATCCCATTCCATTATTCCACTCAATCTAGAGATCATCAATGTGGCAAATTCTACCCAGATGTAGATATTGAACACTACTCCAGAAAGTCTATAAACTTATTTATATACTTTAGTTATAACTAAAGATTTTTTGTTAACTAGTAGTAAATCAATAAAAATGAGATAAATATTAATAAGTTAAATAAAGATCTGTCAAAATGCTATCACATACATGGGTTTAGGCCATGTAGAAAAAAGACAGTTCTGCTGCTTGAGTTGCCTAGACAGAGATGGAAGTAAAGAAAAAGATTTAGGGAGGCCAGGTGAAAGTACAGCAGGTTAAGTTTTTTGCCTTGCATAAAGCAGACTTGGGTTTGATCCCTGTCACCCCATATGGGCTCCTGAGCCTGCCAGGAGTGATCCCTGGCATAGAGTCAGGAGTAAGTAAGCCCTGAGCACAGTGAGGTGTGGCCCAAATGAGAGAGGAGGGAGGCAGAAAGGGAGGGAAAGAGGGAGGGAGGGAGGGAGATTTTGAGCTATTATAAGACCAGAAATGTTTTCATAAAAAAAAAAAATGCTGAGACACAATATGACCCTACATGAAGCCTGAATAAATTTGTAATTACTAAATGAGTTTCTGCTTCTACTCTCAAGATCTTAAAATCACTTACAAAGTTACCACTGAAGAATTTCAGTTATTTAATGATTAATTTGATGCAATCTCACTTTGCATATAAGAAGCCATGGATTCAATCTCAGGCACTGCATTTAAAAAAAGACATAAAACCTGTTTTATGGGGGCTGGAGAGATAGTACAGCGGGTAGGGCGTTTGCCTAACACGCGGCCGACCGGGGTTCGATTCCCAGCATCCCATATGGTCCCCTGAGCACCACCGGGAGTAACTCTTGAGTGCAGAGCCAGAAGTAACGCCTTTGCATCGTCAGGTTAGAAAAAGCAAAAAAAAAAGAAAACCTGTTTTATGAAACTTAAGGTGATTATGTCAAATCAAATAAGGGAGTCACAAGAATTATCAGGTGATTTCACTCAAATGTGGATGGATTAGGGAAAACTAAAGCAAATAAACTGGCAAAAAAAAAATCAAAAAACAAAAGTAAACTAACTCCTAGACTCGATGATAACTTGGGTGGTTCCCTGAGGGAAGGGAAGAGAAGGAAGATAGAAGAAATGAGCATAAGAGTCTTTTGAGGGATGGAATGGCCAGGAACTTTGGTGGTAGATGTGGCAAATCCTATACAGATGTAGAGATATTGAACTCTATTCCGGAAAGTCTATCACATTGTCAACTGGGGGTAAATCAATAAAAAGGACATCAATATTAATAAGTTAAATAAAGAAAAAATAAGTTTCAAAGAAAAATAATCCATACGACCTTCCCAACTTGGCAAACTATTGAGTTGCTGACTAGGAAATGAATGGACAGTTTTTCCAAAGTCTTGAACATTGACTATGTGAGATAAATTTCAGTGAGCATTCAGGGAAAGTTGAATTCAATGAGAAGCTCACATGTGGTATATTATTTCTGTCAAGCAAAAGATACTAGTCAGCAGCCGGATCATAAAAGCAAAAGTCTGGCCAAGATTTGTGTCAATCTCCTTGTTCAACAGCCCTCATGAGTAACACCTGGTTCCTGCAACATTGTTTTCTATATTCTTTTTAAGACATATTTAACAGCCTGGGAAATGTTTCATATCCACATCAATTTTGTTAAAGCTCTGGTCAGCGCTCCCAAGCCCATCAGCACATCACCCACATAATATTTCACATCATTCTGAAGGTTATATGTGAAAATCATTAATACCATTGCCTAGCTAAAGTATCTTTTAGTAACACAAAGCACATTTACTTTATTTATTTACTTTGCAAACTTCTTTAGTAGACATACTCATCCAAGGAATAGCAAACATCATTTTCTTTAATCTATTTGAGTTTTCCATGTCAGCATAGCAATTTTGCTCACATCATATCCCAAAGAATAATTCAGCCTATGACATAATTTTCAAAAACTATCCTGCAGTATCTTTAAGGCATCAAAATTTCATTCACGTTTTATTAATATTTAGCTATTTTCCTTCTGATAGTAATTCCCATCTCCTCCTTATAGCTCCACTGACCACTGACACATATTTTTATATAGAAAACATCTCATAAGCTAAAAAGATGAAACAACAAGGAGCAAGAGTCTTAATTCTGGTGCCTCTCTTGACTTTGTGATTATAGTCTAACTTTTTGTCTTATTTTCTAAGATATGATTCATTCTATTTTGAAAGAGGATATGAATGAGCATAGAAATACTGAACTTGAATCTTAGATGCATTAGGAAAACCTTCCCTATCCCATTCTAGAACTCATCAGCCCCTTCGGATTGTCTCCCTCCTCATACCCCCTTTATATAAATTGCTAGACTTGGAATTTCCTTTGTTTTAGGACCTCAACTGGAAATGCTCAGATTTACTCCTAGCTCTGTGCTCATGAATTACTCCTGCTGGTGCTTGAAGGACCAGATAGGATGCCAGGGATAGAATCCAGGCCAGCCCCGTGCAAGGGAAGTGCCTTACCCACTGTACTATAGCTCCAGCCCCTAGACTTGGGATTTCTTAACACTAAAAACAATGTCTGTGTTCATCTGAGACCCCTATGAGTCCTAACCTGTATGAACACATAGTAAGTACTAAATGAATGTTTGGTCAATAATCTAAATTGTCTATTCTTCACTCACTGTAATTCATGGAGTATTACCAATTTTCAACTGTCTTTAATTGGAATATAGCAAACATGCAGAAAATGTATCCCAAAAAAATAAGTGTTCAGCTCAATAGCATCACAGAGAACATATTTGACAACCCACTATAAAAAAAAATTCTAAGTATCTCAAGAGACCCACATAAACACCTTACACTCTCCAAAATACTAAGTCTCTGGAGCCAGAGAGATGTTCCAGGGCCGGAGAACATTTCCATGGAGAAGCTCTGGAGGGCCAAGAATAAAACAAAACATATATGTACATATATATACATATATAGGCATTCATTATATCCCCCAAAGTAACCACTATCCTTTTAACCCAATAATTTAGTTTTCTATCTAGGAGTTAGCATACAGAGCATTCTATTTTGAGCTCTGGCACCCAGCCTTATGATTATGAGATTAATCCAACGTGTTGCTCATAGCCTATATGATCCCTGTACCATTCCTTCTTGTTGTTGTCAGGCATTTGGCTTGTTTTCTGAAGTACCCAGGCGCAGCACACATTTCTGTCTCTATGGTGCAGATACGTTTTCCCACCTTATGACTTGCCTTGACAGCAAACAATTTTCGACTTCTGCTCCTGGATAAGTTGCAAAGTCTTGTGCCTGCCTCTGGGAGGGAAAACAAAGGTTCTGGTCTCCTCCCAGGTTTCAGTCAACAATGGACCACTACACAACAGCAGCCCCTGTGGACAGCCTCAGTGAATTGTAGGCTGTAACTTCTGGGTTTGTATAATTACACTCTCAACAGTGGTTCCCAAACTTATTTCACTTACTATCCCCTTTGCAGGATAAAATTCACTTACCAGTTCCCCTTAGAAAACTACCTACTTTAAGAGAAGCAGCAGAAAATGCCCCCAACTGAACAATGTGATCTTCCTAAGATTCCTCTCATATCTAAATAATGCATGTTCCCATCCTTAACTAGCACTATTTGTAAACTGAAACTCACCTATGGGATAGAAACTATACTCAGGGTAAGAAATATTCAGCCATAGTCTGTATGTCATGGAGTGGGGTGCAAGGGAGACAAGGAGAGTGGCAATCTGATAAACAGAAGGGCATCATGATTCTAAAATTAGGATGAGCTTTCAGGTAATATTGGCTAGGTTAAAAATAGCTTTATGGGGCTGGAGCGATAGCACAGAGGGTAGAGCATTTGCCTTGCACATGGCCAACCCAGGTTCGATTCCCAGCATCCCATATGGTCCCCCGAGCACTGCCAGGAGAAATTCCTGAGTGCAGAGCCAGGAGGAACCCCTGAGCATCGCCAGGTATGACCCAAACAGCAAAAACAAAAATAAAAAATAAAAGTAAAAATAGATTTATATTATAAAAAGCCATGAGTAAATTCTTGAATTCACAAATGCTCTTTAACCATCTATGGGCATTTATGATCCTAAAATACTGCACAACTAGTAGTACATAATTTGGCATAATATTAATACTAAGTAATAATAAATAATCCCCGCCCCCAGGGAGAGTGTATCTAGTTCCATAAAATAAATCAATAGATACAAAACACAGTTTGTTCTGATGTTACAGTGAGTTTATTAAACATTGGAAGCTGATGATATATCATCCAAAAATGGATGAGCGAGGGGTGAAGAGCTTGAAGGACAAGGTTCCAGGGCATTCTACAGAACGTGTCTCTCCTGCTGCTGTTTGCGGAAGTCCTGAAGTCTTGAAGGTGAAGCTGACGTAGCAGCCTCGATTTTATGTGGCTCCTAGGAAAGCAGCTACAAAGTTGACATAGAAGGGTTAAAGCAGAAACGAATTAGGATGCTCTCAGGATTCCAGTGGTTCGAAGACTGAGTTCACTCTTCAGCAGAAGTTAGAGAATCCATATCCTCCAAAGACGGAGGGGTGGCAGCCGCCATAGCCACAGCCTCCAAAGAAAGGGCCAATTCCATAACCACCAAAGCCACAGCCATATCCGTAGCCCCCATAGCCACAGCCATAGCCCAGGCCACGGAGACTGCCACAGCCACAGCCCAGGCCACCAAAGGCGCCGTAGTTGCTCAGACCTCCATAGTAGTTGCCGTAGTATCTCATGGTGTCAGGGACTGTGGACTTGGTTGGCTCTCAAGGTCAAGTTTCCTGAGTATGAGTTTCACCAACTCCCCTAGGGACTTTTATACCCTCAGTGATGGGAGGGGCTTGCAAAGTCATACAGACTTGCGCAACTCTTGATGCATAGATTAAGTTGCATTAAAAAAAAAATCTCATCCATGTGAATTGTGTAAAACTTTAGGATAATTCCTCACACTCATTAAAGATGTTTTCATTTGATTTCTGTAAAGTTTGGATTCCACAGGATGATTACGCTACCTTCAAAGTCCTCCCGCTTGGTGCTCACATTTAAAGCTATATAATGGGACATCATAGCATCAATCATCCCCAATTTCAACACCTGGAATTCTTTCTTCATTAAAGCCCCTTCCCTGCATCTCTTCACCTTTACTTAGCACTTTATTCATTTCAGAAGTATTCAATGCCCACATAATATATCCCAGGCATCACTTCCTTGGAGTTTTGAAAGACTTTAGGATGTATGGTTCTCAACTGTAAATGAAAGTGCCCATTTCTAAACCCTGAGTCTATCTCCTTTACCCTTCTTACTCAAGTCAACATAGCTAGCACTTAATACATCATACAAAACAGAGCTAACTGCAACAAAGAGCCACCTGTATTATTTTTAGAGAGGAAAGAAAACCAAATGACAAAGATTTGTTTCATAATACTATCTTAGGTTCTGTGTTACTTATGAAGTACTTGGTGACTCCTAGCATTAACTGAGAACTAGTTCACATTGTTAAACACTTTCATTGGAAATGCTGAGGGGTTGTTTGCAGGTTTGTATAAGCAGCATGCTCTTCACCAGCATTACCTTCATCATTTCATGAAAGTTGTATCTTTTTAGCAAAACATATTGGCCCCACTCACATGATTCCATAACCATGTACAGAAAGCACATTCTGTCATAGTGAATTCCCAATCCAATCATCCGAATGGCTTATAAAAAGCTTTCACAATTCTAGAGTTCTGTCATCTTTCAATCTTCCTCAAGGAAGCTATGTTACATATAGAAATAGGAAATTGTAAAATTGAAATTAACTCCATGTGATTCTGTCTTTGTCACAATGAAGCCCACTAAAGTACTCATGACAGCAGAAACAAGGCCCAGGAGGATTGGTCCATGGTTGACATGGAGAAGGGAGAAGTTGGGAGAGGAGGGTTGGGGGTAAAGGGGATGCGAAGTTAAGACTGAGAAGGGACCATTATGGCGATGATAGTTGGAAATGATCATTCTGGACAAGAACTGAGTGCTGACAGGAAGTAAAGAGATATACATGATAACCTTTCAGCACCTGTATACAAACTACAATGCCTAAAAGAGAGAAAGAAGAAGAAAAGTATCAGCCATAGAGGCAGGTTGATAGGGGGAGGCAGTGGCAGGAGGGAAACTGGGGTAATTGGTGGTGGGAAATGTGCACTGGTGAGGGATGGGTGTTGGAATATTGTATGACTGAAATTCAATCACAAACAACTTCATAACTGTATCTCAGGGTGATTCAATAAAACAAAATAAGAAAAAAGTATTCATGATATGAGATTGGGGCCAACCTATTTAGCCATTTTAATAGGGCACTTGCATTGCATGCATTCAATCCTGGTTCAATCCCTGGCACCCCACATGGTCCCCCCAAATCCTGCCAGCAGTGATTCCTAAGCACAGAGCTTAGGGTGTAAGCCCTGAACGCCCCCAGGAGAGGCCCAAAAACAAAACCAGAAAAAGCACAGCAATAAGATATAGAATACTAATGATTTCAGATAGAACATTTCGATGAAATGATTGGCTTAACGTTCTCCTTTTACATGTGATAAAACCAAGATTTAGAGAAAATCATCCTAGATAGCAGTGAGTGCAAAGTCCAGACCAGAAGCAAAGCCTTTCAATCCCCATCTTTCTAAAGATATGCAAGAAGTCTTTTCTTATTCCAATGGAAGAATGGCAACTTTGAATTTTGAGTTGATTGGTGTGTGTTTTCCTCTGCACTGGAACCAAAAGGGCTAAGATTAGCAAGAAAAACTGGACGCAATATCCACTTAGGCTCCATGAGATTTAATCAAGATTCTTATAGCAGTGATTGTTCAAGAGATATCAGACTAGGAGGAAAATCAAAACCATGACCAAAAACTTTGGGCAGGGGTGGAGGATTTAGGCTATACCCAGCAGTGCTCAGGGCTGACTTCCTCTCTGTGCTCAGGCCGGACTCCTGGCAGTGCTCAGGGGACTCTCTGAGGTTCTAGGGATCAAACATGAGTCCACATGCAAGGCACATATTTTATCTGCTGTGCTATCTCTTTGGCGTACATTCAATAACTTTAAATGGGCAACTGAGAGACTCCAGAAATTTGAAGTTCCAGAATGTTCCTTCTCTATGGAAACACTGAATGTTCTGATACCTAGGGAACATTTCTCCCCAAGAGAAAACCAGACAGTAGCTGACTGAGGGCTACACACTGGATGAGTACTGAAATGCCCATATCAAAATGAACGTGAAAGGTGGAGTCTCATTTCTCTCTGAGAAGTGAAAGAGTGGAGAGCACCCTAACTTCTGAGGCTCCAGATGTGACCACAAATATGTAGCTCTGACTGTCCCTGTGTTCACAAGTGCCATAGAACTATGTCACTGTCACTGTCCTCCCATTGTTCATCGATTTGCTCAAGCGTGCCCAGTAACGTCTCCATTGTGAGACTTCTTGTTACTGTGTTTGGCATATTCATTACTCTGGGTAGCTTGCCAGGCTCTCTGAGAGGGGCGGAGGAATCGAACCCAGCTCGGCCAGGCTGGCTGCGCGCAAGGCAAATGCCTTACCGCTGTGCTATCACTCCAGCCATAGAACTATAGGAAAAATCAAAACAGGTGTTTTTTTTAATAATTTCTAAGGTCACATAAGTTTATGTGACTATATGTATTAGGGATACAATTTCAGACCTCTTCGAAAGAGACGTCACCACACCACTAACAATATTCCTCTACCACAGTTCATCAGAATCCCTTCTTTTCATGATTCTCTGTCCTTCTGGTAACCTCAGCTCTAAGTCTTTGAGTTTGGTTTAGTTGTTTTTGTCTGAGTCCTTGTTTAAAATGCAGTTCCTGGTGCCAGAGCAATAGTTACAGCGGGTAGGGCATTTACCTTGCATGTGGTTGACCTGGGTTCAATCCCTGGCATCCCATATGGTACCCCCGCCCACCAAAAGCCAAGAGTAAGCCCTCAAAACCACTGGGTGTGGCCTAAAAAAAAAGTGCAGTTCCTGGGCCTGAGCAACAATACAGCAAGTAGAGCATTTGCGTTTCACAATCTAGGTTTGATCCCCAATATCCATATGGTCCCCTGAGCCCTACTAGGAGTGAGCCCTGACAGGGCTTAATAGTCACAGGAGCACTTGTTAAGCTATTGTCCCCAGACTCAGAACAAGGGGTGCAGAAGTGTCTGTCTCCCCAGCTGCATATGGCACTAAGGATCAGAGGTCTCTGAGGATTTTCATGTTCCCCATAGCCTTAAAGAACCCATGCCCACTCCCTCCACCCCCTCCCTCCACCTCGCTCTAGCAATAGCATCAAACCACTAGTAACTCTCTAGGGGGAGCCGAGCCCGTTAGAGTCCCCACTTTCACGGCTGCCACCCGGGGCCAAGCAGCCACAAACCTAGCCCCTCTAGCCCTGAGAGCTAAGGCAGCCTGCATGCTCAACTTCCACCAGACTAGAACAAACAACAGAGCTGGGTTTTCTCATTTTGTTGAGACATGTTGGACATACAACATTATATTAGCCTCAGTTGTACAACATAATGATTACAAAAGGATCCCCACAAAAAGTCTAATTAAAAAAAAAAGTCGAACAAGCATCCTTTAGTTACAATGTGCTAATGTGCTTCTTGTGGTGAAAAGATTTAAGGTCCATTCTCTCCACGATTTTTAAAAACGCAATACAGAGGGAGGGGCTATCCTCTCTCCCCTGAACATAACATGCCAGGTCTTCTTTGCTTTATAACTAGAATTATAGAATTACAGGGGGGTGTCAAAACGTACCCCCTCCTCCGCCCGCCACCACTTCACCCACACCCACGCCCTGCCTTTAGCAATTACTCTTCTGTTCTCTGTTTCTGTTTGAATGAGAGTTGGTTTCTTTTCTTTCCTTTTTAGATTCCACACCTAAGAGAGCTCTGATGTTTAGTAGATTGAGGTACTTTTCGTCAATTTCTAAAGTGTTAAGAGCTTCTGTTATGAATGGATGTTGATTAAAAACTATTTAGCCTCACTACCTTATTTCATTAATCAGCATAAATCAAAGCTGAGAAATTATTGATCTGGGTTTTATAAAAATCACGCCCCCTACTCCAAAGAGCTACCTACCTACCGTTCTATATACCTATATTCATATATATCTGTGTACATACATATGTACACATACACACATATATACACTTAGGCACACATATATATTAGATACAAATGTGTTGACAGTGCCAGTTATAAAAGATATTTATAAGTGTATACAAGCAGAAATTTTGTGATTTTATACCATTTCAGGTAGACATCATTCATTTTCTCCATTTCTGGGTCACACTAAGCTTTAGGGGCTAAAATACACATTACTGAGTAGTATATGCTCCCTGCTTCTACTAAAGAGTCAACTCAAAGTGCCACAAACAAAGTGCCTTGACATTCCACAGTGATGAGCATGTCCCAACCTGGACACCAAGGAGAAATATTTCTTCCCACCCAAGGGAATCCCCACATCACTCCTCTGGCCACTGAGGACAGAATTCCCATCACAGCAGGGAAGGCAAGCCCTATTGGTGGGTTCCACACACTCAACCCACCCTGAGACCCAGAGCTTCCATCTGTGGCCAATGTTCCTTTAAGGAGGCAGCCAGCTTCTGACAGAGATGGCAGAGAAATAAATGTTTCCTTAGAAAGGACTTGATCCAGCTGTTGACTAGAACTGTTTTAAAAGATGAAGTCCCTGGAGCAAGAAAAAGAACCCGAAAAGAGGGTCTGGTGGGATGAGGGTGCAATAAAGAATCAGATGAGAATTTTCTCTAGAAAAACAAAGTTATTTATTTTTATTTTTATTTATTTTGCTTTTTGGTCACACCCGGCAATGCTCAGGGGTTACTCCTGACTCTGCACTCAGAAATTGCATGCTCCTGGGGTTACTCAGGGAACCATATGCAATGCTGGGAATCAAACCCGAGTTGACCTCATGCAAGGCAAATGCCCTACCCACTGTGCTATCGCTCCAACCCCCTCATTATTGACTCTTGGGAGTCGCAAATACCCACTTCCTGGTCCCCCTAGGGTCCTTCCGGTTGTGGTTTGTCTTCCATCTACCTACTTCCTCATCACCCACTGCAATGATTGTCTCACTGCGGTTATTGTGGTGGCGATGGTGGTGGTGGTTGCTATTGTTTTTGTGCTTCACGCCTTTGAGTTCCCGCTCCCCAGCCCTGCCACAATTTTAATAATTCACCCTTTGCTAGCCATTTTTTACCCCTCCCTTCCTGATCTGTAGCAGCGCCCGCCTGCCTCTGTCAATCCAACTCTGTGTACTCAGATCCCTGCTAAATTGCTGCTTCTTGGTGGGAGCCAAACTAAAGCGTTTCCAGAGCAAACAGCCATGCCTGGGGTGGGCACACATGGATTCTCTGTTAAGGCTGATCTGCTGCCCTGATTCTGTGCTGCGGGGAGATGCTACAGGAAACCACTTCCCGGGGTTGGAAAGAAAACAGAAATCTACTGTCTGAGGCAGCCAAGATGAGGAGAAGGGCAGAGGCTGAAGCAGGAGGCACAAACTGACCTGTTTCCCCTTCTCAAGATGAACGTTGAGACAGCGGGGTCACATCCAGGCAGGTACAGTCAGGGAAATATTAAAAGCTACTCTTGAGGCTGGAGCATTAGTAAAGCGAGTAGGGCATATGCCTAGCACATGGCCGACCAGGGTTCGATTTCCAGCATCCCATATGGTTCCCCAAGCACCACCGGGAGTAATTCCTGAGTGCATGAGCCAGCAGTAGCCCCTGTGCACCGCCGGGTGTGACAAAAAAAGCAAAAACAAAAACAAAAAAACTACTCTCTCCCAGCCTAGAAAACCTCCCTATGAAGGTAGGAGGGGAAATAAATCCATTATTGAATAGTGCCTATCACAGGAAATGTCTAAGAAACTGCAAAGGTGGGATGAAATCTCATGTTGGACATAGCTGAGTGGGCACGGGCCACGCCATGCAAGGTCTTGAAGCAAACACCCACTCTCCAGAGCCATCAGTCACACGTCACTCACCCGAAATACCCCCTGTCACTGAGATGGCCATTTGTGTCTGCAAATGGCTTGAACCAGGGA
The DNA here is from genome assembly GCF_029834395.1 of Sorex fumeus. Taxonomy (NCBI): domain Eukaryota; kingdom Metazoa; phylum Chordata; class Mammalia; order Eulipotyphla; family Soricidae; genus Sorex; species Sorex fumeus. The sequence continues at coordinate 29,821,342 of NW_026606322.1, read as the reverse complement.
AGAATGTACTTCTCGCCTCTTCGGATAGGAAGAAACTTAGAGGTGAGGTTCCTGCTCAAGTCAGACTTTATCCACTCATGGAAATAGAAGACAGGGGGAAAGCATATTCCTATACATAAAGCTGACAAAAAATTTACTTAGTTGTTTTGCTGTTTTGGTTCTTTTATGGTTCTTTTTCTGATAGACTTTGTGGCATTTAGTGGCTTATTGTACATCCTCACACACCCTGAAAGTCATTTTGACCTCATTTTATATCTTTCACTTTTTTTTAAGACTTTTTCTTTTATTGAATCACTGTGAACTAGACTCTTACAAAGCTGTTCATGACTGGGTTTCAGTCATTCAGTGTCCCAACACCCATCCTTCCACCAGTGTACAGTGTACCAGTATACTTTCCCAGCACCAGTGTCTCCAGTTTCCCTCCCATAACCCTTCATCCATCCCCTCAAGCCTACCTCTATGACAAGTTTTGATTCTTCTGAGGGGTTTGCGGGGGCACACCTAGCTGTGTGCACAGCTTACTCCTAGCTCTGTGCTCAGGAATCACTTCTGGCAGTGTTCAGGATGCCATCTGTAATACCAGTATCATACCAGGGTCAGTCACGTGCAAGGCAGGTGTTTTAACCCCTGAACTATCTCTCCTGCTCTTTTTTTTTTTTTTGTAAATAGATTTTATTTGGGGGTTTTGGAGAGGAAGAGAATGAGAGAGTGACGTACTCAAGAGAGAACACGGGCTTCTCCAAGGGCGGAGAGAGCCCCTACACACATCCTAGCATTTAGACACGAAAGCATAAAAGTACACATCTCAAGAGGGGAGATGCGGGCGACACATGTGCTCGGCCACGTGGGTGCAAGCAGCACAAGGGCTTAGGCAGCATATGGGCCTCTCTGCTCTTAAGAGCTGCTTAGGGTTTTTCTGTTTGTTTGTTTGTTTGTTTGGGATCAGTTTTGCAGGCCACATCCAGCTGTGCTCTGGCCTTACTCCTGACTCTGCACTCAGGGATCACTCCTGGAAGTGTTGGGGTTCATATGTGGCATTTTATCCACTTGACTATTTCTCTGGGCCCCTTAGTTTTATAAAAAGATTTACCTGCATACCAAAGTTACAGTAAATGCCCTACAAAAGGAAGGTTACTTCCCTTCATTTCAACAGAGGACCGAGTGTCTTATTTTGTATTATACTTCCCCCGGCAGTACACAAGGCACCCTAACCCTTAGCAGAAAGGAGTCACATGTTTTTCTGGTGGTGAAGAACAGAGAAAATTGCAGGAGGCAGGTCAGAAGGAACCAGAGGAGCAAGTCCACTGTTGCAGGGCATTGGCTTTTGCTATGAGTGAGATGAAAAGAATTTCGAAGGTTTGGATCAGAGAAGCAACAAGGGTGACACGTTCCTTCCACTCAGTCTGGTGAAGCTGATAAATACCTTCTGAGCAGGACGGGGACTTCCCTGGGCTGTTTTAAGGTGTCTGTGGAGAGACTCAAAAGCAAATCTTTGTCTTGAGGCTGTTTACTCTGGCTGACAGGGCAAGAAACAGAGAAAAGCTCATTAATAACTTGAGGTCAAGAGAGGCTTAGCTGCCCAGAGGACAGCACAGGAAAGACTAGAAGGATAGAATGCAAGAGAGTGGAAGGCACCACAGAGAAATGCAGCGGGAGAAGATGGGGTCTGAGTTGTGCCTTGGAGGGTCACGGGGAAGCCAGCAGCTGAACTGAACGTTCAGGCATCACTCAGAACAGGGCGTTTGGAGAGGGGAAAGCAATTAGCAAATTAAAAAATCACAGAAACCTGAGGCTAGAGAGGCCCAGTGTCACTTGTGTAGATGTTTAAGAAGCTGATGCTTAAGGAACTGAGTGTGTATGTTATCATTATCTGCTGTGATATCTTTACCTCCAGCGGAATAAACAGCCTTGATTTGCATAATAGTCTTCCTGTTGCTTCTACCAATTAGGTTGGTTTCAAAAAGCTACTAGAGATAGTGCAGCTGGCAGGGTGTTTATTTTGTATGCAGCCAACCCAGGATTTAATCCCCTTCTCCAATGATCCCCTGAGCACAGAACCAGGAGTAACCACCCGAGCATCACCAGGTAAGGCCCAAAAACCCACCTCCCCCCAAAAGCTGTGACATTACTTTTCAATTACTGTGACCTTTCCTTCCTCACCCCATCACCCCTCTCTCTTTCAATTAAAAATCTCAACCCCACCCATGGGTGGATAATGTTTTAAGAACCCTAGATCTTTGGGTCAAGGTCATTTTACTAGCTAGATGAAGGACAAAGTTTCCAGTGAGGGAGAAGAAAAAAATATGATGGCTCCTTTTGTGAATTTATTTAATTAGATCAGAAGGAGGCTGACCAAAGAGCCAAAACAAAGGATAAAGTATTTGCCTAGCGCATGGTCGATCTAAGTTCAGTCCCAGCACCACATATGGTACCCAGAGCACCACCTGGACTGATCCCTGAGCACAAAGCCTGGAGAAAGCCCTGAGTCTAAGACAGTTATGTGAGACCCCTCATTCATCAAAATTAAAAAGAAAAATTAGACCACCCAGTGCCAGATCTGCAGTCAAGCATTATTCTGGGTGCTGCTGTGAGGGTGTTTGGGATGAGACTAACATCTCGATATGGTTCCTGAATGTGAATGAAGCAGGAAGCCCCTCCTAATGTGGGTGAGGCTCACCCCATTAGCTGAAGGTCTTAACAGAGCAAAGAGACTGATCCTTCTCCCAGTAAGAGAGAACAGCTCCTGCCTGGCTGCATGCTACCTGTGTCATGGTTCTCCTACCTTTAGACTCTGAAATATTGGCTCTTTCCAAGGAAGTCAACAAAATCTCCCAAGATTCTTATTTCGTTTTGTTTGGGGACTTACTCCTGGCAGGCTCAGTGGTAACTCCTGGCAGGCTCAGGAAACCATATCAAATGCTGAGGAATCAAACCCAGGTCAGCAACATGCAAGACAAGAGACTCATTCACTGTACTGTGGTTCCAGTCCACTCCCAAGATACTTGCAGGTAATGGTCTGTCACCTGAGGTCTGCAGGTGGGTGCACATACTATACAAGGGGCCCCTAAGCTCAGCAAAAGCAACTATCTGGCTGGGGCAGAGCACTGTGGGAGGAGTAGCAAACACTGAATACAGAATGGCTAAGTATGTTCTCTTATGGACTGCTGACTCTAACAAACACTGTGCCCAGGGCTTCCAGTATTCTGTCTTACATAATCTGTAGAACAACTTGAGAACGCAAATTACTGTCCTTCTTTTGCAGATGAGAATACAGATATCAAATGAAGTCTTGCAGGAAGTTACAGATGAGGAGGATACGAAACTGCCTTGTAAGGACGAAATGAATGATTCTAGTGTCAAGTCCAGCATGTAAAATAGCACAGCGGTAGGGCATTTGCCTTGCACGCAGCCAACATGGCCGACCCGAGTTCGATTCCTCCGCCCCTCTCGGAGAGCCCGGCAAGCTACTGAGAGTATCTCGCCCGCAGGGCAGAGCCTGGCAAGCTACCCGTGCTGTACTCGATATGCCAAACACAGTAACAACAAGTCTCATGATGGAGACGTTACTGGGCCCGCTCGAGCAAATCGATGAACAACGGGAGGACCGTGACCGAGACCTATTTTCACCTTGCAATCACGTCCCAAGATTATATGATTATATGACTCTTCTTACAGTGGAAATTCCTTATTGATCAAATGTTTCTGGCCCTCAGAAAACTAAAATGTTAAAGGAATCACCTTTGATCTTAGAAGTCAATGCTACCTGGATATCTTTTTTTTTTTTTTTTTTTTTTTTTGCTTTTTGGGTCATACCCAGCAATGCTCAGGGGTTACTCCTGGCTCCTTTGCACTTACTCCTGGCAGTGCTCGGGGGACCATATGGGATGCTGGGAATTGAACCCAGGTTGGCTGTGAGCAAGGCAAATGCCCTAGCAGCTGTGCTATCGCCCCAGCCCTGGATATCTCTTTCTTAAGAGGGTTTCTGCCACAGGTGTGAAGGTACTCTTAGCTTGAGGAAGAAACAAACACCATTCTGTAGTCAGAAATCAGATTCAAAATTTCTTGTCAATTTTTCCCCAACCCTCCCCTCCCCCAACCAGAGTTTTTCCCACTTTCTTCCCCACTTTCCATTTTCAAGCATTTCCATTTCAAGCATTTCCTGGATTTCATTTCATTTTCATTTGATAGGCAATTAGTTTCAGCCTCTTTAGATCTGTGTGTTTCCAGCACTCTCCAAAACTAGAACCTTCTTATTTGTTATGATTTGGTGAAGTGGGGTAGAATCAACAATACTTAATTTTTGTTTTTTTTTGGTGGGGGGGATGGAGGGGAACACCCAGGGGTGCTTGGGGCTTAATCCCAGCTCAGTGCTCAGGGACCCGGTGGTGTAGAGCTAGAACCTGGGCCTCATGCATGCAGAACATGTGCTCCAGCCCTTTGAGGGAGCTCTCTGGCCCCTGACACTCAAAACATTTTCCTCAGAGACTGGAATGATAGAACAGCGAATAGGGCATTTGCCTGGCACATGGCCGACCAGGCCACGGTTCGATTCCAGGCATCGCATATGGTCCCCCAAGCACCGCCAGGAATAATTCCTGAATGCAGAGCCAGGAGTAATTCCTGTGTATCACCAGGTGTGACCCAAAAAACAAACAAAAACAACAACAAAAAATATTTTCCCCCAAATGAATGATAACAGCACTGCAGACCCAAAGAAACAAAGCCCCAAATGGTACCCAACAGGAGGTTCAGCTTTCAGAGAGTGGAAGAACTCTGAACTCTCACTTAGAAGTCACTCAAGGTTCTTAGTAGCTACTGACCTGTCGTCCTTACTTAATGTAAGTCATTTTCTCTTTTGCCTCCTCCCTTTATGCACTAAGGAGAGTCATTCAGAGTGGACCACAAAGTTCTCATAGAAGACTCCCTATAGGCTGGAGCGATAGTACACCGGGTAGAGCATTTACCTTATAAGCAGCTGATCCGGGTTTGATTCCCAGCATCCCATATGGTCCCCCAAGCACTGCCAGGTACAGTAATTCCTGAATGCAAAGCCAGGAGTAACCCCTAAGCATCACTGGGGGGGGGGGGGGAGGAGGAGGAGGAAGAAGTGGAGGAGGAAGAGGAAGAGGAAAAAGAGGAGGAGGAGGAGGAGGAGGAGGAGGAGGAGACTCCCTACATTGTTTTCATTGAGTTTTATTTTTGATACCTATAGCACAGCAGATAGGGCGTTTGCCTTGCATGTGGCCGACCCAGGTTTGATTCCTCTGCCCCTCTCAAAGAGACCGGCAAGCTACCGAGAGTATCTCGCCCGCACGACAGAGCCTGGCAAGCTCCCTGTGCTGTATTCAATATGCCAAAAACAGTAACAACAAGTCTCACGATGGAGACATTACTGGTGCCCTCTAGAGCAAATCTATGAACAATGGGAGGACAGTGCTACTCAGATGAAACAGAGAAATTCCCTTTAAATTTCTTTTTCTGGACTGTGTATCAGGAGTCTGTTTCCTGATTACACTGGAATCCTTTTCAAATAATTACTATTCATTATTTTTTTTATGGCTCCCATGGTCACTTTGGTGTTTGTTTCCCTCTGCTGGCAGAATTATAGTGAAAATACACTTATTGGTTGTCACACACATATCGTGCAGGTTTCCATCAGTCCTGATTAAATCCAACAGGAACTTTCTTCCTTGGATGAAAAGAGAGGCAAATTTAGCAGCGCTCTGAGAATTTATGAGGCTGCATCATGATGTGTTGTGACTGGACAGGCCATCAGCATGGACAACACACTGCCACATGAAGGACAGGCAGGAGTTTGTTCCCCTAACAAAAAAAATTATTGCAGCATCAAGAGCCTATGCCAGGTTGGGAGATGGTGCTATGGCCCCCACTGCCCTGGGACCAGATGGGGCGGATCCCAGCAACCAACATCATCTTCAACCATTGGAAAGCTCCCCTGAAGTAGCAGCTCACCCATGATACTAATAATGATACTAATAGTCTCTATATAAAACAGAAAAGGGAAGAGTTGCGGGAATCCATTCCCCTAACAGAAACCCTCAAGGATGGGAGAGCCGCCCAGGTAAGATCATTCAGGTCTTAAAATGCAAAATTGCAGCCAGGAAAGAATAATATAGTGGGAAAGAATAGAATGCATGACAAATATCAGCTGCAAAAATGCACCAGGTGAGTATAGAATAAGACTGTTTAGGGTCCCTTAGATACAGGGACAAAATGGGCAAAAATAGAATTGGAAACTGTCAGGACTTGATATTCTAAGGGTGCTTTCTGATCGCTATGTAAAATATCCCAGCCTCTGATCAGCACGTACCTATTGAATGTTGAGGTGTTTAGGAAGTGTTTTTAATGTCTCTGTCAACAACTCACCTGATGGGAGCCCCATATGTGTGTGAAGGGGGGGAGTAATATTGTATTAAACATCTTGTGAGACCAGTGAGGGCTGCCCAGGTGACCTAAAGTGTGCTTGTTTGTCTCCTTACATGTTTTATCTCATTCTCTGCAACCAACCTCTGATGCACACGGGCCCAAGGTGCCAATCTGACTGGCTTTAGACAAGACACATTTCATGGGACATTTCCTCTGGTATTGGGAATCATGAGGAATTCACAGCCAGGACTTCCTCTAAATAGGCAGGTTCTCAGGATACTCTTTGTATCTTGGGACCAAAGAAGAAGTGAATCTACACTACTTGTCAGTTATTACCAGTCTGGTGGTGTCTTCCTCATCTGAGCTCTGCTACTTGATAGCTCAGCATCGGGGCCGAGGCTGCCTCTCAAGACCTATTGGCCACAGTTCTCTGTCTTTTGTGGCCCTTTCCTTTGTGGCCCAGCCACACCCATTCATATGACAACTGATGCTTTTTACCATACACTGGGGCACAAATGAGAGGTTAAAGGAAGCAGACATTCATCTGGATGCAAATGGTGGATTCAAGAGGAAGTTACCTGATCTGGAACTCCTTTGAAGTATTTGCTTTCTCTATACTTAGCCCACTATTTCTATAATCTATTTGACTGGCCAGTTTCCTGTAGGAGAGTTTTAAAACCTAGATTTTGGGATCAGAGCTAAATACAGTGGGTAGGGCACTTGCCTTATGTGTGGCATGCAGCTGAGTCAGGTACTATCCCTGGCATTCCATATGCTCCCCTCAGCCTGTCAGGAATGATCCCTGAGCACAGAAGCAGGAGTAAGTCCTGAGCATTGCTGGGTGTGGCCCAAAAAGTAAATAAAAACCAAATTCCTGATGTTCCTTCATACCCCACTTCCACCACAATACAACCAGCACCAAGGTCCTAGAAAGCAGGAACAGAGTGGAAAAACTGTACATGCCTTGGACATGAAGGACAGGAACTTGGCAACAAAAATGACCCAGTAGCCTTGACCTTCTTCCTAAACCCAGAACCTTTCTAAGTACCACAAAAGTGTCGGCAGCACCCAGAAAGGATACAAAAAGTTGTCCAAACAGATATCCGGATACCTAGATGAAAATTTGAACCTGAATCAAGTCAAAGGGTCAACCCTCTAGGGCGTTTGCCTTGCATGCAGCCTGCCTGGCCGAGCTGGATTCGATTCCTCTGGCCCTCTCAGAGAGCCCGGCAAGCTACTGAGAGTATCTCGCCTGCACAAGCTACCCATAACAACACATGTTCTAACACACATCTCTTCACCAGTATACATTTCCCACCACCAGTGTCCTTAGTCTCCCTCCCACCCAACATCCCAGCACCTCTATAGCAGGCATTTTTTCTATTCCTATCCCTCTCCCTCTCTCTTCCCCTCCCTGTCCCTCTTTTTCTCCCTCTCTTTTTCCCTCCTCACCCACTCCCCCTCTCTTCCTCCCTCTTTTCAGCATTATGGTTTGAAAAAAACTGAGTGCCCAAGAACAGATGACTGGACAAAGAAACTACAGTACATCTCCACAATGGAATATTACACAGATGTTAGGAAAAATGAAATCATGAAATTTGCTTCCAAATGGGTGGATATGGAGAATATCATGCTGAGTGAAAAAAGACAGAAGTAAAGGGACAGATATAGAATGACTTCACTCACTTGTAGGATATAAAAAAAAAAATACCATGAGATAATATCCAATGCCAGGGAAAACAGGGCCAGGAAGCCTAGTGAATGGTTGGCACAAGTGTGTGGAAGACAGAGGGCAGTTAGGATAGAGAAGGGACAGTGTGACAATAATCATTGGAAACATCACAAATAGCCTTGAACATTAAAGTCTCTAGCATGTCTCTTTGGTTAAACTCTTAACCAGGGGATAAATGAAGAAGTCACTTTGAGCTGGGGGAGGAGAGGGTCCCCCACCTATAATAATGCCAATATTAAACACTATACAGTTTGGCTCATTCCAATTTATAACAGCACAGTAAACAGGTTTTATTAAATCTGTTAAAACTAAGACTCAGGAAATTAAATAGCATGACCAAGCCATGTAGCTGTGAAGAAGCTGAGTGGAGTATTAAACTGAGGAACATGATTCCAAAGCTTGGGTTATTTCCCAGCATGGAAGCAGGAAGCCTGAAGAAGAAAGTGTGTTGAAAAAGGAGCTGGAATTTGGAAAAAGGCAATGGCATGGTTGGCATGTATCAGCAATTTGGAAACCTCACTGCCAATCAACAAAGTTAAGGGATTTTCTGCAATGAGTCTCCAAAACCATAGAGAGAACAAAGAAAATAGATGAGCAGATTGTCCGAGATTTGGGCTGTAGTAAAGTTCCCCAGACAGAAATGAAGGCATGATGACAATTATACCCACATAAGGAAACTCAAATACTCAACCTCATAAAACTGAAGAAAAAAATACAATAGTGGTGGTTATCAGGGAGGGCTGGATCAATAGCACAGCGGTAGGGCATTTGCCTTGCATGCAGCCAAGCCAGCCAACCCAGGTTCTATTCCTCCGCCCCTCTCAGAGAGCCCGGCCGCCATCTTTCTTTCCAGAGAGGAGCGGGCGTCATTCCTGTTTTAAATTAAACTGTTTTCCAGAGTTACTGTACTATTTTACATCCTGCCAGTAACTGAGTCATTTTTTTTCTCCACCTTCACCAAATTACGATACTCTCACCATTTTCCACTGGAGTATTCTGATAGGTTTGTGATTGTGTTTCATTGGGGGTTTGATTTACACGTTTCTGATGTCTATTGAAATTGACCACATATCTGTTCACGTTCTGGTCTAACATCTCTATTTTCTCCTCAGTATGATGTATTTGCATGTGTTTTTCCAACATTTTCAGTCTGTAATGTTTTAAGGGTGTGTGTGTTCACATACATATATATGTATATATATGAACCAATAACAAATATATTTATTAGTACGTTATGTTCATAGTAAGTTATAAAATTATTATATGTGTGTATATATCTCACAAGTCTATTTTTTGTTTGGGGGGAGTTGTGTGTGTATATGTGTGTGTTAGGAATCAAACCTAGGGCTTCCACGTGAAAGATAAATGCTCTACCACTGACCCACATCCTTGATCCTCAATACTTTGTTTTCTAAAATGAGGGCTGTGTGAAAAACTGAATAACAGAAGGGTGTGGGGATGGACTGGGATGACAAGGAAGGATTTGCAAACCGAGCAAAGGTGACTGGGTAGGTGTGGGGAGAGAGGGAAAGGAATCCTAGAAAGTAACTCAAGGAGAAGAATAAGTGAAGCCATTGAAGAGGCAAGTTTTGGAGTCAGAAATGGTGGGGGTAGATCATATCCCATCTCCTGCTTCATCTAGTTCTTCAATCCCATTCTTCAACTCCCTCTAACTGTCCTGGTGGCAAGATCCAATTCAGTAATACATGCTATGGTGTGAACTGATGCTGTAAGTGAAGGGATAGCAATGATGCCAGGATCAACTGCACTTAAACAGGCACCTCTTCCCACGTCCTTGAGAAAGAAAAGATCCTTAATGTCAGAATTGTAGGCACCACAGAGATGTGAAGGACAACAAGAGTTATATATCTTGTGTGAAGGCATCCCTCAGGACCTCCTCGAAATCTTACTACAAAGTCAAGGTCTAATCTACCTCTAAGAGGGTCAGTTCTCACAGAGGCATCTTCAAAAAGATGACCACAGAGGCAAAGACTATCAAAACAAAAACAGACAAATAGGACTCCATCAAATCCTAAAACATTTGCAAGTCAGGATAGCAGAGAGATAGTACAGTGAGTAGGGCACTTGCCTTGCATGTGGCCATCTGGGGTTTGATTCCTGGTACCCCTATAATCCTGAGTACTAACAGAAGTTATCCATGAGTACAGATCCAGGAGTAAACCCTGAATACCACCAGGTGTGCTCCCCTCCAAAAAAATTTCTGCACATCAAAAGATATTCAAGCTCTAATAAAAGACAGCTAATTGAATGGGGGAAAAATATTTCCACACAGTTTATCATGTAAAGGGCAATATTCAAGTTCTATAGAGCCCTCACAAAACTTAACAATAAAAATCCAATGATCCCATCAAAAATGAAGAGAGAAAATGAACATTTCTCCAAAGAAGACATAATGATAGCCAATAAGCATATATAAAAAGTGCTCATCTTCATTCATGATTAGGTAAATGCAAATCAAAACAACACTGAGGTATAACCTCACACTAGTGAAAAGAGTATACATCAAAAAGTTTGGAAACAGCATGAGTTGGCAGGCTTGTGGTGAGAAAGAACCCTCTTCCACAGTTGGAAGGAATGTCATCAGGTTCATTCTCTATGGAAAGCAATATGGAGATCTTTCCCAAAAATTAGGAATAGAACTGCTATTCAACCCAGCAATACCACTTCTTGGTATCTGCCCCAAAACACAAAAAAAAGTAATTTGAAGGAATATATGCACACCTACGTTCATCACTGCACTTAGTACAATAGCCAAACTATTGAAACATTCCAAAATGCCCAACTAAGAATGAATGGATCAAAAAGTTGTCAGATATACATAGAAAGAGAGAGAGAGAGAGAGAGAGAGAAAGAGGTATACTATGCATTTCTGAATAAAGACAAAATCATGCACTTTGCCATAACATCTCTCTCAGATGTGGGACTTAAAGAAGCACAGCAAGGTAGCAACAGTGGACCAAAGGCAGCACAATGAGAGAATTGAACTGAGTTTGTAGGGGTGGGGGGAGGTGGAAAGGTTTACAGGGAGTGCGTTGGGAGCTATGGAGTAGAAAGGTGGGTACACTGGTGATGGGTGTGGTGTTGGAATTATGTTCACATGGAACCATTTTTAACAGTATCGTAAATCAGGATTTAAGCAATACAGATTAAAAATGTTTTTAAAAGAAAAAAAGTTAGACATTGTATGACTGAAATAACTGTGCCATGAACAACTTTGTAAATCACAGTGTTTTCATTAAAAATTTTTAACCCAAAAGAAGAAAGAAAAGTTATAGCATGAAAAAAAAATAAAAAGAACCACTCTGCCTGAAATCTCTTGAATGTGTTTTGTGTTTTTTTAATTGAAATCACTGTGAAATACACAGTTACAATGTAATTCTTGATTAGGTTCCAGTTATATAACATCCCAACACTCATCCCTTCACCAGTGCACATTTCCCATCTCCAATGTTCCAAGTTTCTTTCCATACAGATCCCCAGACTGCATCAATAACAGGCTGATTCTTTCTTTCTCTCTCCTCCCCTCTTCTCTCTCATGCTCCTTCTTTTCCCTTTGAGGCATTGTGGTTTGCAATATTGTCACTGAAAAGTTATTATGCATATCACTTTACCTCCTTTCGGCTCTCCTGTTCTTGTCCAAAGTGATCGTTTCCAACGATCATTGTTACAGTGGTCCCTTCTCCAACTCAACTACATTCAAGCCCCTCTCCCCTACCTGTGGCCAACTTCCTACTGTGAACAGGTTCTCCTGGTCTTTGTTTCTATTGTCTTTGAAACTCAACCTTTAAAAACACTCATCCCATGTTTTTACAAGGCTCAAGTTCCACCTGGGACACCCTCTTGTCACAGTCAATAGTGCCTGGACACTCCCCTTCAACCTCACTCTGCTCTAGACAGCCTGTTCTCTTCTTGGCTCTTGGCCATTTCTTTCTTGCTGAAGGACTTTGCTCGTGTCATCATCTATGTCTGGAAACCTCATCCATCACCGTTTTTATGAGGCAACTTCTTTTCATTACTCAGGGCTTGCCCAAAATGTCACAGCTAATAAAGAAGTCATACCCAATCGTTCAACCTCAAACATCCTGTACCCTCCCATAGAGTACTTGTCCCCAGGTGTGATTACTGTGTTCATCACCTTCCATCTCTTTCACGAGAAAGTCAGCCCCATGCTAACTGGGCCAGTGCTGGTGCATCTTAAATGGTGTAGGCGGGAGAAGAGTCTCCCCAAAAGAAATTCTCCTGGTGACATGCAAATCATGTTGTAGATGATCTGACTCCTGGCTGTCTTGCCAACTGATGTAGGAACTGGGCTAAAGGAGGGAGGGAGGGAGGGAGGAAAAGAAAAGAAAAGAAAAGAAAAGAAAAGAACATTACTGCATTCCTGCTTACCCATTGGTCACCTAGAGAAATGCCTTAGAGGGTTTAGATGGTGAAGTCACTCATGAGCACCTAGATGGCATGGAAGCTTAGTGGAGTGGAAAAAATCCCATTTACAAATGAAAAGTCAGCCTCCCAGAGGTCAAAAGAGGCACTTTTATAATGCCAGCAAGCTTCAGGGAATGGGTATTCATAGTGCAAACTTAGATTTTCCTGTGCTGGTGGGTGCTTAAGAATTGTATGAAAGATTCACACATAAAATTCATAAGGTTAAGAAGTGAGAGTATATTGTCTATATCTATACTCTTTAAGTAGATGAATCCGGGTCCCGTCCAAAATGTCCAGATCTCTCCTCTACCTATATATGCCTATCCCTGGTGCTGTCCCATTCCATGTACATCCCAGTCCTGTTCCAGGTGGTCTACTCAATTCTGATGTACTATGACCAAGTCCCATCCCCACATGGCTTTCTTCATCTGAAATCTGTCCCTGGTCCTGTCCCAGATTATATCCCAATGGTTCCCTATGTCTTGTCTTAGCTTTCCTGAGTCCCCGGCCATGCCCATATGTGTGTGGGGGAGATCCCATCACTCTATACCTGTTACTGGACCTCTCAACTGTACCCTGGTACTTTCTGCCATCCTGTCCTGGCTTTTCTAGTCTCTCGCTATAGCCACATACATGTGGTTGAGACACCCTTGCTTAGTATCTGTCCCTGCCTGGCATCAAAACCCTGCCTGAATCTGAATGTTTCTGGTAGTCTGAACCCTTTCTGTATGCTGCCATCTGGCCCAAGGAGCCTGTGCTGGGCCATCCGTCAGATCAGGGGTACAGTCCTACCTGATCCTACAGTCTGCTGGGGAGAGGGGAGGGAAGGGGAGGGGAGGAGAGGGGAGGGGGAAGGGAGAAGGGGAGGCGAGGCGAGGAGAGGAGAGGAGAGGAGAGGAGAGGAGAGGAGAGGAGAGGAGAGGAGAGGAGAGGAGAGGAGAGGAGAGGAGAGGAGAGGAGAGGAGAGGAGAGGAGAGGAGAGGAGGGGAAAGGGAGGGGAGGGGAAGGGAGAGGAGGGAGAAGGGGAGGGGAGGGGAGGGGAGGGGAGGGGAGGGGAGGGGAGAGGAGCATGCTACCATAGCACCCTTGGCTAGAGATCTGACCAGTGATGTTTGAGTAAATAAATGGATGAATGAGTGAATGACCAAAGAGTGAGAATCTCAGACCAGCAGACAAGGGATGGAGTAAAAAAGGAAGTGGTTCCATTGGTATGTTGGTATGTGGTTTATTCTTTTTATGATGTACCTTTCAACTCTTCCTGTTTGTCCATTTCAATCAATTTCTCAGTGAAAAACTTGTAGGAACAAGACAGAGACTATCTGTGCATTTCTGTGGGCTCCACTGGTGTCCTGAAGATGATCCTGGGTCCTATCTGGCCTCGGGCACAAGTCCAGCAGTCAGTTTATGGTTAAAGACTGTACTGTGTTCCCTCACCAAACTCATAGGCCCAGTTGTAATATTCAGTATCTCAAAATAAAATTGTACTTGTGCACAAAGCCATGGGAAGGATACTGGGTTCAGTAAAGCTGTTAGAAAGAATCTTAAGGCAAGCTTACCAAAGCCTGTATAAAAGGAGAAAAATAGGACATATAGAATTTCTGGGGATGTATACAAACACAGTCACAACAAGTCTCACAATGGAGACGTTACTGGTGCCCTCTCAAGCAAATTGATGAACAATGGAAGGACAGTGCTACAGTGCTGTATGCAGAAAGTGTATGCAGAAAGACCACTTGAGGACACAGTGAGACTGTTTTACTCTCCAAGCTAAAGAGAAAGACCTCTGAGAAACTACCCCTGCTGATCCCTCCAACTTAGACTTCTAGTCTCCAGAACCGGAAGAACAAAAATGTCAGTGCTGAAACCACTCCATCTGTTTCATTATGACAGCCTGAACAGATGAATGTAAACATGAATAAATAGTCTTCTCGCACCCGGGATGACTTGAATAGACTCAGGCAGGCTGGATGGAGCTGACCTCACTGTCTGGGAAACAAGATGGTGCAAAGCAGATGACTATGCAATCACACTCCCACTCCACCGCGGACTTGTTCCCTGGGCACTTGGCCCAACTCTCTGGGAACCCATATCCTCCTACACAGTGGCATAAACGGAAGGATTATATAAGACAGTGTTCATGAAAATACGTGAGATGGACCTTGAAGGTCACTGCTCAACAGACATTCACCCTCCCCCCACCTTCCTCATCTAATCACTATACAGTGACCAATTGGAGTAGTAATACCTCTATTCAAGATTATAGCAAAACATCAGTCAAAATAATGAGAAAAATAAACACATCAGAGCCAGAATGTGTATATGCATGTGAATGTGGGGCACAGGAGAAACTGATCCATGAACTGATCTTCCTGACTAGCCGCAACCCTAATCTGATTTCAACTCAGGTCATCTGTGTAACACTCTCAGCCACAAGCTGGCAGAAACGTTCAGCTAAAAAAATGCCAGTATATGAAGGGATATATTCCAGCTTCCCAATTGCTGAGTGAAACTAAAATCAGCTTACTGTAGGTTAAGACAAAGTCCATTAGGGCTCTCAGTGATTTAACCAGCTCTCTGAGAAACCTCTCTCTGAAGATACTCTAGTTCTTTTGCACAGATAGATCCTAAATAATAACTTCCTAGGAAATGTGGACTTTTTTTTCTTTTTGGGTCACACCTGGAGATTCATAGTGGTTACTCCTGGCTCTGCACTCAGGAATTACACCTGGCGGTACTCGGGGGACAATATGGGATGCTGGGAATCAAACCCAGGTCAGTCACATGTAAGGCAAACGCTCTACCCGGTTATGCTATCCCTCCAGCTCCAAAATGTGGACTTTTTAAAAATTGTGATGTCATTCATAGTTTATTCTGGGATCACTGTTTTACACTTACATTGCTACTCTACTGATTCCATTCACCAGTGTATCAGGATTCCAATTCCCACCACTGTTCCATTCCCATATTCACCCCCGCCCCTACCCCTTAATAATCTCAGTGCCCAGTTCTAGTAACCAAGTCACAGGATTTCTCACTGGGAATTGTCCCCTCTCTTTGTTTCTCTAGACATTTTAGTGAGATCATCCAAGTATCTGCCTTTTACTTTCTGACTTCACCTAGCATGTCACCCACAGAGGATAAAGCTGGGTAAGATGGTCAATGATTACAAAATCCATGAAGGAACCTTAAAACCTCCCTTCATCAGCTATGTGGTTATAACATCATGCTAATGTCTGAGGGACAGTACTGGCACCCTTTTGTGCAAAAAATATATACTCGAGGGAGTGAAGAGACAGCACAATGGATAAGATGCTTTACCTTGAACAAAGCCTTCCCAGTTTGGGCCCCCAATATTCCATACAGTCTCCCAAGTCCCACCTGGAGTTATGCCTGGACCCAGAGCCAGAAGCAAACCCCGAGCATGGCCAGGTGTGGCCCCAAGAAATTAAAAATGCTTTGATGGATTTAATAACTGAGCAATCTTATTTCATTTGTAGGACCTAAGAAATAATTTGGTATTCATTAGTCTGCTTGAGCTATCATGATAAAAGATCCTAAATTTTTGTAGTCTAAACAACAGAAATTTATTTCTCACAATTCCAGAAGCTACCAAGTTATAAGAATAAGGTGCGGGGGAGCTGGAGCAATAGCACAGCGGGTAGGGCATTTGCCTTGCACAGAGCCGACCTGGGTTCAATCCCCGGAATCCCATATAGTCCCCCAAGCACCGCCAGGAGTAATTCCTGAGTGCAGAGCCAGGAGTGATCCCTGAGTATCGCTGGGTATGACCCAAAAGGCAAAAATAAATAAATAAATAAATAAATAAATAAGGTGGAGGCTATACAGGTATATTCTGTAACCTCTTGTTTTGGTTCATAGATGACTGTCTTTTTAGCTCTGAACTCTTTTCTTGCAAGGACATTAATCCTATTAGATTAGGGCCCAGTCATCATAACATATTTAATTTTTTAATTTTTATTGAATCATTGTGAGATACACAGTTACAAAGTTGTTCATGATTGGGTTGCAGTCATACAATATTCCAACACCCGTCCCTTCATCAGTGCACATTTCCCACCATTAATATCCTTAGTTTTCTTCCTTCTCTCCCACTCAGCTTGCCTCTATGGCAGATACTTCCTCTCCCCTCTCCCACCCTCCCTCTCCCAACCTCCCCCACCACCCCCCTCTCTGTGTAGTTTGCAATACAGGTACTGAAAGGGTATGATACATATCACTTTACCTCCTTTCAGCACTCAGTTCTTGTCCAGAGTGATTATTTCCAACTATCATTGTCATAGTGGTCCCTTCTCCATCCTAAATGCCCTTCCCCACAACTTGTGGAAAGCTTCCTACTATGGTCCAGGCCTCCTGGCTCTAGTTTCTATTGTTTTGGGGTATTATTCCCATACTATGATTTTTTTATATCCCACAAATGAATGTGAGCTTTCTATATTGGTCCCTCTCACACTGACTCATTTCACTCAGCATGACACTCTATGACCATTCATAGTATTGGCAAATTTCATGGCTTCATTTTTAACAGCTGCATAGTATTCCATTCTGTAGAAGTATCATAGTTTCTTTATCCATTTGTCTATTCTTGGGCACTTACATTGTTTCCAGATTCGGGCTATTGTGAATAGTGCTGCAATGAACATAGGAGTGCAGATGGTTTTTCTGCATTGTGTTGTTTGGGTCCCTAGGGTATGTTCCGAGGAGAAGTATTGCTCGGTCATATGGAAACTCAATTTCTAGTGTTTTGAGGAATGTCCAAATTGTTTTCCAGAAAGGCTGGATCAGTCAACATTCTTACTGAATGAGAATCCCTTTCTTCCCACATTAATATCTTTAACTTTACCTTCTAAAGACTGTATCTCCAAATACAATTACATTGATAGTTAAAGCTTCAATATATGATTAGACTGAGGGTGTAAGAAAATACAACTTAGTCCATAACAATGGATATGAAAATAGTATCTACTTTCATCATCTCTTCACTTGAAAATCTCATATTTTTTAATCTGCCTATACCAAGTTTACTCAACAAAGAAACAATAGCAATTTACTTAGTAATAACCCTCATCCTTGGATTATTCTAAATCCTGAATTCTCACAAGCTTAGCATTTTTATTTGCCTGATTTTTTTAATTACCTAATTTTTATTTATTTTGGTTTATTTTTATTTTTTGGTTTTGTGACAATGCCCAGTGATTCTCAGGGGTTATTCCTGGCTCTGCACTCATGAATCACTCCTGCCAGGGCTCAGATGACCATACGAGATGCCAGGGAACTAACCCGTGTTAGCTGCATGCAATGTCTTATCCACTGTACTATCACTCTGGCCCTCCTAATTTATTTTTTCATTTGTGTGTGTGTTTGTAACGTCTCCATTGGAGACTTTGTTGTTACTGTGTTTGGCATATCGAACACGTCACGGGGAGCTTGCCAGGCTCTGCCATGCGGGCGAGATACTCTCGGTAGCTTGCCGGGCTCTCCGAGAGGGGCAGAGGAATCGAACTCGGGCCGGCCATGTTGGTTGCGTGCAAGGCAAATGCCCTACCGCTATGCTATCGCTCCAGCCCGTGTGTGTGTGTTTTGCCACAGTGCTCAGAGACTACTCCTGCGTCTGCACTCAGGGGTCACTTCTGGTTGGCTAGGGCACCATCTGAGATGCCAGGGATCAAACCCAGGTCAGATAGGGCAAGAAAGGCAAACACCCTACCTGGTTTCTATCACTCCAAGCCCTCTATTTTTTTAATGCTTCTTTCAACAAAGAAATCAGTTTTTTCAAGACTCTAACATATTTTCTTATAGAATATCAATATAAACAATAACAGATATATGGGGGAAAAACAGACTGTGGGATAATGATGGAGGGATCTTGAGACACTGACAGAAATATCAGTGTGGTAGCTACACAACTACAAAATAACTTCAATATAATCATAAAGAATCCCCAATTTAAAAATGAAAAACAAAAAAGGAACCTCAAAAAAAAGAAGTTTTTTAAAATCCCCAATCTTAGGAGGGCCAGAGACATGGCTAGTACGGCAGATAGACTACTTGCCTTGCATGTGACCAACCTGGGTTTAATCCCTGAATCCCATAAGTCCCCCAAACTCCATCAGGGGTGATCCCTAGGCTTAAGTGTGATCTGAAAATAAGCCAAAACTGAGGGAGGGGCGGTAGAGCGATAGCACAGCAGGTAGGGCGTTTGCCTTGCATGCAGCCGACCCGGGTTCGATTCCCAATATCCCATATGGTCCCCCAAGCACTGCCAGGAATAATTCCCGAGTGCAGCACCAGGATTAACCCCTGAGCATTGCCGGGTGTGACCCCAAAAGTGAAATAAATAAATAAATAAAATAATAAACCAAAACCAAATATATATATGTGTGTGTATATATATATATATATATATATATATATATATATATATATATATCTGTGGGCTGGAGCGATAGTGCAGTGGGTAGGACATTTGCCTTGCAAGCGGCCAACATGGCCGACCTGAGTTCGATTCCTCCGCCCCTCTTGGAGAGCCCAGCAAGCTACTGAGAGTATCTCGCCCTCACAGCAACGCCTGGCAAACTCCCCGTGACATATTCGATATGCCAAACACAGTAACAAGTCTCACAATAGAGATGTTACTGGGCCCGCTCAAGCAAATCGATGAACAACTGGAGGACAGTGACAGTGACAGTGTTATACTTGTAACTATGAGATCTAACTGTATATGTTCCCAATTAATATACTGGAGAAAAGTGAATATGTGAATCTTTTAAAACTTAAGGCAATTAGTTGCCTTGGTTGGTGTAACAGTCCTCTCTGATATCCCCTATTAACAGAATATTTCCTATTAATAAAAGCCCTTACGTAAGACTAAGAAAAAATATTTAAGTATGTGTGTATTTCAATTAAAATTAAGTGTATCAGTGGAAAGTTGATAAACCCACACCCATTCTGAGATAAAAGTATTTCCCACTCTATTTAATTGAGGATAAAAAGTTAACAGTATAGTGGCAAGAAGATCCTGCAATGAATGCCACATACTTTAACAAGTCCTCTCTTCGCCCCTAAAATCTCTAACAAATGGTTTACATCCCCCATTGACTTTTTTCCCCCCTGGAGATAAGGTTTTAGTAAATCTAGAAAACTTCTAGACCACTGCCCCTCCTCACATCAGGTATATATGCTGGGACCCGTGGTGGTGGAGGATGGGCACTGGTGGAGGGATGGGTACATGATCATTGTATAACTGAAACCCAAGCACAAAAGTTTATAAGCCTATAACTGTACCTCATGGTGTTTCACTAATAAAAAAAAGGAAAAAAAATATGTTTTCAATGTAAGGGTACAAAGGCTGATGAGTTAAGGGGCTGGAGCGATGGCACAGTGGGGAGGGCATTTGCCTTGCACGCAGCCAACCCGGGTTTGATTCCCAGCATCCTATATGGTTCCCTGAGCACCGCCAGGAGTAATTCCTGAGTGCAGAGCCAGGACTAATCCCTGTGCATCGCCAGGTGTGATCCAAAAAGAGGGGGAAAAAAGGCTGATAAGTTGATAAAGAAGTTGTGTATATGGGACCAGAGGGTCAGTACAGAGGTGAAGAAACTTGCTAGCATGACTACGTCCACAACCCTGGTCAAATCTCAGCACTAAATAATGGTCTCCCCACTCATCCACACAAGCACTACCAGGCATGGTCCCTAAGGACAGATCCAGGTGACCACCGAGTCAGGAAGGACCCCAAGCAGAGACCTGGGTATGGCCCTGAGTGAGTCACCCAACCCCTCGAATATTTATAATATATCCCACAGTGGAATATGATTTTTCTGTAAGAAGAGATGGCATTTTGTATTTTTGCTGCAACATGGATAGAGCTGGAACATGTCCTACTATGGGAAGTTAGAAGGAAGAAGACAACTACCAGATGATGTCACCGATGTGTGGGATATAAATAAACCTTTTAATTCTGATCAGAGAATTGAGGTTATTGGGGTAGACATGGGGAGGTGGAAGGAAGTAGACAGCAAAGGTAGACCGATGTCATGTAGAGGTACTGGCACTTTGGGCGTAGAGGTGATGCAGTAACACTGGACCCCTACAACATAAACACTAACAGTCTTGCAGAGCTATTAGCACATGATTACGATCACGATCACGACCATCCTGTTATTCGCCGATTGCTTCGAGCAGGCCCCAGTAACGTCTCCTTCGTCCTAGCCCTGAGATAGTGCCATATTCAAGGCTCTTTAGGAGAATGAGACCCATCATTGTTACTGGTATTTGGCATATTGGGTACGCCACGGGGAGTTTGCCAGACTCTGCCGTGTGGGCAGGTCACATTCGGTAGCCTGCCAGTTTGTCCAAAGTAGGAATGAGATTAGCACGATTAAAAATAAAGAAAATATAGATAAATAAAATAAAGAAAAAATAAAACATATTTCAAGTTTTAAAATAGTTATACAGCTTAAGACATAGGTAAAGGTAAAGGCCCTCCCGTTGATCGTCGATTTGCTCGAGCGGGCCCAGTAACGTCTCCATTGGAGACTTTGTTGTTACTGTGTCTGGCATATCGAATACTCTCGGTAGCTTGCCAGGCTCTCCGAGAGGGGCGGAGGAATCGAACTCGGGTCGGCCATGTTGGCTGCGTGCAAGGCAGACGCCCTACCCGCTGTGCTGTCGCTCCAGCATAAGACATAACAGTTATATTTTAGTCACTGTGAAATTACAAATATATTCATGATTGGGTTTCAGGCACACATTATTTCATCATTGATCCCTTCACCAGCACCCACTTCCCTCTCCCAATGCTCCTCCATCCCCATTTGCCTCCCACTAACCAGTCTGCTTCTACGACAGGCTCTTTTGAGATATGTGTGTGTGTGTGTGTGTGTGTGTGTGTGTGTTTGCACTGTGACTTACGGTACTGTTGCCAGTAGGATTTCATGCATTACAGGGTACTACATTTCAGCACCATCTCTTCCTCTCACTTAAACGCTTCCATCTACCAAAGACATCGTCCATTCTCTGTCCTATCCCTAAGTTCCCTTATAAAGTAACATCACTTGTTATCATGCTAAGCGAAATGAGTCAGAAAGAGAGGGACAGACATAGAAAGATTGCATTCATCTGGGGAATATAAAGTAACAAAATATGAGATTAATACCCAAGAATAGCTGAGATCAGCACCAGGAGGATTACTCCATAGCTTAGAGGCCAGCCGGGCATTCTGGGGGAAAGGGCAGCTCAGATAGACAAGGGAGCACCAAATAAAGGGTGTTTGGAGGATCCTCCCAGGAGGGGAGATGCATGTCGAAAGTAGACTATGGACTGAACATGTTTGCCACTCAAAGCCTGTTTTGCAGACCACAACACCCAAAAGGAGAGAGAGAACACAGGAGATTGCCCTGCCACAGAGGCAGGGTGAGATGGGAGGGATGGGGGTGGGAGGGATATTATCCATGGTGGTGGAAAATGGGCACTGGTGGAGGGATGGGTATTTGATCATTGTATAATCGAAACCCAAGCACAAAAAAATTGTAAATCTACAACTGTACCTCGTGGTGTTTCACTAATAATAATAAAAAAAATTACAAAAAAAAAGTAACATCACTTGTATCGCTTGTCATCCAGTTGTTCATTGATTTGCTCGAGCGGCCACCAGTAACGTCTCCATTTGTCCCTGTTGCGTGCTAGTGTAGCCCAGTGGCATCTGCTCGCTCCAGGAACATGAAGAGCATCGAACCAATCATTCAGGGTCTTGATGAAGAAGTCCAACCATCTCGTAGGTGGGTGTCCAGGCATTCTTTTGACATCCCAAGGACTTGATCTTCTGCGCTTGCACCATCAGGTCCTTGATGGATGCTTCTGATGCTAGCATATGTTCATTGAAAATACATATAGTCATTTTAATCCTTTGTTTTGGCAGCCTAGTTCGCCCCTGAGATTTTAGCAGCCTCTCCTTACTCATCCTTCCCAACACTGCCGTATTGGGGGTTCTTTCAGGATCAGGGGAATGAGGCCCATTATCATTACTGGTTTTGGCATATCGAATACTTCATGGGTAGCTTGCCAGGCTCTGCTGATAAAGAAACATAATAACAAATAGCCAAAGACAATGAAAAACAACATGAGAACTGGTGGTATTCAATAGGAAACATGCGAAGACATAAAATTTACATCTGCATTCAAGACCCCACCCACCCCCAAATGAAAACTGTCCCCATGAAAGATAGAAAATACATAATAAAATACTGGGACATTTTGGGGTAAAGACAGGTGCCAGGAGTGGAACACGGAACCTCCAACAGGAGACCCAAGGCCCCTCACTCAATTGATGCACTCCCCTGAGCACCCTCCCCAACTCCCTTAAAGTCTGGATGCTTCAACATAACAAAACGATTACAAATATAGACTAGATTCTTGAGTCCAAGTTTAGCAAAGCTTCATCCCCTTGGGATAAAAGCCAAGTTAGTGCCTAGGGATTCCTCCTAAACAACTGGAAATGTGCTGCTACACAATCCAGAAAATTCATGTCCTTCCATTTTAAATTGGTATGATTCAATAAAATAAAAATAAATTAAATGTCATGCCGTTTGTGAGAAAGGTGATTCAAAATTTTGTAAGGAACTGTCAGGAAAAAAAAAAAAGAAAACTGCTCTACTGAGAAAAATAATAATGATTTAGTAAGAGAAACTCAGCAATGAACAGCGCTGTAACACTGTCCTCCTATTGTTCATCGATTTGCTCGAGCACGCCCAGTAACGTCTCCATTGTGAGACTTGTTGTTACTGTGTTTGGCATATTGTATACATCACGGGGAGCTTGCCAGGCTTTGCCGAGTGGGCGAGATACTCTCAGTAGCTTGCCAGGCTCTCCGAGAGGGGTGGAGGAATTGAACCCAGCTGGACTGGGCGGGCTGCACACAAGGCAAACACCCTACCGCTGTGCTATCACTCCAGTCCCAGCAATGAATAGGACTGAAAAAAAAATCAACACATGAGAACTTCCTCTAGATCAGAAGCTGAGTTTTATTTCCAAGTTGTTAATTAACATATTAACACACTATGAAGAATTTTAACTGTTAAGAATAGATCACCTCCCTGGGACTTTACTATACCTTCCGTGAAGAGACTGTTGCTGAAGACTGAAAATTCATTAAAAATTACCCAGTTAAAAAAATTGCCTAGTGAAATTGTCTCTTGAAGCTAATTAACTAAAGTTATCAGAAGTATCAAAATAAAATATCAAGTCCAAAGTTTTGAAAAACCTATAGAGTATTGCTAGCAAACTTTTTGCTTTTAAATTTGACAGAGGTTTTTTTTTCTGGATGCCATTCATCCTGAAATGTATGGGGGGAATAATATCTTTCGGTCTACAATTGCAGGAATTATTTTCCATGGGCAATTTCCTATTTCTAAATGTCACTGCATTTTAATTTTTGTAATCCTATCAGGTTGATGTCTTCTCTGCCATCTCAACCGAGTCCATATTAGAACTGCTGGGTGATGTGGGATTCATGGACGCAATTTCAGCCTGAATTTCAAGTTTGTTGGGAAGAGGGAAAATCTATTTCATGACCTTGGATGTGAGGGCACACTTCACCTAAGTTTAATGAGAATCAGGATTTGATTCTTTCTTTTTTGGCAGGGGAGGGGATCACACCTGGAAATGCACAGGGGTTACTCCTGGTTCATGCACTCAGGAATTACTCGGGGAACCACATGGGATGCTGGGAATCAAACCCGGGTTGGCCGTGTGCAAGGCAAACGCCCTATCTGTTGTGCTATCGCTCCAGCACCTGATTCTTTCCTTTTTAATTGACATCTACTTCTACTTGACTTATTTTGGTTTGGTTTGGTTTGGTTTGGTTTGGTTTGGTTTGGTTTGGTTTGGTTTGGTTTGGTTTGGTTTGGGGAGGGTTTGGGAGGGCACACCCAGAAATGCTCAGGAGAACCATATGAGACGCCAGAGACGGAACCTGGGTTGGCTGCCTACAAAGCAAGCGCCCTACGTGTTGTTCTCTCTCTCTCTCTCTCTCTCTCTCTCTCTCTCTCTCTCTCTCTCTCTCTCTCTCTATCTCTCTCTCTCTCGTCCCCAACTTGACATCTGAGAGCCTTTTGCTTTTGGAAAGTTGGAAATCCCTAATCTTCCCATTCCAGTCAACTTGGTCATGCCTAGTTAAAAATGAGGCAATTCAAGCAAGACTGAATCCTGTGAGTTCAAGCCTCTGTTTTCTCAGATCCTTTCTCATATGGAAAGATATATGATGGTGAGTGGGCTTTGCATTTTCCTGGCATCCAGTAAAAGAAGAAAATACAATTAAATCCTATGTAGACTTCTTCCACACCTAAGCTGGAGGTCATATAAGGTCACATAGCTCTATCCTCAAATGTTCCCAAGCAACATCACTGAGGGGCAGGATTTAGACAAAGGGTTAGGAAACTCAGTGGCTTTACCTGCTTTGTACCATAGTCAGAGAGCTCTACGCTCAGTTCTTCATCTATTCACATAGTAAGTCAGTTCAAGGTGCCATGCTGGACATTTTTGCAACTGAAGGAATGAAGCATATTAGGGATCCAACGCCCACCAGTATCCAAACCATGTATCTTTCCTCTCCAAATCACCTGCTCCTACCCTCTGAGAATTTTGTCTACTCTTTTGATTGAAATATTATTTTACATAGAGTGCAATGCATAAAGTCTAGTTCTTAATTGCCGACTTGATCTCTTTTAGTAAATATATATACACCTGCAGAGCCTGTACTCTTTTATAAGATATCCAATATTCAGGACCAGAACGAGAGTACAGTGGGTAAGGAATTTGTCTTACATGCTGCAGACCCAAGTTCAATCCCCAGCATACCACATGGCTCCAGGAGCCTGTCAGAAGTGACCCTTGCAGGCAAATGCAGGAGTAAGCCTTGAGTACTACCAGGTGTGACCCAAAAGCAAATAAACAAAAAATGACATCCAATGCTCTATCATTCCAGAAATTTATCTATGTCCCTTCCCAGTCAGTCCCCACCCCCAAGCATTCTTCTGATTCCTGTCATCAAAAATGAGTTTTGTACATGGTACTATTCCATAGAAATGAAATCACACAGTGTGTGCTCTTTGGAGTCTGGCTTCATTCATCTGACATTATGTTTATGAGATCCATTCATCTTGCATTTTTAAGGAGCTTGGACCAATACATGAATATTCTACCCTTTATCCAGTCACTTAATGGATGTTTACTTTTTTCAGGATTTCTTTTGTGAATATAAGTAAAACTGCTATGAACTTTCATATGTGAATCTATTAACATAGATTTGTGTTTTTTAGGTATAAAATTAATAGATTGTTGGATAAGTATATGCCAAGCCAATTCAAAATGAATTAAAAATTAATTTGAAATGGGTTAATTAAATATAAAAACAAGACCTGAAATCACATAACTTTTGTTCATTTATGTATGGGGGATTTGGGGACACACTTGGCAGTGCTCAGCTCTGCACTCAGGAACCATCCTGGCAGTGCTCAGAGAACCATATGGGGTGCTGGGGAACAAACCCAGATTGACTAGCTGCCATACAAGGCAAACATCCTAACTTCTGTACTATTGTTCTGGCCCCAAATTCATATAAATTTTAGAACAAAATACAATGGACAACTACTTGGCATGTGTTTTTTGTGATGATTTTATGGGATATGACACCAAGCACAAGAAACAAAAACAAAAATAAACTAGTATTTAATCAAACTAAAAATCTTCTGCACAGCAAAGAAACAATGAAAAGACAGTCTACAGGATGGAAAAAATACTTTTCAATGCATCAAAATAATAAAGAACACATGACAGCAAAAAAGTGTTTAATTCCAATGTTTCCAAAGATAACAGATATATATTTCCAAATGGCCAACAGATATGTAAGAAGCGATTCAGCATCACTCAGCAGCATGGAAATATAAAAAAAAAAGCTCATCATCCCAAAGACAAAAGAGTGAGCTACAGAGATACTTGACTTGCATTCTGCCAACCCTAGTTTGAATCCTCACCATCCCATATGGTCACCTGAGCACCATCAGGGGTCACTTCTGAGCACACAGTCAGGAATAGTCTCTGAGCACTGCTAGGTGTGGTCCAAAACACAGAAAGAAAAACAGACATGATATAAATGCTGGTAAGGATGTAGAGAAAAAGAACCCTTATGTACTGTTGGTGAGAATGTAAATTTTACATACACTACAGAAAGCAGCATGCAGGTGGTGCCTCAAAGTATTAAAACTAAAACTATTGCATGATCCAGAAATTCCACATTAGGGCAAAGGAAATTATCTCATGGTCTCAATGCCTGCATCCCTGTGTTGATTGCAGTATTATTTATAATAGCCAATAAAAACAACCTAAATGTCCATTGACTGATGAAAGAATAAAAATCTATATATACTGGTCTATTTTTCAAACATTTTTTTAAAAATCTTGCCACTTAGAACAATGTGAATGGACTTACACTGTTAAAATTATACTGTTAAAATTAGTCAAACCAAGATTATAGTCAAATTAGTAAAACTCAGTTATATCGTGCGTGTCTAAAAACTTATAGATGAAATCAGTGATCATCAGGAAATGGCCAAATGGGTAAAGATGATCAAAGTAAACAAGTTTCTAGTACAAGTTGAGTTCATTCTGTGGGTTAATGAAAGAATGGTGATTCTAGTCAGCAATTCTGTATGGTATATTTTTTAAGTTGCTAAGGGAGCAAGAGACACCCAAATGGAACTATGAGAAATGATAGATTTTTTTTAACTGACATTATTATGATCACCATTTGCTATATACACGTAACAACCATTGTAATATGTGTCTTATACAATGTTGTGAGTCAATTATACCTCCATAAAATTTGGGGGGGTTGGGAAAAAGGAAATGCCAGTATCCCAGGTAATTGTACATAGCCTATTTGGAGAGAGTCACTCTTGGCCATCTCACGTCTTTTCCTATTCTGCATTTATCCAAAAAAAGCTCTGCTATCTGTCCTCCAGGCAACAGGTACTTGAAAGCCTCACACACTTTTCTTGGGGCTGGAAACTGAGTACAGCAGGGAGGGCTTCTGCTTTGCACACAACAAATCTGGGTTCAATTCACTGCATCTGATTTGTTTCCCCAAGCCTGCCAAGAGTGATCCCTGAACACAGAGCCAGGAGCAAGCTCTGAGCATTGCTGAATGTGGCCCTGGAAGAAAGAAGCCTCACTTACTTTTCTCTATGAAAATAGCTGAACTTTATAAATCTAAAATGTCAATGCATCCAGACCAGGGATTCTACTAAGCAAAAGGTGGTTTTAAAATTAGAAGAATTTGTGTTCACATTGTGCTCTTTTGGGTCAGTCTATGATTTGTGAATTATTTTAAATAATGAAGAGAGGTTCAGTATTAAAATGGAATATGGGGTCGTAGTACTAGTAGGGTATGGCAACTACCTTGCACATGGCCCACCTAGGTTCAATCCCCAGCATCCTATATGGTCCCCAAGCCCACCAAGGAGTAATCCCTGAGTGTAGAGCCAAGGGTAAGCCCTCAGTAGTGTGGGGTGTGGTGCCCAAACCTCCTGGCCATTCTCAGGGGACCATATTGGGATGTCCCCAAATAAATAAATAGGAATGAAGAGAAAACAAATGACTGGAATCCTATTACTAAAATTTGGGGGCATACAATAATGCCACATAGAGTTTGATAATAGCCAACAGGCAGCGTGTGTGTGCGCGCACACACACACACACACACACACACACACAACAATTAGTCAATGGTTAAGACATGGCTCAGTGGTAAAACCTTACATATATAAGACCCTGGACTAGATAGAGCACCTCTTTATCTCCAGGCATGGAGCCCATTGTAGCTCCTGAGTGCCAGTATGGACCAAAAGCAAACAGAACAACAACAAATATATAAATATATATATATATTTTTAGACTGTGGAGCGTGATGCGGGGCATTTCACTGACCGATCCAGTGATGTCCCAATGGAAAAAAAGGAATGAATTCATCTTTTATTCAATACCTACAGCTATCAGCATACTTCCTGGTAAAATACAATATGAGGAGAAGCCCTAAATATTGCTCTGTTATGCCTCTATTCATAAATTATAAGTTACAGCCTCTGAGGATAAGAATTTCATGTAATAATTTTTATTTTTAAAAATTCTAGAAGTTGGGCAGCAGGAAGATAATAGAGGGGATCGGTTGCTTGCCTTGCACACAGCTGACCCCATTCGAGCCGAAACACTGCATATGGCCCCCCTGAGCCCGGCCAGAGGGATTCCTGAGCACAGCTAAGCATGGGCCAACCCAACCAGCCCCCGCCCCAAATTCTGAAACTTGGGGCTTAGAACCTGACTCAAACTGATAAAAGCACATACTTAATGTGTGTGGGATCTGGGTTCTAGTTCCAGTTTCATATATCATCTCCCATCCTCATCCCCACCACAACTGAGCACTGAGTAACAGAGCACCCTAGGTGTAGTTCCTAAATAAAAAAAAAATTTCATTCGGAAAGGATATACACTCATTAGACTCAGAAATTCTTAAGGAAGAATGCCTCCAATATATGTGTGTGGTGCATGGGGCCAGAGCAAACACAGCAGGTAGGGCATTTACCTTGCACACAGCTGGCCCACATATGATCCCCTGGCATCCCATATGGTCTCCCAAGCCCATCAGGAGTGATTCCTGAACACCACTGGTGTGACCCAAAAACAAAAATAAAATATTTTTTAAAATACACACACACGCGTGCCTTGCATCTTCATAACTTTTTTATTGAATCACCGTAAGATACAGTTACAAAACTTTCATGATTGAGTTTCAGTCATACAATGATCAAACACCCATCCTTCCACCAGTGTACATTTTCCACCAACAGTGTCCCCAGTATCCCCCCATCCCACCCCTCCCCCTGCTTCTATGTCAGACAATTTCCCTCTTACTATCTCTCTCTACTTATGGGAATTATGGTTTGCAATATACATAATCAGAGGCCATCCACTTTCAGCACACATCTCCCATCCCGAGCGATCCCTCCAACCATCATTGGTTTAGTGATCCCTTCTCCATCCCAGCTGCCTTCTCCCCCAGCTCATGAGACAGGCTTCCAAGTATGGAGCAATATTCCTGGCCCTTTTGTCTACTGTCTCTGGTATCAGTCTCATATTATGTTATTTTATATTACACAAATGAGTTCAGTCATTCTATGTCCGTCCCTCTATTTCTGACCCATTTCAATTAGCATGATACTCTCAATGTCCATTCACTTATAAGCAAATTTCACTTCATCTTTCCTAACAGCTGCATCGTATTCCACTGTGTTGATGTACCAAAGTTTCTTTAACCAGTTGTCAGTTCTCGGACACTCAGGTTGTTTCCAGATTCTGGCTATTGTGAATATTCTATGCTCATCTTAACTTGCATAATATACAGAATACTGTAGCTCTGCCGGTTCTGGGTCTTATGAACACCCAGCAGTTCTGCTCGTTTTGCCCTTAGGAGTAGTGGCTAGCCATGAAGAAGTATAGCTGTTTCTCCAGCTGAGAATAAGGAGGTTACATAGGGTGAGAGATATCAGGAAGTAGAGCCATGGAGTCCATTTGATGGTGAGAACAGAGGTTCTAAACCTATCCCCCATCAAACCATCCTCAGTGAGTCACCACACCTGGGGGTGAAGAAGCCTTTGGAAAGGTGCAGCCCCAAAGATATCACATTGGGTGGCAGTGATCTGTCCCCACCATATCCTTTCTAAATTCCTGACCCACAGGATAACAAGCACATAAAATTGGTATTTGAAGCTATGACGCCTGAGATTTTGTTTTTGTTTTTTAATGCAGCAATACATGTGATCTTCTGAGGAGTTGATCATAAGCAGCTGATTGAGGAAGAAATAGTGTTAGGCCTGATTTATAAATAGCTCTGTATGATAGGCTTGAATCACCCCCAAAAATTGACAACCAGGGCACCACAGTGCCATTCGGGAGCCACCCTTAAGGAGTGCGGTGGAATCTTCATGGTTGCCGGTTTCAAGCAAGGACAGATGGTCCTAGACAGAGATGGGTGCTAAGTTGTAACCAGTGGACTACTTATGACTTGACTGGAGGGACAGAGAATCAGAAGAAACAGGATAAAAAAGAAGTACTGGAGCTAGAGCGATAGCACAGTCGGTAGGGCGTTTGCCTTGCAGTGGCCGACCCAGGTTCAATTCCCAGCATCCCATTTGGTCCCCTGAGCACCACCAGGAGTAATTCCTGAGTGAAGAGCCAGGAGTAACACCTGTGCATTACCGGGTGTGACCCAAAATGAAAAAACGAAGCAGTGACAATATCTGAATGGAGTCCTGTGATAGCCACAGGGTGGAAAGGTTTGAATTCTGAGTTGAATATTCAACCAAGAGTAGCCTCTTCAACAGAGACAGACACAGAAGAAAAGCGCCTGCTATCGAGGCAGACTGGGAGTGGGGGATGATGGGAGGGAACCTAGGGATACTGTTGCTGGGAAACGTACACTGGTGAAGGGCTGGGCGTTGAAACACTGTATGACTGAAACTTAATCATGAACAGCTTTATGAAACCTAATCATGAAGAGTCTATCTCACATTGTTTCAATTAAAAAAAATTTAAATGTATCCTCTTCATCAGGTACATAAGATGACCTCTTCAGAGACTATCCATTGGTCTCCTTTTTAAGTCGCCCCAGTCCTTATGCGTTGACCTTTTGAGTCCCGAGGCAGGGATGAAAATCACACATGGACTCAGAAAATCATTTTTCCCTAGCACGAACCAGCTTCTTGCCTTGTGCTCCAGTGGTCGCCAGCCAAGCCTAACACTGAGTTTCTAATACAGCATCACTTTCTGAACAAATTATCCAGTATCTGGAAAAGGCAATGATTGTGGCCACTGGAAAAGATTTTCTGCAAAAGAACTTGCACTTTCTGACCACAAAGCTTCTGCCCAAATCAGTACTGGTAGGTTCATGAAATGCCTTGTCAGGTATCATAATACGCCAGAGAGTCTTATTTCCAATTTAGGAAACCATATCACACCCGAGTGTGAGCAAAAACTCATGCATATGGAGATCAAAAGTCTGGCCAGGAGCCTGAGCAGCCACTCACTGGGACGGAGCAACAGGATGGCCACTTGGCAACTCAACGATGGCATCAGCTAGAGGACACAATTGGAGGGGTGGAGGGAAATGAAGTTAGAACTGTTTGCGTAACTGTTAAATAACCACACCAAGGAAAGAGGGTCTGTGTCATCTGTCAGGCAAGGACCATGACCAACTAGACTGGGCAGATGAAGGAGGAAACTGTAAACACCAGCTGAGCTCTCCTGATGAGTTACAGGAACATGACATGCACTGCATTTCAGTATTTCAGTTTCCCTCTCCTCCCTCAGATCCAAACATGTGTTTACATTAACCAGTTGCTGTTATTTTCTTTCATTCTCCCTTCTAGCATCATCCAGATTCCCCGCTCCCTGCCCCCATAGTTTCTTAGCCTTGGCCTGAGTTACAAAGTTCTAAGATATCACAGGAAGAGCACGACGCCACACAGAGAGGAATAAATGCACCTAGATCAAGATTAAATGGCAAAGGGGTCGTTCCACCTTTCAGGTGGGAGAGGGTTAGCCTGTAGCAGATGATTTGGAAGACAGTGTGTCATGTTAAAAGTCAAACATGGGTAATGAGTTGGCAAGAAGAGAGTTATTGGGGGCTGGAGCGATAGTAGGGAGTTTGCCTTGCACGCGACTGACCCGGGTTTGATTCCTAGTATCCCATATGGTCCCCTGAGCACCACCAGGAGTGATTCCTGAGTGCAGAGCCATGAGGAACCCCTGTGCATTGTCGGGTGTGACCCCCCTCAAAAAAAAAGAAAAAAATTGGGGCTGGAGCAATAGCACAGCAGGTAGGGCATTTGCCTTGCATGCAGCCAACATGGCCGACCTGGGTTCGATTCCCAGCATCCCATATGGTCCCCCGAGCACCGTCAGGAGCAATTCCTGAGTCCATGAGCCAGGAGTAACCCCTGATCATCGCTGGGCGTGACCCAAAAAGCAAAAAAAAAAAATAACAAGAGGGTTATGCTAGTTTTAAGCTATGTCCTCTTCTGGCAGATGCCTCAGATTTGGGAGGGAGGCCATTATTAGTCTTTATTTTGTTTTGTTTGGGGGCCATATCCGGCTTGCTCAGCACTTTCTGCTTTCTACTCTGCACTCAGGGATCACTTCCGGTCATGCTTCAGAAAACATGTGGACCTCAAAGATGAGATGCAGGTAATCTCTAGAAAACCACAGACAGGGAAAAGTTTGCAAAGAAATAAATAGCACACCAGAGAAGTATGGGATTAAGTCAAAGGGAATGATGTAAGACTAATCAGAGTCCCTGAAAACCAGGAAGTCAAATGAGATAGAGAATAGTTAAAGAGATAAAAGCTAAGAATTTCCCAGAATTGAGGAGTACGGAAACTGGGGTCCAAGAGACCACAGGGGTTCCAGCAGAAATATACCCAAATAGAAAGACTCCATGCCCTAAAGATAGAGGCATCATATCAAAAACAGCAAGATTAAAAAAAGAAATTACACACAAAGGAAAGACCCCAAGATTCATAGCAGATGTATCAAATGAGACTCTATGAACCAGAAGAGAATGGTGGAATAGAATGAAAACACTCAGTGAAATAAACACCTCACCAAGAATACTCTACCCAGCTAGACTGTAATTCCTGTTTGAAGGAATGAGATGAAGCACCTGAAATGATAGATCATGTGACTTCAGAGACTGAGGTGGAGCATTTTCACATTCCCAGTCCCAACCCCTGGTGACATTGGAACTCTGCCCTGCTGGTGTTCCTCTCTACCCCAAGCCTGGGACTTTGCTCACCAATAATTTGTAAGATGTGGGGCTGGAGCGGTAGTACAGCAGATAAAGCGTTTGCCTTGCATGCAGTCAACCCAGGTTTGATTCCCAGCATCCCATATGATCCCCCGAGCACCACCAGGAGTAATTCCTAAGTACAGAGCCAGGAGTAACCCCTGTGCCTCACTAGGTGTGACCCCAAAAGAAAAAAAATGATGTGTCCTTCCAACCGGTGAGAAATTATTTTCTTAGCTAGTATGATGTCACGGACTTTGGTTTATCCTCAGTGAGAGTCAATCTTCCTGCTGTGGGAAGTTGTTTAAGCTAATGGATGATAGGGGGTGTTCAAATTTCTTGTTATCAACCAGAATTATAATCGTTTGCACTCAGTAAAAGTGTTAACAGAGTTCAGAAGAAGTAGAAAATCAAAATACTTCACATTCAAATTCATAACTCAATTTTTGCTGGGATAAATTCATTTTTTCCCAAATGCACGTGCTTTACTAAGGTGTCTCAAAAGTTCTTTTCCAAAATAAGATGTGCAGGACTGGAAAGATAGTACAGCAGGTAGGGAGCTTGCCTTGCACACAGCTGACTCAGTTCGATTCCCAGCATCCCAATGGTTCCCCAGCACCACCAGCAGTAATTCCTGAGTGCAGAATAGAAGTAACCTGTGACCATCACCAGATGTGACCCCAAAATAAAACCGAATTAAGATAGGTTCCTTGTTACTAAATTTACAATGTGAAACTAGAAAATAAACACGTGGCATCTGTCTGAATTTTTTATGTGCTCTTCTATTATTAATTAGACATTGTCAGCTAATCCCATCCCCAAAATGCAA
Source organism: Sorex fumeus (assembly GCF_029834395.1). Lineage (NCBI taxonomy): Eukaryota > Metazoa > Chordata > Mammalia > Eulipotyphla > Soricidae > Sorex > Sorex fumeus. The sequence continues at coordinate 29,787,040 of NW_026606322.1, read as the reverse complement.
AGTACTGATAATATTATGAATGGTATCACCTACTGAAAGATATTTTAGTTCAGGAAAAGCAGACATAGAAGAGTCCCTTAATCCCCCAATAGTGGAGTCACACCTGTGCTGAGTACAATATCCACAGTAGATTATTCTGCAACAATCTACTCTAGAACAACCTAAAACAATTGCTTTTTTTGTAATTTGAACAATTCCCTCCGGAATATTTCTATAACATATAGAATCTCTGTATAGATTCTTAATCAGTTATTAAACTACCTACAATCATGACATTGTTTTTTAAATTTTTTTATTTTTATTAGTGAGACATCATGAGGTACAGTTGTAGACTTACAAATTTTTGTGCTTGGGTTTCAATTATACAATGATCAAATACCCATCCCTCCACCAGTGCCCATTTCCCATAACCACAGATCCCAGTATCCCTCCCACCCCCCATCCCCCCCACCCCACCCTCCTCATGGCAGGGCATTCTCTTTTGTTCTCTCTCTCCTTTTGGGTGTTGTGATTTGCAAAAGAGGCAATGAGTGGCAATCAGGTTTGGTCTACAGTCTACTTTCAGCATGCTTCTCCCATCCTGGGAGTATCCTCCCAACACCCTTTATTTAGTGCTCCCTTCTCTATCTGAGCTCCCTTTTCCCCTAGCATGTATGGCTGGCCTCCAAGTCATGGAGCAAAATTCCTGGTACTAATCTCGGCCATTCTTGGGTGTTACTCTCCTATTTTGTTAGTTTATGTTCCCCAGACGAATGCAATCTTTCTATGTCTATCCCTCTCTTTATGACTCATTTCACTTAACATGATACTTTCCATGTAGTACCACTTGTATGTAAATTTCATGACTTTGTCTTGAAATTTTTAAAAAATTTTTAATTGAATTTTTTAATTGAATCATCATGAGATACACAGTTACAAAGTTGTTCATGATTGGGTTTCACTCATACAACGTTCCAACACCCGTTCCTTCACCAGTGTACATTTCCCACCACCATTGGTCCCAGTTTACCTCCTACATAACACCCCGCCCCTGTCTCTATGGAAGGCACTTCTCTTTCTCTCCTCTCATGCTCCCCCCGCTCCCTCCTTCCCTCTCTCCCTTGGGGCCTTATGGCTTGCAATACAGATATTGAACGGTTACCAAGTACATCCATTTACTCACTTACAACACTCAGTTCCTGTCCATAAGTACCATGTCCAACTATTATTAGATCATGACATTCTGTGTTTGGTCATATCCACACTCAGAAGTATTGGATTTTAATCTCAGTGTTTGTGGATAACCCCCGAAATTTATTTTAAAAGGTATTCTCTGCCCTGTCCACTATTGGGAACCGCTTTCTATTGTAGACAGTTCCAGTAGTAAATCCCAGGCGGGTTTTGTCTGCAGGCTAACAGTGCAGGTCCGGCAGAGCACAGCAGGCATTGCCATCTTACAGATGCTTCATTACATCATTCTCTGAAACAGACTGTTTAAGCAAGGACAAGATAAATGGTCGATGTCTATCTGTCTCTTAATCTGCAAGTGAATATAGGGCCAGAGGCAGCTGTTTCCTTAGGGCTTCCAATTAAGAGAGAGTAAGAACTTTCCTGCCCAAAGCTACCCAGACTTCTTCTCTGACTCTGCATCATCATATTGACTCCCTCTAAGAACTTCCACTACTGTGTGGCTTGCGAAACACCAGTCATATATTGAGAAAGACTGAAATTTACCAAGTTAGATCCAAATAGTTTAGGATCTGGAACCTAAGGGATACAGCTTCCCACTTTTCTGCCTTGTTCACTCCAGGTTTCTACCAGGAGAATATTCTCTCCTCCTCTCTGATCAGCATCTCTGAGTCATGGATTCTTCCCTGGAAAGGTTCTATGACCCACTGACCTTCCTGGGGTTAATTTGTCCCCAAATTCCAAGGCACTGGGCATAGCTGAGAGGGCACACTCTGACCTCTAGAGGGCACTGACAGCTCCCCTCCTCCATTTGGCAGGCCCAGGGAGATAATTAGCTAAGATATAATTGGCTGAAAGCACTTGCCGGAGATGCTTCACTAAAGGAATAAAAATGAAATGAATGGTCATCCTTTTTGAAAGGATTTCTTTCTCCTGTGTTGCATTGGGAGCTATTAAGTCAAAATTACCAGATCACAATGACCATTGTCAAAAGACCGCGTGGCCGCCCACCTACCATATGGTCAGACTTCTTCATCAAGATCATGAACGATCGGTTTGAGGCTCTTCGTGTTCCTAGAGCAAACAGACGCCATTGGGCTACACTAGCACGTGATAGGGACAAATGGAGACATTACTGGCGCCCACTCGAGCAAATCGATGATTAACAGGAAGTGATCAAGTGACCACAATGACCATTCGGGACAACCCTGATATGTCTTTAATCTAAGTCTAAATTTCAATGTGCACAGAGAGCATTTGGAGCTGGGTGTGTGCATTCTAAAAGAGAAAAGAGAATCAGTCCCCACGCCCTTTCTAGTTCCTAAGGAAGGCCTGCTTACCTGACTCCTGGCCCCTTACTTTTGATCTTTAAAGCCAGCCAGGATTTTATCTGCCTCACTCCTTCTATTTCTTTTAGCATAAGTCTATATGTGTGCATCTCTGTATGGGTGGAAAGGGAGAGGGAGGGAGGGGGAGAGAGAGAGGAAAAGAGGGAAGAGAGAGAGAGAGACTTTATGTGTGTGCACATATATATGTATATATGTATATATATATATATATATATATATATATATGCACACACACATATAGGTTTGAGGGCCACACCCCGTGATGCTCATTGGTTACTCCTTGCTCTGCACTCAGGAATCACTTCTAGCAATGCTCAGGGGACAGTATGGGGTGCTGAGGATCAAACCCAGGTCAGCTGCATGCAAGGCAAGTGCCCTACCCTGTATTATGCTGTACTATTGCTCTGGTCCAAGCAATATTTTATGAGTCTTTATAGATCACTTATTTTCATTTAGTTTCTTTTGGTTTTTAAATGTACACTGTAACATGTCTATAGTGGAGTTAACATATATGGTAACATATATGGTTTTCGCCACCAGTAGCATGTTTAAGACCCTCCACTGCTGTCTTTCTATTTGTGATCTCTTTGAAGGCCCATTTGAGAGATCCAAAGTGAATTTCTCACCTTCTCCCTTAGAGAACCTTAACCACAAATCTGCAAAATCCCTTTGGCCATAGGAAGTTAGATATTAACAGTTTTCTGGGACCAAGAGACAGACATTTCAGGAGGTCATTAGTCTCACTGCCCACCATCTATACACACACACACACACACACACACACACACATACACACATACACACATCCCTATGTGGCCATTCAAACACTTGTGAAGAACTCCCACACTGATATAGATGCTTGGGAGAGTAGTTCGTAATGTTCCCACAACAGAAGCAATGAGAGAGCAAGGGAAGCCATCATCGTCTCCATCTTTCAGGGAAGAGAAGGATGTGTGAATGGATACCTTCCCTTCTGGACAGAAGACGTCATCAGTGACTCTTTAAGATCACAACAACTGCAGGGTTTAGGGCCAGAGCAATAGTATAGTGGGGAGGGCATTTGCATTGCACACAGACAACCCCGGTTTAATCTCTGGCATCCCATATGGTACCTCAAGCACCGTCAGGAGTAATTCCTGAGTGCAGAGCCAGGAGAAACCCCTGAGAATCGCTGGGTGTGACCCAAAAAGAAAAAAAAACAACAACAACTGCAAGGCCCTCTGGCAATTAAAAACATGTTGTCACTGTTGCTCTATCACTGATATACTTATTACACTGTTTAAAGGACATGCGGTATTGGAGACTCTTTGGCAAAGGAAATAATCGCTCTCCCAGTGAATATTCTGGGCACACATGAACTGCTGTACAGAAGATGACTTAGAATTGGACAGCACCCCATCTGTAGAATGAGATTCAGCACCCTAAACCTCCTTTTGCCTCCTGAGTTCTTGGCCCAAGCCCCAAAAATAAGAAATATTGGGAGTCCTCCTCAGAAAAATGAAGATCTGTGATCTTTGGAATAAGGGATTGAAGAGAACAGATAAAAGGAGTGAAGGAAAGGAGTGAAGATGAGAGGCACAGAATTAAAAATTTTTTGGGCATGGAACCATAGCGACATCTTGCATTGCATGTATCCAATCTAGGTTCAATCCCCGCATCCCATATGGTGCCCCGTGCTTCACTAGTATTGATTCAAAACTGTAGAACCAAGAGTAACCCCTGAGTGTGGCCCTAAAGGGAAAAAAAACCAACATTTTTAATTAAAAAATAAAATTGTCTAATAGTTAGCAATGATCACTCTGGACAAGAACTTTTATATTTGTAGAATATAAAATAACACGAGACTGACACCCAAGGACAGTAGATACAAGGGCCAGGAATATTGCCTCATAGTTAGAAGCCTCTCTCATGAGCTGAGGGAGAAGGCAGCTGGAATAGAGAAGGGATCACTAAGTCAATGATGGTTGGAGGGATCATTTGGGATGGGAAATGTGTGCTTAAAGTAGATAAAAGACCAAACATGATAATCTCTCAGTGTCTGTTTTGCAAACCATAATGCTCAAAAGTAGAGAGAGAGTATGGAGGAAACTGTCTGCCATAGACACAAGGGGAGGGTGGGAAAGGAGGGGATACTGGGGACATTGGTGGTGGGGAATGTGCACTGGTGGAGGGATGGGTGTTTGATCATTGTATGATTGTAACTCAAACATGAAAGCTTGTAACTGCATCTCATGATGATTCACTTAAAAAAAAAAAAAGAACTGAGGTTGCATGCAGCGACCGGGATCCAAACCCTGGCATCTCATACGGTCCCCTAAGCATCACCAGGAGTAATCCCTGAGCACAGAGCTAGGAGTAGACCCTGAGCATTGTCGGGTGTGACCCAAAAAGAAAATGAAGGGAAGGAGAGAGGGAGAAAGAGAGAAAGGGAGGAAGGGAAGAGAGGAGGAGGAAGGAAGAGGGGAGGGAGGAAGGATGGATGGATGGATGGATGGATGGATGGATGGATGGATGGAAGCAAAGGAGGGATGGAGGGAGGAAAGACAGATGTCTGTTCTTTAGACTGACCACCTCCAGACTGAAATTCAGTGGCTGATTTGTGCCCCTTTCCAATTCTTGCATTGTGGTAGTTCAACACAATGAAATTTTCTGTTGGCTGGGAAATATTCTTGTTCTGTTTAGAGAAAATGTTCCTAAGTGTTGCAATTTGCAGAGCAAGGCAGGCAAGGTTAAGTGGCTCTTGGTGGCGGGGGCGTCTGCCTAAACCATCAGAGCTGAGGTCTGTTCCTCAAAACTCGTGTCTCCTCACTGAAGTGCTCTGCCCCCTTCTCCCCACATCAGGTCAGGCATGCAGCGCACCTGGGTGGCATCTGACAGGGCATCCTGGGGCTCGGGGAGCCTTTGAGGGAGGTGCCCAGGTAAGATGCCACACTCAGGACAGATTCCTGAAGATGTGAGAGGCGTGAGCTTCAGGATAATAAAGAATGTGTCAGCTGTGTTTGGGAGTCGTCTGTAAACCTGTGCCAAGGTCAGATGAATAGGTCAGGAGTGCCAAGGTCAACTGAATGGGTCAGGAGTGGTCAAGAGATGCATATGAAGAGTCTGCATCTGAAGGGAACCCCATAACGAGAACGCACACTTCACTGTCGAAGAAAGGGTGGACGTGAGGGGAGAAGATGCAGAATCTTCCCGGAAGGGCACTGGGGAGGGATCAAAAACAAGATCTGGGCTGGAGCGATAGTACAGCGGGTAGGGCGTTTGCCTTGCAAACGGCTGACCTGGGTTCAAGTCCCAGCATTCTATATGGTCCCCCAAACACTGCCAGGAGTAATTCCTGAGTGCAGAGCCAGGAGTAAACCCTGAGCATCGCTGGGTGTGACCCAAAAAGAAAAAAAAAACACCAAGAACCACCTCAGCCTTTCAGCCTCTGCCTCCCCAGACCGTGGAATCTTGCTGGTGCTGCTTTTGAGTTGTCTGCACGGTCAAATATATGTCCATGATGCAGAAAGAGGGGAAATGGTTGTCCAGACACTCAGGTCCAGCGGGAGTGCTGGAAGGAGGCAAAGGGATACGCACTATGACCTTTCAATACCGGTATCACAAACCATGCCCAGAAGGAGAGAGAGAGGGAGAGAGAGAGGGTAGAGAGGGGGGAGGGGGAGGGGGAGCAAGAGCAAGAGAGAAAAAGAAAGAGAGTGAGAGAGCCTGATGAGAGAGGAGAGAGAGAGAGAGAGAGAGAGAGAGAGAGAGAGAGAGAGAGAGAGAGCCTGCCATTGAGACAGCTGGTGGGAGGGGGAGATGGTGAGAGGGAAACTGGGGACATTGGTGGTGGGAAATGTGCACTGGTGAAGGGACACAGGTGTTAGAACACTGTATGGCTGAAACCTGGTCATAAGCAACACAACTGTAACTGTGTATCTCACAGTGATTCAATTTGAAAACAAAAAAATAACCACTCAAGTCTGGGGGGGAAAAGGGGGGGCAACAAATCTCCAGCTATCCAAGCTGCAGTCCACCCGCATTAAACACAAGGCACAGTGGACATCCTCTCTACCTGGCCCCCTTCCCCTCCCTTCCCTCCAGCCCCAGAAAGAACCAATATGCTGAATCTGGCCCCCGCCAACAGCCCTGTGTTCCAGGATGCTAATATGTTAACTGCACTATTTCTGGTTGCAAACCTGATTCAGAGGGTATCCTGCAGTTTCTATCCTCTGCATTGCTCTTGCTCTAAAGTTTAGGCTTCTGCCATTTACCTACTTGCTGTTTTGGGGTTAGCCACATCCTTTTTGGTGGCTAGTATTCAGGAGCTTAAATGTATTCTCTTAGACGTTGTTAGAGCGCCCTCTACAGGTCCAATCTGTGAAGTTCAGTCTGCGTTGTCGCACTCCAGACGCACCTGTAGGCGAAGAAACCTTCCTGCTAACAGGATTCAGTGGGAGGGAAGAGGGAGGGGCCTCCTTTTAGGATATTAAGTCTCCTTCCTGTCTGGAAGACAATTATTGGGTTTAAGAATACCCGGGGCTTCAGCTCTGCTAAATAGTGACAAATTTCTTCTCAAGTCCTCTCCGTTGGTGATTTGACAGAGGCTATTGACCAGAACATTAGGGCCCAGGGATAAGGGCCAGGAGGATTGCTCCACGGTTGGAAACCTGCCTTGTACTGGGGGAGAAGGCAGTTTGGATAGAGAAAGGATCACCAAGTCAATGGTGGTTGGAGGGATAGCTCGGGATGGGAGATCGTGCTGAAAGTAGACAAAGGACCAAACACGATGGCCTCTTGGTATCTGTATTGCAAACCATAATGCCCAAAAGGAGAGAGAAAGAAGTTAGGTGTCGGCCACAGAAGCAGGGGGTGGGACTGGTGGGAGGGAAACTGGGGACATCGGTGATGGGAAAGTTACACTGGTGGAGGGATGGGTGTTTGATCATTGTATTACTGAAACTCAATCATGAAAGCTTTGTAACTATCTCGTGGTGATTCAATAAAATGACTACAACATGCAGGTTGTTTTTTTTTAAGGGGGTTGTCGATGATGTGAAGAAGCGTAACACAGACACATGTCTGGTATCTATTAAAACAAATTGAAATTCTTTATGTTTAAATTATAATCTTGGAGAGCCCGGCAAGCTACCGAGAGTATTTGATATGCCAGACACAGTAACAACAAAGTCTCCAATGGAGACGTTACTGGGCCCGCTCGAGCAAATCGATGATCAACGGGAGGGCCTTTTACTTTTTTAAATTATAATACAAATTGAACCAATTGGCCAAAAAAAGTGGAGGGATCATACTCAGTAGGAGAGCACTTGCCTTGCCTCAATTAGGCCCCCTGGCAATGCCTCCCACTGTGACATTGCTGAATGACATCCTGGTCACTCTACCAATGGGATGCCCAGCATCACTTGAAATGTGTCATCTCTGGGGCCTTAGCGCCTGCTGCTCTGGGGATGCAACTGAAGGGACCCCAGGGGCCAAGTGTCTAACCCCACATCACATGCTGTGTGCAGTCTCTCGCCCTGAATCTCTTTCTCTCTATATTCCATAAGTTCCATTTCTTGGGATGACCCATACACATGAAATAACATGTGTTATTTCATGTTATTGCGGCCACGGGGGATCCAAGAACAAAGGCAGGAAGACCTGTTAGAAGGCATTTGAGAAACCTAGTAAAGGACCTAACTCCACGTCTTGTTTGGTGATGGGGACAAGTGAAACCAGGACAAAGGAAGAAAGAAAGAGAACAAGACCCGCTGAGGCCTGGGGGTGGGGGGTGGGGGCGGGCGGGTCCCTACCAGTCTCCTCTGGCTATTTTGGACAGCCCTGTGGGAAGCAAAAATCAGGAATGAATAATCAAGTTTGAGTTTGAGGCTCTTCGTGTTCCTAGAGTGAACAGACGCCATTGGGCTACACTAGGACGCGACAGGGACAAGTGGAGACGTTACTGGCGCCCGCTCGAGCAAATAGACGATTAATGGGAAGTCAAGTGATCAAGTGATCAAGTGACTAATCAAGAACCTCATCTGCCTCCAAACCCTGGGAAGTTCTGGTCCTTCCAACCATGGAGTCCAAGACACAAATCTCCAGTGTGTTGAAGATCACACTAACCAACAAGCGAGGCTGAGGCATAGCTGCAGAACCAGCTTAATGTTTTAACTGTGTCACTTCCCGCTTACAATACAGAATGATATCACTCCACCCCAAAACAATTAAAAATGCAGATGGCACCTATATTTTCAACATGCATACACCTGATTCCCTGTTTCTTAGGTGACAAAGTTCATTATTTATAACATTTTTGAGCCGGGGATGGGGGGAACAGAGCGATAGTACAGCAGGTAGGGTGTTTGTCTTGCATGGCATACAGCTGACCCAGGTTCGATCCCCAGCACCCCATGTGGTCCCCTGAATCTGTGAGCAGCACCAGGCATAATTCCTGAGTGTAGAGCCAGGAGTAAGCCTTGAGCACCACTGGGTGGGGGCCAAAACGCAAAAATCAAAATAAAATATCTTTGAGGGCCAGAGAGACTTGATGGTAGAACAATTGTCTGTGTGAGTCCCTGGGTTGGATTCTTGGCACAACAGGAAGGAGAGAGATGCTCCCTGCCTTTGAGTTTGGACTTTAGGAAGAATGAAACTATCTTTGGTTATCTAGTTTCTTCTTTGGTGAAGACTATGTGTGTATGATTAAGCAGTAATCAAGTTAAAAACATTGTTTGATGCTTGACTCAAAAACACTGTATGACTGAAACCCAATCACAAAAGTTTTATAACTGTACTCATGGCGATTTAATTAAAAAAATTAAAATTAAAAAGTCCTCAATAAGGCCAGAGAGAATACGAGGGTATACTAGGGTTAAGACACTCCCCTCGCATCACCACCTAAGCACCGCCAGGGGACGCTCCTGAGTACGGTCTCGGTGTGACGCAGTCCGGCCCCACTCCCGCACTCCCCCCTAACCCTTCAAAAAAGAACATTTCAGGTGGATACTTCTCCTGAGTTAACCTAGGAGGAGATAGGGAAAAGACAAGGACATAGAAACCTGGGCGAAAACCTTCTAAACAATGAGATTTTTCTTTCCCCTCAAATGATAATATTGGTGATCAATTCAAAAGACTAATAATAGTCTGCACTTAGTTGTTTCAGGAAAGAACTGGAAATCTGTTGTCTCCCTGCAGGAAATTAAAATTTAAGTATCAAATAGCACAATCTTAAAGTTTCCCAAATTGGACCACGAATTTTTCCAAACATCTCCCAGGACTGGTTAAAGTTGGAAAATTTTTCAAAGCGAAAAAGCACGTGTTCCTGCAATTGGCTTGGCTGTTTATTTACACACACGTGGATGTCCTTTTGCAATCTTGAAAGCAAGCAAAAAGGAAGGTCGAATGCCTTTCCCATTAGGTCTGTTTATTCCGGACTTTTATCATTAGAGAGAATTGCATTCGCTGGCCAGAGGCTAGAGGCGAGGGAGGGAGAAAAAAAGGAAGGAAGGAAATCATAATATAAATAGGGTTAAGGTCTGAAAACATTCCTGGTGAAAGAGTGCCCCCTTCTGGTCTTATGGAGAAAATTTGAGAACTGGCCAAAGTCACAAATTTGAGTTCAAATCAGATGGATTCCCCGCCTTCAAAAAAGACCCACTTTTAACCATTCCTAAACCTGCAGCTGTGCACGAAATGAACCCCAGAAACAAAGAAATTACACCCGAGTACAGTATCAGAAAATCCTATGACCCCCCCCCCCCACCGGCCCCAAAGCACAGCGCAGAAAAGACGTCTGCTCTCCTATGTTCATTACAGCACGATCCAGAATCGCCAAAAGACGGAAACAACCCAGACGCCCACCGATGACTGGAATACTACTCAGCCGAAAGAAAAGAGAAAGTCATGTGTTGCTGCAATAAGGTTCTGGAGAGTATCGTGTTGAGTGGAATCAGCCAGAGGGGGAGCAACAAATTCAGAATGAGCTCTCACATATGCAGGATATAAAGAAACCTCAGGGGGGCATATCAGATGCCCAAAGGCAACAGAAATAAAGAACAGGGAACTGGTCTTGAGTAGGAAGCTCAGGGCAGGAGTTGGAAGGATAAGTGAGTAAGGGGAAGGGAAGTGACTCCCACAGAGGCAGGCTGGGGGCAGGAGGGAAACTGGGGACATTGGTGGAAGGCCCATAAACGGACTCTCTGGCTCCTGATCTAGCTGCTTAACGGCCATGATCCTAGAGACTCAGACTCAGAAGGTAGTGCACACTGGTGAAGGGATGGGTGTTAAAACAACATACTCCTGAAACTCAATCAGAAATATTTTTGTAACTTTGTAATTCATGGTGATTAAATAATTTTTAAAAAATGAAATGTCAAGGGGCTGGAACAATAGCACAGGGGGTAGGACATTTGCCTTGAACCCGGCCCACCTGGGTTCGATTCCCAGCATCCTATACGGTCCCCTGATCACCAGGAGTAATTCCTCAGTGCAGAGCCAGGAGTAACCCCTGTGCATCACTGGGTGTGACCCAAAAAGAAAAAAAAATGAAATGTCAAGACACAATTTCTGTATATTAAAACCTTTGGAGCCTGAGTAATAGTATAGTGGGTAGGGCATTTGCTTTGCATGCAACCGACCAGGTTTGATCCCCATCATCCCGTATGGTCCCCCACTGAGCCCACCAAGAGTGATTCCTGAATGAAGAGCCAGGAGTAAGCCCAGTGCACTGCTGGGTGTAGCAAAAAATTTTTTAAAATCCCCCCCCACACAAAAAAAATATTGTTTTCATGACTACTATCTCTTATGCGTATTGCATGATTCACTTTTTAAATTTTAATAAACATTCACTTTGCCAGAAAAAATAAAAGAAAACACCATAAAAAATTAAGCTTACTCACCATCTTTCTCCATCCTCTTCTTCCCTGGTTCAAGGAAGCAAATCAGAATTATCTTCTCCTTGAGGGTATGGTGCTGCCAGCAGGTCAATCTGTACCTGTGAGGCAAGTGCATCAGCAGCCTGATGGCGCCTTCAGACTTCCACATACACCAAAATTGCTGCTGTGCCTTTGGCCAGACCCAAAAAACTTGGGGCAAAGTTTACCAAGAAAGTAAACAGCCAAAAGTTAGGTATGTGGGAGACACACCCACAAACCACCTTTGGCTCAGCTATATAATTGGAGGCATGGCCTCTCTGGCTCCTGATTGAACTGCTTAATGGCCATGATCTCAGAGACTCAGAAACAAATCTCGAAACCCAGCGGCTTTTGGCAGAAATGGATCCGGTCCCCGCAATAGGTTACTGGTGCTGGGTCATCCCAGATGGGAATAGGTTTTGTGCCTTGGCCTGTTTCCCTTGGTGGCCCAGTGGCCGCCATCCTCCAGAGGCCACGGGACAGTCATGTTTGGATCCACAGTGACGAGGCACACAGGGCCTCACCAAATGGAGGTGGAACTGGCCCTTTCCTCCCCATCCCTACAAGACCCCACTGCTCACGAGTGGCCTCTCTGGCTCCTGATCAAGGGGCTTAATGGCCATGATCCAAGAGACTCAAGAACAAATATCGGAACCCAGCAGATTTGGGCAGAAATCCCTCCAGATTTAATTGTTAAAATTTTGGAATTTCAAAATCGCTCAGCCACTACTGCAGCCACGCAACATCATATGTTATTCATAACCAGCAATAGAAAACAAATTGTCTACTGTTGCCTTTTCAGCAGATCTGAGTGTTGGGGTAAAATCCCAAATAATAATGGTGGGTCTGGTGTCAAAATATTGAATGTAATCAAAGTAGAGAGAGAGTAATGTGGAAATCATCTGCCCCACAGGTAGGGGGAGGGCGTAGAATGGGGGTATACTGGGGTTTATGGGGGTGGAGAATGGGCACTGGTGAAGGTACAGGTTTTTCATTGTATGACCAAGACTTAAAACTTGAAAGCTTTGTAACTGCTCTCACAGTGATTCAAAAAATAAAATTATAAAAAATGAAAAAAAAAAGATGGAGTTCATGCCCAATTTCAATCAGCTAATCAGTGACTGAATAAATAGCAGTACTCATACATAAAATAAATAAATAAAAGTGTTTGCCTAAGTGTGTACAAAAAAAAAGAATTGTCCTCTCTAGTGCGAGGCAATTTTTTCCACAAGAGAACCTTCTGGAAGAAGAAGCAAAAGAAACAGCAAATTGGGAAGTTTGAGGCCACTATGAAGTCCCTGACCCAATTTGCTCCACAAAAAAAAAAAAAAACAAAACAAAAACTTGCAATCTCACTTGCAGTCTGTTTTCTCAACTGGGAATGAGGTTGAGCCAGGGAAGCTACCAGAAACCAAATCCTCAGCACCTGCCGAACAGCTGATGGTTTGTTTACACGCTAGAGCCCAGGGCTGTGTGTGCTTTAGCACTTTGTTTGCTTACTTGCTTGTTTGTTTGTTTTTTTAACTACCCCCAAAGGTGATCAGGGCTTACACCTGGCTCTGCACTCAGGGAACGCTCCTGGCATTGCCAAGGGGACCAAATGGGGTGTCAGGGATAAAACCCAGATTGATGGCATGCAAGATGAGCATCATACCCACTGCACTATAGCTCTGTCCCGTGTCTTCCCTTTTCTTACATTTACTGTTTACAGAAACTAGAAACAAATTAAAAACTAGAAACTAGGCTAGAAAATAGTACAGAAGGTTAAGTCGCTTGCCAGGCTTATAACCGAGCCTGTTCCATCCAGGGCTACATGGTTCCTTGAGCACTGCCAGAAGTCACTACGGAGCACTGTCAGAGGTAGCCACACATGGGGGAAATAAGAGAGGGAAAAAAATCCCGCAAAATATAATCATTTCCAGGGCTGGAGCAATAGTACAGCGAGTTGGGTGCTTGCCTGGCACACTGCTGAGCAGGTTCTATCCCACTTGGTCCCCTGAGCACTGCCAGAAGTATTCCTGAGGGCAGAGCCAGGAATAAATCTGAGCATATCCCAGTGTGCCCCCCACCCAAAAAAATAGATAATCACTTCCTTTACAATCTGTCATTATGTAGCAATACAGATCATGAAAGCCATTTCAAGTAAACAATTCAGGGGTGGTGATTACTTTCCGTACCTTGTGCCAAAACGCCACTGGGATACACCAGCACGCAACAGAGACGAATGGAGACATTACTGGCGCCCTCTCGAGCAAATCAATGAACAACGGGATGACAGTTATGATGGTGATGATCTTGTGCTAACATCGTTTCCAAAACTTTGCCACAGCCCTTCACAATAGCACCACTTTCCCCAGGGCAATGAGTTAAGGTAAAACATCATCCTCCAACTCTACAAGAAAAAAACATCCAACCCCATCAGAAAATGAAGCAATAAAATGAACAGAAACTTTCTCAAGGAAGAAATATGAACGGCCAAAAGGCACATGAAAAAATGCTCTTCATCACTAATCATCAGGGAGATGCAGATCAAAAGAACTATGAGATATCACCTCACACCACAGAGACTGGCACACATCCAAAAGAACAAAAGCAACCGGTGTTGGCATGGATGTGGGGAGAAAGGGACCCTCCTTCACTGCTTGTGGGAATGCCAACTGGTTCAGCCCTTTTGGAAAACAGTATGGAGACTTCTCAAAAAATTAGAAATTGAACTCCCATTTGACCAAGCAATACCACTTCCGGAAATATATCCCGGAGATTCTAAGAGTATTGTCAAAATGACATTTGCAGTTGTATGTTCATTACAACACTGCTTACAATAGCCAGAAAAAACCCACATGCTCGAGAACAGATGACTGGTTAAAAGAAACTTTGGTACATCTACACAATGGAATACTGTGCAACTGTTAGAAAAGATGAAGTCATGGAAAGTATCATTCTAAGTGAAATGGGTCAGAAAGAGCAGGACAGGCATAGAAAGACTGCACTCACTGCACTCATCTGTGGAATATAAAGTAACAGAATGGGAGACTAACACCCAAGAATAGTTGAGATGAGTACCAGGAGGTTTGCTCCATGGCTTGGAAGCCGGCCACACATGCTGAGGGAAAAGGCAGCTCAGACAGAGAAGGGAACACTAAGTAAAGGGTGTTTGGAGGATCCACTCGGGATGGGAGATGCATGCTGAAAATAAGACTATATACTGAACATGACAGCCACTCAATACCTCTATTGCAAACCACAACACCCAAAAGGAGAGAAAAAAAGGCAGGGTGGGGTAGGGTGAGGTAGGGGGATAGGGTGGGGAGTGGGAGGGCTACTGGGATCATTGGTAGTGGAGAATGGGCATTGGTGGAGGGATGGGTACTTGATCATTGTATAACTGAAACGCAAGCACTAAAGTTTGTAAGTCTACAACTGTACCTCATGGTGATTCACTAATAAAATTTTTTTTAAAAAATCATCATTCTCCAGTTAAGCTCTTCTTCACTCAGTGTCTACACTCCTTGGAATTCCACCGCGGACTCAAGTCTCAGATTTTCCCCACCACTGTGATGGTTCCAAAATGATGACCTGCAAGGAACCTTCCATATCCCCTGGGCGCTGGTTCTAAATGAGGTGCGGCACTGCCTGTCGGCCAGCAGGGGGCCCCAGAGAAGCGCGTCACCTGAACTCAGAGGCGGTTCCCTTCCACGGGGGAGGGGGGGGGTAAATGGTGTAATTAGCAGGCACAGCTGCCAGCTTTCTGTTATCTTTCTACTCCTGATCCCTTTATTAAGGCAAGGAGCATTTTCCTGCTCTATGCTGCTTGAGTTCAGTTCGATGTATGAATTTTCAAGGAAAATTAGATCCAATAATTTTCAGTCCCATTAAAGGGGACAAGGAGAAAAAGTTTCTCGCCTGTGATTGATGGGACCGGTTTCATTCAAATCCCCTGCGTACTGTGAACTATATCGATCCAATCCCAGAGCAAAGTGAGTTCCTGCGGGTTAAATAAATAAATAAATAAATAAATAAATAAATAACTCGGACAGATTTTTCCCAGCTCACTTCCCTGCTCGCTCTGGCAAACTCACCACCTACCTACTAAGTAGTTCAACTCCTTCCTCTCTGGGTCCGCCTGCAAAAGAAAAACTTGAGATTGCCAGAACGTGTCCACCAGGGGGCAGTCGAGTATGCAAGGGATGTAAACTGAGGCAAAGCGTTTATTTATTTACATTTACTTAAATTGAATCTGGAGGATAGCTGCATAGCTGGATGGCTGAAGTGATAGCACAGCGGGTAGTGTGTTTGCCTTGCACGCGGCAAACCCGGGTTCGATTCCTCCGTCCCTCTCAGAGAGCCCGGCAAGCTACTGAGAGTATCCTGCGTGCACTGCAAAGTCTGGCAAGCTCCCCGTGGCGTATTCCATATGTCAAAAAGAGTAACAAGTCTCGCAATGGAGAGGTTACTGGTGCCCACTCTAGCTAATCGATGAACAACGGGACAACAGTACTACAGACAGTGCTTTAATTGAATCACTGTGAGATAGACCCTTACAAAGCTGTTCATGATTAGGATTCAGTCATACAGCGTTCCAACACTCATCTCTCCACCAGTGCACACTTCCCAGCACCGGTGTCCCCATCTAACTGAGCAAGGCATTTTTTAATAGAACGTTAACAGAGGCGGTTGACTGGATTCTTATCCTTGTCAACAAAGTAAACCCACAAAGGAAATGCCATTGGAGACTTTTAGAGGCTACACCACTTTGTTTTCTTCTAAAAACGCAAGGACACAAACCCATCCTTGACGTTCTTGCATTCTTAGAGCCAACCGATGCGTTTCTGGCTGGCGGTGCGTGGATTGGCATAGGTTTCTGTCTCTCCATGTGAATGTCTAATCCTGGCCACGAACACGAAGGAAAAGCTGCTGGAACACCAGACACTGTATCTCTGAGCCTTCTCTTCTCACCTCTAATAGAGATAAGAATAGTTGCTCCAAATCCCCGCGGATTTCATGAACACCAGACAGAACCTGCTTTGCCATGTATAAAATGATGCAAATGCCAGGTAACCGGTTTAGAAGGGAAAATGACTGCTGTTTTTTTCTTTCTCAATTATCCAAAATCTTCATCTAAAATTATTCATTTTAATTGTGTGTGTGTGTGTGGAGGGGGTGTTGTTGTTGTTTGGTTATTCCTTTTGGTAGTATTTGAGAGTCTTGCTGTGTTGACTCAAAAGAAGTCTTTGAAACCCCTAACAAGTATGTTCCTTTAGAGAGAGAGAACGAAAGGGAATGCCGTGCCACAGAGGCGGGATGGGATGAGGGGCTGGGAGGGTAGAAGGGATACTGGGATCATTGGGGGTGGAGAATGGGCACTGGTGGAGGATGGGTACTTGATCATTGTATAATTGAAACCCAAGCACAAAAACTTGTAAGTCTATAACTGTACCTCATGTTGTTTCACTAATAAATTTTTTTTTTGAAAAAGTATGTTCCTTTTTAAGACTAATATGTTTGTGGGTTTTTTTGTTTGGAGGTCACCCCCAGTGGTGCTCAGGGTCTACTCCTGGCTCTGCAGTCAGGAATGGCTCCTGGTGGTTCTTGGGGGGTCATAAGGAATGCTGGGGATCTGACCTGGGTCAACCACAATGCAAGGCAAGCTCCTTACCCAGACCCAAGACTAATACAGCTTTTAAAACTTGGTGGCCTCTGCGCGGGGGCGACAAAAACCTCGTGGGAAGGGGGGCGTTCCGGTCTGTCCTTCACGCCCTACCGAGGTCACCAGTTGCCCCCCACGAGCGGCTCTCCGGCACGACCACAGCCCCAGAAGCACAAGGACTTAATGCAGAACCCAGCAGCTTGGAGCAGAAAAGTGAACGGACTATGCGTTAATCCAGGCCATCATGTCTGCCCGGAGGGGAAAGGGTGTTGCTCCCTTCCGCCCTCCTCCCTCTGGAAAGAAAGATGGCGGCCACATGGGTGCCTTGTGGAGAGCAGGTGTGAGCCGGGGGTGTGGGGGCAACTAAAACCTCATGGGAAGGGGGGGTGTTCCAGTCCGTCCTTCACGCCCTACCGAGGCTACCAGTTGCCCCCCACGAGCGGCTCTCCAGCACGGCCACGACTCCAGAGCACAGAAACCAATCTCTTAATTATCTGACTCTCAGTAGAAATACTTCCAGGGTTAATTAGCAAAATAGCGGAAATCCAAAACCAACATTTAATTCTTGAACCCAGCTGTAGAAAGCGAATCACTTCACAATGCTTTTTCAGCATGTCTGATGTGGGGGGAGGGGGTAAACTCTAAATAATAGTGGTGCATCTTTTATTGAAACAATGAATCTAATCAAAGCAGATAGAGTGTCAACTAGAATTCATCTGCCTCGCAGGCATTGGGAGGGGTGGGGGGTGGGGTTTTATTGGGGTTCTTCGTGGTAAAAAATAAGTATTGGTAAAGGGAAAGGTGTTTGATATTTGCATGACTGAGACCTAAACCTGAAAGCTTTGTAACTTTTCCCACAGTGATTCAATAAATAAATAAATTATTAAAAAAAAAAAACTTGGTGGCCTCAGCATGGCTGGCCCAAACCAAGGCATCACCAACAAAGCACCCCCACCATTAGCCTGGCGTAGACTAAACAAATATGCAAATATTTATTTAATAGGTGCACATGGACATAGTTGAAGAGATGGGAATGAAGGCAATGGTCCCCATGATATGAAGCCCTCAGGTGGCTGTATGTGGCTGCCACCTAATGTCGATTTGAGGATTAAAGGATGAGAAATAGGCTAATGGAACCACCCGGCAGGGGTCCCCAGGTTTTATGTGAGTGTTAACCCATTGGCACCAGCATCATATACTGGTGGTCACCCATCAACGTGATTTAATTAACACTGCAGAGCAAGGGCTAGTATTTAATTCACGTTCCTAGAAACGCATTGTGCACATTTGAATTCACATGGATTTCATGCTTTTATTGATTTTTGGTTTGGGGGCAGTACCCAGGACTTACTCCTGGTTCTACACTCAGGGATCACTCCTGAAGGGGCTTGGGGGATCCCACGGAGTGCCAAGGATCAAACTGATGTTGGGCTTTTAAAACAGAAAGAGAGGCAGGAGAGATATAGCACAGAGGGTTGGATGCTTGCCTTGCCCACAGAGGACCCAAGTTTGATCTCTGGCATCCTATAAATTCCCTCCACCTGGAGCCCCTTCAGGAGTAACACCTGAGCTTCACTGCCTGTAACCCTCCTAAATATATATATATATATGTATATATATATATATATATATATATATATATATTCACTTGTCATCCTGTTGTTCATTGATTTGCTTGAGCAGGCGCCAGTAACGTCTCCATTTATCCCTGTTGCATGCTAGTGTAGCCCAATGGCGTCTGCTCACTCCAGGAACACAAAGAGCATGATTTTAGCAGCCTCTCCTTACTCGTCCTTCCCAACACTGCCATATTGGGGGCTCTTTCAGGGAATGAGGCCCGTTATTGTTACTGTTTTTGGCATATCAAATAGTTTACAGGTATCTTCCCAGGCTCTGTCCTAAGGGCAGGATACCCTTGGTAGCTTGCCAGGCTCTCTGAGGGGGATGCTCTCTTCCGGGAGCTTTGTTTTATAGTCTCTGGATCTTGGCTGTTGATGAGATTACATGGTGCCAGGGGAAGTTTGTGGGTGTGATTGCCAAGCTACCGGAAAACGGGGGATCTGGGTGGAGGAGGCCCAGTCCCGATCCAAGCAGATCTGGAGATCTCAGACACGGGTCCCGCATACCTGGGTTCCTCTGTTGACTCCCTCAGGTAAGGCTTGTCCAAGCGTGTGGAGAGTGGCCTTGAGCATGGCTGCGGCTACGTTCTGGAGGTTTTCGGCCGCCAGGGTTCTTCTTGGGGCCGGGAGGGAAACTCGACCTACCTCCCTCTGAGGTGCCCCGGTGAAGTCAGCCCCATCCTAAAAGGTTGGGGTTCCACCACTGGGAGACCCTCTGCTGTCCCTCAGGGTTGGGGTTCTCCCACTGTAAGACCCTCCCTCTAGCTTCATCCCTGGAAGAGGCACAGACATTCCTACTCCATCATCGCTGCCACACCCCGACTTCCCCAGGCATTCCCACTGGGGGTCCTGCCCTCCCTCCGCCCCCCCCCCCACACACAAACACACACACTGTTCCTTGCTGTGATGTTCCAGAAAAAAAAAGCACAACAGTGCCCGTTTCAGACCCATGGCTCCAAACACACAATGAGGAAAGCAGAGGAGAACAGGTAAGACTCTAGCACGGAAGGTCATCTGGGACCTGGTGTGTGCGTGGTGGCCAGATGTTCTGAAGTCACCCACCCTGGAGAATGCTCTCGGCTCTCATCCTTGAGTGCACTAGAAGCAGGCCACTATTCTGCTCTATGCAGCTTGAAGATCACATTATCCCGCCTTAAAGCTGGTGGAAACTCCAGCTCCTTGGAGCGGTTTCCGAAACTTTAGCTGGCCTCTGGGCGAGGCTGGGGAAAGGAGCCCCTTAGATTTTTGTTCGCTACGTGGTTTTACCTCTGCATTTACAAAGAAACAAACAAAACCCGCACTGTGTTAAACCACTCAGGGTCACTCCCAGCTCTGTGCTCAGAGGTCACCGCTAGTAGTGTTGGGGAAATAGGATGTAACAGGAATCAAATGCAGACTTCTTGTATGCAAAAAGAAAAAAAAATGTGTTCAAGAACTGGAGAGATAGTACAAGAAAAGGTCTGCCTTACATGTGGCCGACCCAGATTTTTAAAAATTAATTTATTTTTTTAATTGAATCACAGGGGCTGGAGTGATAGCACAGCGGGTAGGGCGTTTGCCTTGCACGCGGCCGACCCGGGTTCGATTTCCAGCATCCCATATGATCCCCTGAGCACCGCCAGGGGTAATTCCTGAGTGCAGAGCCAGGAGTAACCCCTGAGCATCACCGGGTGTGACCCAAAAATAAAAAATTTAAAAAAAATTAATTGAATCAAAGTGAGATAGTTACAAAGTTGTTCATGATCAGTCATATAATGTTCCAACACCTGTCCCTTCACCAGTATACATTTCCCACCACTAATGTCCCCAGTTTTCCTCCCGCCCCCTGCCTCTGTGGCAGACACTTTTCTTCTCTCTCTCTCCCTCTCTCCTCTCTCTCTTTCTCTCTCTGTCCCTCCCTCCTTCACCCCCACTTTGGGCATTATGGTTTGCAGTACAAATACTGAAAGGTTATCAGGTAAAGGTTATCAGGTATTTTCCTTTTACCTACTTTCAGCATTCAGGAACTGAGCCAACCTGGATTTTGATGCCCCGCATCCCACCTGGTCCTCTGAGCACCACCAGGCATAATTTCTGAACGCAGAACCAGGAGTGACCCCTGAGCATCTCTCTGTATGGCCACCAAACAAACCAAATCATGTGTTCAGCCTGTTGAGCTCTCTGCAGCCGCAGGCTTCTCTCGCTTGACTTCTTTGTGAAGCTGTCCTCACAAAAAATCTCCACAGCACGAAGCCCTACCAGGGCCGGGCTTCCCCAGGAAGTGCCCCAAGTTCTGTTTGTCTGCTCAGTGCCATGCACTCTTGAGGGAACCCAACCGTTCCCTCAAGAGTGTTGGCTCCAGCGCTGGAGCAATAGCACAGTGGGTAGGGCTTTTGCCTTGTATGCGGCCAACCCGGGTTCGATTCCCAGCATCCCATATGGTTCCCCCCGAGCACCGCCAGGAGTAATTCCTGAGTGTAGAGCCAGGAGTAACCCCTATGCATCACTAGGTGTGACCTAAACAGAAAAAGAGCACTGGCTGAGTGAGGATGACTGTGTTTCGTGTTCTGAACTTCCCTGGGACACGGAACAATACACAGTCACATTTGCTGAGCAAAGGAATGGCTTATCTCAGGCAAGTAGCCCAGGCTGGTCCCTTTGCAGCCTTGCCAGCGAGTGTCGCTACTTCAACTGCCCAGCAGAGACCCATCAGGCACTGGATAGATACTTTTGGCACAGTAAAGTCCAGCAAGAACTGAGAACCTAAAAGGCCGGACATGCCAATGAGTCCAGCTGACGCAGGAGGCTGGAAGTCAGCCAACCATGGAAGGGTTTGTGCCCAGTGCTTAGCAGGTGGGCACTGATGGTCGTGACCTTAATCTAAGACTGCCGGCCTGGCAGGTTTTGTTTTGGGGTCACACCTGATGATGCTCAGGGCTTACTCCTGGCTCTGCACCCAGGAATCACTCCTGGCGGTGCTCAGGGCATGCCGGGGATGAAACCCAGGTCAGCCACAGTGCCAAGGCAAACACTCTACCTGCTGTACTATCGCTCCAGCCTTAGCAGAACACATTCTTGGCATGAAATTATGTAAGTCTTGGGGCTGGAGCGATAGTACAGAAGGGAGGGTGTTTGCCTTGCACGCAGTCAACCCAAGTCTTAATTCCCAGCATCCCATATGGTCCCCTGAGCACTGCCAGTAGTCCTTCCTGAGTGCCAAGCCAGGAGTAACCCCTGAGCATCGCCAGGTGTGACCCAAAAAGCAATTAAATAAATAGATAAATAAATAAATGTGAGTCTCTTACAAGGGAAAAAGTTTTATTCATGCAGCACCCACAATTATGATGGAATCAGCCCCCACAGACCCCCCCACCTTCTAATTGCACCCGACACAGTGAGTGTACTGGACAGGAAATGGGGACCTACGGCAGGTGGAGATTTTTATGGGGTGCTGGGAAGGCCCCATTTCTTGCTCTAGATGGTGGGTCCATGGTGGTGTAGAAAAGGAAAAGACTTGCCCATCTATTTCCTGTCTGGCACACTGTATTAAGTATACATAATACTTAGCTTTTGAAATTCATTTCTGCAAAAGATGCCACTCCCTCTTTGTTGGTTTCCTTGTTAGTTTTTTTCCCCTGGGCTGTATCTGGCAGTGCTCAGGGGTTACGTGGGGTTCTGCACTCAGGAATCACTCCTGGTAGATTCAAGGAAGCAGATAGGGTACTAGGGCTTGAACCCAGGTCAGCCACGTGCAAGGCAAATGCCCTACCCGCCGTACTCTCTGGGGCCCTGATCCCACCCCCTCTTGGAAAAATCCTTCTATTTCTTTTGATTCATCTGGTTCTCAGCTAACAAAGCAGCAATGATTCAGGGGTACCATGGAGGGGCTGGAGTGAAAGTACAGCTGCTCAGGCATATGTCTTGTATGTGGCCCACGTGGGTTCAATACCACCAAGAGTGATTCCTGAGGGCAGAGCTACGAGTAAGCTCTGAGCATCGGCATGTGTGCCATCACCACCCCCCTCCAAATCCCCCCAAATCCCATTTATTCATTTAGAAAAACGAGACTCATGACAGAAAGCACACGCCCACATGCCCCTTGCCCCCCCAAAGCCTCATGACATGGTAATGCTTTTTCAGGGGGCTCCCACATTCAGCGTGAGTGATATCACTGAGGTGTGTATACCCATGGCTTTCCCCGCCCCCAAGTGCTGTATTTGAGGGACCAGAGTGAGAGAACAGTGGCAAGGGCACTTGTAGGGCATAAGCCAGCCCAAGTTTGATCCCCAGCACTCCATCCAGTCCCCCAGGAGAGATCCTGGAGTGCAGGGCTGGGACTGAGCCTTGAGCACCTCCGGGTGTGGTCCAAAAAATACAAACAATTTTTACTTTAAAAATTAGTAACATTAGGGCCGGAGAGATAGTACATCAGGTTGGGTATTTGCCTTGTACACGGCTGACTCAGATTATATCCCCAGCATCCCATATGGTTCCCCAGCACTGCCAGGAGTAATTCCTGAGTGCAGAGCCAGGAGTAACTCCTGAGTATCGCTGGGTGTGATCCAAAAAAGCAATAAATAAATAAAAAATAGCAATGCCAAGGATCATGAAGCATATGAAATTGTGGGGGGGAATAATGTGAAAGTATCAATAAAATTATGATTCCATTCTCAAAGGCATTCTTGTTATAAATAGTACTGTAACCTGAATTTTTTTATTTTATTTTTATTTTGCCTTTTTGGGTCACACCTGGCGAAGCACAGGGGTTATTCCTGACTCTGCACTCAGGACTTACTCCTGGAAGTGCTTGGGAGACCATAGGGGATGCAGGGAATCGAACCCGGGTGGGCCGCGTGCAAGGCAAACGCCCTACCCGCTGTGCTATCGCTCCAGTCCCTTTTTGAGGTGTCATAATTCATAAAACTATTGAAGTCATTATTTCTTACTGTACCAGTAATACTTCCCTATGGGTGCTTGCCCATGAAGGGCTCCTACTCATCCCTCCACCACCCCCATGCTCACAAGGACAGACACCGAACTCCCCAGACAGACACTTTCCAATATTTTTTATTGTTTGACAGGCATTTACAACGTTCCATTCATAGACCTAAAAACATAAAAATAGACCTTCTTTCAGCTTATAAAAGAAATATATAAGAACTTTTGACATAGACACGTCATGACCTTATGTACAAGAGACAATGGCCCCCTCTCCAAGCACGAGCCTGGCCAGCCTTCCCTGACGGACCGTTGCACTGGGGCTTGAACACGTGACTCGGAGAAGCTTCTGTTTGACCATCCGGGTATACAATCAAACTGGAGATGATGAGGGACAATGCAGTGGTACAAAGGGTATATATAGAAACCATTCTAAAGCTTTTTTATTATTATTTTTTTAAGAAAAAATCAGAAGATTTAGCAAAAATTTAATAGAATAAAACTTTCCAAAGATCAAGCTCAAAGCCCTGGAAACCCATTAAGAGGAAGGGTGCGAGATGGGAAGCATGTTCAGGCAAGCAGAGGCCAAGAGCACGGTGTTCGGACGTCTCTATTGTCTGGAAGTATAAAGTCATAACCGATTTTTATAAAATATAATTCCTAAAGCTACTATAAAATTCAGGTCCTTTAAAGTACCTACTGATGTGTCAAACACCAAATAGATAACTTCTTCCCCACCCCACCCCCCGCAAAAAAAAAAAAGAAAGTTTTCATATTATTTAAACCCTTCTTAGGAAGTGGACATTGTGAAATGGGAAAGAAAAAAAAAAAGCTATAAACCTTTTTCTTTAAAAAAAATCCTTTTGAAAGTGCTTTTTATTTTGTTTATGTTCTCCCTATTTGGAAATCTGTTTAGAATATTATGACCTTTTTTTTTTTTTAAAGCAAGTTTACCCTGTTTTGTTGGCGTGAGGGAAGTGTTCAATGCAAGATGTGTTGTTGAAGAGGTCGTTTTGTGAAGAGGTTTGGCTATGAACTGTCAGGGAAGGGTTAGGTAATCTATAGAGGAAGGATGCAACTTGGATGGGGTGAAAAAAAAAAAAACGATCACCATGGCAACCCCATGAGGTGTCTCCCCTCTCCCACCACGTGCAACAGACTCACACACTTGCCCGTTTGGGTGTCATGTTCAATCCAACCAAGTTCCCCTCTCAAATAGAGATTCAAACATTAACAAACAAAAATAATAAAAATAAAACAAAACAACTCCCCAGCCCATCCCTCCCCAGAAACCCCAAAACAACATCAACGACAACGAAAACCCGAATCTACTCTCTGGGGGCGGGGTGGAGGGTGGGTGGGGTGGAAAAAGTGTCTCCCAAGCATGAGCATCATATTGGCCTTTCATATATAAATATAAAATCACCATGACTCACTCTCTCTCTGTTAAAGGTAAAATCCTCACTTTTTAAAACTCAGAGTTACACTAACACTGTAAAATTCTCATCTGTCT
This sequence comes from Sorex fumeus, assembly GCF_029834395.1. Taxonomy (NCBI): domain Eukaryota; kingdom Metazoa; phylum Chordata; class Mammalia; order Eulipotyphla; family Soricidae; genus Sorex; species Sorex fumeus. The sequence goes on along the minus strand of NW_026606322.1, from coordinate 29,761,934 downwards.
CATCTGCTCCCCCCCCCCTTGCATCTCAGATAAAATAGAAAAAATAGTGTTTTTTTTTTCAAGTGATAAATTTGGATCTCTTTTTCAAAGAGTTTGGCATCTTTATAATTCTATGCAAAACTAGAACTTTCGAACACTGACATCAAGTAAGACCAGCCGTAGACCGAAAACAGGAGAGAACCAAAAAAAAAAAAATGGGGGGCAGGGTGGGGGTGGGAGGGAATCATGGAAACATAAATCGCAAATCACCACCCTCTCCTCACGCATCCTTGAAATACACAGAAATGCTCAGACGCTTAAGGGTGGGGGCGGAAAGGGGGTTCGAACACTCTCAGCTGTCCAGTTGCTTTGTTCCGGGCTTGAAGGTGAAGCTCCCCCAACCACTCGTGGCCAGCTCCCGGCTGGATTTCAGACACGGGTGTCACGGGATGACATGCTCTTCTCTGTCCTGGGGTCTGGACCCCGCATCCTGGCGGGGTGGGGTGGGTCCATGTGCTTTCCAGGGCCGGAGGAGACTTTGCACCGGGGCGTGTGTTTTTCCGGTTCCTTGGAACCTGCTTGGTGGCGAAGGCACCCGGAGCCCTTAGTCCGGTACCCGCTGCCTGGGGATGCTTCCACCGATGCGTTCCGGTGCCCGTTCCCAGTGACGCAGAGGGCTTTGGGACCATGTTTGTGGCTTCCGAACAAAGTCAGCTGCCAGATGTGTGAGCGTGCGAGCGTGTGTGCAAGAGTGCATGACCTAAGGGAAGGTGCCCCTCCTCTTCCAGGGGTACAAGAGGCGGGAGCCGAGGGCAGGGCAGGGATGGGCAGGAAGTTCTCGAGACGCGCACACCCACACACACACACACGCAAGCACAAATGCACACAAACGGACACACGTGCATACATGCACACACACACACACACGCGCGCGCACATATGCACACAAACGGACACACGTGCATACATGCGCACACATACACACACACAGTCACACACGCGTGTGCGCCCGTACGCCCACGCGCGCCCACACGCCCACACGCGCACGCGCTAGGGGGGCCCGGGGGACACTGTCAGATCTCCGTGTTGAGTTTCCGGGACGGGGCAAAGTCCTCGCGCCGGACCCAGATGACCTCCTCGCCCGGCGACTCGGGGCCCCCGTTGAGGCCCGACAGCGCCGCCTGCTTCTTGAGCTGCGTCATGCGCGACGCGTGGCTGTCCAGGGTGCGGCGGCCGCGCTCCCGCTGGCCGATGGACGCTGCCTGCAGCCGCTCCTGCAGCTCCCGGTCCTCGCCGCGCACCGCCTCGCAGAAGTCATCGTCGTCGCTCAGGATGTCCGTCTCCTTGATGTCCTCCTGCTCCTCGTACTGCGCGAGGTCAAACTGCTCCTCCACCCAGCGGTCAGTGTCCCCGCCGCTGCCGCTGCCGCCGCCGCCGGGGGGCTGCTGGGGCTCCTTCTCGGGGCTGCTGGCCGAGATGGCATCGGAGTCAATGGTAAACCTGTTACGGGCCAGTCGCCGCCGCCTTCTCCCAAGGGACTTGCTGGGGGCGGACACTGCGCACACACACACACACAAAAGTGTAAGAGATAAAAATAAAGCCCGCCCCACCCCGCGATGCTTTCACCCTGGGATGGCAAGTGGAGAGCAGCCGAGAGAGGGCTCATGATCCAAAACGGGGAGATGACCCCACGGTGCGCGGGGTATGGCGGCTGGAGCCGGCGGTCGTTATCAGCCTTGGCCGGCAGACGTTGGGACTGGGGGGCAGGGGTGGGACCAGGGTGCAAGTGATGGATACAGGGGACTGATGTGACTCACCCTTTCTCACTAAGGAAGGGGGATAAGACAGAGTGTTAATTTATTAGACTCTGCATTTTGGGGTTCCTTGGTGCCCTCAAGCTCATGGTACAGTGCTCCTAGGACACCCTCCAGCCCACTCCCGACTATCCTAGAACATTTAGAAGAGGTCTTAAAGAAGGGTGGAGAATATTCCTAGATGTGGGCTGTTTTCTTTTTTTTTTCCTAGAAACTACCATGGAAAGAGGGAATTAGCATGGTCTAGGTTACAGAGTTTTGCAGAAAACCAATGCCTCCCTCGAGGACTTGCACCAAGATCCAGGCTCTGGCACCCCCGTGGGGGTATTTACAGAGAAGAGAAGTTCTCAGAGTCCAAGCTGCCAGCTCAGGGCCCATACTCTCTCTCTAACGAAGCCCTAGATGCACCATGAGACCAAGAGACCAAGCTGGTGTGAGCCTTGGCCACTCCCAGCCACCTTCGCCCACCAGTGACGACTTCTTCCGCCCAAGCAATGCCTACAAGCAACGGAGCAATGACTCACAAACACCCCCCACCCAAGTAATGAGTCAGCCCTATGCTACCTGAAGAGATGAAGAGAAAACAAACGCAATTTCTGAATGCATTCTTCCCCCTGATGGTCCTTGAAGTGAGCCGAATTCTTTCAAGGAAAAAAATGACCTCCACTTAAGTACGCCAACCCCGAGCATGCCTGCAACTCCATCATTATGCAAGCTTTCACACACACACATCCACAGACACACACTCAGACACACAAACAGGAGATGCGGCAGCTCCTTCCTTGTTTGTGAAGGGGCTGTTGCCGTAAGAGGCAAGAAGGTACAATGCAGTGTGAGTTTTCCAGTGGAGAGAGAAGACTTGACAGTCCCTGGCAGCCCCTTTCCAGAGGGGTGAAACCAGCCCAAGCTGCTAGGAGGAGGAGGCTTTCTGGACTGCTCAGTTATTGTCCGGTGCACCTTGACCTCAAAACACAGCTGGCAGATGCAAGTCCAGTGGGCAGTGGATGGGGCTAAGTGACTCCTTCTCTGACTGACCTCCGCCTGAGTTGCCATACTGCAGCTGAGTGTTCTGTTCAACACTGACCAAATGGACAACATTCTCGATCACAGGGGAATAAAAACTACGTCCAGGAAAATAGAAAAAAAAAAAAAGCCTGGGGTGGGGGGTGGGGTAGGGAGAAGTGTCCTCCTTCTCTGATGAGAAAAAGGAAAAACAGAATTCTCATTCAATGCTGTCTCTACACCGCCCCGGTGCAGCCGGGATCTCTCCAATCACCAGGCCAGAACTATCTCCACTCGATACAGAGCTGCGTTGAAGATTTGCTAACAGGCTGGATGCCGATGTACTTAGGGGAAAAGCATCAAAAATAAGATGAGTGACAGATGACAGAGGAACAGGTGTGATGATGAAGTCATGGAAAATATTAATAGTACACTACAGATGGCAGGTGTGAATGTACACGATTCTTTGAGCTGTTCTATACATCTCATATTTTTCCTCAGGAAACGTTAGAACATTAATTAGAAAAAAAAAAGTCCAAGTGTCACTGCATTGCAGGCAAATGTTCACCTAAGCGAAGTACTGACGCAGGATACAGCCTGTTCCCAAGGTACTGTCCTGTTCAAACTGAACAGATGGGGAAACAGACTACCTGGGTACAGGAGGCAGGATGAAACACAAGCAAACATCCTCAAAGGAAGCCTCACTGGATTCCAGGAGAGAATCTTTGGTCTTGGATATCTGAGGGTCACCAGCCAGCACTGTGCTGACCACTCCCTGACTGACTCTTCTAACATGAAGATCCTGATGATAATAAGATGCTTCCAAAGCAGAGATCAAACAAACAAACAAACAAAAAAACACCTTTCTCTGGCCCACAAAGGGCCATCTGGCAAGACCTCCCCATCAGCCAAAGCCAAGAGGCTTTTTCTCGGTGATAGGATGCTCGTGGAAGTTGTGGGGTCTGGTTTTCTCTCCCTTCTGACTGGATCTCAGCAGGGAGACAGCTGGGTGCCCTCCAAAATAAACCTGCTTAGATTCAAAAGAGCTCTAAGACTGAATTTAGAATCACCGATTAACCACTGAAACCTGGGCCAGGCCAGGTAAGGCTGGCAGAGGTTGGAACATTCTAAGGAAAACATTTCCTGGGTAGCAAAAGGAACAGATGATTGGCTCCACTGAGGGCGATGTAGGGCAGCTTTCTCACAGGATGACCCCATGGGAAACTGTGGATATGGAGCTATCAGACCCTCAGGATGCCTCAGAGAACCTGACCAGGCACAGCGTGTAGACCACACCAGCTTTTAAATAAACACTTGTAAGTTAATCAGAGGATAAAGTCATGGTGATGAATCACTTAGCATGAGTTACACAGAAGATGCTCAAAGAATATATTCCAAGTCAAGCTACAGGCGTTGTGCCTATGAAAACCTTCAACCATTCAGTGCTTTGTGAGTCTTTTAACACACTTGGCAACAGGTGCAAATTGTCAGTGGGCTGTAAAACTGGAGGGCTTAAGAAGGCATTGATAAAAAATGTCATTGATCCCTACGTGTCATGAAAGTATCTTTTTCTCAAGATGCGATATACTGGCTGATACTGGTCTTCCTCACTCCATCGTTCAGTGATGGAGCCAAGTTCTAAAAGAATATTTGCTCTAGAATCATTTGAGCATTAGAATCCTCTTTATCCATAGCACCTCAAAGCCCCTCTCCCCACCAATCCAAAATATAAAAAAACTAACACTGATGCTAAAAATGGCAGGCATAAGGCAAAAGTGAAAAAAAAAAGGTGGGTGATCTGGTCTACCCAACATGGACTCAATCCTGAAAACTGGCACCACTGTGTGTGTCTGGGGTCCAAAGTCACCATGTTCTCGCCATGGCAGGCTGTGACCTCGCTAAGCCGTGATGCACGCTAAGCTGTGGCTGCTGGCTAGACAAAGCTGGCTGCCATGCAAAGCAGTGACTCTCATTCTGCAAGCAGGCTAAGACAGCAACCCTGCCGAAAGAGAAGATACGCTCACCTCCTGGCTTAGCAAATCAGAGAGGAGCTCACCAGCCACAGGAAGGCAGCCAAGGGGAAGCATGAGTCGGGGGACAAGAGGAAGAGAACAAAGGGCTGATTGCCAGGAAGCCAGTAGAAAGAGACCTCCGGACAGAGAAGACCCGTACTCCAACGTCAGCCCAAGGCCATGGCTAATTCTTACTCCATCACGTCAAGCTCCCTGGAGTTCTACAGTGGAGTGGGGGTGACGGGGATCGTGAAGGTCTGAATCCCCACAGTACCTGCCCTGCTCATGGCCGGCCTGGCCCCTTTCAACGCACACAATCTCTTTCCTCCAAAGGGGACATATTGCTGGGACGAGGGAAGGCTTTCCGTTTTGAGGAGCTGTCTTCTGTGCTTATCACGCAGGATGGAATGCACGGCCTTCAGGAATTCCTTTCGGCTCTCCGGAGAGCTGGGAAATGAAGATTGATATATGTGAGGGGATCTGCCTATGAGCCACGGGGAACCTTCCCAGGCTATGAAGTGAAGTCGAAGAAATATCCCTGAGGAAAGCCTATTCCTTTCCAGTTAACGCTCTGTCTTCCATTTCCTGCAGCCAATTTGGGGCAGAATGGCCCAGGAATGAATTGATGGGTGCGGAGATGGATTTTCCAACATAAAGTTGACAGTCTCTTGGTCCTTAAGGCAGAGCCTTCATTCTAAAGTGTTTTTTTTTATTAGACAAATGAGCCCCAACACCCTGGTAGTTCTGCCAAGTACCCTAAGACTAATACCCAATAGCATCAGTTCTTCAAAAACTGGCCTATTAAATATCACTCCTTCCAGACATGGTTCAACATGTAAACATTAGAGCAGTGTGAATACAGGACTGAAAAATCTCCCAAGTCCTCGTTCCCATAATTTAAAAAACTCTACTTCCTCCTGGTCAGCATTATTTTTTTTTCTGGTGAAAGCTGATAATATTTGACCCAGGTTAAATATCATGAAGGGAGACTCATCAGGTAACACTCAACTTGGGTGAGGGACAGAATGTAGTATGGCAGGTCAGCTGTGTGCAAGGCAAACATTCTATCTGCCATATTATCGCTCTGGCCTTTACCCTGAGTAAGCTTTATCTAACCTAACTCATTTGCTGCATCTCAGAGATTCTACCTCATAAACAATGTATCCCAATCTCCCAGATCAACTCCCATATGGAACCATGTCCTTCCTATAGACCAATGTTAAATATGAAAAGAAAGTTCTCAGTAAAGGTAGACTCTGAACACTGCATAAGAAAAAAAATCCTATTTAATTATTTCAGAAATATATTAATTGATTAGATTATTGTGTATCATCTGTTAGTATAGTATAATTAATCCAATGACTTATTTTCTAAGCATAAAATACTTTCTCAAATGCACACAGTGTCCAGGGTTGTCCAGGCTGGTCTGGAACCCAGAGGTGATGGAAGGAGGGCCAGCACAGTCACATCCCTGACTCTGAGCTCTAAGGGTTCCCATCCCAGCTCTGGGTTGCATGTCCCAACTCCAGACTCACCTGCAACACAGGTGAAAGACTCTCTCCGGCCTCCCTTCAGACTCCGATTTGACATGCACAATTTCACACACGGTGTTGGCTTCTGCGTCTAGAGCAATGGAGACAGTGGTGAATCAGAGGGTGTTTTGAATTAATGGCATGGTGTGAGAAAGCACTTCCCGTGCTTGGATCTCAGATGAAGTCAACCTGAGCAGCAGCCGACTGACCAAAGGAACTTGACTCAGAACCCAAGATCTAAGGAGATGATGCATAATGAAAAGCAAGGAAAAAGATGACTTGGACAATTTCTTTTATTTATTTTTTTTGGAGAGGCTCATACCCAGCTCTGCTCAGGGCTTATTCCTGGCCCTGCACTCAGGTATCACTCCTGAGGGCTCGAGAACCGTATGGGATGCTGGGGATGGAACCTGGGTCAGCCGCGTGCCAGACAAATGCCCTACCCTCTGTACTATTGCTCTGGCCCTGATTTGGGTAATTCTAACTGCTAGAATCTCCTTCTCGATGGCCTAAGAGGTCGACCAAGCAACCCGTGACAGTGATGGAAGAACTGAGTTATGGAGCAGCCCAGATTCTGGCGTCTGGCTCTTTCAATGAAGCAGTGAGTTCCAAATAGGGTTGATCCAAATTCCATCCCCCCCCCCCCCACCCCAATAAGGTAAATAAAATGCAAAAAAAAAAAAAAAGATTTAACAAGACATGGGAAGCTGGCTTTATGAGGACATAAGACAAGTTGTAGGCTCAGCACTGATTAGACACTAAGAACTTATGGGTCCTAGTAAGTGTGGAAGCGGCATGGATAGAAATGTCCACAGTGGAGGTCCACGGGCAGGGGGCTCTCTGGGCCACAGGTAGGCTATACCTGGCATCCAGGTGGGACAGGAAGCAGCTTTTCTTAGCCAATACCTGTAGTGCTCACCCCCTACTAGAGCTACAATATCTACTTCTCCCGTGCTTAAAGCATCCGCTATTCAGATTAAGTTGCCCAACAACTTGCTTCACTGCTATCAAGAGCAAAGCAAAGGAAAAGACATTTCAAAAGCCTTCATGCTGACACACACATAAAGGCCTGCGATGCTGGGGGGAAAGAGTATTCAACGGCTTTCTTGAGCTCTGGGCAGTCTGCTGGGATCTCCCAGTTAAAACTCATGTGAGTTCTGTGCATGGGCTGCATCTGTTCATTGTCTGGAGAAATCTTTCCAGAAGGAAGAGACTGACTGCTACCCAGAAGTTATTACACTGTACTGTTATTATTCACACATACAAAGAATGACTAGAATTCCTTGGAACAATGGTGAAAGCAACCCATACACTTAGGGGCTGCATTCCCTGTGCCTCCAAGGACAGAGAGCTGCCCTCACACATGGCTTTGCTTTCTGAGGGATCTACCGAGGAGGTGACCTACAGCCTTGGGAGGTGAACTGGGTTGGCCCCATAGATATGGGCACTGCAGACCTGAGGAGCCACCAATTTGGGGTGAGAACTGCCCCAAGATCTGTGATGGACCAGGAGCAAATGTTCTAAAGGAATGGCTGGGGCCACAGCAGCAATGGAGAGAGGGAGGGAAAGGAGGGAAGTGAAGCAGAGACGAACTAGGGTGGCCAGACCAGGAGCCTGGACTCAGACAGACCACCTACCCACAGGTCTCAGCGACGAGCCGAGGAGGTTACCTGCACTTGCCAAAGCTCGAACCTGCAGAGCCTCGGTAGGGATCATGTGCCGGAACCGGAAGGGATCCCAGTCCTCATAGATGGAGAGTCGGTGAGATCCTACCTGCAGGAAGAGAAGGATCCAGGGCATGAGAACCAGTGGCTGGAACCCAGGACAGCCCGCACCTGTGCTCACCCAGGAATCAAAGGAGCATCATTTCGGTGGGCATTTTTGTTCCCTCAGCAGAGAACAAGAGCAAGAGCTCCTGGGAGAGATATGCTAATTATATGCAAATAATCCCACAAATCAAGGGCCCAAAAGTGAAACTCATTAAGTCTCCCCTCCCCCCAAAATAAAAAAAAAGAAACAGAAGAGGAGGAGCGGGAAGAACAGGGGAAGGGAAATGCTCTAGGAAAGGTTTTAGACAGGGAAAATCCAGTAGCAACTCACTCTCAGGTTCTAAACACGAGAGGGAAAGGGAGGTGGGCATTTCCTCAAGACCCTAGTGATGCTTAGCAAGCAAGAAAAGAAATTATTAAAGAACTCGTGACTAAGGGGGAGAACTGGAATTATGTAGATCTGAGATGCAGAGAGAGAGAGAGAGAGAGAGAGAGAGAGGAAGAGACAGAGACAGAGAGAGAGTGAGAGAGATAGAGTGAGAGAAAGAGAGACAGAGAAGGGTGGGGGGTAGGATGAAACAGGAAGGCTTACGAGTTTCTTCTTCTGTTTGGAACCATCTTTGTACACCAGGACCACAGCAGTTTTGAAGACTGGGGGAGCAAAACATAAAAACAAGATAGTTACGGCCCTAGCTACGTGGGGTTCCCCCTTGGCTTCAACCACGGGTGATAAACACTCTGGCTATGAGGAGGAAATAGGGGTTCCGCCCACCTCCAGCAACACCCACGCGACCTTCCATTCACTTGACATAGCTGCAAAATTCACGAGCCCCCACGGAGACAAAATTCCCCAGGTTCAAAGTCAGCCGAGAAAGCCTGCATAGATGGAAACCACCGCCCCCTCCTCCCCTGGAAACTTCGAGGGCAAAACACGGTATTTTAACTATGGAATCCTTTCAACTTTCAAACTTCAGCTGAGACAGGCTTTGCTCAACATTCAGCTACATTATGTAGAAAATAATGCAAGCATCTTCCAGGGTTAAAATAAAGCAGTAAAGGCACAATGGCTTAAGAGGATTATATTTACCCAAATTAAGCTGCAATCACACAGACAAAGAGCCTATGTGTAAATAATTCAGAAGCTATCATTTGTATTTTGACTTAAAAGGTGAAAATTTGTTTATTAGAACTCCAGTGCCATCCCACGTCTCTCAGAAAGACTGGGTCACAGCAGGCTCTTCAGAAGCAGGGAATACACATATTAATTGTATTACTTGGTTTAGGATATACATGGTATTATGTTGTGCTGGACTGGAGCGATAGCACAGTGGTAGGGCGTCTGCCTTGCGCGTGGCCAGCCCGGAAGAGCCGGGTTCAATTCCCCCGCCCCTCTCAGAGAGCCCGGCAAGCTACTGAGAGTATCTCACCTGCATCACAAAGCCTGGCAAGTTACCCATGAAATATTCGATATGCCAAACACAGTAACAAGTCTCGCAATGGAGACGTTACTGGGCCCGCTTGAGCAAATCGATGAACAATGGGAGGACAGTGCTACAGCACTATGTTGTGCTGCGCACATTACATTAATTGTGCTACGTTATATTTAAGTATATAAATTAGTATATATGTTATTTTATATTTATACAATATTTTTATTTTATAAAAATAAATATTTTTAAATATTTTATATTATTTTAAATAATATATTTATTTTAAACTAAACATATTTATTAATATATTTTATATTAATATTTAATATAAGTGTATATATTATATACTATATAAGTATTCATACAAAGATATTCTATTGGGGGCTGGAGTGAGAGTACAGCGGGTAGGGCATTTGCCTTGCACGCGGTTGACCGGGTTTGATCCCTGGTATCCCATATGGTCCCTTGAGTACCGCCAGGAGAAATTCCTGAGTGCAGAGCTGGAGTAACCCAAGAACATCACTGGGTGTGACCTCTCCCTCCAAAAAAAAAAAAAAAAAAAAGAGAATATTCTTTTGGAAGGGCTTGGGGAGATTGGCCTCAGCCAGCAGTGCTCCTGGGTCTGGCTGGGGGAACACTCCTAGCCATGCTTGAGAACTCCCAGTTATTCTTGGGGGACCACATGGGGCACCAGGGATCGAACCTGGGTTGGCCAGGTGAAAGGCAACTGTCTTAACCCCCGTGTTATCTCTCCTGTCTTTAAGGGGTAGAGCGAAGGAACGAGTTACCCCTCATCTTCCTGAGTTCCTGATACCATGCCAAGCACGGGACACATTCCGCAAACCCAATTTTTTTTCTTTTTGGCTCACACCCAGCGATGGTCAGGGGTTACTCCTGGCTCTGCACTCAGGAGTTAGTCCTGGCAGTGCTCGGGGGACCACATGGGATACTGGGAATTGAACCAGGGCTGGCCGCGTGCAAGGCGTTTGCTCCGGGCCCAATGAACCCAACTCTTAGTGAGGAGTGTGGACTTTTACATGGGGGCCCCCCTCCCATCTCGCACTGCTGGCTCCTGTCCCCGTCCTGTCTACCTCCCTTCACACTCTTGCCTCCCAGCACAGCTGGCCCAAGGCTGGGGGAGTGATAGAGAATGACGGTGAGACTGAGCTTGAGGCATTCTCAGGGACAAGCTCTGGAGGTCTCAGGAGAGCAGCCCCTGGGAGGGAGCCTCTCCTTCTCAGTGGGGGTCCAAGCTGAGAAATATTTGTGCTGTGGTGCCTGCACCAGGCCCTCTACCTCACGGCACCCTCCTGGCCCTCCGAGTTGCCCGCAGACCCGAGGAGACCATCAAGCTCCATGCTTCCCAACTGGCATCTCCCGGAACCCAGAGTGCTACACAGGGTTGCCACAAAGCCCAGTGCAGCCCATGCTTCTGGCCACCCTTCCTCACCCCTCCTGGTCTCTAAAGTATACCCAGGGACCTCTTTCCCATCGGTGGTTGGCCAACTCCCCCACTTTCCCAGTACTTTTACTTTCTTCCAAATCTCTGTTTCTCGCGATAGGAAGCCCATATAGGCACTCGTGGGAAGAATCTCAGTACTGAGATGCGGGCTTACCTGCAGGCCAGTGTGTGGGGGCAGATGGGTTTTGGGGGAAATGTCTTGGGAACCCTACACCACGCCTCCAGGAGCTGATGGGAAGTCTCAGGGCACCCCAGAGTTCTCCAAGAAGAAAAGGCTAGGTCAGCCACGCCACTCTGCTTTGGGGTTTGCAAAGCAAATACTACCTGCTACCACGACCCATGCCTAAGTCATGCACCCCTATCACTCACACACACACACACACACACACACACACACACGGCTGCAATAACCCAACACTCTTCTGAACACCTGGCTCACATTCTCCCCCATACTTCCATACTCCTGATATTTGGAGAGGGTCTGGGTCACACCCAGAGGTGCTCAGGGATCACATCGGGTGAAGCTCTGGGGACATTTTAAGGTGCCAGACACTGAACCAGGGCCAGTCACATGCAAGGCACGTAAGCGACCTCCCCACTGTACTGTCACCAGCTGTCCCTAGTCTTGCTTGCATGCAGCACTGGGATCTTTGTGCCTTTGGGACCACTTGGCTCCCATCAGGGATTAACAGGGTGTTGAAGGATGCAGTTAACAGACACTCTCTTCTCCCCCCTTTTCCCCACCCCTAGGAAAATTAGTTCCTTTAGGGTTTGGGCCAAGGAATGCTCTCCCAGGGGGAGGCCGGGAAAAGAACAAAGCAGAGACGCCTGAAATGCTGACAGGCTCCTTTCTGGGGCTCCAAGGCAAGCATCACCATGGCAACCCCAAGCTGTGTCCCCCCCAAAATCATGCACTACTCCTGGGGGGCTCTGCAGAACTGCTCTCTTTCCTGAAGCATCTTACAATGTCATCGCATGAGCTTTTAACTGCAAGTCACTGCATCCATCCTAACGATTAAATTCATTTAAAAAGTGAATTCCTGGCAAACGACTCTACCATCCCCAAGGTTCATTATGCTGGGACTGCGGCTACCGCGGTGAGGCCACTGCAGGTCAGCTGAGAACCCAGGTCCCAAATTCTAGCCACACAGAACAGGAGGGACTATAAAAAGAAACTAGGATGGAGCCACAGTGATAGTACAGCGGTTAGAGCATCTGCCTTGCTTGCGGCTGCCCCGGGTTCGATCTCCAGCATCCCATATGGTTCCCCGAGCAACGCCAGGAACATCGCCATGTGTGACCCCAAAAATCCAAAAAAAAAAAAAAGAAAGAAAGAAAGAAAGAAAGAAAGAAAGAAAGAAAGAAAAGAAAAGAAGCTAGGATGAAGGATGGGAGGATGGGGGGTGTCTAAGAAAGACAGTAAATCTATCTTGATCTTTTTTTCCACTTTATTACATATGTTCAGCTTTGGGGGAGGGGTGAGAGGGGCAGTTACCCATATCTGGCAGGGCCAGGGCTTACTACTCCTGGCTCTGTATCCAGGAATCACCCCTGATGGTGCTCAGGGGGACCAAATGTGGTGCCGGGGACTGAACCAGAATTGGTCATGTTCAAGGCTAGCGCCTCAACCCCTGTAGTATGTATCTCTCTGGTCCCCACATGCGCTTACTTATTTGTGATTCTTGGGCCATACCAAGTGATGCTCAGGGGTTACTCCTGCCTCTGCACTCAAAATTCAATCCTGGCAGTGCTCGGGGAACCATATGGGTTTGCAGGAGATCGAACCTGGGTGGGCCGCCTGCGAGGCAAGTACCCTCCCCTCTGGTGCTATCTCTCTGGCCTCTTCACATTATTTTTAACCTGTCCTTCTACAGGGATATTCCAAGCAGCAGCAGTCAAATACAACAACGTGAATCAACAGATCTTTGCCCGTCGACTTCTTCCCGGAAGGTGTGAGTGAAGGCGTGTCACGGGTTGCTGGGAAGACCGCAGGAGAGAAATGGAACTAACCTTACTTGAGTAAATTCCACCATGTGTCCAGCAGAAGTGTCCTGCTGCCAAGGAAGCCCGTCCCCCATCCCACCTCCCACACCCTCCAACCCTCCCATACGCACCGAAGGCCGCCAACTCTGGCTCCTTTTTCCACTTCCCCAGGGAGGCCGGGGGGTTGGGCCAGACCACAGTGGTGTGTAGCAGCAGGTCCCCCATGCTCAGATCCGCGACCTGAAAAGCAGGCGGAAGGAAGGAGTGACTGGGCATTGCAGCCAACAGGGCGACTGTCATGCTGCGTCACGCAAATGTCATGCTGTGTCACGCAAATGTCATCCCCAAATAGCATCCCTAAACTCTGGGGGGAGGGGACGTGGCACAGGCCGAGTGTGCTCAAGGTCCTGAGCTGGACGCCCAGCATCACTTCTTTTCCTGCCCTCCAAACCCATGCACCCTCCACATTCACTTTTAGTTCCTTAGCATTATGACTCTTCGCTTTTTACAGTGAAATTTACAGTGAAATCCAGAATTACTTCTGTTTGTAACAACAACAACAACAACAAACACAGAATGAAAACACCCTATTTCCTTGACCGAATAAATTTCACTTCTGTGAAAAAAAATCATCAATTAAAATATAGTGGGGGTGTTTATGATCAAAAATGTTCCCAGGAATTGTTCAGAGTGAGCAGTCAACAGAACTGAGAGGAACTGCTGAAGGAAGTGAATAGGGATATCACTGTTCTGTCACACAATGCAGTAACTGTCCGAAAGCTGAAATAAGTCCTTTGAATAACTTAAAATAACATGAACATTCTTCATTCAATATCAGAAAAGTAAAAGGACCAACACTGTAACAATATCCTCCAGCTGTTCATCAATTTGCTTGAGCAGGCCCAGTAACATCTCCATTTTGAGACTTGTTGTTACTGTGTTGAATACTGCATACTGCATATTGAATACTCTCGTTAGCTTGCCGGCCTCTCCGAGAGGGGCAGAGGAATCGAACCCAGCTCGGCCGGGCTGGCTGCGTGCAAGGCAAATGCCCTACCGCTGTGCTATCGCTCCGTTAAAAGGACCAAATAGTCAAGTACATTGATCTATTTATACATACACACATTTTATACTATATTTTACAATTGAAAATAAATGTCCAACATTAAGAGCAGGAAATTTTGTATTTTGAGGTAACAAATGTTCTCCTTCCTTTCTCCATACTTTTCTCTGCTTTTTAATAAACACGCGCTTTTCTTCTTATCATAAAGAGCTGGAGAGATAATATAAAGGGTAGACACTGGACTGGCACCTGGTCCTGCCTCAAAAGAGGTTTATGTTTTACATCTATGATAGATGATGAGAGTTTGCCTCTCTCAGTAATTCTCTTATAATGATCCAAAAAAAAAAATGCATACCTCACTGATGCCGTAAAAATCAAGCTGGAGAATGACCCCTTCATCATTTGAGGATGAGGCTGTTTACTCTGTCTAGACTAAACATCCAGTTTTCTCCTCCTCCTCTTCCTCATTCCCCCCACCACCCCCCAGTGGAATTGCTGTTCTCAGTAATTCTCTAAGAGCTTTTCTTCTTTTTCTCTCTTGAGGCAAAAAGCAAAGCCAAGGACCAGCTGAGCTGTGATGGAGGGAGGCACAGAGAAACAATATCATTATCCCTCTGATTCATGGCGGGATCCTCAGCAAGTTTACTCATCCCAACTCTGCAATGACTCATCTCAGAGATTGTTCTTTTTTTTTTTTAATTAAAAAATTTTTTTTAAATGAATCACCATGAGGTACAGTTACAGACTTAGAAACTTATGTTTCAGTCATACAATGATCGAGTACCCATCCCTTCACCAGTGCCCATTCTCCACCACCAATGTTCCCAGTATCCCTCCCACCACTCTCACCCCATTACAAGCCCCACCGCCCCAATCTCTGTGGCAAGCACATTCCTTTTTACTCTCAGAGATCATTCTAAGATTTGCTGCTACATGCATTGGCTCCTGACACTGCCTCTCATAAAATAAGTTTTCTAGTAGATTTTTCACGTTCTGAACGAATAAATTCTTCCATTGTTGTACTGCCAGTCATAGTTTGCAGTAGTATAAACATCTGCAGTACTGAAGTCCAGTTACTAACCTCACTACAAAGGTCCCCAATACCTTCCACCAATTCTAGTTACTCTGGTACAGCTCTTCATGATCTCCCTATCTCCTCAGTGATCTCAGTTCTGTAATCCAGGGCATGGCTTTGTACTATGTCAGTTCCCTGTCTCTCTCCAGACCACACATGAGCGAGATCATCCGGCATTTGTCCTTAACCCCTCTGGCTTATTTAATTTCACATGATAGCTTCCAGTTCTTTCCACATTGCAATGAACTTCAAGATTACATCTTTTCTTATCGCTGTGTGGTATTCTGCTGTGTAAATATGCCAGAACTTCTTTATCTAGTCCTCTGTCTTGGACATTTAACCTATGTTTTGGTTTTGGAGTGACACCTAGTGATGCTCACAGGTTACTCTAGGCTTTGTGCTCAGGAAACACTCTTGGAGGTGCTCAAGGGACCACATAGTATGCTGGGGACCAAACCTGGGTCAGCCACATGCAAGGCAAGTGCTCTATCAGCTATAATATTGCTCCAGACCGCCACTGGACATTTGGGTTGTTCCCATAAACTACTGCGCTCAGTGCTGTAATGAACACACACATCTTTTTGACTTTGTGGGGTTTTTTTTTTTGTGTTGGGGGTGGAAGACTCTAAGAAACACAGTTGCTAGGTCGTGATAAAGCTCAAATCTTCTTTGAGAAATCTCCACACTCTTTTCCATAGGGGCTAAACCAGCCAACTCTGCCACCAGTGGCGAATTCGGGTTGCCTTTCCACCTCTGTTCCCACTAGAACTGATTCTTTTTAGTCTTTTTGATATAGGCCATTCTCCCTGGTGGGCAATGATAGCTCACTGTTTTGATTGGCATTCCCCTGATACTAAGCTACAACGGACACTTTTCCATACCCCTTCTGGTAAGTTTGTTTAAACAAACTTTTTCAGAGTTATTTGAAACTTTCCATTCATTCAAGGAACACATTTGAATATCCACTGTAAACAAATCATTATCGTAAAAGAAGGCTTTGTCCCTCTAACAGTGCTTGTGAAAACTGCCCCAGTGATGACCAAAGGTGACCACTTCACATTTAAGCCGGAATAAAACCACAGAGCTCCAGGGGTGCAAGCAGGAGATACACGTAGCCATGTTCCAGACTAACTCAGCTGGGGAAGAAAAGTCAGCCCTCCATTGGGATCAAGGAGAGAAGGGCTGGCCACAAAACATCTGCAACATGACCTGACCATCCAGGAACAGAGTGAAAACAGCAAAGCAGCCCAGCTTTCTGAAGAGGTGGCTGAGAAGTAAGTTGGCGGGTGCGTGTGTGTTTGTGTGCGTGTGTGTGTGTGTGTCAATAGGTGAGAAGTTGATGTGTGTGCGTGCATGCGCACGTGTGTGTGTGTGTGTGTGTGTGTGGCGATAGGGTGAGAAGTTGGTGTGTGTGTGCATGCGCACGCGTGTGTGTACGTGTGTGTGTGTGTGTGTGTGTGTGTGTGTGGCGACAGGGTGCCCTCACCTCCTTTTTCTCCCCTGTCTGCTCGGCAATCAGCTGGTCAAACACGGCTCCAAACTCTTCGTGAATCTTCTGCATTTCATTGATATGACTTGCGACCTTGTTCATGGTCTTGATGGCCACTGCAAAGAAAAGGACCCCGGTGAGAGGTGGGGGCTGGGAGGAAACGGCGGGGGGGGGGGAGAGGAGTTGGAGGAGGGGTTCCCCCATCCCGCCTGGGGCCTGACCGTCCAGATGATAGTGCTCCTCGCTCTCAGCGTCCGTCAGAGCAAACAGCTCCTTCAGCAGCAGCGGGTACTTGAGGATTCTCTGGATGGGCTTGATGAGGTAAGACTCCAGCGTGGCCGAGTGCTGCTGCCTCGGGTTCTGGGCGTCCAGGAAGGCCTTGAAAGCTGGGTCTGTCTTGGCTGAAAGAGGGTGAACAGAGGTATTTGCGGGGGAGGATCCATATGCTCCCCTGCTGACAGGGAATGCACGAAATCAGGGTCTGGGGCCAGAGGATTAGGACAGGGTGCAGGCACTGGCCTTGCATGCAGCTGACCAGGTGGGGTTCCCAGAAGCACAGAAGGTCCCCCCAAGCCCTGCCAGGGGTGATTCCTGAACACAGAGCAGGGACTGAGTTCTAAGAAGGGACAGGTGTGACCCAATATCCCCATCCCCGCTCAAAAACAAAAACAAAAAATCAGGAGCAGAGGCCAGGAAGATGGGTCAAACGGCTGGAATAGGTGCTTTGGTAGACAAGACCTGGGTTTTTCCTACCACCACATTTTTCAAACACCACCAGGTATGGCCCTCAAACCAAGATATTGTGATACTTTTCAGGAACAACAATGAAACAACACACACACATTATAACTATACTGAAATTGTAAGAATTTAAAAAAAATCTATGGGGGCAGAGTTAATTGGAATAATTACAAATAACACAAATTGAGAACTGGAGCAATAATATAGTGAGTAGAGCATTTGCCTTCCAAGTGGCCGACCTGGGGGTTCAATCCCTGGCATTCCATATGGTACCCCTGAGCACCTCCAGGAGTGATTCCCAAATGCGGAGTTAGGAGTAATTAAGGTCTGAGCACCTCCATTTATGGCCCAAAAACAAAAACAAAAAACAGAACCAAAAACCCCCCACATTTTGGAGGCCAGATGGATAGTACAATGGGTAGATCACCTGCTCTACGTGTGGCAGACCCAGGTTCGATCCCTGGCATCCCATACGGTTCCCTGAGAACCACCAGGAGTGATTCCTGAGTGTAGAGCCACGAATAAGCCCTGAGCATCGCCTGGTGTGACCCCCAAACAAAAATTGCAAAAAGTCACTTTCAGGACTGTGAGGACTTGAGTTTTACTGTAGGGCCAAGTGCTTCTACAGCCATTCATCTCAGAGCACCGGGTTTAAAATGAAACACACATGGGGACCCAACTCCCGGGCCAGTCCAAACCACAGGCTGCCAAGGTCTCCATCAGAGAGCAAGAGAGAGGAAATCCTGTGCATGCCTCCCCAGCTGTGCAGATCGGGGGCTCTGCGGTGTAGGCAGCAGTTCCCATCAAGTCTCTCTTGGCATGAGGGGCAGCTCTTTTGTTATCCAAAGAATTCACACTCTCCTGATCGTCCCTATGATCATTTTATTTATATTTTTAATTTTATTATTTATTTATTTTTTAAATGTAGGAGTGCTGCTATTTATTCAGCCACTGATTCCTATGATCATTTTGAAATGAAATCAAAGCTCATTGTCTTGGGCAGCAAGCAGGAACAAGGCATATGCAAATGCCCGGCCTCACCAGGGACCACAGTGGCAACTGTTCCCGGGCCAGCTGAGGGAGAGCGGGCTGGGCGCCAGAGACTTTCGACACCAACCTCGGCACTGCTTCTGGAGGGTTAGCCTAGGAAACGTTCCTCTCCTGCTTTGCCCTTTCACCCATCACCCCACAAGGAACAGGGGAGCAAAAGGACTCGGGCAGACCCTGAGTGTGTTTCAATCTCTGCCTCGGGCAGGCTCAGGGAGCGAGCTGTTGGCCCTTTGGAAAACTCAGCATGGCACTTGGCAAAGGCTGGCTAAAGCTCCAGCGATTCTCACAAAGAACCAAAACAGCTCGAAACAACAGTGGCAGCTGCAACCACGAGTCTCCAGGAGGCCAAGGGCTGAGGATGCGGCTCCAGGATGAAAGTAGATCATTATGGCCCTGCACGAAGATCTCGATTTGTGGCCAGAGCAAGCCCAGGGGGGTAGGGCGTTTGCCTTCCAAGTAGCTGACCCAGGTTCAATCCCTGGCATCCCATATGGTCCCCTGAGCACCGCCAGGAGTAATTCCTGAGTGCAGAGCCAGGAGTAACCCCTGAGCATCACAAGGAGTGACCCAGAAAACAAAAACAACAACAACAACAACAAAAAACTAGATTTGATCCCTAGTGCCACCAAGGGAAGAAACCAACCACATGAGGGAAAAGGTGAGATTCCACTAAAGGTGGGAGCGGGTGCCCAGAGGGAGGACAGAGAACTCAGGGTTGATTCCTCGCAGGCTATAGTGCAGCACTGGGGGTCCGCCAGCATGGCCTGGGTACCCCAGCACCACAGTCTCAGACTCTTGAACGGCTGCTGGCCCAGTTGGCTGAAAATCACCTCCTGAACAGTGTGAGAATCATAGCTCCCACACATTAAATAAAAGATGGAAGTGAGTTGTGATGGAATTAATGAAAAACAGCAACTAAGCTTAGCACGTAGAAGCTGCCCACCTTTAGGCAGAATTGCATCAAGGAACCAGTCATTCTGGCCCCCAAACTTTCATGACCAAGAAACAGAGGGGTGGGGAGATTTTCATTACCAGCAGGGAGGTTGTTTGCCTTGCATGGAGCTAACCCGGGTTCGATCCCTGACATCCCATATAGTCCCCTGAGCACTGCCAGGAGTGATCCCTGAGCATCACCAGGTGTGCCCCGCACCCCTCCCCCTCCACATAAAGAAACAGTGCCTGGAGAGATAGTATAACTGGTAAGGACTCTACCTTGCACGCGGCTGACCTGGATTTGATCCCTGATACCATACCAGGAGTGATCCCTGAGCACAGAGCCAGGAGCAAGCTCTGAGCACCTCTGGGTATGGCACAAAACCAAAAATAATGGGTAACAGCTGAAGAACTAGTCCAGGGGTTGAGGCACTTGTTTGCATGTGGAACCCCAGGTTTGATCACCAGCATCGCGCACGATTCCCAGAGTCTAACAGGAGTGGTCCCCGAGTGCAGATCCAGGAGTAGCCCCTGGGCACTGCAAGGTGTGGCCCCAAGCCCCCCACGCCCGTAAGGAAACGGACAAACACATTCCCGGGGATAACAATGATCTGTCATTTCTCTGATTCGTCACACAGATGACCGTGAGATTTCTGTTCCCAGCGTCCCCACAGTGGGTCTGACACCTATACCCCCCCACCCCGCCCTTCGGTCTGCAGGAAGCTCACCTTTCACCAGAACTTTGGGGACCTTCGTGTGGCTGGCGCAGAAGGCACTATAGAGCTTGAAGCGGTCGGCATAGTAGAGGAATGAGCCTCCCAGGGAGAACAGCACTTTCTGTGTGGAGAGAGAGAGAAGCGCCATGAGTGGGTGAGTTCTTCCTCTCAGCCCCTCCAAGCCCGCATCCCCATCCTGCATCAGTTCCCCTCACCCCAGCGGGGTTCATGGAAGGACCGAGGCTGCCCAGGGCAAGGGGGAGTGTGTGCGCCAAAACATGCTAGCTCCACTACCCTCTGGACGTGGCACCAGTGTTTGAGGGTGTTTTGGGGGTTTTTGTTTTGTTTTGTTTTTTTTACACCTCTCAATGACCCAATGGGGAACGAGTTTGAAGGTTAATGAGAAAACTCTACCCGGCATTTGGGAAGAGGCCGGACTCTGAAAGCTCTCCCAGCTATGGTTGGGAGGCAGAAGTGGCACACCCCACAAAGGTCAGGCAATGCGGACACCCCCAAAAGAGAAAGTGCACCTTCCCTCCGCCCTCTAGCAGGCCGCTCGCCTCTACCTGGGAGCAGTGAAGAAGAGAAGAAACCCAGTTTGAGGGACTGTTGAGAGGAGGAGGCATTCCCCCAAGCCTGAGTCCTCTGTCCCCCAAAGAATCAGAACTTGAGAGAGATGTGGCTATTAGCAGCTTAACACGCCCAAGGCAAGATACTCTCCTGCATCCCTGAGGTGAACATGGATACAAATAGGGAAACTCTCTCCTTTGTCTCTGAGGTGAACATGGATACAAACAGGAAAACTCTGGTGAGTCTGAGGTGAATATGGATACAAACAGGGAAACTCCTGTGAGACTGAGGTAAACATGGATACAAACAGGGAAACTCCTGTGACTCTGAGGTGAACATGGATACAAACGGAAACTCGGGAAACTCCTGTGCTGAGGTGAACATGGATACAAAAAGGGAAACTCCTGTGAATCTGAGGTGAACATGGATATAAACAGGGAAACTCTTGGGAGTCTGAGGTGAACATAGATACAAACATGGAAACTAGTGTAAGTCTGAGGTAAGCATGGATACAACTAGGGAAACTCCTATGAGTCTGAGGTGAACTTTAATACAAAGCGGCAAACTCTCTTAGTGTGTCTGAAGTGAGTATCACAAAAAATATTATTATTTTTTTGGTGGGAGGGGAGGGATTTGGGTCGCCCCTGGCAATGCTCGGGGCTTACTCCTGGTTCTTCACTGAGGGATCACTCCTGGCAAGGTTCAGGGGATCATTTGGGGTGCTGGGGATCGAAGCTGGGCAGGTCAGTCATGTGCAAAGTATCCTCTCTGCTATACTATTGCTCTGGGCCCAACTACTTCTTGAAAGGAAAAAAAACCCCCAAGTTTAGGGACTGTCACACTGTCACACATTGCATTAGAAGGTTGTATATTTTGGGCGGGGGGGGGGGGCAGGGGGAGGAGGGGGCATCACCACAAGTCAGTAGCTCACAGTCTGTATTAAACAAAACTTAAAAAATTTATTTGTTAGGAGCCAGAGCGATAGCACAGTGGGTAGGGCGTTTGCCTTGCATGCAGCCGACCCAGGTTCAATCCCCGGCATCCATATGGTCCCCCAGCACTGCCAGGAGTAATTCCTGAGTGAAGAGCCAGGAGTAATCCCTGAGCATCGCTGGGTGTGACCCAAAGAGAAAAAAAAATTATTTAGGTAAGGGAGCCGTATGCGATGTTGTGGGCTGAACAGTGACTAGCCCTTGGCCAAGGAAAGCTAGTATTTACCAAGAAACAGCTCTCCAACCCCAGACTTAATTTTTTTGTTTGTTTGTTTGTTTGGAGGCAACACTCGGGCTTACTTTTGGCTCTGCACTCAGGGATCACTCCTGGCAAGACTCACAGGATCACAAGACTTGGTGCTGGGGATAGAATCCCTGTGTGCCGTGTACAAAGCAAGTTCCTTACTGGCTGTACTCTCCCGGCCTCACTTAATTTTTAAAAAAAATACTATCTTAGGGCTAGAGAGATAGCACAGTGGGTGGGGCGTTTGCTTTGCATAATGCCACGGACCCAGGTTTGATTCCCAGCATTCCACATGGTCCCCTGAGCACCGCCAGGAGTAACTCCTGAGTGCAGAGCCAGGAGTAACCCCTGTGCACCGCCAGGTGTGACCCAAAAAGCAAAAATAAATAAATAAAAATAAAAAATACTATCTTAGACTAGTGTTCAGTGCAAACACAGTGGGACTATCTGAACCAATTTTGGGACCAGGATCTAATCAGAATTTTTTAAAAACTTTTTAATTGAATCACTATGAGATATACCATTACAAAGCTGTACATTATTGGATTTTAGTCATACACTATTCTACAACACCCATTCCTTCGCCAGTGTACATTTCCGAGCACCAGTGTCCCCAGGTTCCAAGCCATCACCCCCACCTCCCAGACCCTACCTGCCTCTAATGGCAGGTACTGTTCCCACCCCCTCTCCTTCTCTCTCCCCTTTCTCTTTCTCCCTCCCTGCCTTCTGAGCAATGTAGTTTGCAATCCTAATCAAGATTTTCAGCAAAAGGCCTTAGCAGAAACCCCACTGCAATAAACCTGGGCGCCAATACAGCAAACCCAGGAAGCAGCAGAGGGGCAAGAGAGGCATGTGGCCACAAACAGCCAACGGGCTTCAGCTGTCCTCTTTCCCGATGGAAGGGGGCCTGCCAGGTCATGTACTAACCCAGTCAATGGAGGGGCAGGGCAGGAGGCCCCACTGGAGAAGAGTGTCTGCCGCTCCAAGAGTGCCAAGCCCTCTCACCAGCCCCATGTCCCTGCCTCAGACCGGCGAGCCACTGGACCTCAAAGCCCAAGAACCTACCCCACCTTGAGAGGCCAGTGAGAATGGCGGCTTCTGAGTCTCTAATGGCATTCCGTGCTGACGGGCACCATCATATAGCTTTGTGGATTAACCTACCAACTCTCGGCCATGCAGAGGCGTCCCACTGCCTGTTCCCCGGCTTAGAAGATCCAGACCAGAGTTCTTACACCCTTTTACACCCGCACACTACTACTTCTCTTGCCTACCAATGCATGGACCAGCAGCCAGGTGGTTAGACTGATGATTTTCTACATTTCCAAGGTTGCAGACCAGCGACAGCACTACAAATAGAAACCTCAAAACCAAGCTGAAGGGCTGGAGTGATAGCACAGCAGGTAGGGCATTTGCCTTGCACGCAGCCGATCCAGATTCGATTGCCAGCATCCCACATGGTCCCCTGAACACCGCCGGGAGTAAGTCCTGAGTGCAGAGCCAGGAGTAACCCCTATGCATCGCCGGGTGTGAACAACAACAACAACAACAACAAAACCACACAAGCTGAACTGCTGAACTTCTCTGAGTAGCAAATCACTCTGAGGAGGTGAGAAAACTCACTCAGGCCTTTCTGTTTTCTCCCCCTGCTTTTTGGGCCACACCTAGTGGTGCTCAGCGCTTGCTCCTGCCTCTGCACTCAGGCATCACTGCTGGCGGGCTACGGGGACCATATGGAATGCTAGAGATCAAACTCAGGTTAGATACATGCAAGGAAAATGCCCTACCCGCTGAGCTATTACTCCGCCCACTCATCCAGCCCATTTTAAACACACAAAATGAGCTCTATGCCATACATAAGATGAAAAGAGACACTGAAGCGTTATGCCTGCGACATACTCTTAAACAGTTGTGAAAAAAAATTTACAAACATAAGGCATGCATATAGAACAGATACACAGGAGACAGGAAGGGAAAGAAAAGATGAAGCAAATATGCGCAAATGTTTAAGTTTGAGGATTCCAGGGCAAGGGTATTCAAGAGCCCTTTGCATTATTCGTGCAACTTTTCTACATGTACTAGGTTTATTTACTTATTTTTGGCTTGGGGGTACACTGGGTTGTTTGTGTTCAGGGGATGCTATGGGTAGCCAGGGATTGTACCCAGGTTGGCTGATTGCAAGGCAAGCACCCTATCTGCTGTTCTATCTCACCAGTCTGCCTCACACTGCAAACAGTGTATTACCACAATAAAACAAAATAGAGAACTGCTACACGATAACCTTTCATTACCTGTATTATATTGATGCCTAAACCATAATGCCCAAAAGGAAAGGGGGGAGGGGTGCAGAGAGATAATACAGTGGGGAGGGCGTTTGCCTTGCACTCGGCCAACTGGAGTTCAATCTCCGGCATTTCATTTGGTCCCCACCCCCCCCAGCACCGCCAGAAGTAATTCCTGAGTGCAGAGTCAGGAGGAACCCCTGAGCATCGCCGGTGGAACCCAAAAAGAAAAAAAAGAAGGGGGGAGAAAGAGTGAGAGAGAGCAAGAGAAAGAAAGTGATAGGGAGAGAGGGGGAGGGGAGGGAGAGGGAGGAAGAGAGAGAGAGAGAGAGTCTGCTATACAGGCGGGGTAGTGAGGAGGGAAAAAAAACAAGAGAACTGTCTAAAGATACAGGCATATGCATGGGTGTGTAGATGTGTGTTCTAAATAGCTCGTATGGCAGAAAGCCACTGGAAGCCACAGACACTTACAAAAGATGCCATCTTTGCCTGAACTACTAAACTGTTTACAGCCCCCACCCCGACCCCAGATGGCTAAACCTGACACACCAACCTCGAGTTTAAGTACGAAAGTAATTCCTCAGAAAAGATCAAAGGAAAACACAGTGCTAGAAAAATGAGGTATTCATAGACTTCCAAGTACTGACTTTGATGGGGCTAGAACGATAGTACAGAGGGTAGGGCGCTGGCCTTGAGTACAGCCAACCCGGATTGAATCCCCAGCATCCCAGATGGCCTCCCGAGTCCAGTAGGTGCGATACCCAAGTGCAGAGCCAGGAGTCATCCCTGAGCACTGCCAGGTGTGGCCCCAAACAACAACAGCAACAACAAGAACAACAAAACAACCAGAAAACAAATCAGGAAACAATCCAACAACCCAGATGTCCACAAAACACCTTTTGTTTTTTTTTTTTGGGTGGGTGTGCAAAAGTGGGTGCAAAAGGGCCGCCGCTCCATACTGTGATACGAACTTGATGATATAAACTTGGATGACTGCTCCATGGTATTAAAAACAGAAAAGTACCAACCGGGTATATATGTAGCAATTTGGACGGAACTCAACCATGCCGAGGAAAAGAGGCCACAGTACAAAAAAGAGTATAAACTGTAAATCCCACTTATATAAAGTCATAAAACTAGGCCAGGCAGAGGGCTCAGCGGCAGGAGCTCAGGCCTTGCATGCAGAAAGGCCCCCATGCCTGGTCACCATCCACCCCCAAGGACTGCGCAGACAGCAGTCCCTGGGCACCTCCCAGCGTGGCCCCCAAACCCAAACAAAACCACTGCCATGACAAAACCTCCGACTCCACAGCAGAACCAAGCTCTACTATGAGGAAGCAGAAGCTGGTTGCCCGTGGCTGAGAGACAGGAGCAATGAATCAGACGAGTGGGTGACACTCCCAGCCAGCCCCGTGGGAGCAGCTTCCCCAGCGTCTATTCTTTAAAACACATGACGCCTTGCGTGGCCTGCCACCAAGGCCACCTCTCTGCCGTGGAGACGTCTAGGAGGTGACGTGTGAGATGCTATCCCTGTGCAGGAATCCATGAGATCGTTTTTTTTTTTTTTTCTTGGCCAAAAGTGCAGCCCAAGAAATGTCCGTGATAAAGGAAAGCCAAGCATGGAAGGAAGCTATAATAAGCCGTGAGTGTCCGCGAAGGTTCTAGTCATAAATCCTCATTAAGACTCCAAGGACACAGCGTGCGGGGACATCTTCTTCCCGGATCACGATAAGCATTTCCACTAAGCCAAGTTTCCCAGAATAGCAGAAGTTAATGCGTTTGCTGGGAAGCCAAGGGTACTAGCAGTCTTGCTGGTTGATAGCAAAGGATCAAGGCTTCCCCGGAAACACAAAACAAGGTCAAGGTTGGCCCACCTTCCCAGTGTCATGGGGGGGGGGGGGGGGGGGGGGGGGGAGGGCACAAGTACCAGTTTAGTGTAAGTTTGGGCACCAGTTTGACCTTTCCTGACTGGAGGCAGAGTGGTTGCATCTCTCAGACTCCCCCCAAGCAGTCCACTGGCCGCTCAACCCCAAGCATCCACAGTCCCCTGTGATGCGTCACCCAATGCCTGGACCTGGCATTCGGGGTCACCCACCTCAGAGTGTCCCACACCTTGGGATGACGCTCACCTTGAATTGGTCGACTTTCTCCAGCTTTTCCAAGTCGGGGACCAGCCTCACGCCGTCTTCGAGCGTTTTCAGGAATTCAACTTGGAACTCGACCATTTCGGTGAGATTTCCAAAGAGCACATCCAGCTGGAAAAGGAAAACAAAGCCCTGAAGTGGAATCCAACTCCAGGAGTTATTAGCACTCTGGAATCTGATTGGCTTCTCAGTTCTGAGTTTTCCTACAAACCCTTGTCTGTGAGAATGGTAACCCCATCACCCCGGGGGGTGGGTGGGGGAGTGGAGGTGGGGAGGGGGGCAGGAGCACCTCCTTCTTCTGCGTGCGAGCAAAGACTGGGACTTGAGCAGGTCATGCTGTGACCGACTGGGGAGCATGGAATGGATTTAAAATGCTTTCAAGGGCGCATATGCTGCCTGAGCCCTTGTGCTGCTTGCGCCCACGTGGCCGAGCACATGTGGGCTGAGCACATGTGTCACCCGCATCTCCCCTCTTGAGATGTGTACTTTCATGCTTTCGTGTCTAATGCTAGGATGTGTGTAGGGGCTCTCTCCGCCCTTGGAGAAGCCCGTGTTCTCTCTTGAGTACGTTACTCTCTCATTCTCTTCCTCTCCAAAACCCCCAAATAAAATCTATTTACTTCAAATAAATAAATAAATAAATAAATAAAATGCTTTCAAGGGGCTAGGGCGTTTGCCTTGCACACAGCCAACCCTGGTTCAATTCCCAGCATCCCATATGGTCTCCCAAGCACCCCCAGGAGTAATTCCTGAGTGCAAAGCCAGGAGTAACCCCTACACATCTCCGGGTGTGGCCCAAAATGCAAAATTAAAATAAAATAAAATGCTTTCAGTGGGGCCGGAGCCATAGATCAGTAGGAAGGGCATTTGCCTTGCATGTGGCCAACTCAGATTCGATCCCAGCAACCCATATGGTTCCCCCGAGCACCACCAGGAGTAATTCCTGAGTGCAAAGCCAGGAGTCACCCCTGAGCATTGCCAGGAGTGACCCCAAAAGACCAAAATAAATAAATTCTAAAGATAAAATAAAATGCTTTCGGTGTTGACTGCCTAAGCCCATCTCTGCACCAGGCTGGCCTGCAGCGAGAACCTCCCCTATCAGGGCAGGGCCCCCACTGACCTCATCTTGGGTGAGAAAAGTCTCCTTCTGAAGAGGTTTCAGGTATCGCTCCATGAGACAGTTCAAGTCCTAAGGGTGGGAAGAACAATTTGTTAGCACAGCTGAAAAGCCCAAGAACACTCCAGAGGAAGAAGATGTGACGAGTTGCTCTGGAGAGTGGGGGGGGAGCTTGCCTTCCATGTAGCCCCACTCACGTTCAAGCCCCAATAGGTTCCCCGCCCCCCAAACAGTGTCAGGAGTAATTCCTGAGTGCAGAGCAAGGACTAACCCCCTGAGCATCACCGGGTCGGGCTCAAACCCACCTACCTCCCACACACACCCCCCAAAATGTGATGATGTCCTAAATGTGAATCCCCTGGTCTTGAATGCCACTGGACTCAACAAAAACTAAAGGATGGTGTCACAGTTCAGAAAGCTTTTCTATAAATATCTCAGGCTGTGCGGAGTATCAAGTCAAGACTCAGCAAGTCCACTGTCAAGGGAGGGAAGCAAGTACACTCTTTCTAGGACTGAATGATCCTGGCCATAAGTTTTCAATCAAACATTATTTGCAAAAGCACTTTTTTTGTGATAGTTGGAAATGATCATTCTGGACGAGACTTGAGTGCTGGAAGTAGATGAAAGGTACATACATGATAACCTTTCGGTTACTGCAAAGCCATAATGCCTAAAAGGAAAGGCACAGAGAGAGAGAGAGACAGAGAGAGAGAGAGAGACAGACAGACAGACAGACAGAGACAGAGAGACTGAGAGAGACAGAGAGAGGATGTGTGTGGGGTGGCAGGATAGAATCTGGTGATATTGGTACATTGGTGGTGGGGGACAGGTGTTAGAACATTTTATGGCTGAAACTTAAACAACTTTGCAAATGTGTACTTCACAGTGATTTAAAAAAAAATCCCAATAACTTTATATGCAAGTGGGAGGAATTTGACCCGAAATCTCCTATTCACCAGCCCCTGCTTCAAAATCAAAACTAGACCATTAAAAACATCACATTGTTTAGCATATAACTAAGGCTAACTAAACTATATATATAGTTACAGGAGCATATAATTATATGATGCTTATAGTGAAAGGAATTATGTAATAAATTATATAGTTACACCTATGAATTACACAGGGATAAGAATAGAACTGAAGGTCATCGTCAGAGCAAGGGAGGATGCAAAGAAAACAGACCCCATACTTTTGTTTTTCATTCTGTGTTTGTTTTGGGGGGTGCGGGTTCACCTGGCGATGCTCAGGGTTCACTCCTGGCAGGCTCCGGGGACCAAATCGGGTGCTTGGAATCAAACCAGAGTCGGCCACGTGCAAGGCAAAGCTACCCTACCTGCCGTACTGGATCTCTGCACCCCCAGATCTGACACTTTCTGACTAGCCTATATGATGATGATACTTTTAAACATTTCAAAAGATGAATTTAACTACTCGGTAACATGAAAAGATGTAAGTCACAGAATTTGCTGCTCCATGGAGGGGCCTGGAGAATGTCATGCTGACCAAGACGGAGAAAAACTGACACAGAACGGTCTCTCTTATACTCGGGATATAAGGAAGCATAGTGGGGAACAATGAATACCCAAAGGGCATGTGGACAAAGACAATGGAAACCAAAAAAACGTGAGACCTGATATTCAGTAAGAAACGGGTCACTTGTGGTGGCTGCAGGCTGGGGCAGGGAGGGGTCTATGAGGAAGGGAGCGGCAGCGTTCTGCTGGGAGAAGGAGGTGGTGGGGAAGATGGGGAAGTGACAGCAATGGAACCCCGTCGGCACCGGGGCTGTAAACCACAGTGCAAAAACGTATTATATAAAAAAAAAATCTCTTGTAGAAGCAGATTGGTGGGTGGGAGGCAAATGGGGGAAGGAGAGGGTCATTGGCGGAGATCAGTGGACACTTGGGAAAGTGTCACTGCTGAAACAGTGTATGCCTGAAACCCAATCAAGAATCATTCTGTCAGGGCTGGAGTGACACCATAGTGGGTAGGGTGTTTGCCTTGCACACGGCTGACCCGGGTTCGATTCCCAGCATCCCATAGGGTCCCCCGAGCACTGCCAGGAATAATTCCTGAGTGCAGAGCCAGGAGTAACCCTTGAGCATCGTCAGCAATGTGTAGTTTCAAAACTAGGGGGAAAAAAAAGAGAGAACAAAAGCAGCTTGAGTGATAGCACAGTGGGTAGGGCATTTGCCTAGAACATGGCCAACCTGGGTTGATTCCCAGCATCCCATATGGTCCCCCAAGCACCGCCAGGGGTAATTCCTGAGTGCACGAGGTAGGAGTAACCCCTGAGCACTGCCTGGTGTGACCCAAAAGGCCAAAAAAAAAAAAAAAGAATCACTTTGTAATTTCAGTGCCTTAAAAATTTTTTTAAGCTGAGTGTCATTTTAATATTCACGCAACCCCATCCTCACTATGATCTCCTTTCCCTGTCGATCAATTCATTATTCTATTGGTGCTCCGCTGCCAGGAAGTCCCTCCCCTCTCCTTTCTCAGCTGACCCACGCTGCATTCCCCAGTACCTCGCTTCCAGAATATTCACTATCATCACCTTTCCCAGTTGACCCATGACATCCCCTGGTGCGTCGCTCACAACCAGAATACTGGCCGCCATGGGTCCTTTCCAGCCAACCCCTCATAACCAAGAAGGAATCGCTCTCAGAATCAACATACTTCCAAGACACCTTAACGTCTCAACCAAGGCCCAGCAACATGAGAGAGCCCGGAGACACTCTTGCTGCCATCAGCGCCCCTTCCCTCCACTGAGGAGTCAACGCCCCCCACCCCTCAACCGTGCCTACCTTCACGTAGGTCCGCTCCGTCTCCAGCAGCTCGCAGATGACCTTGCGCAGCTTGTCGGCGTCTGTGAGCTGCCGCATGGTGGCCAGCTGCGGGCCGCTGGGGTCCTGCGGGGATGGGCTGGTGTCCGAGGAGCTCATCTCATGCAGGCTCCGGCAGAAGGCCGACACCTGTTCCGTGCTCTTCCGGGCACCGGCGAGAAAGCAAGGCAGACATGGTGAGTCTCTGGGCTCTTCCCGGGGAGGGACCGTCCCACGCGAGGTCCCGCCTCCCACTTGGCTGCACACACACGACTGCTCACACAAACCCCCTGTGTGGACAGTTGCTGGAACAGACCCGCAGGGCCTGGAAGAGCCCCTTTCCTGTCATGCGAGGACAGTGTGCTCAGAGAGGTCCAGGGACTCGTCTGAGATGACACAGCTGCAAGGCGGCGGCGAGGCTGGGATTTGAGTGGGGCCCGAGTTCCATCCCCGACACCAAATGGACCCTCAGCACAGAAGAGAATAAGTGCAACTGGGTAGAGTGCAAATATCTTCCTCAAAGGGAGAGGAGGAGGAAGAGGAAGAGGAAGAGGAAGAGGAGGACAGAGAGAGAAAGAAAGAGAGAGAGAGAAAGAGACAGAAATAGAGAGAGAGAGAAAGAGAGACAGAGACAGAGAGAGAGAGAAACAAAAACGGTTTTACTTCGTGACACTGGGGCTTTAGTACTTCAAAGCGATCCTTGAACACACAGTTAATACCGCTTGGCCTTACAAGTTTAAAAGGAACAAATAGGCCCAATGTTGCTGCCAAAACGAAACCCCCACGGACAGAGATGAGAGCTGCCTGCGAACTGGCCACCCCGGCAGCTTAGCCCAGCCCTGTTCTCGCTCTGCTGTGGGAGCAGCCCACACAGGCCCAGCTGCAAACGGGTCACTGGCACCTTTGCTTCCACGGAGATTTCCCGGCGGTCCCAGTAAATGCCATGGTGGCCTGTCCCCGTGACAAACAATGATGAAAACCACCCCATAAGACCACTGCAAACCCCTCAGTGAACCACAGTGCCTCTTGGCAGCTTCAGTCTTTAGACAAGCTAAAGACTTGTCTTTAGCTCCACCCACTTTGATTAAAATTTTTTAAAAAAATCACTCAGTATCCCCAAACAGAAAGTGCCCCCCCCCATCCCCAATAGTCCCTGAGGGCATGAAGCACCCCATTCTCTTACACGCTCTGGATCATTCCAGCACCCAGGGTGGCGGCTGGGGGGGATGAGAGGGGGCACTAGGAATGCAGTATCATCCACCTGGTGAAACTCTGCCCTTGGGACTCTAACATACTGCACCCAAATCAGGAAAATCCCAGCGACCCCCCTGTGTTTTCCCTCCTTGCACCCCAACTCCCTGCCCCATCAGCCGCACCCACAATGCAAAGGTTGGGCATTGAGGCCTCAGCGCTTTCGGGCCCTGGGTATTCCTTCCAGGAAATGAGGACGATTTCCTTCTGTTTTCCCTTCTGTTTTGGGGGCCACATCTGGCAGTGCTAACTCCCCGATTTGTGCTCAGGGATTCCTCCTGGCATGATCCGGGAACCCAATGAGGTACCAGGGATCGAGCAAGGTTGACTGTACGCCAGACAAGTGCCCTCCCTGCTGAGCTATTTGCTCTGAGCCCTGAATTTCCTCCACTTCCCCATACAGGACTTGAGCTGCTGGGGCATAAGGCTGCATGCAGATGCTCTGAATGCAGCCATCTCTAATGCCACCTTGACTTTGACCTTCAAGACCCACGTGACTCTGGGCTGGAGCGATAGGACAGTGGGGAGGGTGCTTGTCTTGCGCGTGGCTGACCCGGATTCGATCCCCGGCATCCCATATGGTCCCCCGAGCACTGCCAGGAGTAGTAATTCCTGAGTGTAGAGCCAGCAGTAACCCCTGAGCATAGCCGTGTGTGAAACAAAAAGCAAAACAAAGAAATAAATCTTTTTTAAAATAAAGAAATAAAGACAGACCCACGTGACTTGCCTTTCTCCCAGCCCCTGCCCCAGCCTGGTCCTGAATTCCATGAGGAACTGCTAAGTTTAGAAGGCCAGGGGACACCACCCGCAACCCCCAGAGATTCCTGAGGGTTCGCAGCCCCGACACTTTTCAGACTAAGGGAGCTGGGGCCAGGTGGCATCAGACTAGGAGGAAGAAGACAAAAGAAGTGTCTGCAGGAGCCTCCCTGTTCTCTCATTCAAGGTCTGATGAACACCCCCCGCCCCCTCGCCTGCGCCGCAGAACTGGGTCAAAATGGAAATCATCGCTTTTTTACTGCCAATTACATGTTCCATTTAAAAACACAAGATGACAAGGAATGATGTGTACGTGTCAAGGGGGGTTATTGCGGAGCTGCCTAATAGAATCTTGGGGTGCGCAAACAGTTAACCGAAAGAGATGTTATCAATTTTGAGAGACTGTTTTAACACAAGTGTTATGTGCCCCCCCCAGCCCCCAAACCTTAGAAGGAAGTTAAGAAATGTAGGTTGATTTTTTTTTCCTTTGTTTTAGAAGAAGCTCTCTAAGCTGGAGAGGTAGCAAACGATAAAAATGGCTCCGGCTTTGAACTCCCTCCTGCCCCATGGCTGTGGTCCTGCTCCGTCACAATCTACCAGGACTGGATGGAAGACCAGGTGGTCTAGTAGGTAGGGTGCTTGCCTTGCCTGCCGCGGGTTCTTGCCTTACACCACGGATGAGTCCCCTGAGTGCCACCAGGGGTCACTCCTGAGCACAGAGTCAGGGAACCGGCCCGGCACATACAAGTGGTACAATATGGAAAGTATCATGCTAAGCGAAATGAGTCAGAAAGAGAGGGATAGACATAGAAAGATTGCATTCATCTGGGGGATATAAAGTAACAAAGTATGAGATTAATACCCAAGAATAGCTGAGATCAGCACCAGGAGGATTACTCCATAACTTAGAGGCCAGCCGGGTATCCTAGAGGAAAGGGCTATTCAGATAGAGAAGGGAGCACCAAATAAAGGATGTTTGGAGGATCCTCCCAGGAGGGGAGATGCATGTCGAAAGTAGACTATGGACTGAACATGTTTGCCACTCAATGCCTCTTTTGCAGACCACAACACCCAAAAGGAGAGAGAGAACACAGGGGATTGCCCTGCCACAGAGACGGGGGGATGGGGGGATGGGGGTGGGAGGGATATTATCCATGGTGGTGGAAAATGGGCACTGGTGGAGGGATGGGTATCTGATCATTGTATAATTGAAACCAAAGCACAAAAAATTGTAAATCTACAACTTTAAAAAAAATAAAATAAAATAAAGGGAAACAAAAAAAAAAAAAGAATATTTTTCTAAACTAGAAAATGTATAATAGAAAAAAAAAAAAAAAAAAAAACCTAGCGGTACCCGAGTTCCGGCGGGAATTCAGTGGTGAAGCGTTGGCTGAGCAAGTGTGTGTGGGGCCTCAGACTCAATTCCCGCAGCTGCGAACACACACGCTCTCACACGCCAACCCCAGGATCTTCGCACCCATCCACGGGTTAGGGCGTGAAATTGACATGCTCAGCCCCCCTAAGGACCTTCTCAAGAAGCAAGGTGCCCTCCCCACTCCACCACTGATATGCCCGGGGCTCCCTCATTAAGCAGAGGACCCCGCAGCCAGGAGCTCCCAGAAGGGCAGCTAGCTGCCCAAAAGCCCAGCTTGCTGGAACTGGGACAGGGACTCAGGGTTGCTGAGAAAACAGTCCAGGTTTCTCCAAGGGGAGAAGCACAAAAGCCTCCCTCAGCACACACAGATTGCTGGGAGGGCCCCAATCGGTCACCCTAGAAACAGAAGTTTGTGGGGGGGGGGGGGGGGGAAGGCCGCGCTTGGGGGCCTTTGAAAGGCTCCAGCTCAAAAGTGCCAGAGGAGGGCAAGAGTTGTCCAGCTCCCAGGCCCCAAAGCGATCCCACCCCCACCCAGCAGAGGGCACTGCTGAGGCCACTGTGGCACTGTTGCTTCCAGGGCTTTCTTCCAGAGGAAGATGAAAAGCCCGCACAAAGAGGGCTAGGAGCGAAGCCTGCTCAGAGCACACCGCCACGCCAGACGCCCAGCTGTTCAGTCTCTGCCCGTTATGCAAGCACGAAGGGCGACTTCTTTCTGCCTCTGAGTTCAGAGTTCTAAAATGGTCCTTTGAGACTGACCGACTTAACACATCCCACAGGCTTTAAAAAGGGGGCCCAAGTGGCCTCAAATCTCTAAGCTGTATTTGGGATTTTTGGGGGAGAGACAAACAGCATGTAGGCGATGACCCCATCACCCCTCCGACCAGATCCACAGGGCTGACCCTGGGGGGTCTTCCTCGCCTCTTCCACCCTCCTGAAGTACCTCGGGAGAGGACACCACCACAGTGGGGAGGTTGTTGGGGGGGGGTCCACGGGGTGTAAACTCTCAGAGCTTCCTCAGATGACCCCAACATCAAATTGTGGGCATATTCCGCGGGGCACATCACACCCTCAAAAAAGTTTCTACTTATTTCGGTTAAATAATCCCTTGCCCCAAACACACTCAACCTTCTTTAGCAGGCATCAGCCAGCCCTAGCAGAGGAAGTCAGCGGCCACTCAGCCCTACGCCTGAGCCCTAACCATCTCCTTAAGAAAGCGGAAATAATGATCAAAGCGTTTCAAAGTTGGGAGTTTGGTGGTGGGGTGTCCTGTCTGCATCAGCATCGGCTGACCACGGCACTCACCCTGCCGACCACCCCAGAAACCCCACCCCCACTCCCCGACCATCCAGACTGAACATGGAAAAGGTCTACCCGACCTAGGGCATAAACACCCAGAATTCCAACATTCAAAAGAGGGGAAGGTCAAGCAATGCAGTGTTTAAAAGAAACAAAAGCAATCATCACACATTCCCTGGCATTAGAAAGCTTCCTTAACATCAGTAATCATAAAGATTCTTGGCTTCTCCCATCTCGCCCTGATGCTCCACCCGGTGCTAAAAATCTCTCCAATATTACTAGGAAGGGGCTGGAGGCGAGAGGGATCTGAGCTCGGGAATGGAAAAGATGGAAAAGACGCATAATTACTTTCCTTTGGAAAGGGAAAACATCACCAGGCCAAGTCGGTAACCTCAGGCTAACAAAAGAGAATCCAAAGTGGAAAGGGGGAAGGGGGAGGGGGGGCTCACCAGTCGGAGGGTCCCCGACCCTGGGTCACCACCGGACTTGTCACCGCTATCCATCCGGGCTTTGCGCTTTATTTTCCACAAGGCAGACATCCTGGGGGCCGCCGCTGGTCTCCCGGGATCCTTTACCACCTGCCGTGCTCGGCGGAGAAGTTTCTTAAAATAAGGCAGCGACGAGCGCATCCAGCACCCGGTCGGTCCGCGGCAGAAGAGGGAGCCAGCATCGTCTCGGGCGCGGCTGCGCTCGGGCGGGCGGCCAGCGCGTGAGCCCTACCGGGTGGCAGGTGAGACCTACCTATGGGCTCTACAGCCCGGTGACGGCTACATCCCCAACTACAGCTACAAGATAGCGAGAGCCGAGCTTCCCTTCCCACCAGCGCCCCTCGGGGCTGGTGTCAGCAGTCAGCCACTCCGCTGCAGCTGGGAAACCCGGCTGGGATTTCACCTGGCTGCCGAACCCCCCTCCCTAACCCCACCCCCAAGTTCCCAAGAAGAAGGCAGGGTCCAGCCGGATGGGAAGACAAAGCACTGAGAACCTCCCTCACCCCGCAGGAGTGGGACTCTCCCCCCCACCCCCAGGCAAGCCGGGACCAGCTGATTGGCCAGCATCCCCGCCTGCCCAGGAATGAATATTCAGCCCGCCCGCACACTCAACTTTGAAGCTGACCCTTCTTCAAGGGGTCTAGGGCTGGCACAGAAGCAAACACAACCAACCAACCAACCATATTTCCCCAAAACCCTTTCTATTCCCAACCCACTCCACTTTAAAAAAAAAAAATTCTATTAACGCTTGTTATGCAAGCAATTCCTAGAACATTTTCTTTTAAAAAAAGCGGCTTTCAGTATGACAGTGCTCTGAAAACTCTTCTGGAAACACCGGAGAAGCAGATCAGGTCTAAGAGAGCCTGGCATGGCTCGAGAGCCCCTTCCTCAGGCACTGAGAAGGCCAGCAGGGTTAACAGCAGTGAGGAAAGTTCACCACAGACAGAAGCGGAAGGAAGGAGGGAGGCGGGTACAAGACAAAGGGCACCAGACAAACCCCTGCAGTGCCAAGTGTGTGTGTGTGTGTGTGTGTGTGTGTGTGTGTGTGTGTGTGTGTGTGTGTGGTGGGGGGGCCAGGTCCATCCCAACTCTGAATGTGCCATTCTACTGCCTCCATTGCTAACACAACCTAACAACAGGCTCCTTATTATCTACTAACCTCAAAGGCCTGGGGCAGCCAAAATTGTGATTTTTTTTAAGGTATCAAAATAATCATAATAAAACTCCTAATAGGGGCTCTCTTCGGGGCTGGAGCAATAGCACAGTGGGTAGGGCGTTTGCCTTGCACACGGCCAACCCGGGTTCAATTCCCAGCATCCCATATGGTCCCCTGAGCACCGCCAGGGGTGATTCCTGAGTGCAGAGCCAGGAGTAACCCCTGTGCATCGCTCGGTGTGACCCAAAAAGCAAAAAAAAGGGCACTCCCCTCCCCATTTCTGTAAAACAAATTCAGCAAAAATTCTTTCAGAAACAACAACACAAAAATCACTGTGCCCTCACAAATATTCAGTCAGGTTTTTAAAAAAAACTTAGTATTTATTTTTGTTTTAGTGCTGCACCCAGTGATATTCAGGGCTTACTCCTGGCTCTGCACTCAGGGGTCACACCTGGCTGGTTCTAGGGACAATACGGGACACCAGGGATTGAACCTGAGTCAGCAGCATGCAAGGCAAGTGTGTAGTATCTGCTGTACTATGTCTCCAGCTTTCAGAATTTTTTTTTTTTTGTGGCTTTTTGGGTCACATCCAGCGATGCACAGGAGTGACTCCTGGTTCTGCACTCAGGAATTATTCCTGGTGGAGCTCGGGGGACCATATGGGATTCTGGGAATCAAACTGGGGTCGGCCGCATGCAAGGCAAATGCCCTACCCACTTTGCTATCGATCCAGCCCCAGCTTTCAGGATTTTTGAAAGGACTATTTGCTTCATTTCATTTAGTGGGTTCACTTATTTCTTTATGTTTATGTTCCTAAACCCTGCCTCTTGCCTTACAGCAAGGTTAACTCATCCTTCTAGGTTTAGGCAGTGCAGTGAAGAACTTAAAATAAAAAAAAAATAATGTTCTGTTTATTCTTAGGAAGGGCTAGAGCGATAGCACAGCGGTAGGGCGTTTGCCTTGCACACAGCCAACATGGCTGACCTGAGTTCGATTCCTCCGCCCCTCTCGGAGAGCCCGGCAAGCTACCGAGAGTATCTCGCCCGCATGGCAGAGCCTGGCAAGCTCCCCGTGACGTATTCGATATGCCAGACACAGTAACAACAAAGTTTCCAATGGAGACGTTACTGGGCCCGCTTGAGCAAATCGATGAACAGTGAGAGGACAGTGACAGTGATTCTTAGGAAAGGTCTCAGACTATATAAGACCTAGCTCCCCACGCACCCCTCCTCCAAATAAAACCTCTGGGAAAGGACTAAAAAAGAGTATAGGGGGTTAAAGCCTACTTATGGGTAACCGGGGTTCAATCCCTGGCTATCATACATGGTCTCCGAAGCACTACCAGGAGTAGTAGTGCATGATGCTCTCCAAAGCGACTCACTGAAGGTCACACAGCTCCCAGGAAAAAAAAAGGCATTGGGGGAAGTTGTGGGAGGGAGGGGTTTGTACCTGACAGTACTCAGGAGTTATTCTAGTTCTGTGTTTAGGAATACGCTGGGTGATTCCAGGGTCTTGATCTGGGATGAGAACTTAGCTTGCCAGGCTAGCACCTAACTGCCTATACTATCTCTCCAACTCCTCAAAGGGGGAAAAAAAAAGTTTTAACCTTAAGACATGAGGTAATATGCTTGCTCTGGTTTTAACTCCTAAAATAATATATGCCCAGAGAGCTTGAGCACTAGAAAAAAACAGGAAGGAATCACAAATGAATCTCGGAACCGAGCAGGTTGCTGCAGAGATGCCTGCTGACCTTGCCCAGCCGATCTCACCAGGGAGCCTGGGACGGGAGCAGGTGCCGTCCTTAACCTGCCCCCTAGGAGTCCTGCAATGGTCACAAACTTCCTGAGCCCAGTGAAAAACCCACGTACGCAGGAACAGGGACTGCAAACTCCAGGCCGCAAGGGCTCTGGGACAGGCCAGTCCTTCCTGTCTCCCCGCCCCTAAGGGGTTCTGGCTGTCACACCCACAAACTGCCTCCAGGTGCCATTTAAGCACATTCGCAGCCACGATCCAGAGACTCACAAATGAATCTCAGAACTGAACAGCTCGCTGCAGAGACGCCTCTGGACCCTGTAGCACTGTAGCACTGTCCTCCTGTTGTTCATTAATTTGCTCGAGCGGGCCCAGTAATGTCTCCAGAGTGAGACTTCTTGTTGCTGTGTTTGGCATATCAAATACATCATGGGTAGCTTGCCAGGCACTCTGAGAGGGGCGGAGGAATCAAACTCGGGTCGGCCTAGTCGGCCGCGTGCAAGGCAAACACCCTACCTGCTGTGCTATCGCTCTAGCCTCTGGACCCTAATTATTTAAAATTTTAGAATTCCAGGAGCGCACAGAAATGGGTGTGTGGCATCTCATGCTATTCATAACAAGCAATATAAAATAAATTATCTAGCATCTGCTGGTTGGGCAGGTTCGAGTGGTGGTGGGAAATTTCAAAATAGTGGTGCTGGGAAGGTGTAATGGTGGTGGGATTGGTGTTGAAATACTGAATGCAATCCATTATTGTGAACAGCTTTATGAGAATTAAATTAAAAACATTTAGGTGACATATGTACTTAAATATTAATATCAAAATACCTTTGGGGCAGTAGTCATAGAACAGTTAACACAAGGGATGGTTATGACCCCACAATACCACTTCTGGGAATATATCCCAAGGGTGCAAAAAAGCACAGTAAAAATGACATCTGCACCTGTATGTTAATTACAGCACTGTTCACAATAGCCAGAATCTGGAAACAACCCAAGTGCCCGAGAACAGACAACTGGTTAAAGAAATTTTGGAACATCTACACAATTGAATACTATGCAGCTGTTACGAAAGATGAAGTCATAAAATTTGCTTATAAGTGGATGGTCATGGAGAGCATCATGCTAAGTGAAATGAGTGAGAAAGAGAGGGACGACATAGAAGGACTGTACTCATTTATGGAATACAAAATAACATAATATGAGATATGAGACTGACAGCCACGGACAGTAGACAGAAGGGCCACAAATATTACTCCATAGTTGAAACCTGTCTCATGAGCTGGGGGAGAAGGCAGCTGGGATAGAGAGGAAATCACTAAGTCAATGATGATTGGAGGAATCGTCTGGGATGGGAGATGTGTGCTGAAGCAGATAAAGGACCAAATGTGATAGCCTCTCAGTATCTGTATTGCAAATCACAATGCCCAGAAGTAGAGAGAGAGAGAGTATGGGGGAAACTGTCTGCCATAGAGGCAGGGGGAGAGTTCGAATGGGGGGGAGGGGAGATACTGGGGACAATGGTGGTGGAGAATGTGCACTGGTGGAGGGATGGGTGTTTGATCATTGTATGACTGTAACTCAAACATGAAAGCTTTGTGACTGTATCACACAGTGATTCAATGAAAACAAATAAACAAACACAAGGGATAGTCTTGCTACCTGGGAGCTGTGTGACCTTCAGTGAGTCGCTTTGGAGAGCATCATGCACAAAATAGAGGGAATCACAGCATTTCTGGCAAAGCAGGGTACTGTGAGGACAAGATGGGCTCATGTGAACCACAGCCCCCGTATATCCAAAACCCTACGTAAGTATTTGCTCCCGTTTATTATCAACTGTGCATTCCAGCACCCAAGCTCCAGGCTTATTGACTCACTTTACAAGTTTTGGCTTTTGACTATCCTAATTTAACTCATTAAAGGGGATTTTAATTAAGCAACTTGGGTTGCATGACAAAACAGTTCAAATAAGGAAGGTAAAATTGGAACCAAATCAAAACAAGGCAATGATCTGGGGTAGAGAATCACTCCGTGTCCCCTATCTCAAACCGAGCTAGTCAGCAGTGAGTGAGGGGGGTGCCCTGCAGTCCACTGTTTGATTATTAAAATACTATTATTAGAATAACACTCAGAGTTGTCTGCTATTCGGAGTCAGTACTCTTTGTTTTTCTTCTCGTTGTTTGTTTGGTTTTGCTTTTTGGGTCACGCCTGGTGGTGCTCAAGGACAATATGGGAGATGTTGGGGATCGAACCCAGGTCAGCCTTGTGCAAGGCAAATACCCTCCCCGCTGTGCTATCGCTCTGGCCCAAAGCTCTTTGTTTCTATACGAGGTCCAGGAATAGTGCATCCACCAGCTCCTGCATCCTACCCAGTTTGCTCAGGGTGACATCTGGGCTTCATTCAGAGCAAAGGGCCAGTCAGAGCCAATCAAAAAACCTCAGGCCAGCTTCTCCCCCCACGTTCTCCCCGCCTCTTCCCAGCTGCCACAGCCTAATGTGACAAAGGACCCTCCTGAGGAACTCATGACACACAGTATCTAAGATGAAAACCAACTCTGAAGAATGTGCACACTTCAGTTGTTAGGGTGAAGTTATAAAAGTGATGCAATTTTGAGCCATGAGCTGAGTGCATGCTTTGCACATAGGAGGCCCAGGTTCAATCACCAATGTCACATGGTTCCCACTGCATACTGGGTGGGACTCCTGAGCACTAGGAACAATAGCCCCCCAAACCTGTTGGATGTGCCCCCCACCTGCAGCACTGTCCTCCCGTCGTGCATCGATGTGTTCAAGCGGGCCCAGTAACGTCTCCATTGTGAGACTTGTTACTGTGTTTGGCATATCAAATATGCGGGCGAGATACTCTTGGTAGCTTGCCAAGCTCTCCGAGAGGGGTGGAGGAATTGAACCCGGCTCAGCCTGGCCGGCCATGCGAGGCAAATGCCCTGCCCACTGTGCTATCGCTCCAGCCCCCCACCCTCTCACAAACAATTTAATGTCAGGAACATATCTCAGTGGAAGCACGCAAGCCTTGCCCGTGTAAGACTCTGGTTCCAATCCCCAGCACCACCCCCCCCCACACACACACCCCAGATGTTTTAAGTATTCAAAAATTGTTTTTAGCTACAGGAAAAACAGTTACATTCCACAAATCAAGTTAGAAATAGAGAATTAGCTTTTTAATTTTCACAGTCATGGTCCTCCCGTTGTTCACCGATTTGCTCGAGCGGGCCCAGTAACGTCTCCATCATGAGACTTGTTGTTACTGTGTTTGGCATATCGAATACATCACGGGGAGCTTGCCAGGCTCTGCCGTGCGGGCGAGATACTCTCGGTAGCTTGCCGGGCTCTCCGAGAGGGGCGGAGGAATTGAACTCAGGTCGGCCATGTTGGCCGCTTGTAAGGCAAACGCCCTACCGCTCTGCTATAGTTCCAGCCCTTTAATTTTCAATGACAGAATAACTTAATAAATGACTTCAAAAACATCTCCTTGGGGCTAGGAGATGGTAGAGGGGCCCAGGGGCACACGTTCCATGCAGCTGGCCTTGGTTCATATCCCTGCACCACATGGTACCCCCAAGCATTGAGAGATGCTCCCTAGGATGACCTCAGGAATCCCAGGTACCACAGGGCCCAGGCAGCCCTGTATCCCAGGGGCTTCCTGATCATCACTCTGGAGGACTAGCTCCCCCCCCAACACTCCCCAAAATATCTCATTCTGAAAAGATTCGTTTCTCTTCAAGGCAACTGGTCCTTCATTCCATCCCCAAAAACAGGAGTAAAAGAGAATAACCACAAAAATTAAAGTGACTTTAAGATTTGGCTTGGTTTAGGTAGGGCGCTTGCCTTGTACATAGCCGACCCCGGTTTGATTCCCGGAAACACTGATGACCTTCTGAACCCTATCAGGAGTGATCCCTGAGCACAGAGTCAGGAATAAGCCCTGAGCAATGTAAAGTGTGCCTCCCTCCTCCCAAAAAAAAAGTAAAAAAAGATTTAACTTGGTTTTTCATATTTAAATGAGACATTTGTGTCTACATTAGCCTATTTTGGTTTTGTTTTTGTTTAGATTTTGGGTCACACCCAGTAGTGCTCAGAAATCACTTCTGGAGGGGGTTGGAGGGCCCCTATGATGGGCTGGGGCTCACACTGGGGGTCAGCCACATGTCAGGTCAATGCCTTAAGCCCTGTGCGCACTTTTCATCCACTACATTAAGCTGCTTCCTAATGAGTAACTACAACGCAAAGACATTCAATCTATCAATACTCAACTCAAAAACACTGAAGTCGCTGTCAAATAACGCACTTGAGGCTAGAGCGATAGTACTGCGGGTAGGGCGTCTGCCTTGCATGCGGCCGTACCGGGTTCGATACCCAGCATCCCAAATGATCTCCTGGAGCACAGCCAAGAGTAATTTCCCAACGCAGAGCCAGGAGTAACCCCTGAGCGTCACCAGGTATGACCCAAAAAGAAAAAAAAAGTCAAATAATGCATTTGATACTGTGTTCCACTGAAGAGGTGACCGAGCATAGAACCAGGCTGGTGAGGGAAACACACAAAATTGGAAAGGGGAGGCTGAGAACAATCACACGGGGACTGGAGAGAGCCCCACGTTGGGCCAGAGAGACAGCATTGAGGGGTAAGGCACCCCCATTACAGGTGCCCGAGTCGGTACCCCCCCACCATATACAGTGCCCCAAGCACTGTCAGAAGGAGCCCCCAAGCACTGCTGTCTGGGGATGCGGCCTCAGCCCTCTACACCCCCCAGCCCCCTCCCCACAAAGAAAACCCTAGAGAGAAATATAAACAATGCAGGAGACCAGAAAGGAAACAGGGTGAGACCAATGTGTTTAAGATAACGGCTCCTGTTTTAAAGGTCTATTTCCCTTATCAATATACACAGCTGCCGAACCCGGACCCACCCGGTAACACAACAAAGGCACCAATCAACCCCCTCCCTTCTCCCCCTAAAAATATTGCAGACTGGACAGGGTGGAGGGAGGGGCAGAGGGCTGGGGGCAATCGCTAAAACTGTTGCACAGATCAAGTGACTGGACACTATCAAACCTAAGAGCA
Organism: Sorex fumeus; assembly: GCF_029834395.1. Lineage (NCBI taxonomy): Eukaryota > Metazoa > Chordata > Mammalia > Eulipotyphla > Soricidae > Sorex > Sorex fumeus. The sequence continues at coordinate 29,718,565 of NW_026606322.1, read as the reverse complement.
AGGAGGAGTGGGCCGGGCACAGAGGGAATGGAAAAAAAATGCCAGGGACACAGAGACTGCACCCACCCGCGCGATGGCTCTGCAGCAGGGTGGGCTGTGGGATGTCTGGTGCTCGGTCTCCCCAGGGACGTGCCTTGGCAAGAAGGAGCCGCATCCCACAAAACTCTCTATGATGCCACACAAGGCAAGAGAACTATGGAAGGGACTGTCTGTGTGTTTGGTTCTTTTCTGGGTCGCACATGGCGATGCTCAGAGATCCACGCCTGGCGGTGCTCAGGGGACCATATGGAATGCTGGGGATCAAACCTGGGTTGGCCGCGTCTGAGGTAAACGCCCCTCCCTGCTGCACTATTACTGCAGCCCTTCGTTTTTTACCTCCTTAATTTTGGCGGGGGTGGGTTGGGGAGGAGGGTCACATGCAACAGTGCTCAGGGATTTTTTTCTCAGCTCTGTGCTCATGATCACTCCTGGCAATGCTCAGGGACTGAACTAGGGGCAGATGCACACAAGGCAAGGGTCTTTTTTTTTTTTTTGGCTTTTTTTTCTTTTTGGGTCATACCTGGCAGTGCTTAGGGTTTACTCCTGGCTCTGCACTCTGGAATTACTCCTGGCGGTGCTCAGGGAACCATATGGAATGCCAGGGATGAACCCCGGTTGGCTGCATGCAAGACAAACGCTCTATCCACTGTGCTATCACTCCCACCCCAAGGAAAGGGTCTTAACCTCCATGCTGTTTCTCCCCCAAGAAACAGTCTTCTAAATTACAAAAAAAAAAAAAATCCTCCAGGGGGTAAGATGCTTGATCTCCAGCATCCCACTGAGTCCCCCCAGCCCTCCAGGAGTAAGTCCTGAACACTGCTGGGTGTCATCCCAACCCCCACCCCACAAATAACAACAACAATAATAATAAAGGGCAGGGGAAGATCATTTCTGGCCATTTCTTGTAAAAAGGTGTGATCGCAGAAGGAGCCTGCACCCCGGTAACGCAAAAGGAGTTGGTCCCCGAAGACGCCCAGTAAGGAAGCAAGGAGTAAGAGGAAGGAAGTTTCAAGGGAGAGAGAAGCAGGAGTGTGTCCTTCAGCGTGACTCCACCCCCTGTTCTCACACAAGGACTCATCAGGGGGAGGTCTGGGCTGCAAAGGCCTCCGAAGCGGCTGCAGCTACGAAGCTGGGCGAAGCTGAGCCGCGAGGCGGGAAGGGCTGTGGGCTCGAGCGTCTCACCTTGCTGCTGTGATCCGTCTCATCAGAGGATTCCAGGTCCGGCCCTTCGCTCTCCTCTGGGGGGGTTTCGGCACTGCTGCTCGGCTCACTGCCCACGCTGTGTCCTGCAGGGTTGGAGGGACAAGAACACATGGGTGAGCACTGAGCGCAACTGCCCCGAGCCAGAGCCAGAAGGGGCGCGCTGTGTGGCATGGGTTAAGCCCTCTCCATTAACTGGGCTAGTAAGGGTTACTGCGAAGGTGCTGCGGATACTTCCAGGATTTGTATTCAACAATGTCATACCTTTTGTTATGTTATTACAGGCAAAATGCATACCAAAATGCAATGTTTAAGGGCTTTTTTCCCCAGATTTTATTTTGCATTTTTTTTTCTGTTTTTCTTTCTTAATGTTTACTTTTTCATTTTACACGAGTTTAAAGAATACATGCACACCTTTATTCATGGCTGCACTTGGTCCAATACAGGAAAACAACCCAAATGCCCAACTACAGATGAATGGATAGGTATGTCATAGCTTTATGGGATGCCCTGCCCCACCCCCACCCACATCATGCATAAGTTGAAGTCCTAACCCCCAACGTGGTGGAATCTGGAGGCGGACTCAAAGACATATTCAGTCCTTATGATGAGTGAGGAGATTGGCTTTTTTTCAAAGGCTGGAAAACTAGCAGTATCTTCAGATATCTTATTCTCATCATGCCCTATATGACCTCTGTGAAGTAAAAGCAAAAAAAAAAAAAAAAAAAAAGATCCAGGGCCAGAGAGATGGTTCAATGGGCAGAGCACATGTTTTGCATTCTTGAGGTCTGGACTTAATTCCCAGTACTGCATGGGCCCCTGAGCACAGAGCCAGAAATACACTCCCACCCCTAGTTTCCTCCCTTCTTTTCCCACCCAACCTATGGCGAGGAGGAGGGTGTGAAGGGAGGCTGGAGACTATGCCTGTGGCCCCAAATCTGAAATAAATAAAGATAAACCACTTTCTTCTGGAACCAGCTATCAAATATAACGAGCATCTGAATCTTCAGGAGAATTATGGTTTGATTTTTCTGGGGTTTTTTTCCTGCCCCCCCCAGTAGCAGTCCTCGAGGGATCACGCAGTAATGGGTGTCAATCTTGGGGTCTCCCGCAAGCAAAACCTAAACTCTAGTACTCAGTCCTATCTCCTTAGTCAGAGGGTTCTGTAAGGCAAATTCAGAATCAACAGCTTTTAAACTGAACCTACATTCTGAATTTCTTTTCATTGTGGCAAGTGCCCTGCCCTTCGGGTGGTGCTCTGCAAACCAGGCTGTGCCTGGGATTGAGCCTGGAGCACAAAAAAGCCAGCACCCCAGGCCGTGAAGTCATCTCCTGGGCCCCAATTCTGCCTTCCTTAGAAGCTGCAATCAGCACGGCAGCCCACGCACCACACAGGGAGTAGCACGTCTCAAGACTTTTAACAACCTCTCAAGGCAGGAGAGAGAGGTAATCAAACCAGTCTGGCGGGGATCTGAGACTCCTCGCAGTCTAACCCGAGGAGACAGAGGGAAAAGAGAGGTGTAAGTTAGAAAGACCTTTCTTTGCCTGATCTCTGGACAAAAAAATGCCTTGTCTGCTAAGAGGCAGTCATAATTACTTCAAGGATGCCCATCCCTGTCAGTGGCTTGCCATCCCTTTCTATTCAAATTCTAAACTGGGTGGAAAATCGGGAGTGGTTTGATCCCTTGGCAATACACTTGCCCCCCTCGCCTTCAACCCCCACTGCCCAGAACTGCCAGGAGCAAGCCCCAAGCAGAGAGTCTGGGCTGGTCTGTAAGCCGACAGGAATAGTCCCCAGCCCCCCTTCACACCCTCCTCCTCGCCATCAGTTGGGTGGGAAAAGACGGGAAGAAACTGGTCTCTAAGGAAGTTTGCAGCCAGAAAGCAGCTTGCTTGCAGTCCGGAGCCTGGGGGTCTGCCCGCTTTCCCCTGTCTTGCTCTAGGACTAGAATTTTCCTTACCTTTAAAAAAAAAGAAAGAAAAACCAGAATATCAGGTTTCATTTTGATTTGCTATTACTGTTTAGGTAATAGGGTTACATGAGTGTTCAAGTTTCTAGTATTGATGTATAAAGTTCTTGCTTGCGCGCGCGCGCGCGCGCGCGCACACACACACACACACACACACACCAGGGAAGGAACAGAGGAAGTGGCTCATGGGACTTCGCTCCCACCCCTCCCCTTTTTGTTGATTGTCAGATACATGCTGTTCCCTCCCTTAGCACCAGGCATGTACTCAAGACCCTCCACGTATGTTCCTGTGCTCACTTCCAGGAAATCTATTCATTCCTACCCACACAGCCTTGCCATTCTCAGGCCTGTCTTCCAGGTCTCCAAGGCTTATAATCAATTGATAAGGTCCATATCCTCGATTTGTTTCTCTCTATGCTGCAGGTAAGTGAGACCATCCCCTATCCACCCTTCTGTGCTTGAGCTGCTTATCTTTTGCTTTTTTTTTTCCCTTTTTGGGTCATACTCGGCGATGCACAGGGGTATTACTCCTGGCTTTGCACTCAGGAATTACTACTGGAGGTGCTCAGGGACCATATGGTGTGCTGGGAATAGAATCTGGGTCGGCTGCGTACAAGGCAAACACCCTACCCACTGTACTATTGCTCCAGCCCCTCTCTTGCCTTTTTTGACATTATATGCACACTCCGTGATGCTGGTGGGCATCAATGGTCCCTTCATCACCTTAACGACAGTCAACAGCCAGGTGGGGTGGAGGAGGGGACAGGACAGACCAATAACCACTGGAACGGAATATTGAGTGAGCAAGAATAAATGTGGACTGTTAGGACAGATGAAGTTATGAAATTTGCTTATGAGTGGATGGTCGTGGAGGGCATCATGCTAAGTGAAATGAGTCAGAAAGAGAGGGACAGACTTAGAATGACTGCACTCCTTTGTGGAATGTAAAATAATATGAGACTGACACCCAAGGACAGAAGAGACGAGGGCCAGGAATACTGCCCCATAGTTGGAAGCCTGTGTCATGAGCTGGGAGAGAAGGGATCACTAAGTCAACGATGGTTGGAGGGACCATTCAGGATCGGAGATGTGTGCTGAAAATAGATAAAAGACCAAACGTGAGAGCCTCTCAGTGTCTGTATTGCAAACCATAAAGCCCAAAAGTAGAGAGAGAGTTTGGGGGAAATTGTCTGCCACAGGGGCAGGGGGAAGGTTGGAAAGGGGGGGTAATACTGGGGACATTGGTGGTGAAGAATGTGCACTGGTGGAGGGATGGATGTTTGATCACTGTATAACTGAAATTCAAACATGAAAGCTTTGTAACTGCACAGCGGGTAGGGCGTTCGCCTTACAAGCGGCCAACGTGGCCGACCCGAGTTCGATTCCTCCGCCCCTCTCGGAGAGCCTGGCAAGCAACCAAGAGTATTCGATATGCCAGACACAGTAACAACAAAGTCTCCAATGGAGACGTTACTGGGCCCGCTCGAGCAAACAATAAAAAATAAATAAATAAATAAATAATGACTGTGGAATTATCTAACCTCTCCCTGAATACATTTCCTTCCTAACGCAAGCCTCAGGCTGGAACTCTCTGTCCCTCTTGGCACTTGCAAGCAGGAACATGGTTTAGTGGAGTTTTTTTGTTTGTTTGTTTGTTTCTTTGCCAGGGGATGGGGGTTATACTCAGCAGTGCTCAGAGATGACTCCTGGCTCGGCATTAAGGATCACACCTGGCTGGGCTCAAGGAACTGTATGAGATGCCGGGGTTTGAACCCAGGTGAGTGGCATGCAAAGCAAAGGCCCCGCCCACTGTACTGTCTCTCTGGCCCCCTGCAACGCAGGAAAGATGGAGTAGAAAGAAGCGTGTGGGTTGCTTCCTACATGGGCAATTAAATAAATAAAATAAAAATACAAGGTAAGGGCGAGGACTATAGTCCAATGCTTAGAACCCTCGTTGGGGCGGGGATGGAGTGATTAAAAAATGTCAGGGGTCACACTCCACATACTTGAGCTGAGCCTCACCCACAAGCGAATCCCCAGAAAACCCAGCTACGCGGGACTTTGTGACTTGAGAACTCTGGGTTCAATGGAACAGGGCACAGGGATCCTCCACCCGTATTCCAGTTTCTGGCAACTCAGCAGTCATGCCCATAAGTCACCTCTGGCTGGCACCTGATAATCTCATCACCAGCCACGATCCATAGTCATGTGTCCTTCTCTCCCAGAAGGGAGCATGACACTCGCCATAACCATGCTGCCGGACCTCGCGCCAGGCTGTTTCACTCGGGCACCCCCCCCCGGGGGGGGGGGGGCGGGTGAGACCCCCTACCTGCCCCAAGGGACCCAGTCCTGGCAGCCCAAACTCAACCGCCATCATGCTCACGGCCGAGCCTCACCCACGAACAAACCTATTCCTGGACCACACGGCCACATTTGCAGCCTGGTGTCTACTCATACCTCACATCACTCATACTCCAAGAGTACCGTACCACATTTGGATGTGGATGCATCTCATCCTCAGCACCAAAATGGGGGAAAAATAAAACAAAAACAAAAACAAAACAAAAAACACCAATCTAAAAAAAAAAATAAAACAGAAAACAGCTATTTGATTCTATGCCTCAAAAGGGTACAAAAGCCGGAAACACAGCACAGGAACTCAGGGTCTTGCCTTGCATGCAGCAGCAGACCCCAGTGCGCTCCCAGACTTCACATCTGGGTTCTGAGCACCCACCTGGAAGTGGCCCAACATGCCATGGTCCCCGCCCCCCCCCAAAAAAAAGCCTTTTTTGGGGGGAGGGGCCACACCCGGTGATACTCAGGGGTTACTCCTGGCTGTGCACTCAGGAATTACTCCTGGCGGTGCTAGGGAGACCATATGGGATGCCAGGGATTGAACCCAGTTCAGCTGCGTGCAAGGCAAACGCCCTCCCCCCTGTACTATCACTCCGCCCTCCAAAGGAGGGTTCTTAAAAGGGTTAGCTTTGCCTCCTATATTAGGAATTATGTTAAATTTAGAAGGACAACAGAAAAAAAAAAAACCTGGAGTGATAGTACAGCAAAAGTTGGGCTTAAGCCAGGTTCGGTCCCCAGCATCTCATATGGTCCACCCCCCCCTACCCCGCCCAGCACCACCAGGAGTAATTCCTGAGCGCAGAGCCAGGAGTGACCCCGAAGCACTGCCAGGTTTAAAACAAAAACTTTTTTGAAAACTTACTAATATCCATTGAAAGGGGGAAGAGGGATTTAGAAATCCGATGCCAAAGAGGGAAGGTAAGAAAAGGAAAATAAGCAAAATGAGAACAAAAGGAGGAAGGAAGAAACAAAACCCAGAAATGCACCTAAATCTAGACTAAATTTAATACTTCAGCTTGATGCGCACAGAAAATAATAATAACAACAACAATAATAATAATACTGCAAGACAAAGTCCCACCCACATGCTGTATGCCAGCCATAGACCTGAACGGAGTGTTGCAGAAGAATACGAGGCAAGAAATGGAAAATTTTATTAGGCAACAGCAAGGAAGCGCTACAAGCCTCAGACAAAATAGACCTAGCTGGGATCTGGAAGATGTGTGTACCAGGAGTCATTAAGCTGACGGTGTTCATTTGCAACAATGACCTTATTTGCAAGAAACTGCGGATACACATTTTGCTCAAGGATTAGCAAGTTATGCAAATAGGCCATCCATGGGGCCACCTCTAAGTGGGGCCCCCAAATACCAAAGACTGTAGCACAGCAAGTAGTTTTGTTGTTGTTGTTGTTGGGAGAGGGGGGCGGGAGCAGGGAGCAGGGTTGAATTAAGTATGTTATGAAAGAGCACAGGCCAATAATAGCAGAGACAGCTTTAGAAAAGAAGTGCCAAGACCAGGGTGCTTTCCCCACCAGAGAGCCGAATGCATTACCAAGTTGCTGGGGTACGAGGCGAGGCAGAATTAGCTCGGAGGCAGGCGGCCAGGAGAGAGCAACCAGAAACAGCCCATCGCAGATGGACATGGGGGACGCAGCAGATGTGGAGAAGGAGCAGGAAAACGTGATCCGTGTAACTAGGACGGGCGATCACACACAGGAGGAAAGTACAGAAAGTTGAACCCTAACTTGCAAAGGAAGGGCACGGGGTGGGGGCAAAAAAATAAATGTCTGGAGCACAAACTCTGCATGAGGCAAGTGTGAAGTGTGGGCTGGATCCCTGACACTGGGTGGACCCCAAAAAACTCCATTGGCTCAAGTGGCTTCTTTTTTTTTTTCTTTTTGGGTCACACCCAGCAATGCTCAGGGGTTACTCCTGGCTCTGCACTCAGGAATCACTCCTGGTGGTGTTCGGGGGAATCATACGGGATGCTGGGAATTGAACCCGGGTTGGTCGCGTGCAAGGCAGACGCCCTACCCTCTGTGCTATCGCTCCAGTCCTGGAAAGTGGCTTCTGAGCATCACTGGGTATGGCCCCACCACAAAAACAAACAAACAAAAACCATTAGTATCTGAAGCACAGCGGTAGGGCGTTCGCCTTACAAGCGGCCAACATGGCCGACCCGAGTTCCATTCCTCCGCCCCTCTCGGAGAGCCCGGCAAGCTACCGAGAGTATTCGATATGCCAGACACAGTAACAACAAAGTCTCCAATGGAGACGTTACTGGGCCCGCTCGAGCAAATCGACGATCAACGGGAGGGCCTTTACCTTTACCTTTACCTTTATCTGAAAGGTGTAAACCAGAATGTGAAGAGCCCACATGATAAACCTTTTCGAAGAATATACAGAAGACAATATTGGTCAGCCCGGGTGGGGGGGAGGAGGGGGATTATTTCTTGTCTTTTTTTTGTTTGTTTTTTGGGTCACATCTGACAATATTCAAGGGTTACTCCCGAGTCTGCACTCAGAAATTACTCCTAGTGGTGCTCGGGGGACCATATGGGATGCTGGGGATCGAACCCAGGTCAGCCATATGCAAGGCAAACACCAAAGGGGGCAGATTCTTAAAACAAGTGTATAAAAAAGCACCAGCCCAGGCACAAGAGAGAACGCAATGGGCTTGGTAAGTTCTGCAAGAGGGAGATCTGGCCTCGATCTGGGCATTGCATGGTCCCCCTGAGCACCTCTGTGAGCACCCGCTATTCACAGAGCCGGGAGGAGTCTCTGGGGGTTGCCAGCAATGGCCCCCAACACACACACACCCATCAGTCTCATAAGAGCACACACCCCAGGAAACAGAAAATGAGATTTTTACCAAAGTTAAAATTAATCAATTTGCTTTAGCGGGCCCAGTAACGTCTCCATTGTGAGACTTGTTGTTACTGTGTTTGGCATATTGAATACGTCACGGGTAGCTTGCCAGGCTTTGCCATGTGGGCGAGACACTCTCGGTAGCTTGCAGGGCTCTCCAAGGGGGGCGGAGGAATCGAACCTGGCTCAGCCGGGCCGGCTGGGCGCAAGGCAAACGCCCTACCGCTGCGCTATCGTTCAGAGAACTTTAAATTAATCTTTTTTTAAAAAAAAAAATTTGTTTATGGGGAGTTACACCTGGCAGTGCTCAGGGTTTAGTCCCGGCTCTGCACCCAGCAATCACTTCTGCAGAGCTCAGGGGACCCTGCGTGAGGCTGAGGACCAAACCCAGGTTGGCTGTGGCATGAGCAAGGAGCCTTTGTGTGCTGTGCTCTCTCTGCAGCCTCTCACCTTCTAGATAAAGCATCACAAATGCCTCAAGACACATTAAAACCCAAGAAAAAAGTTTTCTGGAACATTAAACCTGGTTAAAAACAACAACAACACAAAAAATGGAGGGTTGGGGGTGAGATGCTAGAGCAATAATACAGCAGCCGGGCTGCTTGTCCTCACATGGGTTTTGATTCCTGGCATCCCAGCTTCCCCCAGGGTCCTCTGAGCACTAGTCAGGAGTGCTCCCTAAGCGCAGAGCCAGGAATAAACCCTGAGCACTGCCACGAGTGATCTCTGAGTGCAGAGTTAGGAGGAATCTCAAGCTGAGAGAACTCAGAATGAAGGGGATCTGACGCGGGGTTTGGTCAACCAAGCCCCAAACACCATGGGGCGCTGTTGGGAGCCAGTTCAGGCCAAGCCCGCAGAGGACAAAGCCACGTGGGTCACTGCAGGGAAGGGACACAGCACGGGCGCCCTGCTGAGTCCAGCCCGAAGACTGCGTCAGCTGGGGAGAGAGTCCATAGGTGGGGGACAGAAAATTGGGCGATGCGGTTCCCCCGGACCCGGGCAGGGTGTCCCCGGGGGTACCGGAAACTGCGGATGGTGCAGACCCCCGTCCGGACTGCTTTTCCAGCATGGACATTCTGCTGGGAATATTCAGTTTATAAAGCAGCCCTGGAAGAGACAAACGATGGAGATCCGCACTGCTATGAGGCCACCTCTGAACGGTGCGGCCGCTGCTCAGCACATTTCACGGTTATACCTCTCAGCCCAGGATGAAAACGAGCGGGAAGGAAAAGAACAATTCCCAGCCTACTTCCCTAGAGAGCCACTGTGCCAGGAATAACCCCAGAGCATCGCCGGGTGCAGCCCCAAAACACCAAGAAGTAAAATAAAAATAAAAAAAAAAAGGTTCTCATGGGCCGGAGAGATAGTACAGTGGGTAGGGTGCTGCCCTTGCACGTGGCGAGGCCTGGTTCGAATTGTGGGACCCCGGTGGCTCTCCCCAGCATTTCGCGGAGTGATTCCATGTGCACCAAGTCAGGAATAAGCCCTGAGAACAGTCAGGTACGTCCTGAACGCCAAAAAATAAATCAAGGGGCTGAAGTGATAGTACAGTGGGTAGGGCATTTGCCTTGCACACGGCCGACCTGGGTTTGATCCCCGGCATCCCAGATGGTCCCCTGAGCACCTCCAAGAGTAATTTCTGAGTGTAGAACCAGGAATAACCTCTGTGTATCACAGGGTGTGACCCCAAAAGCAAGCTAGCAAGCACGCAAGCAAGCAAGCAAGAGGCTCTCAACCTCCGTACCCCTCAGGGCCAGAGGTCAGTCGGGGCCTCACAGCCAGGCTGGGAGGGTCCCTAGACCAGACTCGACTTTATCAACAAACAAACAGAAGCTGCCGGGGCCTGCAAGACCTCAGAGAAACTGAACATCTGACATGTGCTTGTTTGCGGGAGGTGAGGTCTGGGACTTCCTCTTCCTGAACCCGCTTCCCTGCTGCTCCCCTGTCGCCTTAGTGGAATCCAGAGAGCCTGGACTGAGGCCCTCACACCACTGAGCACGAGGCAACGCACAGGGAGGGCAGAGGGTGGGGGGAAGAAAGGAGGGCGGAGAGCAAGGAAAAACAGACAGGAAGTAGTGGGGGGCAGGGGTCAAGGGCCTGGGGTTCAGCCATATATCCAAGACCACAGCTGCAGCAACACTGACAACAAGAGGTGCAAACCACAGCAACTACACTTAGAAAGGTGCAGGATGGGTGTTGGAGCCATAGTCCAACGGGGAGGGCGTTTGCCTTGCTCATGGCCAACTGGGGTTCAATCCCCGGCATCCCATATGGTCCCCCAAGCACCGGCAGGAGTGATTCCTGAGTGCAGAGCCAGGAGGAACCCCTGAGTATCACCAGGTATGACCCCCCCAAAAAAACAAAACAAAACCCCCACAAAACCTGATAGAGCTGCCCTAGGGCTTGGGAGGAGCAGTGAGGCGGGCTCAGCCCTTTAATCCAACAGCAAGCTCTCTCCTGGGGCTATCTCCGGACCTTCCGGTTAAGCCTCCCTTCATCTCCCTACAGTAGAGTTGGTCACCTGCCACTCAGCCCCAGACAGATGTGCCCAGGGGGAGGTAAAAAAAGGGCTGCTCCTGAGGCGCCCCCCCCACCATCCTGCCCCGTGCTCCTCATCTCATGATGACTGGAACGCGGTGGCCGGAAGCAGCCAGGACTCCCGGCTCCCTGCTGACCCCTGGAATGCCCGTCCATCAAAGCAAGAGCCACTTCCCTTGGCTGGGTCCTGGCTCCTTGGGGTTTGCTGAGCTAGTAGCATGACAAGAAGCTGCTACTCCCCCGCCCCCATGCCCCCAGACACACCCCAAGGCAGTCTAGTGGGACTCTGAGGTAGAAAGAAGCAGAGTTCACATATGTCCCCCCAGAACAAGTGAGGAACAAGGACAGCCAGAGATGAACACAGTCACCTGCTGGGTCCCGGGCTGAGGCTCCTATCAGGAGAGCAAGACTGGCCTTCTGCATCATTCTTTTTTTTTTCTTTTTAGTATCCACTGTTAGGGATTTTTAAAAAAATTTTCTTTTTTTGGGGGGGGGAGGGTCACATCCAGCAACATTCCTAGAACTCCAGCTCATGAAGGCAAGTCCTTGTAACTTTTTGTTGTCTGCCCTAAAGTTCTTTCTTTTTTCTCTTATGGGGGTGAGGGCAGTTGGGTCCCACCCTGCGGTGTTTAAGACTCCCTGGGGCTGGCTCTGTGCTTAGGGATCTCTATTGGTGATGCTTCAGGGACCAAATGGGGTGTTGGGGATGAAATCTTGGTCAGCCGCATGCAAGGCAAGTGCTCTACCCACTGTATTATCTTTTCAGCCCCTGCCCTATATTTCTTTATTTTTGCTTTTTGGGTCATACCTGGCGATGCTCAGGGGTTCCTCCTGGCTCTGTGCTCAGGAATTACTCCAGGTGGTGCTCAGGAGACCCTATAGGATGCTGGGGATTGAACTTAGGTCGGCCGCGTGCAAGGCAAACGTCCTCCCCTCTGTCCTATCGCGCCGGCCCCTCTGCTTCATTCTTGGTGGAGACGCCTTTGCTTCCTTTTGTGGGTGACTTCCCATTCTTTTTTTTTTTTTGCTTTTGCTTTTTTTTTTGGGGGGGGGGTTGGTCACACCGAGTGATGCACAGGGGTTACTCCTGGTTCTGCAAGAATTACTCCTGGCGGTGCTCAGGGAACTATATGAGATGCTGGGAATCGAATCCAGGTTGGCCACGTGCAAGGCAAATGCCCTCCCTGCTGTGTTATCGCTCCAACCTCCCCGTCCTATTCCTGAAGTGGTTTGGTGCCAGGGCCAGCTCGGGTCTGAAGGCTGTGTGAGTGGTGCAAAAATAAGAAAAAAATGCACTGGTTGGAAAAGGGCAGGACAGTAGAGTGGAAGTTGGAGGACAGAACTGGGTCAGGCATCCTGAGAGCTCTGGGGGCTGGCTACAGGCTCAGCGCAGGAAGCACTTAAATGTTGCTTCTGACTTAGGATCCTGTCACTGGGACATAAAAGAAAAAGAAACAAAGTAAGTCTTCCGCAGAAACAAAGTAAGGCTTCCACTTCCACGGAGGAAGTTAAAAGCGCAGGCAGCGGCAGTGGGAAGATCCCCTGGATTCAGCTCAGGGTTCCAGGGTGACAAGCAGGCAGGAAGTAACATTGGCAGGAAGTAACTGTCAGGAAAACCTCATTCTAAAAAAAAGGGGGGGGTATTGGAGAGAGGGAGAGAGGGAAGGGGAGAAAAAAGGGAGAGGGAGGGAGGAAAGGGGAGGAGGAGGGAGGAAAGGGGAGGAGGAGGGAGGAAAGGGGAGGAGGAGGGAGGGAGGGAGAGAGAGAGAGAGAGAGAGAGAGAGAGAGAGAGAGAGAGTTGTTTCTAAAATTCCCTGCCTACAGATACATTTTTCATGTACAGATGAGGCGGTGCCCTGAAGCTGGCTGGAATGGCCCCGTGTCCTGCTTTTTGCGTCTGGAGTCTGAGTTTGATCCCTATCTCGGATTCTAGAGGAATCCACAAACCCAGGAGCCCTCCAGCATACCCTAACTGACAACAATGTGTGACCACAACCCTCTCAATTTATCTCAAACACAATGGAGGTGAGGGGGAACTTTGGTTTTTGTTTTCTTTTTTTGTTTTTGGTCACACGGGACCATGCTCAGGGGTTACTCCTGGCTCTACACTCGGGAATTACTCCTGGCAGTGCTCAGAGGACCACATGGGATGCTGGGAATCGAACCAGGGTTGACTGTGTGCAAGGCAAACACCCTACCCACTGTGCTATCACTCCAGCCCCGAGGGGGGAAGAGTTTTAAAAACGTTTTCTTCCCCGCCAGGAATGAACCCTGAACACAGAACCAGGACTGAGCCCTGAGCACTTCTGTGTATGGCCCCCAAAACTGTCACTGTCACGGTCCTCCCACTGTTCATCGATTTGCTTGAGCGGGGCCAGTAACGTCTCCATCGTGAGACTTGTTGTTACTGTGTTTGGCATATCAAATACATCACAGGGAGCTTGCCAGGCTTTGCCGTGCGGGTGAGATACTCTCGGTATTAGCTTGCCGGCTCTCTGAGAGGGGCGGAGGAATTGACTTTCCCTTGGCTCCATCCATGTGCATCTCGGCCAAAGGCCCCCAAAACAAACCAGAAAAATAACAGAAAGTTTTCTCTTTGGGGGCCAGAGAGATATCCAGGGGTTAAGGCGCTTGTTTAACATTGTCTTCCCAATCCTGGTTAAATCCCCAACACCACGTAGGGTCCCCTGAGGCCTGCCAGGAGTGATCCCTAAGCACTGAGTCAGGAGTAAGCCCTGCTAAATGTGGTCCCAGAACCAAAGAAATAAATAAATAAACCTCCCCCCCCCACACACACACACTCTTTTTAAACTTGAAAGACGCATGCGAACACATGAAAGTATTTGAAAGAAATAGATTACAGAGATCTGCAATGTATGTCAGGTCATGTAGGATGATTAGCGGGCGCGCTATCTGCGGAACGGCAGTCACATTCCAGAGACTGTGGACACACAAACAGATCTCAGTGCCCAGCGCCCCCCTCCCTGGTGCTGACCGTCTTTCTGAGAATAAACTGTCAGAACTTCAGCTGCCCTTCACCTCGGGGATCAGCAAACGTCAGCTCTCCAGGGCCGGAGGATCCCTATTTTTGGCTTTGCCAACCACACACCTTGTCACAAGACCTCAGCATTGCCCGGCCCTGGGTGTCCACGGGTGTGAACCTGTTCCAAAGATGCATCATTTACAGAGACGGGCACTGGGCTGAGCTGGGCCGCAGGTGCTGGCCTGCCAAACACCTCAGCTGCTGCTTTCTGATTAACCCACAGGAGGGCAAGTGGGAGAAACCATCCAAGCCAAGTCCAGACACCAGACAGCTAGGTTGGGGTACGAGGCTGAACCTGCACGGGACCGACCCTGGTTCAGAGCTGGATAGCAGTGCACAGGGTCCTCCTGAAAACAGCTGTATCCCTGAGCATCCACCAGGGGTGGCCCAGAAACCAAAAACCAAAACCAAAAAAAAAAAAAAAAAAAGTTCAATATATAGTGTTCTTTATAACCAGACCTGATGAACCCTTTCATTAATCCTATGCCTAGATTTTTAAAATTATGGGTCGGGGCTGGAGCAATAGCACAGCAGGTAGGGTGTTTTGCCTTGCATGCGGCCGACCCAGGTTCAATTCCCAGCACCCCATATGGTCCCCGGAGCACCTCCAGGAGTAATTCCTGAATGCATGAGCCAGGAGTAACTCCTGTGCAACACCAGGTGTGACCCCAAAAGCAAAATAAAAAAAATTGTGGGTCACCAAATCTTAGAAAACCAAGAAAACTCATACTTGAAGTTGGAAAGATGTTAATCCACAGGACCAGTTAAAAGTAAATTCTGAACAGAGAACTCTAAAAAGAAAAAAAAAAAACGAAAACAAAAACCAAAACTGTCTAGAATAGAAAATAAACTGGAAACACACAAGCAATTGCAAGAAGAATGTGTAATGTCAGATCCTCAAGAAGTTTTTGACAAGAACTGGGACAACCCAAGTGCCCATAAAACCATGAAACACAAGGATGATTTTAAAGAAACGGTACCTGTCGAAAACAAAACAAAAATACCTGTGGGTGGCAATCCCACATGGGGTGACATCACTGAACGGAGAGAGGGAGTCACGGGAAAGTTGGTAACAGTGAACGGTTCCTAAATTCTCCACAACTGAGAAATGAATCCAAAATCAACCGCGTGAAGAATCCAGGCTGTTTCTGGCAGTGTTTGCCCTGCTGCGTTTCCCCGGTGAGTGAAAAGGGTTGAAAAAAAGCCTCGGTGTCATCTAACAACACTTGGGATGAGGCTCAGGGGTAGAGCATATGTGAGGTCCTGGTTTCAATCCAATGCACCCCAGGAAAGAAAAGGAAACACCACACATAGACACACACACACACACACACACACACACACACACACACACACACACACAGTGGCCCACCTAAGTCCCAGGACAGAAACGGGCTATAAACCTTATTTTCTGGGACCGAGCCTGCCACCTTGTGGTCACAGGAGGAAGCAACAGACTTCAGGGTCTCCATTCTCAACTGCACCATGAATCTGTTCTATCATTTGCTTGGCGGCTGAGAACCACAATGACATAAGGAAGCGAGAAAGTCAACAGAAATTAAGTGAAATTGATTTTTGACACCTCAATTTGCATGATTACTCATGAGAGAGCCAGTGGTCAAAAAAAAAAAAAAGAAAGGAAAAGAAAAGAGAAGAAAAAAACAAAGATGGCAACTTGTGAAACCAAGTTTCTGAAGGGTATTAAATCCAACAGTGGGGTGGGCTGAGGGCTGAGGGCAGCGAGGAAAGAGGAGTGGGGGGAGGGAAGGGGAGAGGGAGAGAGCTCGGTGGCTGGAACACAGGCCGGGTTCCATCCCTGGTGTGCCATGATCCCCCACGCACTGCCAGGAAGTCCCCACCGAGAGCAGTGAACTGAAAGTAACCCGCAAATAAAAATAAAAAACAATTAACAGCACAGCAAGAATACTCAGAAGGTCTGCACACTGATTTTGCAACAGAAGACTTTTGTTGTTGTTATTTCTTATTTTTCCTCATTTCTGGGCCACACTCAGTAGCGCTCAGAGCTTACTCCTGGCTCTGCGCTCAGAGATCACTTCTAGCAGGGTTCGAGGGATCGTATGGGATGAGGAACCATAAAAGTTTTCTTTTTTCTTTTCTTTTTTTTTTTTGAAGGGAGGTCGTACCCAGCAATGCTCTGCACCCAGGAATTACTCCTGGCCATGCCTGGGAGACCATATGGGATGTCGGGGATCGAACCCGGTTTGGCCGAGTGCAGAGCAAACACCCTCCCCGCTGTGCTATCTATCACTCTGGCCCCTTTTGCCAAGTTTCAGAAACAAATCTCTAACCCCCACTCATTAAATCGACCCCAACTCTGGGAGCAAGTCAAAGAGACATAGGTGAGAGTAAATCTGAAAGCCCCCACCCCCTGGCCGGCCAGCTGGCCACAGGTAGAGAACAGGAGCCGGCCCCAGAGGATCAGTCTCAGGAGAGGGAGGACCAGCATGGAAGCTGCTTTCAACGGGGTCAGCCACAATGTCTTGGCGGGACCCTTGTGCTCCCATGGGGGGCGCCAAGGGGGACTCTCAGGTCAGCCCAGGGGGAGGGAGGCCGGCAAGCAGCTTCCTGTGGCTTACTGGCTGATTCTGAGTTTGAGTTTGGAGCGGGGCCCACCAATTCTCCCAAGGGCTGGAGTTCATGCCTCTCGTGAGACAGCCTGGGGTCTCATCCGGGGAACCATCCAGGGTCCTCTGAGCACTGCACCTGGGAGGGGGCCCTGGGAGCACCGCCAGGTGTGCCTCCTCTCAAACAACAAAAATAATCAAGTCACAAAACAGATGACTTCTTGCACAAGAGCAGCAGAATGCAGGAGGGAGAAAGTGCAGAGTCTGGGAGGTGAGAATGAGCAAGGCGTTACTTAGGACGCAGGTTGAAGACTCCCGAGAGAAAAGCAGAAAAGGAGGAAGGATAGTCGTGCCACTGGACTCCATGCCAGGCTGTTTCACTCGGGGCGCCCCAGAGCCTCCCGGCCCCAAGGGACCCGACCCCGGCAGCCAAAAACCTCCAGAACCCAACCGCTGCCACACTCAAGGCTGCTCCCCACACGCTCGGCCTGAACTTCACCCATGAGGGAACCTATTCCTGGACACATCATAAGACACTCCCTACTCATTCTCCAAGAGTACCACATCACATTTGATTGGGTTCAAATAGTAGGCAACAAATCACAGAGGGAAATACATATATAAATGTACATATATATGCATATACACATAGTTTCAGATATATATACATATATATATGCACTGCACTGCCCTCCCGTTGTTCATCGATTTGCTCAAGCAGGCCCAGTAACGTCTTCATTTTGAGACTTGTTCTTACTGTGTTTGGCATATCGAATACATCACGGGTAGCTTGCCAGGCTTTGCCTTGGGGGCAAGATACTCTGGGTAGCTTGCTGGGCTCTGCGAGAGGGGCGGAGGAATCGAACCCGGCTTGGCTGGGCTGGGTGCATGCAAAGCAAATGCCCTACCGCTGTGCTATATATGAAAGCTCATACACATCACTCAACCTTTAACAATATGTTAGTTATATTCTAAAGAATGTCTTAATGGTTTCTGCCAAAATTGGACAAACTTCACACTGTCTCCTGTATGGATACTTTTTGTAGCATTTCCAGCGGCTTTCCACAACAGACAATACAAAATATATTCTTCTGGTTGTGCTTTGGGACAGGGATTGAGGCTTGGGATGGAAACATCCCAAATTTGGTGGTGGGACTGGTGTTTGAACATTAAATGTCATCAAATATTGTGAACCACCTTATAAAATTAAAAAAAAAATTTTTAAAAAGAAAAAGAAAAGCAGAAAAGGAGACTGGGGTAGAAGTGAGCGCCAGCTGCCTTCTCCACGCCTGTCCTGTGGGCAGGAAGTCAGGCTGGGTTCTGGGGGTGATGAGGACCGGAGGGGGGGGACACACAGGTGAGCAACGCTCCCCACCCCCCGGAAGAAACCTAAGACTTCTCCCCGCCTTGCTCAGCACCTGGAGACAGCCACCTCTTGCCTGTGGTCTGCCTCCAAGCTGGCAAGTGGCGGGCAGCCTGGAACTTTCCAGGAGGCTCAGGTAGATTTAAGAGCAGAAAACCGCGATGCCCAAGCACAAAGGTCCCGGTTGGACCCCTTTGCAATTTTTTTTACAGAAACTTGCAGACTCTAGATCTTTGCTGCCATTGCCAGCCAGACCCAGGAAGGGCTAGAGATCCACTGAGATGCAGGAAATAGACCAGATGCAAGAAACAGACAAGAGACAGGAAATAGACAAGCAATGCACAGGTTTGTGGGTTGGGGAGAAAGGGGGGGGGTCTTGTAGGAGACCCCTGGGCTCCCCCGGGCACCGGGCAGGGTCCTACCTGGGTTGCTGGCCAGCAGGGCCAGGGGACTGTCGCCCGGGTCTGTGGTGCTGTCCACGCGGTGGGGCGGGCTGTCCAGAAGAGCCGCTGCCCCCTCGGGCGGGGGGTAGGTCCTCACCAGGAGGCCCAGCGCTGGCTGTGAGAGGCAGTCTTTGAGCGC
The DNA here is from genome assembly GCF_029834395.1 of Sorex fumeus. NCBI lineage: Eukaryota > Metazoa > Chordata > Mammalia > Eulipotyphla > Soricidae > Sorex > Sorex fumeus. The sequence continues at coordinate 29,700,020 of NW_026606322.1, read as the reverse complement.
CGACGAGTTGAGGCTGCCGGCGGGCCGGTTATTGATCTCGAGAATCTCATCGCCCGCCTTCAGGCCTGCGAGGGGTGACAGGGGGAAGGTTTCCAAGAGCACCAAGACACCCACGCCGAGGCTAAAGGGCACCCGGGGTGGCGGGTCCCCAGCAGGTGCAGCGGCCAGCACGAAAAGAGATGACTCTGTGGTTTTCAGAAAGTTCTAGACAGGGACGTCACAGCTCGCCTGACAGAACACCTGAGCTCCTGCCTGAGCCCAGGGTTCCCAGCATCTGCTTCGTTCCCTGTGCAACTGTCCATCACCAGACAACTCGGAGGCTGGAGCGATAGCACAGTGGGGAGGGCGTTTGCCTTGCACGCAGCCGACCTGGGTTCGGTCCCCGGCATCCCATATGGTCCCCCCACCATCGCGAGGAGAAATTCCTGAGCACGGAGTCAGGAGTAACCCCTGAGCATCACTGGGTGTGACCTCCCCCCCCAAAAAAAGAAAATGCCCTCTGATGCCTGCAGTAAATAAATATGTGCAATCCAGCCAGCTAATGGCTATGATCAGCTCGATGGAACCAGGTGCAAGGACTTGGGAACCGGGAGATGGTGCACTAGATGGGCATGTGCAAGGCCCTGGGTGCGAGCCCGGATTAGCCCCGCTGTTCTCGAGCACCACTGGGTGGCCCAAGCAAAATCACCCAAACTGTAATGAAACTTCCGGTTGCTGCTATCAAAGAAGGTTGTCATGGCTTGTGTTTACAGACCACAGAACCAAACCTGACTTTCTTTTTTCTTTTTTCTGATCTTCTTCGTCCTTTTTTTGGTCAGCCATCAGGATCTGGATATTTATGTTTTGGGAAGCTTCCCCCCTGAAACGCTGATAAGCAAGCTAAGGGGAATCTCCAAAGTTAGGTAACCTGAGGAAAATTCCTGAGCAAAGCCAATTTAGGATGTCGGATGATGGTTGGGGGAGGACAGGCCAGCCTTAAAAGAACAGCCTTAAAAGAACATTGCAGAAGGGAGCAGTGAGGGAAAGACCTGACAGGAAATACAGTTTCCCCGCAGCTCTAAGAATGGGGAAGGAGGCTGGGTCTGGTTTTGGAGCACGATGCTGTGGTGCCGTGTGTGGGGAACCAAAGATGAAGGAGGAAGTGGGAGTTGGAAGGACGGCAGGCAGAAAAGAGAAGCCGCCTCTGATTCCACAGTCTCACTCCCTCAGAGACATACAAACACACACACACACACACATATACAGACACATGCACATCCACACACAAACACAGACACACATATCCATACACATCCACACATAAACACACACAGACACACATACACAGATCCACAAACACACACAGACACACGTACATACACAGATACACATACATAGACACACATACACACAGACACATGCACTATACACACAGACACACACATAAATACACATATACACATGCACACACAAACACAGACACACATAACACAGATCCACAAACACACAGATCCACAAACACACAGATACACTCACATACACACAGAGATACACACATACATACACACATACAGATAGATACATACACATATACAGACACAAGCACATACATACACACATAGGTACACACACATGCACACACAGACACGCATATACACAGGCATACAAACGTACACACAGATACACACACAGGCACACATAGACACGCATACACACATACACAGACACGCACATACACACACATACACACCATAAGCACATACGCACACACATATCCATACAGACAGACACACACACAGACACATGCACATACATACATATACACACACACACACACACACACACACACACACACCGCTCCTTCACTGAGTCACACCCCATCCAATCCTCTTCACCCTGAGCCAAACAATTCCGAAATCTGTTTCCTATTGTAAAACCCTTCCGGACCCAGCACGAGTGGGAAGGCAACGGAAGAGACCCTAGAACTCATCCCTGCAACTCAACTAGAGGGAGGAAGCCCAGGGAGCGAACCCCACTCACTTTCTTAGATTTGGAGTCTCACAGCTTTGGAAAGGAGAGTGTGCCATTTCTACATGGAAAAGGTAGTTGGTTGCTTTTGTTCTATTTGGGGGCCACACCCAGCAGTGCTCAGGGACTGCTCCTGGTTCTGTGCTCAGGAGGTGCTGGGGAACAAATCCAGGCAAGTGCCCTAGCCACTGTACTCTCTCACCAGCCTTGGGTCTTGTTTTTGCTTTTCATAGTTTTCTCTTGGACTTGGTTAGCTACTAGAGAGGCAACGTAAGGAACAAGAGAACAGGGTCTGGAGCAATAGCACAGTGGGTAGGGCGTTTGCCTTGCACGTGGCCGACCCGGGTTCGATTCCCAGCATCCCATATGGTCCTCCAAGCACTGCCAGGAGTAATTCCTGAGTGCACAAGCCAGGTACAGTAAGCCCTGTGCATCGCCAGGCATAATCCAAAAAGGAAAAAAAAAAAGAAACAAGAGAACTGACCAGAGTTAAAAAAAAAAATCTAGGGGCTGTGCTTTGTTTTTGATACATACACACATGTATCAGCTCAGCTGCTCAACTTTCTGCCTCTCTGCACCTGTGGCCCGCCTCACGGGGCGCGTGTGCATGCGTGTGTTTATGTGTGTGTGTGTGTGTGTGTGTGTGTGTGTGTGTCTTTTTGTTCTTGGCGGTATGTGGGTCCACCCTGGCAATTCTCGGTCAGTTTGGCTGGCAGTTCTGCATGAGGACCCAAAGGCCTGGCGTTGCTGGGGACTAAGGCACGTGTCTGAATGCCTTTGCTTTCTCCGGCCCTGAGTCCCGAGTTGACATGGCCCGGTGGAGCGGGAGGAGGTGGCGACTAGAACAGTGGCCCCAGAGCGAGAGTGCGCGCGCCCCAGAACTCATGCTCTGGCCCTGAGGGGCCTGAGAGAAGAAGACCAGGCTTCCTGACGGCCGGAAGCCCAGAGACCAACATCCCAGCTGGAAGGCACGAAGGAAGACAGACGGAAGTGACGATACCCAGAGGGCCCAGAGGATAAGGGGGCAAAGGGAACTGGGCCCCCTGTCTCCATCCCGAACAGCAGAGCAGCCCGAGACAGGACTGGGCTTGTGACCACAGAATGGGCCGGGAGAGCCCTGGAAATGGCGCTGACCCTGCTAAGCAAGGAACACGCATGCTCAGCGGTTTCTGCTTCTTTCTCTTCCACCTGCTGCCTGCAAACGTGCCTCCCCTCTCCCCATCATAGATGCCGTAAACCTGAATCCTCGCCTTTGTGCTGGGCCCGGTGTGGAGAGCAGGAGCCCGGCTGGGTCCGCAGGAGTAAATCAATCCGGCTTCTGCAGCTCAGGAAGGGAGAGGCGCTTGGTCTTTCCCAGCTGGGCCAGGTCAAAATCTCTCAGCAGCAGGGAAGGCAGGGGCTGCGAGAGGCCAGGGCAGCCCTGCAAGACCCAGGGAATGGAGCCTTGGCCAACTGCTGCCCCCCAGTCCCCGAGGCCCGGGGCCAGGAAGGCAGAGGGTGGCAGAGCAGTGCCAGCACAGAACTGAGCCGTGATGAGGAAGCAGAGGAAGGCGGGCCACGGGTGCAGAGAGGCAGAAAGTTGAGCGGCTGAGCGGAGCCCTCATGACCCAACACTGGCCGAGGTCACCCCCACCCCACCCCAGTTTCTGGGCCATGCCCAACTCTGGCTGATGGTCCCAGAGATGTGTCCAGAGGGCGATGACCCAGCTGGCCTGGGACCTCTCGGGAGTCATCAGAGGGTCCGGAGCTGCTGAGTGTGGTGAGAGAGAGGTGGAACCTGGGGCCCAGAGCCACCGTGAAGAGGGCAGGGGTGCTTGGCAGGCCCTAGTTCGACCCCTGGCACCCCATATGTTCCCCCGAGTTCATCAGGAGTAATCTCTGGCCACCATGGGGTATTCCCCCTAGCCCCCCATCATGGAAGTGAGGAAACCCCAGGGATCAGATTATCAAAGAGGCAAAAGATCAGATTATCAAAGAGGCAAAACGGTACGGGGGAGTTAGAGTACAGGTCACCTTCAGACACATCTTCCCAGCAGCTGGCCAGACCAGAGAGCACACCACAGGGACCATGAGCTGGGCTGAACGAACAGCACCCCTCATACCCTTCAGGGAACCCCCAGCGCTCGACAGGCCAGGTCTGGAGGGGGTGGGCCGGAGGTCAGCCCTCTAGTATCCGGGAGAACTCTGTTCCCCAGGGCCCGGGGAAGGGTGTGGGCAAAAGTCTGTTATTTTCTTGCACACGGGGGCCCTCGGATTCCAAGAAGACAGGATGTGAGTGAGAACGGCCCGAAGATTCCCCCACCCCCGGGGCAGAGAGAGATAAAAATCAGCCTTGGGGTGTGCAGAGGAAAGAACCGTCAGCCTTTGCAGAGCTGAGCGGATCGGTGGACCTGAGCCTGGGGCCCGGAGAGCCTGAACAGCCAAGGAAGCCAGCCCAGCCCTGCACACCCCTCCAGCCCCTCACCCCCCAACGCCCTCTCCTGTACTGTCTATGTGCTAAGCCCAGGCGCTGCGCTGGGTCTGCTGATAGTGGGGGAGGCGAAGGATGCAGCATGAGGTTTCGAAGGAACCGAGCAAGGGCCTTCCGCCTGGCTGGCCTCTCTAGCTGGCCTGGGCCTGGATGAAAGTCAGCACACTCAGATAGAGAAGGGAGCACCAAATAAAGGATCCTCCCAGGATGAGAGATGCATCCTGAAAGTAGACTACAGACCGAACAGGATTGCCACTCAATGCCTCTTTTGCAAACCACAGGAGAGAGAGAACAAGGGGGATTTCCTGCCACTGAGGCAGGGTGGGATGGGGGGATGGGGAGTGGGAGGGATACTGGGATCAGTGGTGATGGAGAATGGGCATTGATGGAGGGATGGGTACTCAATCATTGTATAATTGAAACCCAAGCACAAAAATTTGTAAGTCTACAACTGTACCACATGGTGTTTCACTAATAAAAAATTTTAAAAAAAATAGAAAGTCAGCATAGCCCAGGGGCAGGAGGAAGCAGGCTTTCCGGCCCCTTTGCATACCCCACGGGTTTTTGATCAGCCTGGTGGGTGATGTTTGCATCGCCTACGAGCATCCCAAGGCCAGACTGTGTTTGCGAACAGGCCTTTGCAGATGGACACAATGAAATGAAGTCGTGCTGGGCTAGGGAGCAGGGGCGAGTGGGGAGAGGGGCTGGGGGGCAGGGGCAGCTCTGCCCAGGAACCCGGGCTCTCACAGGCAGCCCCACACGCAGAGGAAGGCGGGTTGCTGATGCAGAGAGGCAGGACGCGGAGCGGCTGAGGCGAGCTGAGGTTTAAGCTGAGCAGAGGTTTAGACACAGAGTCCCCCGTCACCCCTCTGCCCACCCCGGGCAGGCAGAGCGAAGGAGAAATTCTTCTCTCCTCCTGGGGGCTCTCCCAGTAGTGGACCTGACACTCCCTGGACTGGGCACTTGCGGCCACCCGAACTGGGTTTTGTTGGACAAATACAGCAAATGAAAGAAAGAAGCCAGAACCCCTGGCTTGGAAGGGTCCTCTGAGAGGGGAAAGCACCTCGGCACCGGTTATTCTGGTTCCTTTGGATCCGGGCCAGGCTCTGTGGTGTGAGAGGATAACTCATAGTTGTTTGGATTTGGAGCTCCCTGAGGATTAGCGATGTAGAGCATTTTGTCATGTGCCTTTTCGGTCATTTATATTTCTTCTCTGAGGAAGTTTCTGTTCATTTCTTCTCCCCAATTTTTTTTTCCTGCTTTTTGGGTCACATCCAGTGATGCTCAGAGGTTACTCCTGGCAGTGCTTGGGGGACCGTATGGGATGCTGGGGATCAAACCTGGGTCGCCTGCATGCAAAGTAAACGCCCTATCTGCTTGCTGTACTATTGTTCCGGCCCCTGCCCCTCCCCACGATATGTTGGGGTTGGATGTTTGTTTTCTTGTAAAATTCTACCAGTGCCTTATGTATCTTGGATTTTAACCCTTTATCTGATTGGTATTGGATAATTGTAAACCATAATGCCCAAAAGGAGACAGAGACAAAGAAAGCGAGCGAGCAGGCAAGAGAGAGAGACAGAGACAGAGACAGAGAGACAGACAGAGAGAGACAGAGAGACAGAGAGAGAGACAGAGAGAGACAGAGAGAGAGAGAGAGAGAGAGAGAGAGGAAAAATGCCTGCTTTAGAGGCAGGCTGAGGGTGGTGGTGGCCGGAGGGGAACTGGGTCATTGGTGATGGGAAATGTACACTGGTGAAGGGAGGGTTGTTGGAACATTGTATGCCGAAAACCTAAGCATGAACAACTTTGTAATTGTGTATGTATCTCAAGGTTGGGGGAAAAAAAGTAGAGAGAGCACCAAATGGGGGTCTAGGGGGCTTCCTCCAGAGACCCACCTGAACTAGACAGCCCTGGGATGCAGGGGTGCTCAGACACGGAGTCCCCTGGAATTGCCCCCCTGAGCTGGTGGGATACCGGCCCCAGGGGTTCCACGGCTGCAAAGATTCCTCCACCAGGGGGCGCCACAGACCATAACTGCCTGAGACAAGATCCCAAGTCAAACTTTGACCCAAGCTGACCAAAGCACCAAAGGGTCTTCTGGAAAATTCTACTCCAAGAGACCGCCCTAGGGTTTAGAGTCCCTGAACAGAGTCGGAAAGGTGGTGAGAAAGGACCATCCCATGGACCCCGCCAACTGGGGCTCAAGTCTGCATTCTCCCATGCCTGGATAAAGGGAAGAACATTTCTATTTGCTGGGAGGTTTTTCTATTTTTCTGTGGTTCATTTTGGGGTCACACCCAGACCTTAGCTCTGTGCTCAGGAATCACACCTAGCAGTGCTCAGGGCTGGAGCCTCGGGGACCCTATGGGATGTTGGGGACCGAACCCGCGTCAGCTGTGCACAGGGCAAACACCCTCCCCACTGTGAGGGTTTTCAACAAGACAAGGTTCCAGGCTTCTCCTCTTCTCATCTTCCACATCCCCCAACTAGAAGGATCTAGAAGGGCTCGGAAGAGACGCCTGCAGCCAGGAGACCCAGGACTTACCTTTCTTAGACGCTAAACCCGTTTCCTTGACGCTGTTCACGTACAGTCTGCGCACCCCGTCCTCCTCCACAGAAGACAGCGAGAACCCTGAGGACACAGGACAGAGTGGTCAGGGTCACTTGCTCCAGCTGTGGCCAGCTCCAGGCAGGATATGCCACGAACACCAAGCGCTCAAAGTCTCTAGGGCTCAAGCTCAGAGCGGCTCCTTCCCCTGTTCTGACTTATTTTACCAAAAATACCTTGGTATTTTTTGCTTTTTTTGGGTCACACCCTGCAATGCTTAGGGGTTACTCTTGGCTCTGCTCTCAGGGATCACCCCTGGTGATGCTCAGGGGACCACGCGTGATGCCTGGATCAAACCCAGGTTGGCCGCACGCAAGGCAAACATCCTATCCCTGTACCATAGCTCTGGCCTCAGGAAGAGTAGCAGTGTGGCACTGTCCTCCCATTGTTCATCGACTTGCTCGAGAGGGCACCGATAACGTCTCCATTGTGAGACTTGTTGTTACTGTTTTTAGCATATTGAATACACCGCGGGGAGCTTGCCAGTCTCTGCGGTGCAGACATGATATTTCCTTCTGACCATATGGGACACCAGGGATAGAACCCAGGTGGGTCTCGTGGAAGGCAAAAGCCCAACCCGCTGTACTATTGCTCTGGCGCCGAAAACAAACAAACAAAACAACAAAACACCCTATTTTTGAATGCCTCTAAAAGATTCCACCGCTGGTAAAAATAAAATAAAATAAAAATAACTAACTACATCTAGTTACAGACTGCCTTTCTGATGAATTCAGAGAAAATAAAATGAGTCTGTTTTGCTGTAGATATTAGTCATTGCCATCATTTACCTTTATTTATTGAATTATAATTTTTAGAATTATTCATTACTGGGGGGGGGCTCACATCCAGATGGGCTCTGGGGCTACTCCTGGCTCTGTACTTAGGTGCTCCTAAGTGGTCCTGGAGGTGGGAGGGAGCCCTCAGCAGTGCCAAAGCTCCAGCCGGGTTGGCTGTGTGCGAGGCAAGTGCCATCTGTCTAGATCATCTCTCCAGTCCCGTTGCCGCCACACCACCCGACAGAACCTCTGGCTCCAGCCACGTCGCTTCCACTCAGCAGCAGTTGGCCGGGAGCGCCAACATCCTCAGCCCTGCTCTGAGGATGCCACTTTCTGCTGTGCTGTAAATCAGGACGGGTGGCCCTGACTTTACCAACCCCACTGCACAGGGATGGAGCACGCCACCCAGTGCGTCTGATCAGAAGATTATTATCTCCTCCTTGTCTGGGTTGCCTGAGCTCAGCAGCTCCTTAATCCTGGCTCTGCTAAAGTCCCTCCAGGGACAAAGTCACAGAGAAGGCAGAGGAGTTCGGGCGTGGGGACCCTGCGTATCCGTGAGTCCTGGCCACCTCCTCTGCTTCTGGAAAGGGCCTGGTAAATTCTCTTTTGTATATAAGAGCTTACTCGTGAGGGCCCGAAGCAATAGAACAGCAGGTAGGGTGTGTGCCTTGCACATGGCCAACCCAGGTTCGATTCCCAGCATCCCATATGGTCCCCTGAGCACTACCAGGAGTAATTTCTGAGTGTAGAGCCAGGAGTAACCCAGGTGTGACCCAAAACAAAAAACAAAAAAAACACCTCTTCTCCACCTTCACCATGCTCGGGGGCATAGCAAGCCTAGTTAATGTTGGTGCCCTTTGGTAGGTCTCTGTCCTCCAGGTCTTTTTTGTTTGTTTTGGGTCACACCCACTGATGATCAGGGGTTCCTCCTGGCTCTGCACTCAGGAATCACTCCCAGCGGTGCTCAGGGGACTATATGGGATTCTGGGAATTGAACCGGGTCAGGGGTCATTCGTATGCAAAGCAAACACCCTCCCTGCTGTACTAGGGCTCTGGCTCCCACATGAGTAAGTTTTTATGTACCAAAAAAAAAAGAAACCCAAAAACCAGGAGGTACCAAGAGCACCAACTCAGGCTCGAGTGTAGAAAGAGAAGGAAATGATTCATTCTAAACCAAGAGGGCAAATGCACAGGCCTGAGCACCACCAGAAAACCCTCCTGCTCCAACCCCCAGCCCACGGCCACAGGACAGAGAACAGATGATGTCTGCTAAAGGTTCTCAAAGTCAGCATCTCTGGCACAGGGAAAAGCAGAAAATGACATAAGTGGGGCCGCGGGACCTGAGGCTTAATGGCTGTCTCAGTGTCTGTGGAAAGTCACTGAGAGTGTTCTTGTGACATGTCACCATGCACAGAGACCACAATGATGGCGGGGCGGGGGTGGGGCGCTGTGGGGGTAAGTGGGGGTGAGCTAAGCCCCCTGTGAAGGACAATCCATGCCCCAACAAAGGCTGTATGAGTATCTAGCCTCTACGACTGGTGTATCCAGCCTGGAAGGTCTATCCAGCCTCAATGGCAGACTGCCCTTGACAGTCCCAGAATGGTCTGGACTAGTCTAGACTGGCATAGACTGGCTCACACTGGCCCAGACTGGTCTTGACTGGTCTAGTCTGGCCCAAACTGGCCTATACCGCCCAGACTGACCTACTGGCCTAGGCTGGCCTATACTGGCCCAGACTGGCCTATACTGGTCCTTCCAGCCTCAGTGTGGCCGATGCTCTGTGTCAGTGACACTGTATGGCGCCAGTACAGCGAGGAAATCGCTGAATGACGCATTTCTGGACCTGGGTGGGGGTATGGGAAGCCCCCGGAGGATAAGTGTGCTCATGGTTGCAACGATCCACTTCTTGTCAGTCTAGCTCTCTCGCTGAGTCGGCCTAACTCAACTTCTGTCCCCAAGGTCCAAGACCCGAAGTGGACAGAGGAACTGAGAGACAAACTCAAACTCAACGGGCCTCCTTCTATCTACCCAGTAGTGTAGTCCTATTTGCCCCCACAAGAGGATTCTCAAACAGGAGGCAGCACCCGGCTGGCAGCTGGGGGTTGTGAGGTGGTGGGGTGGTGGATGCCAGGAATTTTCACATCCAGAATCCAAGAGACTCAAGACAGAGTGGAAGCTGCACCCCGAGACGGGCCAATAGGGCACCCCAAGGGCTGAATTTAGAAGCTGAGGGAACTGGGAGATTAGAAGGAACCAGAACCCTTCAGATGGGGGATTCGGGGGCTGGAAAGGAAGCCCAGGAATCAAGGCGCTTGCCGGTCCAACACGAGTACCACAGGCAGTGATCCCTGAGCACTGAACCAGAAGTAAGCCCTGAGTACTGCTGGGCATGGCCCAAACCACCCCCAGACAAAAGATTAAAATTGGGGACTTGAACTTTCTCCAACAGTAAGCTGCCAGAGCACCTGAGGCCAAGAGGAACTGGGCTGTGAGAAAGTGAGTTCTTTTTAGTTCTTTTCAGGGAGATGCTGACCCGAGGCATGAGACAGATGGTTTGTTATTGACTGGACAGCAATCAGCAATCAGTAATCGCCACCAAGTGCTGAGCTTCCAAGATCCAGAAAGGTCTCAACCTTCAGCCAGGGGTGGGGACTAGGGGTGGGGGTGTCTGTGGCTCATAAAAAAAAACAATGATGGTCTACTCTCTTGGGCTGGAGTGATAGCACAGCAGGTAGGGCAGTTGCCTTGCACGCAGCCAACATGGCCGACCCGAGTTCGATTCCTCCACCCCTCTCAGAGATCCTGGCAAGCTACTGAGAGTGTCTTGCCCACAGGGCAAAGCCTGGCAAGCTACCCATGACGTATTCGATGTGCCAAACACAGTAACAACAAGTCTCACAATGGAGACGTTACTGGGCCCGCTCGAGCAAATCAATGAACAACGGGAGGACAGTGACAGTGGTCTACTCTCCAGACCAGAAATTAAAACAAAACAAATGGGGGGGAAATAAATCCCTGAATCAAACCCCTGCTACTTGACATCAGATAGTTTTTGTTTTTTGTTTTGCTTTTTGGGTCTCACCTGGCAATGCATAGGGGTTGCTCCTGGCTCTGCACTCAGGAATTACTCCTGGCTGGACCATATACAATGCTGGGAATCGAACCCAGGTTGGCTGCATGCAAGGCAAATGCCTACTTGCTGTACTATCACTCCAGCCCTGCCATCAGGTAGTTTGAGGGGCGAGGCTGGAGATACATGGTTGACGCCTGTAGCCTGCCTAAGACCTTTGAAGTGGAAATGCAACTTCCTGGATCTGAAAGCCCAGCAGTGCCTTCACTGAAAAGTATTCAGAGATGGGGCTGGAGCAAGAGCAAGGCAGGCAGGGACCAGGCTTGCATATCACCAACCTGGGTTTGATCCCTAGTAACCCAAATGGGTTGCCCGAGCCCACGAGGAGTAACTCCTGAGCATAGAGCCAGGAGTAACCCCAAAGCACAACTGGATGTGGCCCCCAAACAAACAAAAAAGCATTCAAAGAGGGCCCAGGGAGAGAGAGAGAGTACACAGGGCAAGTGGCCAGCCTTGAATGCGGCTGACCCCAGTTCGATCCCTGGCACCATATCCAATCCTCCAGAGCACCTCCAGGAGTGACTGATCCCTGAGCACAGAGCCAGGAGGAAGCCCTGAGGACTTCCTGGTGTGGTCCAACCACCACCACCTCCCTTAAGCATTAGGAAAGGGTGCAGGTGCTCTAGCTCTCTGAGGGAACTCCCTGGAAGTTGAGCCCCGAGCTGGTCTCAGGGAATGGAGGGTGTCGGTGGGCTCATAGGAGCTTAACTCTTAGCAGCTGGGCGATGGGCAGGCACTGGGTCTCCAGGTGCTACTGCGTGACAGTATTTCACAGGTCCTGGTTGTCTGATGCCTGGTGGGTTGCTTGTAAGGTTTTTGTTTTGGTTTGGTTTGGGGGCCACACTTGGAGATTGTTAGAGCTTACCCCGAGGCTCTATACTCAGGGCGGACTTTTGGCAGGACGCAGGGAATCCTGTGGGGTGCTGGGGATTGGACCCAGGTCAGCCGTGTGCAGTCAAGTGCCCTCCCTGCTGTCCTGGCTCTCTGATCCCTGTTGTGAGTATGTTTTGGCCAGACACTGTCCTGTGCTATGAATACAATGCTGGGGGTCAGATATGAGCCCTGTGACTCCTCTTAGGTACCAGCAAATTCAGGGTCTTCAGTCTTCAGAACCCCCAACACAGTAGCAAAATAAGTGTTTTTTTTTTATTTTTGGGTCACACCCAGTGATGCTCAGAGGTCCCTCCTGACTCTGCACTCAGGAATCACTCCTTTATTTAGGGGGGGGGGGAGGGAAGGGTGTCACACCTGGCGATGTTCAGGGCTTCCTCCTGGCTCTGCACTCAGGGATCACTCCATTTCTGTTTCTTTTGTTTTTTTCCATTTTGGGTCACACCCCAGCGATGCTCAGGGGTTCCTCTTGGCTCTGCACTCAGGCATTACTCTTGGTGGTGCTCGGGGGACCACATGGGAGGCTGAGGATCGAACCCGGGCCAGCCACATACAAGGCAAACACCCTACCCACTGTACTATCGCCCTGGTTCCTGCAAAACAAGTTCTTATATCCCATTTTTTGGGTGGGATAAGGGAGAATAATACACCTGTCCTGAGGACACATCCTGACAGAAGGCGCTAGGAAGATAGCTCTGAGGGCTGGGGAGACATACAGGCATTAGCCTATCCTGTGGCTGACCCACCTCTGCTTCCTGACACCACCTAGGACCCCCTGAGAACCTCCAGGAATGATTCCTGAGCAAAAAGCCAGGAGGAAACCCCTGAGCACTGCCAACAGCACACCCCCCAACAACCAAAAAACCCTCTAAGGCTGGGGCCACCCCATGCACTCAGGGTTCAATTCCTGCTTCCACATGGTCCCCTGGACACTGCCAAGTGCAATCCCCTCTGAGGGGAAGCAGCCCCTCAGCTCTTCTGGGTGTTCCCCACCCCAAAGAACTGTCACTGTCACTGTCGTCCCATTGTTCATCTATTTGTTCGAGCGGGCACCAGTAATGTCTCCGTTGTGAGACTTGTTACTGTGTTTGGCATATCGAATACGTCACGGGTAGCTTGCCAGGTTCTGCCGTGCGGGCAGGACACTCTCGGTAGCGTGCCGTGCTCTTGGAGAGGGGCAGAGGAATCAAACCCGGGTCAGTCGTGCACAAGGCAGACACCCTACCCACTATGCTATTGCTCCAACCCTCCCCAAAGAACAAAAATTAAAAAAAAAAATACAAATCAACTCCCGATCCATCCCTTTCCTTGTTTATGGGAGTCAAACATCTGTCAGCGATTAAAGTAACTTAAAGCCTGAGTGTGTGGTCTTTTTTTATTTTATTTTATTTTATTTTGCGTTTTGCTTTTTGGGTCACACTCGGTGATGCTCAGGGGTTACTCCTGGCTCTGCGCTCAGGAATCTCTCCTGGCAGTGCTCAGGGGACCATATAGGATGCCAAGGATTGAACCCGGGTTGGCCACGTGCAAGGCAAATGCCCTACCTGCTGTGCTATCTATCGCTCCAGCCCCCCGAATGTGGTCTTACCTCGGGTCAACATCCCCCCTCCACCCGTCAGTCTGGCTACTAAGCACCGCATCGAGGCCAGATGTACCGTTTGCTTTCACCCGACCCCCGAGGCAGCACGCTGCACGGCAAGCACATGTGTGTGTACACAGGAACGGCTTTCACGTTGGGGGAAGAAAGGATTCAAAGATCAAAGGAAAACATACCATAATTATCACCGGCAGCGTCTGACTTCTCAATCTGGATGTTCTGAGTGACTTTTGGACAAATTTCAATTTCTTTGTACAGCTGAAATTAACAGAGAGAGGAGTCTAATTAGGACCTCGTTAAAAATGACTTGTTAGGAATCGTCATCGTTTTGCACATTTATTTCTGCACCGCTGGGAAGCTGAAGGCCGTCACCTCCCCTCCCTCTGACTGAACACACGCCCCCACCTGAGGGAAAAAGGAGAAACAGATCTGTCTCGAAGTGAGTTCGGTTGCTGGTGTCCAAATCCTTCCCTGGCATTGCTTGGCATGTGGGTCCCACCCGGTCATATCAAAACCCAGAAGCAGGCAAACCAACACGAATGATGAACATCAAGAGGAGATTGTGAATAAAAAGGGGAGAGAACAATTGGATTCCTTCTCTTTCACTCACCTGCCAGTTTCACCCAGAGAGGTTCCAGGCAGTACACTTAGCTGAGGCCAAAGAAACAGGGAAGCCACCAAAAAGAGGAAGTCCAGTCGAGTCATTGGACTGTCCCCAAATTTGCAAGAAAAAGTCAAATACACACATGTCCCAAGAAGCTCCAGGCAGCCTCAGGACAGGGAGAGACATCTGGGTAACTCCTGATCAAGATGTGATTTCAGTGAGTTATCGGGAATGGTCATTATCACGCAGGCACTGACTCACAGAGGCTTTCCCAGGACCCCGTCAACTCACAGGCGCTCTGCTGGGGAATCACGATGCCCATTTTACAAACGAGGAGAATAAAAAGAGGTCAGAGGGGACTGGAGTGATAGCACAGTGGGCAGGGCATTTGCCTTGCACACAGCTAACCTGGGTTCGATTCCCAGCATCCCATATGGTCCCCTGAGCATCGCCAGGAGTAATTCCTGAGTGCAGAGCCAGGAGTAACCCCTGTGCATCGCCAGGTGTGATCCAAAAAAAAAAAAAAAAGTCAGAGAAAAGGAACTTTTCAAGTACAATTACTATGGGCAGAGCCCGGGGTGACCTCTCATTGGAGTTTCAAAGGCACGGAAAGGGGAGGATACCACCGTGATGATGAAACTTCCCAACTTCTAAGGGCTGAGCCCACCCCGTGTACTCAGGGTTCAATTCCTGCTTCCACATGGTCTCTTGAGCACTGCCAAAGGCAATCCTTAAGCACAGAGCTGGAGGAGCTTGGAGAGCAATAGGGCTGGAGCAATAGCACAGCGGGTAGGGTGTTTGCCTTGCACTCAGCCAATCGGGCCAACCCGAGTTTGATTCCTCCTCTTTTAATTCCTCCGCCCTTCTTGAAGAGCCCGGCAAGCTACAAAGAGTATCTTGCCTGCACGGCAAAGCCTGGCAAGCTACCCAAGACGTATTCAATATGCCAAACACAGTAACAAGTCTCACAATGTTACTGGGCCCGCTTGAGCAAATCAATGAACAATGGGAGGACACTGACAGTGACAGTACAGCAGGTAAGGCACTTGCCTTGCACACGGTCGACCATAGATCACTGGCATCCTAAGCGGTCCCTCCCAGCACCGCCAGGGGTAATTCCTGAGTGCACAGCCAGGAGGGAATCCCTGACATCACTAGATACGACCCCTTCGCCACCTCCCTCGAACCCCCCCCCCAAAAAAAAACTTCCCAAAGTAACAACTGTGTTCAGGTATTCACCTGGAAACTACAAATAGGTGCTCAATTTCTGAGTGAGCGTTGTTTCTGAGCTCCAGGCCAAGTCAGAAAGTCACCCTTGGGTAACCATGAGAAATCTTGGTGTTTCTCCAAACCTGCCTCTTCTAAATGCACGGCTGTCCACCCTGAGCTCACCCGGCAGGCAAGAAAGAAGGAACACTTCTCTCTCGTGACCTTCGCAGAGCAGCTGGCTGGTAGGAGAATCCCAAACCTAGGCAGCTGACCCGGGTTCGAGCCCTGGCACCCCATTTGGTCCCATGAGCACTACCAGTAGTGATCCCTGAGTGCAGAGCCAGGAATAGCCTTGAGCGTAACCAGGTTTGGCCCTCCTCCGACAAACAAACAAAAAGGAAGAGTAACCAAGAACCGTAAGCAGAGAATCGAGTTTGGGGTATGGATGGTAACACCATGGAAGGTTTGATAAAACGCTCTAAGGGTTCAATTTCCAAGTTCGATTTTTAAGAATTTCCTTGAGAACCATGCACATCCACAAGGTGGCAGTATAGCACTACTTGTTCTAAACCTCACGCAAACGTGACCAAAGGCTTTCCAGAGAATTAGTGGAAATAAACTAATTCACCAATTTCTGACAAATTCCTGTCCTTTCACCGGAAGCCCTCCTCTCTGACCTCTCCACGCATCCAGCTTGGATACCTACACATCTGAATGGTGTGGAGCCATAGCTTATGATAATGTAGACAGGGGTCTTGAAGAGCCTGCTTAGATTAAAACTGTTTAGCAAAAAGTATCTAAAACTGATGTAAGTCTACAACTGTACCTCATGGTGTTTCGCTAGTAAAATTTTTTTAAAAGTATCTAAAACTGTTTAGCATAAAGCATCTAAAAATCTCAAGGCTGAGCCGTACTTTCAGATATATAAGTTCAAGACAACCACTCTGCAAGCGGAGACGCTATAGCTATGTTTGCTCTACATAAATGTCTGGCACAAGCCTCGCACACGTGCCCCTGTTTTATTAATTCGGTGGTGATGCCCATTTTTCTTCTTTACAAAAACCAAATGAAAAGACCATCCAGCAGTTAGTAATGGGATTACCCAGGCCCTTGAGCTCTCCGTGGGGGGACCACGATCATTTCTGAGCATGTCCTCAGTGGGAGCCCCCAGACACATCAGCATCACCTACTGGCAGGAAGCACGAGGCTGTCTCCAGGCCTTAAGGCCCCCGGGAGCCTATGAGACGGGCAAAGCGAGTCTGTGAAAACCCGAGTCAGCCGCATCTGTGCTGTCCTGGGATTCTTCTTCTCCCTGGGCCCACCTTGGCTTGTACAGTGCCTCACTGCCTTCACAGACACACACCAATACACACACCAGACACAGATATAGACACACACAATAACACACAATATACACCTTTGACACATACACATGCCACACAATGCAAACACATATACATACACATGACGAACACACCAGAGTCCTACAAATATATATATATACACCCGTCACATACACAATCACAGATACACAAACACAACGTACATCTCGCACAAACAATGCACATCTTAGACATGCAACACACAGACACAATGCAGCCACACACAGAGCTACACACACACAAGACCCAAACAGACATATATACACATCATATACACCACCTACACAAACACATATGCACACATCACACATACCATACAATACACACAATTACAACATAGACTACGAACACACACAGACCATGCACACATAAACAAATACCTGCATACCACACATTACACACAGACCATGCACACATATACAAACATCCTCACAGCACAGACACACATGGACACACACACACAAACACAGACCATGGACACATTTACAAACATCAAGCACAGACACACAAATATACAAATCCCACATATCACATACACACACACACACCACGGACATGTATATAAACACCCAACACACACATATACAAATACCCATATACCACACACACTCACACACACACTCACAACCTCCACCCACCCTGCCCTCTGCAGAAACACTCGAACACTCTCTCCAAAACACCTATGACTCACTCCCACGTCCCTCACCTCCCAGGGCCAACATCACCCGTGGGTGTCAGCTCACCCAGCCACCTTCCCTCTCGCTCTCTTTATCTGCCTGAACTTTTGTTCCAAACCCAAATCCCCCCCCAGACCATCACACAGTTTCCCCATTGTCCAACCTCTTA